>NW_027411977.1:132497774-133712774 GCF_047663935.1 Musca autumnalis | reverse complement strand
AAGAAAGAAAACAACGTAAGTGGAAAGAAATGAGACAGGATATAAACAGAGATCCATTTGGACTTGGTTATAAAGTGGTCATGAAAAAATTAGGTGCCCAAACACCAACGAATGTTATGGACGTAGAAACAATGGAAAATATCGTAAACACATTATTTCCCACATACGAAACAAGAGTGGAAACCACTACCAACGTACACGTAACCCCAACAATGTTTACGATAGAAGAGCTAAAACTGGCAGCTACAAAATTGAAAAACAACAAGGCCCCTGGGCCTGACGGAGTTCCTTCAGAAGTACTTAAGGAAATAGCTGAAGCAAGACCAAATATATTATTAAACATGTACAACCAATGCTTGTTAAATGGAATCTTCCCAATTCCGTGGAAAGAGCAACAACTCGTACTTATTAGTAAAGGAAAAGAAGATCCAAAAGCCCCCTCATCATACAGACCGCTGTGTATGTTCAACAATGCTGGTAAACTTTATGAGAGACTGCTCAAACAAAGAATAGAGGAAGCTATACGACTGAAAGGTGGCTTATCAGAGAGACAACACGGGTTCAGACCTGGGAAATCCACAATTGGAGCTATACAGGAAGTGGTCGATGTATTTAATGCAGCGCAACAAAGAAATAATTATAGCAGACCGATAGTACTACTTGCCACCCTAGACGTACAAAACGCTTGTAATAGCCTAAGATAGATAGACGTGATCAATGCCATGGAGACAAAATTTGAAGTCCCTGCATACCTTCTGAAGATAATCAAAAGTTACCTGAGTGAAAGGGTACTTACATATAACACAAGTGAGGGTAAAAGGAAAAACAGATTACGTCAGGTGCCGCACAGGGCTCTTTACTAGGTCCTGACCTTTGGAATATAAACTATGATGATATTCTGAAAATAGATATGCCTGATAACACGTTTTTAGAAGGTTATGCTGACGACATAGCCGCAGTAATTCAGGCTGGAAACACTGAGGATGCTCAACGCAAACTAAAGCATGTATGTCTATGGGGTTACATCATAACGTAGACCTATAACGACAATTCATGACAGGAATGTTGTATATCCCCAACGAAGACTATATTATGATGATGATAATAATAATTATTCCACAATTGTTCCGGAAGGGACAAGGAAGACTTCTCTCACATCAATAAGTGCACACAGATTCATATTAGCTCACTGATATGGGACCTACAGTTCATCACCGAGTCCTAAGACATCCTAAGACACCACTTGCAGAGAAATTTTACATGGCTGAAGTACTCAGGAAAAGTCACCAACATTACTATATTTGCCACCGTTGAAAAATGTTTGATGTTACCTGGCCGGGGAATCGAAGCCACGACATTCAGCGTGCAAGGCGGGTGTGCATACCATTGCTGATAAAACCTAAAAAGTACCGCAAATCGGGAGGTACCTTTTATAAGGGCTATATTAAAACGTGGTCCTTTACCGATAAGTTTTTGCAGGAATGCCGGATATCCCTAACGAACACAACATACCGAATTTTACATATTCCGAAAATTGGGACCTAGTGTTCTGTGGGGGCTTTATCGAAACGTGGTCCTATACTGATAAACTTCCGGGGCCCCAAAGAAGACTAAATACCAAATTTCACCCATTTCGGTGAGAAAATTGGGCTAAAACCTTCCTATGGGGAGGTAACGTTCTATGGGGGGCTATATCGTGGACCTATCCTGAAACATTTCTGGGAGAAATTTCAGCCACTTAGGTGTGTTAATGGAGCCAAAACTTTCAAAATGTCGAAAATTGCATAAAACCGTTCTGTGGGGGCTATATTAAGACATTTTGCAATACCCACAAATTTCAGGTGAACTCTTATACTGTTGCGGCGGAATATCGAGGGCACAACCTTCAAACTACCGAAAATCGGGAGGTACACTTTTATGGGGACTATATGAAGACGTGGACCTTCTGGAATGTTTTATACTACATGGAAAATGAAATACCACATTTCAGACATTCCGGTGGGATATTGAGGCTACAACCTTCAAAATACTAAAAATTGGACCGTTCTAGGGGGGTAAATGAAGCTATATCGATAAATTTCACTTGGAAAGTTTTATACCCCAACGAAGACTAAATACCAAGCTTTACATAGTTCGGTGTGATAATGTGGCTAAAACCTCTAAAGTAACGAAAATCAGGAGGTATCGTTCTATGGAGGCTATATCAAAACGTGGACAGATATAGCCCATTCTTATTACCAAACATCATAGGAGAAATAGGAACATCTATACCAAATTATAAAGCTCTATCTTAAAATGTGCGGCCTATATCCTATATCTTGATTTCAACAGACGGACATGGTTATATAGTCTTAGAATTTTATAATAATTGTTCCACAAACATCCCAGATGGGACAAGGGTGACTTCTCTCATATCAATGAGTGCACCCCGATTCATATTAGCTCAATGATATGGGACCTACTGTTTATTGCCGAGTCCGAACGGCGTGTCCTAAGACTCCACTTGTAGAGAAGTTTTACATGGCTGAAATACTCAGGAAATGTCGCCAACATACCTGAGGGGTATTTGGCCACCGTTGAAAATTTTCGATGTTGTCTCTGGGAATCGAACCCACGACCTTTAGCGTGCAAGGCGGGTGTGCATACCATTGCACCACGGAGGCACCCGTGGAATTTTATGCTGATCAAAAATATGAATACTTTGTTGGGTCACTGACGAATACTTCGATATGTTACGAACGAAATGACAAATTTAAGCACATTAAGCACATCCTGTACACAACATTTGTCCTATAAGCAGAACTACGAAAGACTTTCATTCTTCTCTATTTGTTGCTTTACTTTTCTAATTTGTAATACCGCGTTTTTCCATCTCGTATTGACTTGATTACTCCATCGAAGACGTGGTCTTACAGTTCTCCGTGCGGTCCTTATTTGTTCACCTTTTTAGCGGGTTCATCATCGCTCATTCAGATAAAGCTCGGGGTTCATATGACGTCGACATTTCCGTGAAAGCATACTGGCCCGTAGATCTATCGAACATTTTTATAATACACACCAAGCTCTGCTTTAACTGCTTACGCAAGTACCAAGTATTGGGGCTATACAATAGCTCGGGTAGTATCAGCGTTTCGTGTAGTGTGTTGTTTTCTTGTTTTCACAACTGATGTTTGTTATATCTATGGCGATGCCGAGGTAGACGAAGTCTTTAACTACATCAAAATTATAAGTACCAACTTTCACAGTTGGTCCGAGTTGTGTGGACGAATTTCATTCGACCCATGATGTCAATATCCTCAGCACAAACAAGTAACAAGTGATCTTACAGAGATGAATGAGCTTTCCGGGGATACCAACTTCAGAGATGATTTGGCTTAGCCATATTATGGCTGAAATTTGGTTTTAGTATTTTTTGTGGCATCAAAAATGTCCACCTAGAAATTTGTCAGATTATATCCACGTTTTGATATAGTCCCCATAGAAAATACCTCCGGATTTCCCTTTTTTAGGTTTTAATCTCATTACCCATCGCAATTTCTGAAATTTGGTACTTAGTCTTCATTGGAGCTACAAAACTTTTCCTCGGCTAATTTATTAGTACATGTCCTCATTTTGATATAGCCTCCATAGAATTTTGATGTTAATATGAAGCGTTGTGGTTTTGAAAATTTTGAACACAATTCAGTATAAAATGTTGACTTTATTAATTGTTTCTACCGATTTCTCCACAAGAATATTCATTAAACATCGATTTTCATCATCTTACAAGACCCTAAAATTTTTTTCAGCCCAATATTTGTTGACAATGGACACTCTCGGCCTTTATTATACCCTACACCACTATGTGGGGAGGGTATTATAAGTTGGTTTTGGCCAAAAAGTTTGTAACGCATCGAAATAATGGTCGTAGACCCATACATATATATCAAAATGAATGTCTCGACGAGCTGAGTCGATCTGGCTATGTGTGTCCGTCCGTCCGTCCGTCCGTCTGTCCGTCTGTCCGTCTGTCCATCTAAACCTTGTAATCACGCTACAGGTCGCAATTTTGATCGGATCGTCACGAAATTTTGCATGTTGATAGGGGTCCCGGAGGGGAAGAAGCCTATTGATTTTGGTGATGGTCGGATAATATTTAGGGGTCGGAAAGGGCAAAAAACTTAGGTGGATAAAATGACAACGTTTTTTTCCAAAGCGAATATCTCAGCTTCTATACGGGGTATACCAAAAGCAAAACCTGACAATGAAAGAAGAAAATATCACATTTCAAATGATGTAAAGCAGGTGCTCGTAGGTAATCAAACAACGAAGATATAACAATAGTAGCAAATAAAACCCCAATTTTCATTTTTGCGATTTTAACTATATTGACGAATATCACAGCTTTGGTTGAAAACTTTCCAAAAGCAAAGTGTGACTATGAACGTAGAAGATCCCGTCTTTACAATGATGCAAACTAGGTCGGCGTAGGTAACCAAATAACGGAGATATCGCAATAGCCGGTAATACATCCCATTTTTCTATTTTTTGTAAATCACGCTACAGGTCGCAATTTTAATCGGATCGTCACGAAAACTTGAGGGTTAATGGGGGTCTCACAGATGAAGAAGCCTATTGATTTTGGTTTTGGTCGGATAATAATTAGGGGTCGGAATGGGCAAACACTTATTTGGAGAAAAGTCAACATTTTATTTTAAAACCAATATCTCTGTTTCATTTAAAAGGTATATCAAAAGCAAAACCTGGCAAGGAAAATAGAAAATATCACCTTTACAACGATGCAAAATAGGTTGTCGTAGGTGGTCAAATAGCAGAGATATGGCAATAGTCGATAATGCATCCCATTTTCCGATTTTCTTGTAATCACGCTACAGGTCGCAATTTTGATCGGATCGTCACGAAATTTTGAGGGTTAAAGGGGGTCCCACAGAGGAAGAAGCCTACTGATTTTAATGATGGTCGGATAATATTCAGGGGTCGGAATGGGCAAAAACTTATTTGGAGAAAAGGTCTACGTTTTACAATATCTCTGTATCTTTAATAGGTATATCAAAAGCAAAACCTGGCAAGGAAAGTAGAAAATATCACCTTTACAACGATGTCAAGTAGGTTGTCGTAGCTGCTCAAACAACAGAGATATCGCAATAGTCGGTAATGCATCCCATTTTCCGATTTGTTTGTAATCACGCTACAGGTAGCTATTTTGATCGGATCGTCACGAGTTGATGCGGGTCCCACAGAGGAAGAAGCCTATTTAGTTTGGTGATGGTCGGATAATATTCAGGAGTCGGAATAAGCGAAAAGCTTATGTGGAGAAAAGTCAACGTTCTTTTCTTATGCGAATATCTCCGCTTCTGGTTGGAGTATTCCAAAAGGAATACCCGTCAATGGAAGAAGAAAAGATCTCGTTTATATTGATGCAATATATGTTGGCGTAAGTGAGCAAACCGAGATTTTGCAAAATTCAGTAATATACCCAATTTTTCCATTTTTTGTCATCACGCTACAAGTTGGAATTTTGATCGGACAGTGACGAAATTTTTGAGGGTAGATGGGGGCCCACAGAGGAGGAAGCCTATTGAGTTTGGTGATAGTCGGATAATATTTAGTGGTCGGAACGGGGAAAAACTCATTTGGAGACAAATTCAAAGTTTTATTCTTTGTGAATATATCGGCTTCTAGTAAGGGTATTCCAACGGCAAAGCCTGTCAATGGAAGAAGAAAATATTATCTTTACATTGGTGTAAAGCAGGCTGGCGAAGGTGGTCAATCAAGGGAAATATCACAATAGTCGGTAATGCATCCAATTCTTCCATTGTTTGCAATCAAGCTACAGGTCGTAATTTTGACCGGATGGTCACGAAATTTTGGTTGCTTATGGGGGGTCCCAGAGAGAAAGAGGCATATTATTTTTGGTGGTAGTCGGATTATATTCCCTAAAAGAAATGTTTACCAGTGAAAAGCTTATGCACAGGGGTAGTGGTGTAGGGTATCACATGGTCGGCCCCGTCCCGACTATAGCCTTTGCTCACTTGTTTTCAATTATATTTGGTTTTTTATAAAAGTTTACCGCGAACAACCATCGATTTACGTAAATTTTTAGCATGGTTATATTCTGGAAATATGTTTGGATCCAAACAAATATTTATTTGGGACTGGTTGCAAACAAATATATGTTTGGATCCAAATATAATTTGTTTCTGTCCAAAAAAATATATGTTAGCAACATTTCGTAACATATCTCAATTTTAGTTTTTTGGGTACCAACATATTTTTTTATGTTAGAACATATTAGGAGGGTTGGCGTTTTTTTGTTTGTGATGACGACTTCTATTTTGTTTTTCAAAATAGTCAGGCTTAATCCCATAGTCGTTGTTTTAATATTTTATTAAAACAACTTTAATTTATTAGTGGGAAAAAATTGGCGATGTTTACCAAGGGGTAGATAGAAGTCGTCATAATATAAAATAATTGTTCCACAAACATCCCAGACGGGACAGGGGAGACTTCTCTCATATCAATGAGTGCACCCCGATTCATATTAGCTCAATGATATGGGACCTACTGTTTATGGCCGAGTCCGAACGGCGTGCCTTACGACACCACTTTATAGAGACGTCATCCCAAACAAAAAACGCCAACCCTCCTAATTGTGAGACCGGGCACCGTCAAAATGTTGTTTATTGCTGTAGTAAGCAATACCAACAAAATAGTTATGTGCTTTTTCGTCGAGAATCGACGAACGCATAGCAGTGGGAAAAATTTGGATTTGTTTGCAAGTGAAGTTGCTAGAGTTTAGGTAGTGCCAAAGAAATTCTCGATCAGAGTGTTTCTTTGCGCACGTATCTATTTGAGCTAGCAATTGACACTTGGGTATAAAAAGTTTCTTGTTGAAAAACAAGAAATAAGGGAACTGATGAAGATCTGTGGCGAGATCTGAAACTATAGTATTCCCTGCCTTACCCCTTGGTAAACATCGCCAATTTTTTCCCACTAATAAATTAAAGTTGTTTTAATAAAATATTAAAACAACGACTATGGGATTAAGCCTGACTATTTTGAAAAACAAGTTAGAACATATTTTTTATGGGTGGAGAGAGGATTTTTGTCAAAGTGAGTAACAATAAGGCTCCCGGCTGCGGAATGTTGTTTTATAATAAAGACCTGTGTGTATGGTGTAATAGGAGACGCAGAATCTTTGGCCAAACACGCGTGATTCGTGCTTTGTTGTTGCTACCAACGTAGCAAGCGAAGAGGGAAATAAAAAATGGTATTAATTATGTTGTTCTTTTTTCTTCAGTTTTCTAAATAAAATCGTTGAGTAAAGACGGTAAAGTGAGTGAATAAGTCAGTGTTTTGTGTTTTCTTAAAGAAATGGTGCTTTTAAGTAAATTAAATGCCCAATACATTATACATATAATTGAATCAAAAAGGTGATTGGAAATATTCTTACGAAAGTAACTGATAGATTTAAGTTAATTTAGACGAATTTCTATTAATTTATGAATTTGAATCAAATTTACAACAACAATTACTCTATAAGAATTCCAATTACTACTTTTCTTTGTTGCTTTGATCTTGTTAGTTCTCTCAGTTCTCTCTCTTTTATTTATTTCTGCAACAACAAATATTACTGCAATTATGAAATTATCGCTTAGTCCTAATTTACACTGTTTACTTAGCTATTGTCGTTTTACTCTTTCTATTTACTTTGACCATTCGATTATGCTTCTGCATTGTTACCCCTTCTCCTCTCCCTTATTTAATACACAGCCCCTTAGTTGTAAACACTCACCGGTCAATGCATTTTTCATATACATACATATTTATATTTGAATCCGTATTTATTTATTACATTATATAATCATTTGATTCAAGATGCCGATTTCCCGCTGATGATTTCAACTTTGAGGAAAATGTGTTTTATTTCACAACTAAAGAGAAGCGTTCAACGATGTTTCTATATAATTTTTTTCTTTTTAAAAGTGTGACTTTTTATAAATTACTAGCAAATGCCCGCTACTTCGTATGCGGAAAGGAAACGAAATATATATAAACAATATTTAATACGGGAATAGTGAATACTGGAGATTCTGTTGTACTAAGACCTATTTTTATTACCAATATTTTTTCGATTGTAGTCAGAATTTACAAAAAAAAATCTGCCGTATCGCATCCCTACACAGCTACCATGTTTTTTATTTCGAATTTCCAAAACTACGTATCATATTGAAAATTTAAATTTGACTCCTGGTTTTACCCCTTCACTAACACAGTATTCCCTTCCAGTACGAATTTCCAAACACTAAACTTTATCTCACCCCTTCACAACAACAATCACGCACATTCACAATTCAAGGTTCTAGCTTTAGCGGTTTCGCCCAGAACCCGAATAGGTCCGTTAAATTTTCGGCATTCAAAATGGCCATAAAAATCCACGTTTTTGTATGTCCCCATATAACGATACATCTCGACTTAGTGTATTTTAAAAGAAGAACAAATGTATATTGTCCAATTTTCTTTAAATTTGGGCCTTGAATACTCAGAGGATATAAAAGTTTAATTTAAAAAATCTCCACTTCAATCCACGTTTATTAGAAGAGATATTTTGAAGATTTAGGGTATTTTGAAGATCTTCTGCACATTTTCCAACCAAAATTCGGAATTTGTGGCATGAAAGGTTAGAAAACTTCTTTACAAAAAAGTGTAGTTAATGTGCACGGGTATGTCAACCGTATATAACGGAAATTTTTTTGAAGGCGTTTCAATTTAGGATTTTTTAATATCAGGGGTAAATACCTTCTAGTTAACAAAATTTTCGCATTGGACCACGTTTTCAAATTTACATACCAAAGCGGTCAGAACAAAAAACATTTTTTGAAAAGATACTTCACGTTTGACTACTTAATTTCAGTACATTATTTAGAAACTCCTTGGCGTTAACATCAAATCAATGGAACAATATTCAGTACAATTTTTCAAACTCAGAACTTTGTCTCAAATTTTAGAGCGATCTTCATAACAAATATTTTTCCATTTCGTATTTTTTGTACAAATAGCGTATTTCCAAATTATATAGTACCAGTTTTGTTCCTACACCCAACACCAAATTTAGTACCTCAACTATTTAAAATGGTTTTGGTACCAACAACCCAACTTTTCGTACACATAGGTGAACGTTCCAAAATTACTTCCTTATATTCAACATATATCCTAACCCCAATTCAGTTTTCCAGTTTTACCAGTTCCCCTGAAACCCATTTTGTATAAATAAGTACGAATTTTCAAAACCTCCTCCCTACCTCCACTCTAAACACTAATTGCTAATCTAATACCGAATTTCAAAATTCCAGTTCTACCCTTTACAAAATCACAAATTGTACAAAATTCTATACCATATAGCAAATACCAAAAGGTACCAAATTTTGTACTATTTAGCACTTTTCGTACACGATTTTCCAAAATGTACTTTCATATCTCAGCTCTATCCGTTCACCTAAACCCAAATTATAGCCAATGTAGTTCCATTTAGCACTTTTCCATAAGTACGAATTTCCATATCTCAATTCTGTAGTCCAACAGTAATCTTAATTCCAAATTTCAGGATTCCAGCTCTTCAAATCCAAATCATTCTAAACTCACTACCATTTAGGACTTTTCGACCTTTGATACATCTTTCTTACTCTTCATCAGTGACACCCATTCCAAATTTCAGGATTCCGGTCCTATTCGTTAACCCATGTCCAAATTGTACTATATTTAGTACCATTTAGTATTTTTCTTATACTTTTATTCGAATTTCCAAAAACCTTTCTTTTTTACTCTCCATCAGTGACCCTCATTCCAAATTTCAGGATTCCAGCTCTATTCGTTCACCCAAACCCAAATTGTACTAAATTTAGTACCATTTATTAATTTTCGTATACTTATAGTTCGAATTCTAAAAACCTTTCATTTTTACTCTTCATCAGTGATCCTCATTTCAAATTTCAGGATTCCAGCTCTATCCGTTCACCCAAATCCAAATTTTACTAAATTTCGTACCATTTAGTACTTTTCGTGCACTTATGGTTCGAATTTCTAAAAACCTTTCTTTGCTACGCTACATCAGTGAACCTCATTACAAATTTCAGGATTCCAGCTCAATTCGATCACCCAAATCCAAATTGTACTAAATTTAGTACCATTTAGAACTTTTCGTGCACTTACAGTTCGAATTTCCAAAAACCTTTCTTAGTTACTCTCCACCAGTGACCATAATTTCAAATTTCAGGATTCTAGCTCCATCCGTTCACCCAAATCCAAATTGTACTAAATTAAGTACCATTTAGTACTTTTCGTACCTTTATAGTTCGAATTTACAAAAACCTTTCATTGTTACTCTTCATCAGTGACCCTAATTTCAAATTTCAGGATTCTAGCTTCATCCGTTCACCCAAATCCAAATTGTACTAAATTAAGTACCATTTAGTACTTTTCGTACCCTTACAGTTAGAATTTCCAAAAACCTTTCATTGTTACTCTTCATCAGTGACCCGCATTCCAAATGCCTGTATTCCAGCTCTATCCGTTCACCCAAATCCAAATTGTACTAAATTTAGTACCATTTAGTACTATTCGTGCACTTATAGTTCGAATTTCCAAAAACCTTTCTTTGTTACTCTCCACAAGTTACCCTAATTTCAAGATTCCAGCTCTATCCGTTCACACAAATCCAAATTGTACTAAATTTAGTACCATTTAGTACTTTTCCTACCCTTGTAGCTTGAATTTCCAAAAACCCTTTGGTACATCTTTCTAGCTCTCCATCAGTTACCCTCATTCCAAATTTTAGAATTCTAGCTCTTACCGTCTGCCTAATACAAAGGGTACCATCTTTAGTACCTTTTAGTACTTTTCGTACACTTCTAGGTCGAATTTCCAAAAACCCAGCCTTATCTCACCCCTACACACCAACAGCAACCTACACCCAAAATTTCAACGTTCTAGCTTCAGCGGTTTCGTCTGGGCGCTGATGAATCAATCAATCAGTCAGTCAGTCACTCACCTCATTACTCTTTTATATGTATACATATATAGATTTCAAATTGTTATTGTTGTTTTCCTCGACCTTTTGATTTTTAATTAAATGAAAAAGTTTTTTCGAGCTTGAGGTCTTTAGTTGATGTGCATTTTACTTTATTTATTTATTCTCATTTATATAGATTTCATTCAGTTTTTCTTTTATTAAAGTCTGTTACGTATTTCTATGGAATTTTTTATGTACCTATGTGCCTGTTGTTGCTTTTCTGTTTGGTATTTATATGCCTTTCAATAAACCACCACCATTTATAAATGTGTATATCAAGCTTTTTGTAGAAAATTAACTTATGTTGAAACTGAGGTATGGGGTATTGTAACTCGCGATCAGTTTTACTATACCATAACTTTTAACCGCATTTCGGTAAAATAAACTGTTTTAGCCCGATTCACCGAGGGGTTTCTTAAAATAATAATTTGAGCGGAAGCTGTGGTCGTACTAATGTAAAAAAATCGGAAAAAATCGTTGAATTAAACGAGTTTCATTATGTTATTTTCCAATTAGTGGTTTTACAACACAATGTAGAGCTTAATGCTCAAAGGAGAAGTTAAAGAGTACACTTCAGAGTTGAAGTTTCTCATGTATGATTTTTTAATATATCCACTGTATCTACCTCAAACGGATGCTGACATTTTGAAACCTGAAAAATGGGGTTTTTTGAATTTTTGCTCTAATTGGGACGCGCAGCTGGATTTCCCTAAAAGCTTATTATTTGATTGTAGTACTCGCGATTTCGCATTTTTTAATGTATAACATGGGGGTGTAGTCCTCACAGGATCACAGTAATCTGCGCCCAAACACGAAATTTTTGTGCGTAAATTTTTCTCAAAACCCTATTTTTTTGGTTTAAAATTTACAAACGTCATTCGATTTCCGTGGAAACCCGCGTAAATTTAGTTTTTTTACGTTCTGAATCTAACAAGCCACGACGCGTAAAAATCCACCCACTAGATCGGCGGATATGATACTCCTCAAATTTCGAAAATTTGCAAAGAATTATTTTGAAAATATCGCATATTAAAACGCGTTTTGGATGCGTCAGTTCTACTTAAATAAATAGATCGATACGCGTGTTTAAACTGTGCGAAAACAGATATTTAAAAACTCTCGTAAATCCACAGATATAATAGATTTTTTCTAAAAATTGAGTGCGATGCTACATCCACGGTTCTTGATGGATCGCATTGAAACGGCACAGAATGATGTATTTTTTAATGGTGATTATTGAAATCGGATGCGCATAAAATGTAAATGAACTTCGCGGAAATTATGAGCATTTTACAGTATTTTGCACCCTAATATGCAGCAGATGCTACATCGTGGCCGCCAAATAGAATTTGACAAACTGTACATCAAATAAGAGGGATTGATTCGCTGTGTTGGAAAATCGGATGCGCATCATGTCATTTTCATAATTACGCGGTTTATATGCGTCTCAAATGTTGTAATATTCAATATAACATTATTTAAACGTTATGCCACAATTGGAATTCCTTGTGATTTAATATAAGGTTTTAATAATATTATCCAATAGGAAAAGTATAAGCGAAAAATTTGTTACAACGGAATATCATCATTATTGCGTGAAATTTTCACGAAAATGCCGAAGAACTCAAACATTTTTTCTCCAACTTTTCCTATAAAACCATAAAAAAATAAAATTAGAATAATATGATATTAATTTTTTCCTAATATTTTCTTCGTATTTTTGCAAATAACATGAATACTATGGCTCCAACCTTCACAACTTAGGTTTCATTTTATTCCTCAAAATGTCTGGATGCTGTTATAATTTTTTTTATATATTTTTCGTAAGTATGAGCGCTATTGTTTCAAAAATATGTTTGTAAATACGTGAAATTATTTAACAAATTTGATTTTTCGCGAATCCATCGAGACTTTGCGATTATATTTTGCATCATCGCAAAGCTTACGAATTCAGTTAACGATAATAGGATATAACAGCTAACTATATTAAGCCGCGATTTTTTTAGAATTTTTTCTAATTATCATAATTAAAACGGTCATATCTTTTGCGCGCAACGATCAAAGTTAGTAACGAAAACAGATTTCGAATGCAGATTTTTTTCTTAATCTATGTACCAAAAATCATTGATGTAGTATCAACAATTTTTTTTGATTTTTTTGAAATGGAAAAGACAATTTTAGACATTTTTCCTGATATATGATAGAGATAGCCAGTGGGCGCTTACTGAGAGCAAGTGAGCATACATTTCAAGTGTTTTACATTGAATTTTACGCTCCCTTGCTCTCAGTAAGAGCACACTGGTGCATGTGTTTTTTTTGTGGCTTTTGGGTTTGTATTTGTTTGCATCCAAACAAATATCTGTTTGCACCCAAACATATAATTTGTTTGCACCCAAAAATATAATTTATTTGCAGGACCCAAACATAAGTTATATTTGGGACTGATTGCAAACAAATATATGTTTGCTGCAAAATATGTTTGGGACATATGTTAGAGAGCCCTTTTTTCTCGGTGTATATATTTTACATGTCCACAAAAATATGACAAACAATTCCTGTCATATCGTTAGATGTAACGGTACCCAGCAAAAAAGTCATTACCATGTAATGATTTTATTCAGTAGATTTTGGCAGTAGTAACAACTTACAAATTGGCCGTAAAAGTCATTATTTTTACATAGGGATGTCATAAGAAAGAAGTACTTCCTTAAATATGTTTTTAAGTACATATTAAGAAAAAGCTAAAAAATATACGTTCTATTTTTAGAACAATTGAGGTGAGGTTTTTTTCCTCTTTTTCATTATTTTATTTTACTTTCTGTTGATTTTGAACATACGAACTTCTGATTTGTAGACAAAAACTCTACACACTATGCAACTCGTACGATCAGTTAGGGTTGTTTAAACACATGCAGGTACAATCAATATTTCTTCGTAATTTTCTTAACAAAAACTCCCATGCCGAATGTGAGCTTTGAACACAGAACACTACTCATTACTAAGTAAGTAATGAAGTAAGTGGTTTTAACTTGATGCATTACTTTATAATGGCTTACATAATGACTAACGAATCCGAATTTTTGCTGGGCCAATACCCTTCATCTTATTGTGGTGGTTATGATATCAAGATATGACTAATGATAACTTAAGGGGTTACCTCCACTTGTCACTTTCAAAAAAACGAAAAAAAAATGTTATTGGCTTATTTTGAAGTACAGGTAGTATAGACTATGCCGCAAATTCAACTCGATCGGAGCAAAATTGCCTGAGATAAGAGCATTCAAAGGGAACTATTTATTGTGATTTGTATGTAGCATGGAAACATTAAACGCGTGTTTCTCGAAATGGCATTTTTAAAGTCGGTGCACAACTAGGGATAACCTCTTTAAAACACTAATTTTTGAAAAATGGCTTAGAAATGTCTTAAACCTTAAAAATATCCGAGCTGTATATAGGGTCTGTACACCTCAACAGATTTGAACCTCACAAAGACACTGAAGAACCGTCTGCAAATTATATTTGTAGTCCCCACCTTTCTTTGTCCACATGAAAAGGAGATGGCTAGATTTGACATAATGTGGCAGTTTTCAGCTTTTCTAATGTCAATGTCCTTCCTACGATTTTCTTTCTAGGTCTAGAACTTTTCAGCTCAAGTGTGGTGAGCATGTCACATGTGCGTGTCTTCTTTTAATGGTGTTTGCTTTTTTTGTTAATTCTAAGAAGGAAGGACACCTTAGCACATGTCAAATGTGCGTGAAAACAAAAACAACAGAAAAGATAAATGGATAGATGGCGGCCACATCAAATTGACCTACATTGTTAAAGGGGAATAAAAAAACTAACACATGACCAAACCTAACCATAAAATGGTTTATACAAAATTTAGATTTGTTTGCTCTTTCAAAAGTTTTATCCAACTGCAAATTTTGTATTTTGCGTGGTCTTCTTTTATTCAATTAGAATTGGGTTAATAGCATTTTCCACAACACAAAGTGCAATTTAGTCTAAAGGATACGTGTTGAAGAACAGTTTGCCTCTAAGTGGTCTATAACTAATGTTGTGTTACAAACATACATTTGTTAGCCAAAATGATGAAGACATTAAAATAGTTTATGAATCTTTTTGTCATAAAGGCTGTGTAAGATTATTTTTTTGTGATTTATACAGTTTTTATTTGATTTTTTATTAATATATCATGAAAATTACAAATTGCAAAGTCGGCAAACAATTCTCTTTTTTAATACAAAACTCCTGAGGTCATGCTCGATTAATGCAATTAATTAAAAACTTCCATGAATAATGACCTTCATCCTAATAAGACAACAATAAATAAAAATTAATACAGAGGTCTTAGCGTTCTAAGCCACTGCCGATCTATCGTATCAAACTTCCGAAATGGAAGGCATTACAACTCATATAGGATAATCCCCTTCGATTTGTACATGTGTATGTATTGAGAAATGATTCTAGACAGGGACACTAGGTTGACTTGATAAAAACAGGCTTCAAATATACTTCATATCTGCAAATTTGCAATAATAATTTCCAACCACATTAGCTCTTATTTGGCATTTTAAATTCTAATTCCCGCAGAGAATTGTTAATATAGGTCCACGTTTTCGCTATCGAAAGATTTTCAGTATTTCAAGCTATTATCCTAATTTTTAAAAATATCGTCTGTAATATGAATTTTGGAAATACTTTGGGTTGGAGAACCTCCATGCAGAAAGTGGTCCAAATGGATCCACGTTTGAATACAGGGCTACATTCTCGAATAGAGATATACAGTGTTTTAATGTGTTATGTTCGGTCCGAACATAACGCCTTTTCTTCTTCTTTAAAGTACATATCCAAATATCACACACTAAATTCAGTCCCATTAAAAAAAGTTTTGAATTACACTGTGCAACATTTTTGAGCCAATCGCGTGCAAACAACTTCTGTCCAGAATATTATGAAAGTGGAGGACCAATAGGCCAAAACCATATTTGGGTTTTGTTTTCTTAGATCGGGTTCGGTTTTTATGGCCTCATCTAAACATAGTTAAAGATCGAATTTTTAAAATAAATCGGGCTGTATCTCTGAAACTAATACGAATATTGTTTTGACATCTGCAGCAAATTTGTAGATAAGAGCAAGAAGAAAGTATTTGGAGGAATAGTGAACTCGAAAAACTGCATTTATTGGCTCAAATTTTATAATATATCGAAAAATGCTATAATTTGTGTATATTTCGCTGCGTATCTCCCAAAATGTTAATTTCTTCTTAATGTTATCTTTTGGGAAAATATTCTCTGGAATGTAATAGGCAACTCTTCAGAACATTATATTGTTGTAAAATGCCTCTATCGCCTAGTTTATAGCAAATTTTTTAACAACAATTTGGTAAATATTTCAATGATTCATTGAAATTCCCAACATGAGAACAAACAGCCTATGTGAACATTGTTTGAAATAAGTTTTGTAAAGGTATGTTATGAAATACCCCTTAAACAATGTGAAATAACAATTTTAGATTTTCAGAATGTTCTGAAGAATTGATGGTCACATTATTTGGAAAATTTTTAGAATGGTTACTTGTTTCAACTCTAAACAGTTTAGTTGTTACTGACCAGAATTTCAGAAATTATGTAAACTTTTCTATATTTTAACGAGTTTGATGCGCTAGATGCAGCTTTTCCTAGTTCATCTGTTTGACACACTACTACACACTACTTTAGGGCCACAATATTGCAGAAGACTGCAAAGCAAAATTCTTATTAGTTTCGGAGATAAGGGGCCATACTATCAAATTTTGATGTCAACATTTGTACTAGTATCCCAACATACCAAATAACAACGAGTGTGCCAAGGCTATAGTCGGGTCGAGGCCGACTATGTGATACCCTACACCACTACCCCTATGCATAAGCTTTTGACTGGTAAAATTCAAAATATTAAAATTGGGATAGGTTAGCGCCTTTGCTCTGAATGTGTTCATTAATACAGGTCAATTTTGTTGAAACGCATTTAAGTGCATCGTCAGTCCATCAAAATTCCGACCTGTAGTGTGATTGCATAAAAAATTAAAAAAAGGCATGCATTACCGACTGTTGCGATATCCCTGTTGTTTGACCACCTATGACACCCTACTTCACATCGTTGTAAAGGTGATATTTTTTACTTTCCTTGCCATGTTTTGCTTTCGATATACTTTTACAGAAGAAATATTCGCTTTGAAACAAAACGTTGGCCTTTTCTCCAAATAAGTTTTTTTTCACATTCCGACCCCTTAATATCCGACCATTACCAAAATCAATAAGTTTTTTCCTCGGTGGGACCCCCATTAACCCCAAAAATTTCGTGACGATCTGATCAAAATTGCGACCTGTAGCGCGATTTGGAAAAAAATAAAAAATTGGATTCATTACCGACTATTGCGATATCTCCGTTATTTGACCACCCACGCCAACCCATTTTGCATCATTGTAAAGACTACTTTTCTACTTTTATAATCAGGCTTTGTTTTTGGATAGTCCCCAACCAAAGCTGTGATATTCGTCATTATATTTAAAATCGCAAAAATGAAAAGTTGGGTTCTATGTTTAGATGGACAGACGGACGGACACACATAGCCAGATCGACTCAGCTCGTCGAGACATTCATTTTGGTATGGGTCTACGACCATTATTTCGATGCGTGACAAACTTTTTGGCCAAAACCAACTTATAATACCCTCCCCACATAGTGGTGTAGGGTATAAAAACACACAGATTATTATCTTAATCTTGAAAATTACATAAAAATAAAGAAAAATGACATCTGGTGATAGAAATCTTCTGTGTATTGTATTCAACAAATTTCATAATTGGTTCGCAAATTTTATTTCTTATTGTTGGAAATCCAGATCCAATGCATTGGTGCAAAATATCATGACAAAGAACTGGTGGAAGTTGCCATGCCCTGTAAGACATCTGAAATTAGCGTTATATCTTTGTTAGCTGTTGTTTTAGCTTATTTATGAGATGACATGACTTCAGTCAAATCGAATGAGGATTATTTTCGTAGAGCATTTCGACTTTCTAACTCGCTCACTTCAATGACCTTTTCGTCCTTTATTTTAAGAACCGCTATAAAAGTACCACAAGATAAGACTTAAATTTTTTGTAATTGATCGTAGTTTAATACAAAAAATTTCAAGAAAATCGAAGAGTATAACCATTGTTAAAAATTGATTTTAAATATTAAATCGCGAAAATTGTTTCCAAGCCCACTGTGCATATTTTTTCTATTATTAAAAAGCTGATAAAACAACAAAGAATAAAAAAGAAAGATTTTTTAAATTGGATCATTATTAAAGAAGTTATAAGTATTTCTTTGCATGTAGTTTTTACCAGGGACGTACGCAGGATTTCATTTGGGGGGGGGCCCACGTTGACCAAAAATCATGGATTAAAAAATGTTGTGTAGCGTTACATAAAGCTATTTTAAAGGGTTTTTAGTTGATTTTATATGAAATATTGATACAAAGTATATAATTTCAATAGAAAGAGTTTATAATATTTTAGATATAAGTTTATAATATTTAGATATAATATTTTAGATAATTCTCCAACAGAATTGACGCAATAACTAAAAAGTCTTTCAAATGAATATTACCCATGTAGGTTTACGTTTTGGTGTATCCCAGAATTTTTAACCGGTAGCTCTTATTTGACATTTTCAATTCTTTTTCTAAGATTTTCAGTATTTCTTCCTCTTTAAACTACATATCCATATATCACACATTAACTTCAGTCCCATTAAAAAAGTTTTGTGTTTTTTTTGCGTTATTAAGTTATCATTGAACACAATTTTACCGCGAGGAGTGATTCTGATTAGAAGATATATCTAAAATCCTACTAATGTTATTTGTATACCGTTAATTAATTGAAATAAATAACTCCAAAAAAAGAATAACTCGAATCCGCGAGTGCAGATAAAACTTGTAACGAACATTTCTAATCTAACATGCCATAAAAACAAAAAAAACTTTAGTATTTAATACAGCCTATGCAATCCAACTAAAAAATTCAGAAAATTGCATTTATGGTCTGTTCCAGTACTGCAAGAATCGACTCATTTTTAGTAGAAAAAAGCTGTATATTATTGCAGGTTTTGCAACAAGCATTTAGAAAAACACAAAACATTTATATCTGGAGTCGGCCGATACCAACTACGACTCATAAACTCCGAATTCTACTCGCAGTACTGTTTGAAACCCACATTCGGGCTCGGCAAAATTTTAGCTAAGTCCTGACAAAATAGGTTGCGTCGAAAAAACTCCAACTTATATCCCAATGGTTGCTGTTCCGCCTAATTTCTATCTTAATTGTGCGATTATGAACTCGATGACATTTAAAACTTTCCAGGGACTGTGACCAAAGATTAAGCACTTCTGTCGGCACAGCGGAGGCAAACTTATGACAATTCATAACATTTATTTTCTCGAAAACAAGTAAAAAAGTATCAGTCGGGTTTGCCGACATAGATATACCCTCTGCCTGTGTGAGTTGAGACTTTTATCTATAGAAAGATTGAATACGGGCTTCATAAACAAAATCTATGTCCTAAAAATTGTGTAGTCAGGGAGTTTCAGAATTTCGTGGCCTTTTTGGACGTATACATTTTCCGACAAAAATATCGATACATTTGGGTATAAAATTCCACGATTGTGGCCGTTGCAAATAAATGCTTATGTTGTGCTCATAAATTTGACTTCGATAAGAGCGCAAAAGTTTGCACTTTTGTGGAGAAAATACCTGAACGAATGATCCATTTTAGAAGTGGACCTAATTTTGGAAGTCATTTTTTCGATAGTTATCGTGTCAAGCCGTCATTCGAAAAGCCCTTATATTTCCTTATGTTGAAATTTTGTGAAGGGTGTATCCGAAGATGTTGTTCCATATAGACCCTCTTCGTACTTGAGTTTCGGTGAAATCGGATATTGAAATTTCCGGGTATGCTACTTATACCAGATATTAGCACTTTATGACGCACAACAATAAATGTTTCTCCATTAAATAAATAATAAAAAATTAAGGCAAATTAAAGCAATTTTCTAATTGGTTTAAGAGATATACTCCACGGAAAACAATTGATATATCGTACAGTTTGTCCAGTAAACACGTCATTTCATGCACTTCCAATCCGCACAATACTAAACTCGTAATTTTTTGAATACAAAATGAGTTTAAAGCCTCAAAACTCTTATATCCATTCCAGAATTCCTCGATCCTTTATTATTTGGTAATGAAATTACATGAGATAAAGAAGTAATTCAGATTTTACTGATTCTACTGGAAGTTTTTCTCAAACAGAGTATTTAAACAAGAAAATTTAAATATTTCTTAGACAACTTGTTTATAAAGTAAATTTTTAGTACATAATCTTCAGAACAATCTTTGTTTTCATTTGAAAATTGCAAAAATAAAAATTATTTTAGAGAAAAAAACGTAATAACAAAAAATTGTAGTCGACCAAACCATTTCCCCCTGCGTACGTCCCTGGTTTTTACCGAATTCGACTTTTTCAAGGCGCGATAACTCTGGAACCATTAGCCAACAAAAATCTGAAAATATACATAAATTTTTTGCTGGTGAACAGCATCACTACAACAAAAAACAAAGGAAAAATTAAATCTTGTTTTTTCAAAATAGTCTGGCTTAATCCCATTGTTGTTGTTTTAATATTTTAAAGCAACTAGTTTATTAGTGGAAAAGATTTGGCATTGTTCGCCAAGGGGTAAGGCAGGGAATACTATAGTTTCGATCCACGCCACTGGATCTAATCAGTTCCCTTGTTTCTTGTTTGTGAATATTCTCCACCGAAGTTATTTTTCAATAACTTCTTCAACAAGAAACTGTGTATACCCAAACATCAATCGTCATTGAACTTTTTTCTTTGCTTACCTTTATACTTCGAGCTGACGATTGATGTTTGGGTATAAACAGTTTCTTGTTGAAGAAGTTATTGAAAAATAACTTCCGTAGACAAAAAAATATTTCTCATATTTATTATGATTAGTAGCAAGGCGAATTTAACAAGGTGATCCAATAGTTGACGTTAGGTTGTAGTGTTCATTTGCTGTCAATTTTTTTGCGCCAAATATCTACAAAATTTAGAAGAAAACGTTAAAATATTATTCGCGAAGGTTAAACAAAGATGTTGTACACAGATATTTTTTATAGAAGCGAAATATTTGGTATTTATTTTTGATTTAAAATATGTTTTGACAGCAAATGAAGACATCAGTTGGTATTATTGTATCACTTTCTTTCTTGCACCATGATTAGTAGTCTCAAAAAAAGCCTATCTGGGAGTTACCAGATGTTGCCTGTTGTCAACATTGGGCCATCGTGGTCTTTGTATTATCATTCATGATGTGGAAAAGTATAAACTGATGAGTTTGTTCAATTCTAAGAAAATTGATGGAAATGGAATGGAAAATTGGTCTATATTATCATATATAGCTCACAGATTAGCAATTTTTGACGTATAGGGTGGTATTCTATAAAATTTGGAATGTTTATATTGACGTTTTTAGAGTAGAAGCGTTTGAAAAATATTTTTTATTTTGTATGCAGACCCTACACCTGATAATATTGCCGTTCGTCCAATACTTGACATTATCTTCATAGGTATTTGTACAGATATCAGCTTGATATCTTGCAAATCCCTAATATGTAATATGTACACTCTGTTTCATGTCAATAGCACATTTCAAATTGCTTTTTGTTACTTCATTTTATTCGATATCCGTGGAATAACCTTGGGGAAGTTTATATATCTTGGTTTGTAATTTTATGAAGTATCTTTCAACAGAAAGTTTGGCTTCGTTAACGTACCGTTATATTTTTTTTTAATTTTCTTTCAAAAATCCCAAAAGTTGTACGGTTTAAATTGTTTCATCGGAATAGCACATTTTTTAAAAACTTGAGTAAAAATGTAAATTTTGAATGCTACTGGTACGATTCTTTAAAATTGGAAATAAAAGCTATTTCAAGTTTAAAACGCTAAAATTGGTCGAACTATGACTTTAATAACGGGGAAATAAGACCTGATGAAAGCTGTGGACTTTAATTGTCTATAATTCGTTAACAATTTGGCATAAATTGACAGTTTCTTCTTAGTTTTATAAAAACCTAAAGAAAAACGAAGGAATGAAGAGAGATGGTGCAAAATAAACTTGAAATTCTACTGAAAATTGCGTAATTTTGATCGAGAAACTTCAAATTCCTACGACTTCTATTCCATAATACGGGTCAATGATGGCATTAAGATAAGTTAATCATTAAAATATCAGGTGATTGTTGTTGCTCTGGGTCTGAGCCAACATACTATCAAGAAAAACGAGGTCCTTCCTATAAACAGAAAGAAACTAGGCGGAATTTCTGTGACAGGTATAATGAATATTATAAGGAAAAACCAGTAGACATTTCCCGAGGCAAAATAATCATTATTTGCAGGTTCTCAATGGCAGAAACTTTCACTTCTTTTATCTCCTGGAAGAGAAGAACATAACAGACAATCTGCATTGCCGAGGTGGCCACCTCGTGAAATCAGAAAGTACAAAATATTGCGGTACAAAATTTAGGGTTATCTCCAGTTTATGTCTGTGTCAGAAATCTAAACTATTTTCTTTCTGTGTATAGGAAGGATCTCGTTTTTTCTTATTATTTATTATTATTATTTATTAATAGATTGGAAGTTTACAATTTCATATAATACAATTTGTATGCATGTGTAAAAATATATATTAAAACTCAATCTATATGTGGCGAAGCAAGAATGCTGTGTGCCAATATACTTATAAGTATGTACTTTTAATTCATTATATATTAAATTCATTGATTAATAATTTTCTGTACTTAATACAGTTTTCTAAATATGATATTAGAGATGATAAGTTCGTGCCATTTAATATACTTATAACTTCGTTTTCATTCAGTATAATATTATTAAAATATTTCTTTCTATATACCTTAAAAACGGGACAAAATCCAATAAAATGTAAAGTATTTTCTGGTTCATTTGTATTACAGATAGTACAGATTCCATCTGTATTATTTTTAAAGGCCTTTGAATTTAAGTCAAGTAGACCACCTCTAGCTTTAATGATAAGACTGGTTACATGTGCTGAAAAATCTGCAGTAAGATTAGGGATCCTATTATAATCTAGCTGAGAGTACAAATCATGGAACTGAGAATTTCTTGCTGTCATTTCAAAATCAATTTTTTCTTTTGAGTTTAAATATCTAATTACATCTTTCCAATAGAAGCATAATGGCAATCTATTGGTGGAATGCAAATATCTCAAATCATGACATAAAACTGTCCATTCATTAGCCCATGAAATTTTCAGTTCTAAAATGTTTTCAGCTAATATACGTGGAAGTCGATTTGACTGTAACTGTAATACTTTTTTAATGTAACAAAAATGTGTTTTGAGTGTGGAAGAGAATAAGGAATTTAGCCCGGTTTCAAGATGCAATATGTAGTTCGGAGTGTTATTTGGCAGGTAAAGCATTTTCTTAATAAAAAATCGAAACAACTTTTCTACATCTTCATACCTCTGATAACCCCATACCTGAGCTGCGTAACACATTATTGATTTTGAACATGAATCAAAAATTTTTAGCTTATTGGCTTTGGAAATTTTCTGGTTTTTAATGTACTTTGACCACGTAGAATTTATAGCAATTTTGGATGCTGATAGTTTATTCATTAAATGCGTTTTAAAAGATAAATTATAAGTAATATCAACACCAAGGTAACGGTAGGTATTAACAATTTCAATATCCTGGTTATTATAATAAAACTTTAGACTTGACGGTATTCTGGTACCAGTTCTAAAAACCATTATTTTAGACTTGGACAAATTCACTCTCAGGCTCCATTTCAAGCAGTAAACCTGTAGGACATCAATCATATGCTGTAAACCTGAAGAAGAATCTGACAACAGAACAATGTCATCGGCATATAGCAGGATTTTGACATTGGTATTTGCGACATTAACTCCCCCAGGTAGTATATTTGGCAGGTCGTTGAGATATAGGGAAAATAGAACAGGGCTAAGTATACAACCCTGTTTAACTCCCGTCTCTACATTGAAGTACTCGGAATAGTAATTTCCGTCCCAAACCTTGCTTCTAGTATTCTTATATAATATCTCTATTATTGAGATAATTTTTCTTGAAATGCCTATAGAAGAGAGTTTGTAGAATAAGCTGTTTCTTGGAATAAGGTCAAACGCCGAAGAAAAGTCAACAAAGAATGCATATGTATGCTTATTTGTTATTTGGTTTATATTGACGATATTCACTAGGTTAAATATGTTATCAATTGTCGAGTATTCCTTCCTAAAACCCGCCTGAAACTCATTTAGAATATTATGCGTTTCCAACCAAAATGTTAACCTGTTTAGTAGAATAGAATTGAAGATCTTGCACACTGAATCTATAAGCGATAGTCCTCTGTAGTTTCCAGGGTCATTTGCATCACCTTTCTTATAAAGGGGTATAAGTATCGATTCCTTAAAAGATGAAGGCACTTGTTCTTTGAGAAATATGTAGTTGAAAACGTGTAGTAGATTTCGAAGCAAAATCGGAGGTGCATATTTATAGAACTCATAAGGAATGCCGTCTTGACCAGGGGCTTTATCGGCTTTTAATTTTTTAACGACGTTATATAGTTCACAATACTCGAAAGGGGAATCTAATAGTGGATCCACAAATACGGCAAACACCAGCTTATGTCAACAGTATCTCCTCGGTTTAGTAAAAGGGAACTAAAATGTGCCTTAAAATCATCAGAGCTAAGGTTTCCATTTACTATATTAGGACGATGTTTCAATGTATTAGACAACGACCACCATTCTTTGCTAGATTTTACAGTGTCTAGTCTTTTTAGGTTTTTGTTATAGAAAAGTAATTTCTTTTTTTCGCACATTTTTTGGAAGCTATGTTTAGAAGAGTAGTATAGGGTTCTGTTACGTTGTGTATTCTGTTTCCTGTAATGTTTTAAGTTTCTATACATGGCCGACCTTAAGCGATAACAAGCCCAGTCAAACCACTTTTGTCTGGGTATAAAACGTTTCTTATTATTTCTTTGGATTTGAGCTTGTTTGATGGTATTTGATATACTTTGGACCATATCGTCAACGGACAAATTATTGGTGATATTATCTTCTACTAGTAGCGTATTAATATTTTGGACATATTGTGCTTTATATGATTTTTTCCAGTATAATCTATTGATTGCTTTTCTATTGCTCTCATTTTGATTCTTTGGCGTTTTGATTTCTAGACATAGAGGCATATGATCAGAGTACGACTTCGAAGGAATCAGAAATTTGTCTATGTATTGCAAAAACGTTTTTTCTTGATAGTATGTTGGCTCAGACTCAGAGCAATAACAATCACTTGATATTTTAATGATTAACTTATCTTAATGCCATCATTGACCCGTATTATGGAATAGAAGTCGTAGGAATTTGAAGTTTCTCGATCAAAATTACCCAATTTTCAGTAGAATTTCAAGTTTATTTTGCACCATCTCTCTTCATTCCTTCGTTTTTCTTTAGGTTTTTATAAAACTAAGAAGAAACTGTCAATTTATGCCAAATTGTTAACGAATTATAGACAATTAAAGTCCACAGCTTTCATCAGGTCTTATTTCCCCGGTATTAAAGTCATAGTTCGACCAATTTTAGCGTTTTAAACTTGAAATAGCTTTCATTTATTCCAATTTTTAAGAATCGTAACAGTAGCATTCAAAATTTTCATTTTTACTCAAGTTATTAAAAAATGTGATATTCCGATGAAACAATTTAAACCGTACAACTTTTGGGATTTTTGAAAGAAAATTAAAAAAATTATAACGATACGTTATGGAAGCCAAACTTTCTGTTGAAAGATTCTTCATAAAATTACAAACCAAGATATATAAACTTTCCCGAGGATATTCCACGGATATCGACTAAACTGAAGTAACAAAAAGCAATTTGAAATGTGCTATTGACATGAAACAGAGTGTATATTGTACCAAAAAATGTGTGAATATCCTGTTAATTCAATTCCAACATTCAAATAATAATATAAATACAACATTTTCACAAGCCCAATGTATTTTTTTTTTATAAATTTACTAGGGGACCCGGCGAACTTCGTCTCGCAGTTTGTTAGGTACAGAACTTGATGGCTGTGGTTCAAACCTATAATACTATTATTGCTATCACCTTGTTCAATGGCAAATATTTCTTTGTCAGTTTGGCGAAGAGAGAAGGTACTGTGAGGCAAAGTGATATATTTTTACAGTGTTTTATTTAAAATATATTTTTTTAAACAAATAACACGTTTTGCGATGTAAATAAAAATTTTTGGTAGCACAGTTGAAGCAAAATAATATCATATCGCCCCTATTCGTTTCATAATCGATGGTTTTCTGCAATTCTTGTTTTCATCAATGAACACGACATTTCACTCAAGCAATTGAATACGAAGGAAGGAATGCGATCGTAAGAATTTGAATTTAATGCTGAATATAGTGTTTATTTAAATTTGCGTTTTAATCAATTAACCTATTTTGAGCAGAGGGATCCGATCGTTATCAGGTAACCACCTTCGTCTGTTTTTTTCTGACTTCTCTGTTTAACCTGATCTCCCGAATTCTACTTACATTGCAAGTTCGGAATTAGATGCAATGGCTCTGGTAACACGGACAAATGCGGTAATTGAATTTTGACTAATACTGCACAATCCAGTACTTGGTACATTGATTCTTGTTAGCAGAGCTATTCTGTTAGTTGCCGTTCTTTGTATGTTTCGGATGCTTGAAGTCTTGTCACACTAACACGTGACTGTTGTCGATTACTTGGTCAACCTATATTTAATTTCGACGTAAATAACATAGTCAAATTAATATCACAAACTAAATAACGTTGAATAAGTATTTACCTACTTATGTCGCCCGATAAAGAATATTTGTCAGATAATTCGACCAAAAAGTCTCCAGTACCTCCGATTTCATGTTTTTTCTTTCCAATTTTGAATATCATCCTTTTTCCATGTACATACATACAGTGTACCAACAGTACCAGTGTACATATGTATTTGACCATTTGTAATGGCCTTCCAGCTCTGCGGGAACTAAACTGATTGAATTCATACTCCTTTTCAGTGGGGACATCATTATATATCTGGTACAGCTTAAATTTTATACCGCATAAATCGGAAGTTGATCTTTCGGAGATGTTTTTACTTACAGTTTAAAAGTATACATGCCACAACCATGTTTGTGGATTTGTACCTTTTTCCTCATAACTGTGGAAACCTCTTTCCGCGTTATCATCTTCATCTTTTCAGTCGGAATCTGACCGAAACCACCACTAATCTTTACAAACTCTAAACTAAGCCCTATCCTCTTAACCAATTTTGTCGCTGTTAATTTCCTAAAAAGACACTTGAAAATAAATGAAAATCGAGTTGATTGTGAATAAAAAATTCTATACAACTTTCAAAAATTGACAAAACATTTTCGCCAAAAACTGTCCAAATAAGTGTCAAGGTATACTCCAAACGCGAAGCTCGATAGCAATTTGTGGAAAAATTGACATTCTTGAAAAAATATTTTTGCAAATTTTTCGCAAATTTTCGCGATTTTTTTAGGTTTTATCCTTTTCTGTTATGAGACCATTCTGAATTGGTGCGAATTGCCAAAATCTGTTCAGCCGCTCTTGAGTTATAAGCGTAGTAACTAACATCATCCTTTTTTATATATATAGATAAATACTGATTGAAACTGTAAATTCCTAAGGTTCCTTGCAGTCACGAAACTTCTCTGCTTTCTGAAATTTGGTATTTTGAGGATTTCAGCACAAAATATCTGCATAAATAATTGCCATCATAGGCCCATGTTCTGGAATATAACGGAAATGGTCACAAAACTTATCCACGATAAATTGTCAGTTAGGTCAATGTTTTGGTATAGACTGCATATAACAATGCCTCAAGAGTTAAGGAGTTTTGTGCAATTTAGTAACATTTGTTGAACGAACAATCTGTAATTTGGCACTTGTGGTTCTCAGTGGTCACCAAACTTCCCCACTAAAAGTTGTCAATGTAGGTTCACACTTAATATAGCTCCCATATAAAGGTACCGTCCGATTGAAGATATTTTTAGATACAATATCTGACCTATATTAGACATTTGTTGTATGCGTTGTCGAAGCTTATTAATCAATATATTTTAGTTCAGAATATTTTATTTTATGTTCGGCCCGGTCGAACTTAACGATTTTTACTCGTTTTAACTTATTTTACTCGTTTTAACCCAGCAAAATAAATTGGAAGTAGTGCAATGTAGACTGCTTCTATCACGGCATGTTTTGATGCCGTTCAAACGGAGTCGTGAAAAAGGCACTCCAATCCTCACATTTTAACCGCATTTGGATGCAATCCAAAGAATCACATCCACTTGTCACATTTTAACAACATCCGGATGCAGTTCAACGGAGTCGTGAAAAAGGCACTCCAATTCCTCACAATTTAACAGCATCCGGATGCAGTCCAAACGGAGTCGTGAAAAAGGCACTCCGTTCGCTACATTTTATTAGCAGTTGTTAGAGATCCCTATATGTACATAAATCAGATTGTACATCTCTACAGGCAGCGGCTTTCATTTTCCAAAAAGAGATAAGCGTGTTAACATGTCCAAACATTTGTTAATACAAACTAAATAATAATTAATATTTAAATAATATTTAATTTGTGAACATTTTTCCGGCAACTCACCAGAAGAAAATGTCCGAATGGAGTGCTGTTGGAGTACGTGTCGAAAACTTAACTGGTGATGGGAAGACAACCCATTTAGCAAATGAAGCAAAAACAGTTCAGCTTGGAACAAATGCAAGCGGAGGAAACACGCATGTTTGCGATTGAATTCAATGGAGAATTTTCATAATTTGTGTTAATGTAATAAAGTTGTTAATATTTTTGTTTTGCTCAAATAATAAATGCATTTTATTTGTTCTGGCATATTTTGTAATGGCTTGCACAATTTCCGCAGAATGCCTGTACCAAACACGTGCTTTGGACTGCCTCCTATTCTACCCCAAAGGGTTAGTTAAAATGCAATGCCAAAGGGTCAGTTAAAATTCAGTGCCAGAGGGTCAGTTAAAATGCAGTGCAAAAGGGTTAGTTAAAATGCAATGCCAAAGGGTCAGTTAAAATGCAGTGCCAAAGGGTTAGTTAAAATGCAGTGCTTTGGAGTGCATCTTTCAGTAGTCACGCTCTTGTAAAAATCATCAGTGAAAATGCATAATTTGATGCACATCCAGATCACTGGTACATATCATTTAACTGCATCTTTGGAGGCAAACATTTTGCTGGGAACTTATAAGTCTTGAACGGATTTCGAAGATGAGTCATATCGGTCCACGCTTTTGGGTATCCCCCCACCAAAGTTCTCCACTTTTCGCTGAATTGGTACGCGCTGTATCTGTTGAATGGAGCAACCGATTTAGTCCATATTCGAATCTCCTAATAGTTTCTCCTAACGTAGTTTAAATTCGAAAATGGTCCATATCGGTCAACTTATTAGGGTACCACCCGCACACAACTTCAACATTTATGTTTAAGTGCAATTTAAGGTCTGTTCGAATATCCTTTGGCAATCGATTCCGATGCTTCCCTTTGTGATCCTGTTTACAGCGATATCATGTTTTTCATGGGCAAGTCGATGCTTCCAGTAGTGGTCCAAAACTTCTAAGTTACACGGTGACCAGCTGAAATGACTGAAAAAATGACTCTCAAGATAAGATCCACTTTCAAAATGGACCTTACCGATGCATTCCTGCAGGTACTTTAATGATTTTTATAGTGTAACCGGTAGTTGATTTGCCTATTGATGTACATAAGTTTCAATTCACACAGGCTGAGGGTATATCTCTGTCGGCAACTACCACAACTTACTACAAAAGCCCCTTATTTGGTGATGGGAAGCAAAAAATTAGTCACAGAACTCCACTACAGATGCCAAGAAGGTTTATATCGGACAACATCTATAATTACTTCTCTTACAAAAATGTTCGCTTGGCAGATCAAATTTGTACCGAATATTTTTAATGGGTAAGTTCAACTTGTACCGAATATTTTTAATGGGCAATCATGATAGTTGCTAACAAAAATTGGCCCAACCAATCGTGTTATTCTGATTACAAATATGACAACATTTCTATAAAAACCCGTTAGTTGGTAATAGAATTTTATTTGGAAACCAATTCGAAATAACATTATTTCTATGAATTGAGTTTCGACACCATCCATTTTTTATTTTTTATTGTCTTTTTTTTGTGCAAGCAGTATAGATCGTTAGAACCGCTCATTTGAGATATTTTAATTTAAAAGCCTTCAATGAATCTTGCATTTATACAAATATATGTTAATTTTAGTTACTCACCATATTGTTCGTTGATTCAAGCCAAAGTGTGAGATATTTATTTACATTTGCCATTGCTTAATGAAATATTACATAAATTGCACAATTTTTAAGAGTTTCAGTCTCTATTCAAAATTATTCATGTAATAAATTCTGTTTTTATTTTTATATTCATTGCAATTTTTTAAATATCGCATTACATTTCACATTTCATAGTTTTAGGAGAAACTTTTTTCCTGTGCTTAATTAAAAATTCCACTTGAGAAGTCATCGCATTGCAATGATTCAAATTGATTTCGATTTCACATTAGTTGCTAGCGGACCCGAATGGTGTAAAGCTGTTTTCAATTAAACGAAACGTTACCAAATGAAATGATGCGAAGTACTACCCTACAACTTTTCAGTTCGAATAGAAATTCTTAATTAATTTCATTTCAACGCCACAAGAAACAGCATTTCACATGCAGCAGTCGTTACGATTCGATTCAATGGCTCGTCTAGCCAAAGGATCTATGCTCTGCTAACAAAACAAAAAAGGGAATCATCACCTATTCAATCATGCACATATATACGCACTGGCTAAAATACATATGTACATTTGTATGTATGTACTTTACACACATTGGTTGGTTTTGTGCATTATGCACCACACCATTATACATTTGAAGATATGTGAAAGAGTTACATTCGGTCTTGTATATAGATTAGAAATAAAATAAATTTTGTTTGTGTGAGACTTTGTAATGATTATGAATGTTGGTATAATCCTTGCAGTACTTTATAGCTATACAGAATTAAAGAGCACAAGTAAAAAGTCGTTAAGTTCGGCCGGACCGATATTATTATAATGAAGAAAAATGAAATAATTAGTTTCCTTTCCTGTTCACAATTTTAGGTGAAGAATTTTTCGACGTGTACCCTAAATGCCCAAATTATTTAATCTAAAAAATGTGTTCAACCAGACGGTACCTTTATATCGGGTCTATATGAAAGTGTTGACCTATCTTAATTTTTGGAGAAAACGTTTTGTATCTGCAAGGAACCTCAAATGTTAAATTACGGGTACTTCCTTAAAACTACGGTACTAAGACCCACACCTAAGAACCCCAAATTTTATATTACCCTCAAAATACCGAAAATCAGGAGGTAAACGTAAACCTCTGTTGACGATTTTTAGTGAAGAAGTTTCGTCACCACTGAGAACCTCAAATATCAAATTACAGCTAATTTAAAATGTTAAACATTTTATGTAAAATTCTCAAAATGACGATTTTTAGTTGAGAAGTTTTGCGCCCACAGAGAACCTTAAATGTCAAAATACATCTAGTTCCGTTAAACATTTTAGCTAAAATCCTCAAAATACCGAAAATCAGAAAGTTGTACGTTACGTGGGGCTATATCAAAACATGGAGAAGTTTCGTGACCACAGAAGACCCCAAATGTCAAATTACATCTAGTTCGGTTAAAACTGGTAGGTAAAACCTTCAAAATACCGAAAATCGGGAGGTACTGTTATGTCGGGGCTATACCGAAACATTGCAAAAAACACTCTGATGCAAAAATATGGCGTTATGGCTCAATTATTGTGGACACTAGAGTGGTTACAACAGAAGGACATACATAGCTATATCGACTCAGAATTTTATCGTGATCAAGAATATATCTGTGGTTTTCAATCAAAACGACATAGTTCGACGTACATATGTAAATTTTGAGTTATTAATACCACGTTGTAGCACTTTTTGAGAGCTTTCAAAATCAATTCTCCGTTTTTGAAAACAAATGTTTCGTTACTTCGTGACCACAGAGAACCCCAAATGTCAAATTACATCTGGTTTGGTTAAAAATGGTAGGTAAAACCTTCAAAATACCGAAAATCGGGAGGTACTGTTATATCGGGGCTATACCGAAGCATTGCAAAAAACACTCTGATGCAAAAATATGGCGTTATGGCTCAATTATTGTGGACACTAGAGTGGTTACAACAGAAGGACATAGCTATATCGACTCAGAATTTTATCGTGATCAAGAATATATCTGTGGTTTTCAATCAAAACGACATACTTCGACGTACATATGTAAATATTGAGTTATTAATACCACGTTGTAGCACTTTTTGAGAGCTTTCAAAATCACTTCGTTACTAATATATTTTAAACTGTACAACAAAATTTAACCTTTTTTTTAATTACAAGAATCGCTGCACAGAATATGAAAGAAGGCAGAAAAAAAGGAAACGCGTGTATCGGCGTTTTGAATGTTTACGTCGAGAAGTGCCCCAAAATGCGTAGGGGAAGTTCCCCCTATTTGTACATTTTTGGAAACATTCAAGTTAGGATTCCTTGGAATCCGTGCGTTTTAGGCATATAGTGTCTTTGGCAATATTACTGCCAACAATTCAACCGTAGACCTCCCCCGCATTTTAACATGCAATATCAAGAACCCATAGCTTATTTAATTTACAGTACGTAATTTTACAAAGTCAGATTCAAGTTTTCAATGTTTTTCAAATATGTATATATTAACCACAAATATAGCAAAATCTGTTTAAATCGGGTGCACACCATCTTCTGGCCGAATTCATAACGAAAAACCATAAATAAAATATTTCTAATGTCCAAAGATAATTGAAATCTGGACAAAAGTCCAGACCTTAAACTATATAACAAAAGCAAGGGGTGCTTAAGATATTATATGTTATGGTTACAGATTGCTTTTGTTCAGAGACTCGTAATGAAATTTGATTTGGAACATTTATTCTTTTGACACTATCTCCTATAAGTGAAGTATTTAGGGAGATTTTAGCTCCGTATGGAAACATTAAAAACTGGAAACAAATATATAAATTTCTAGTGTTATTTTCATAAAAAGTATTATATCTAGATAAGTTATGTATACTGAGACTTGTAATAAAATTTTATGTAGAATTTTTTTCTTTTGGTACTATTTGTCTAAAACTAAGTTTCAAGTTACTTTCATTCATCAACTCAAAATTGCACAAAATAAATTTCACAAAACAAAAATATTTTTGTATTTTGTTGACAAAAATTGATATAGATTTTTCATTGTTATATAATAACAAGTAAAAAGTATCAGTCGGCTTTGCCGACAGAGATATACCCTCAGCCTGTGTGGATTGAAACACTTTTTTCCCATCAAAAAAACTTATGTATTAAGGTTTTCAAAATTTTGGGCGTATGAACCGACAAAAATATGGATAAGATTAAAGCTCAAAAATTTGCGGAGATATCGATAGATAGGGCTTTATACCATACTATCCACGAAACTAGGAAAACCTTCGGCAAAAATGTCCAAAGGATCCTCGAACAGACCGTTAACCAAACAAAAATGTTGAACATTTGTGTGGGTGGTACCCCAATGATTGGACAGATAGGGACCAAATTTTAACATGAACTAAGTTTCGACAATATTTAGAGATCCAAAGTTTGGAACAAATCGGTTCTAGGTCTATGGGATATCGTACCATTTTAGCGAATATTTTCGAACGTTTGACCTATAAGCACCACATTCGTATTTCATATAATATTCGAAGAAATATTACGATATCCAAAGTGTGGACGAACGAAATATTCGGTTAGAGCTCTCCAGCCACTACATATGGTGCCATAGGGGTTTTTTACAACTTTCGGGCTGTTTCCTCAAGATGTATGGATTTGCCCCTGAAAAAACTTTTACTGTCGTAATTGAGGCAGCGAACGCAAGTTGCTTTAACAAAAATCAAAGTGATTCGAGAGCGGATCTTAAAGTGAATTTATCCAAAATTTTGTGTAGGAGGTACCCGAAGGAGTGAACAAATATAGTCCATATTCGAACCTGATCTATATCTGGTAGATATATTAGGATGTATAAAGTATGGACCAAATCGGTTGCTTCCATCAAGAGTTATAGTGCGCAAAATTTCTCCGAACATTTTTGAACTTTTGTGGGGGAGGTACCTGTAGGAGTGGACAGATGTGGCTTATCTTCCAACATAAACTAAGTTTGCACAAAATATTACTAAGGCTACATTTTGGACTGAATCGACAGATCCGTTCGAGAGTTATCTTGCGCTCCAACCACTACACACGGTGTCATAGGGTTTTTTTGCACCTTTCAGGCTATTTTCTCTAGAAGTATGGAATTGCCCCTGATGAAGTTGGCACCGTCGTATGAAGGGCAGTCAATACAAGTTGCTACGACAAAAATCAAAGCGATTCGAGAGCAGGTCCTAGACAGAACTTTTCCGAAATCGGTTCCTTCCTTCAAGAGTTATCGTGCGCACAACTTTTCCGAACTTTTGTGGGGGAGGTACCGGAAGGAGTGGACCGATATAACCCATCTTCGAACTTAAACTAAGTTTGGACAAAATATTACGAAAGCCAAATTTTGGACCAAATCGGTTGATCCGTTCGAGAGTTATCGTGCGCTCCAGCCAGACAGACAGACGACGGACATGGCTAAATCAACTCCAAATTGTCTGGAACACATTTCGCCCAAACATACTTGGGGTCTAAAACCATTATTTCGATGAGGCACATTTTGCCCGTATGAAAGTTAGCATAAATGCTGAGGGTATAAAAATAAATACAGTCGAAATCGCTTATAACGTCGGTCAAGGGACCGGCCCATATCGGACGCTATAAGCGATAGTCGTTATAAACGATATTTATTTATTATGTATAGTGACTTTTGGGTATAAATACGTTGTTTTATTAAGTAAATAAATAAAATCAATTATTTTTTTTATTTTTTTCATTCTACATACATAAGTATAAATGACTAAAAACAAAATAATAAAAAAGATAACGATATTAAATTCATTCTTCAGGAGATATATCACCTTAAAATATGATATGGTTCTATTTTATTATAGTTTGTGCTTTTGAATTCCGACTTAAGTTTTACATTTAATTCAGATTTTGAAAGGGTTTCCACATTTTTGTTTGTAACATCTTCTGAGTAAATACATTTTTGATGAGTTTATACATCTAGACACGCCTCTGACGGCATTTGAAATTTTGTCTCTTTCTTCGTTGGAATTGCCTCCATCTTAAACTTCCAACATTGTGTCGTCGTCATTATATATGGCTATGTGAAAACTTTGTCATCGATGGCAACTAATTAATCAATATCTTCTACGTGTTGGGAGAAATTAGAATGAAGATAAATGTCTTCAGAATCGTTCAAAGGACCATTAATAATCCCGCATGATGAAAACATTACCAATGTCAGAAGACGTTGTAAAACAGATCTGATATTGGGTGGCAAAAATGCAAGCATAATTGACTTGAGACCGCCATCTTCGAACATGTTGTGGATAAGTTTGGTATTTTGTTGTTGTTTGACTTAAAAAAATATACATACAACACATTATTGAGAGAAAATTTCCTTCTTCATATGATTGATTCGACGTTATAACCGATAGCAAAATTCAAATATTTTGCAAAAAACCGACATTACAGCCGATATGACGTTACAACCGATGACGTTATAAGCGATATTTATTTGTGTGGTATATAAAGGTCAGAAATTCGGGACTTTTGGATTTCGTCGCTGTAAGCGATATGACGTTATAAACGACGACTTTATTCGCGATTTCGACTGTAGTTTATTTCTTCGGTGAGTTGTAGCAAAATTTAACTTAGAATATTTTTGTCTTTGACGTCATCCATCTAGAATGATGTTTTGTGGGGCAACATGGTATAAACATAGTTAAAGTAAAACTTTAACCCTAAAACGTGTTTTTGATTTTTACAGATTCTGGGAGTTCAGGTAAGACTTAGATTTCCGGTGTATTCCAGAGCCTATAGTGAAAATTTATTGCGAAAATGTTTGTAGAATATTCGGAACCGATCCGATCTCATTTTAAAGGGGATTTAAAACAGCTTTGGAAAAAGGGACCAAAAAGACCCCTTTAATCACTCGCTTGAGGATTAAATTTTGTAACTAGAAGACTCCTAGCATTGTTGGCAGTAATATTGCCAAATTCACTATATGCCTTAAACGCAAGGATTCCAAAGAATCCTAACTCGAATATTTCCAAAAATGTACAAATAGGCGGAACTTCCCGGCGCATTTGGGGTACTTCCCGACGTACACTTTCAAAACGTCGTTACACATGTCTTCTATTTTTCGGTCCTTTTTCATAATATGCCCGATTTTATCTGTAATTATTTTTTGCGTTGTACAGTGTAATTTTTATAAATCATAATTCCTTCACTGCGATTTATAAGATACTAATCTTGTTGTGCAGGAATAGACAATAAATAAATAAATAAATAAATAAATAAATAAATAAATAAATAAATAAATAAATAAATAAATAAATAAATAAATAAATAAATAAATAAATAAATAAATAAATAAATAAATAAATAAATAAATAAATAAATAAATAAATAAATAAATAAATAAATAAATAAATAAATAAATAAATAAATAAATAAATAAATAAATAAATAAATAAATAAATAAATAAATAAATAAATAAATAAATAAATAAATAAATAAATAAATAAATAAATAAATAAATAAATAAATAAATAAATAAATAAATAAATAAATAAATAAATAAATAAATAAATAAATAAATAAATAAATAAATAAATAAATAAATAAATAAATAAATAAATAAATAAATAAATAAATAAATAAATAAATAAATAAATAAATAAATAAATAAATAAATAAATAAATAAATAAATAAATAAATAAATAAATAAATAAATAAATAAATAAATAAATAAATAAATAAAATTTATTGGACAAGGAAGAAATCGCATTTAATATTGGTAATAATATTAATACATTTTTCATATACATGCATATATGTATTTCAAATATGGATGTACCTATTTATTACATTATATAATCACTTAACTTCAGATGCAGATTTCCCGTTGATTTTAATTTTGAGGAGAATGTGTTTTATTTTACAAATAAAGAGAAGTTTTTATTTGTTTTTTTTTTTCTAAAAGTTTGACACTATTTCTTTTATTTCGAATTTTGTATGTATCTATGCGTCTGTAGTTGCTTTTGTGTTTGGAATTTGTATACATTTCAATAACAGAAAAACCACCACCATTTATAAATGTGTTTATGTCGGAGTAAGGCAATGGGTCTCCCGTGAGCATAAATTTACTCTCGGTCACCACTAGTTAGAGTCCACACAGGTTGTGAGCGAGACTAAATTATTTCTTGCATAAAACGACACATTTATACTTATGTTGTTTTCTATGAAAAAGAGAAATTTTGAAAGCTGTCATTGGGTTTTGTAAACATTACTCTCATAGGTAACGATGAAGTTTCTTAGCCTCTGGAAACACAATATACAATGTTACAACCAATTCTTTGGTCAAATGGGTCTAATACATTCAAAATATATTAAAATGACGCGTACTTTATAAGGGGCCTTATGTGGGGGCTATACCAAAACGTGAACCATATAACCCAACTTTCGTAGGAATGTTTTCTGGCCTCTGAAGACACAAAATACCAAATTACAACCAATTCTGTGGTCAAATGGGTCTTATACATTCAAAAATATTAAAATGACGCGTACTTTATATGGGGGCTATACCAAAACGTGGACCTATATAAACCAACTTTGGTAGGAATGTTTTTTGGCCTCTGGAGACACAAAATACAAAGTAACAACCAATTCGGTGGTAAAATGGGACAAATATCTTAAAAATTCCTTAAAACGACGACGCGTCACGCGTCATTTTGTAGGGGGCTATACTAAAGCGTGGACCTACATAGCCCGCTTTCAACACCAAAAGTCCTACATACAAATAATAGATTTTCCCAAAATTTCATCCACCTACGTCAATCCGTTCGGACGCTAGAGAGATTTCCACAGACGGACGGACATGGCTATATCGATGTAGAATTGCACGCTGATCAAGAATATATATAGTCTGTGGGGTCTACAATGATTATTTCGAGTAGTTACAAATGTAGTGATAGTGATCATATACCCCCATCCTATGGTGGAGGGTATAAAAACAAATAAAAACCCTTAAATATAAAAAAAAAAACAGAAAACATCGTTGAACACTTCTCGTTAGTTCTAAAATAAAACATGTTCTCCTCAAAATTGAAATCATCAACGGGAAATCGGCATCTGAAATCAAATGATTATATAATAAATAGGTACATCCATATTTGACATATATGCATGTATATGAAAAATATATTTATGTTATTACCAATATTAAATGCGATTTCTTCCTTGTCCAATAAAATATTTCCATTCATCTTTTTGATTCAATTATAAAATGTATTGGGCATTTACTTTACTAAGAAGCACCATTTCTTTAAGAAAACACAAAGACTGCTTTATTCACTCACTTTACCTACTTTACTTAACGATTGCCTTTAGGAAACTGAAGAAAAACTGCTCTCTGACAACTTTGTTGCAAAAAGAAAACCAAATAGTTCATACCATTCTTTTCCTCTTCGCTTGCAACGTTGGTCGCAACAACAACAAAGGCCATATACAAACCACCAAAGCAAGAACAAACTATTTTACCCTCCCGTCGTCGCTTCTGCGTCTTCTATTGTACCATACATACAACTCTTTATTATAAAATATGCGAGAACCCTGCTGTTACGCTCTTTGAAAAAATCCTCTCTCCATCTATAAAAAATGTTCTAACATAAAAAAATATGTTTTTACCCAAACAAATAAAACTGATATATGTTACAAAATATTGCAAACATTTATTTGTTAGGATCCAAACATATATATGTTTGCAACCAGTCCCAAACAAAAATTTGTTTAGATCCAAACATATTTCTAACATATATTTCTCTGCGTTTAGTTATGTGTCTCAATATATATTTAATTTTTTTGTGCCGCACAGTGTAATAAGCAAATATTAGAACCGAGCGTAGCTCAAGATCTGCGCTTTCCGATAAAAAAGATCTACTAAAAATACCTGTTAGTTTTCTTGTAAATATTCAATGTGTGCTATAATTTTTTCTAAGAAGAGTACAAACTAAATCCATTAACACCATATGCATATGTGTCTGAAATGTATTGGTGGAATATTTATATATATGCGTATGTATATGAAATGCTATGAATGTGAGTGTATTCAATTATTGAATTCTTATAAAACCAACGAAGCGCCAAAACTTGATTATAAGAGATGTGGTTTGTATGGTGTTCAGAATGTATGTATATTAGGGGACATATTTAAAAACTATAAAACCGCATTTTCATCATACATCCTGTAATAAAGTCTGTGCAATAAATGACGTAATTGGCCGAAACATTTGTTTAAGTTATCATTGTAAATTAGGTTTAATTGGATTGTACCCATTAACAAGCATGTCCCTAGTAGTTTTTCATTGAGAAGTAGATTTTTTAATAAAAAAAGGAATATTTTAAACACATATTTATCAATTTTACTTCTTAATTTATTTTACAAAATTTCATTTCGAATCACCCTAATATCTATTACAATTTTATATACTGTGCAATATTTACTCATGTGTCTAAGAAATAATTTAGCTATAACAGAATAGTTTGTTTGTGTTTTTGTGGGTGTGTAATTGTACTTGAAAAGAAAATATCCTAAAGAACCGCAGAGAATAAATGATATGAATATCAGTAATCCCTTGGATATGCATTTTTCTTAGCCACAAATATTTTATTTTCCTCCTTTTTATATCGATAAACTCTTGTGGCAAATTAAGTAAAATGCATGAATAATGGAAAAAAAAACTTAATAACAAAATTTAATAAAGAAATATTTAATATGTGATAGCTTTCACCACTACTATGAAAATGTGAAATGAAAACATTTATAAAGGAAAAATATCTCAAATTAAAAAAATTATAAATAAAATATTTCCCATTTAAAGTTTTCATTGAACAAGAATCCAGCCCCAGGATCAAAATTCTTTTTTAGATGGAACTATTAGGGTTGTTTCTTGGAATGCCTCCAATAGAATAAGATATATCCGCCGTTAAAGTTCTACTAATGGGAAAACTACACTAATTAGGAAAACTAAGCCTCTTTTTTGTATTTGACCACTTTCAATAGAATAGTTGGTAGAAATTAAAAACTCACACGGTCTTCTTTAATTCTGGTCGTTTAAGAAATGTCCACAACCAAAGCTGGAATATTCGTCATAGCAATTAAAAATCCCAAAAAAAGGCAAATACTAGGATATCAACTTCCAGGCTTTTGTCTTCGAATACTCCGAATATAAACATTTGGAGACATTTAATTCACCCATCATAAGTTTTTTTATAACCTCCACCATAGTATGGAGGGTATATCAAGTTTGTCATTCCGTTTGTAACACATCGAACTAATCATTTGCGACCCTATAAAGTATATACATATATTCTTGATCAGGATAAAATTCTAAGACGATCTAGCCATGTCCGTCTGTTGTAATCACTCTAGCGTCCGCAATAATTGAGATAGAGTGCTGACATTTTGCACCCGAGGGTCTTTTTTCCATAGGCAGGTCAAGTTCGAAGATGGGCTATATCGGTCAACTCTTTGGTATAGCCCCCATATAACGGTACCTCCGGATTTGAGGTATTTTGACGCTCTTCGCCACATTTGCTGACCGAATTAGCTTTAATTTGGCACTTAGGATTCCTGGAGGCCTAGAAACATATCTACAAAAAGTTATGTATATAGGTCCAAGTTTTGATATAGCCCTCATATAAGGGTAACCCCCCGATTTACGGTATTTTGACGCTCTTCGCCACATTTGCAGACCGATTTAGCTAAATTTGACATTTAGGGCCCTTAAATGTCAATAAACTTATATAACAAAACTTGTGGCCATAGGTCCACATTTTGGTATAGCCCCCAGATAACGGTACCCCCCCGACGTTTTTAGCTACATTTTCAGACCGATTTAGCTATTATTTGAAATTTAGGCTTCTTAAGTGTCAATAAACTTATATAACAAAACTGTTGGACAGAGGTACACGTTTTTTTATAGCCCCCATATAACGGTACCACCCGATTTCAGGTATTTTGACGTTTTAAGTCACATTTCTAGACCGAATTAGCTATAATTTGGTATTTAGGGTTCTTGTGACCAAAAAAACGTATATTCGAAAAAATTATGAACATAGGTCCATGTTTTGGTATAGCCCCATATAACGGTACCTCCCAATTTCTAGCCCACTAAAAATTGTCAACATACATAGTTAGATATAGGCACCATAAAAAAGGGCCTCCCGAATGAATCATTTTATGTACATTATCTGACAGTTAATGTACCCACTTAAAGTTAGGGACAGGAATGAAAACTAATTATTCCATTTTAGTTCAGAATATTTTATGGTGGAGGAGGGTATGAAAAGTTCGGCCCGGCCAAACTTAACGCTTTTTTACTTGTTTTAATTACGACTGACTGTAGGTTTTGATGGACATAAGAATGAATGAACGGGCAAAAAAATCCACACTTATTCAGCCACTCTTAGCAACGATTTTAATATACGAAGGCTGCACGAAAACTATCTGGCCTAAGCAACACCTCGTTTTGCGCCATTAGATTTTTTAGACAGTTTGACTGTTTTTGCCTATACGTACTCAGCACAGTGTGTTATACGACCTTGTGTTGTTTTGTTTACAGTGATATTGCATAAACATTTGATATTGCATGAACACTTAACCACAAAAATGGATTTTTCTCGTTAGATCCAGCAAAATTGAACAATCGCTCAAAAAGAGGCCCTTGTGGATTGGTGCAAAGAAATCGTGAATAAAAACGATCGTTGTGCTTCAAACGACGTTTATAAGATCGTCACAGGCGTCGAATCTTGGATTTATGCTTAGGTGCCCGAAACAAAACAGGAATCGACCGTTTAGCTATTCGAAAGCGAGCCAAATCCAACGAAAGTTGTTCAGGTAAGAAGCACTTCGAAGCAAATGGTCGCCTGTTTCTTCGGCGACTATACGTCTTCAGAAATGTTGGACTGTTAATTCTGAGTGGTACACTACAATTTGTTTGCCTGAAGTCTTCTGAGAAATTCGAAAAACCAACAAGAGAAAACGATCTCTCACACATCAATTCAAACTAGCGCTTGTTTGATAGGATAAAACGTGGAATTGATGGGTCATCCGCCGTTCAGACCTGACTGGGGATCCAATGACTTTATTTGATTCCAGTAATTCAAGAAAAAGGGCGTGGTCAACGATTTTCGTAGCCAGAAGATGCTATAAAAGCGTTCAAAACCTATGTTTTGGAGGTGTCAAAATCTAAGTGGAACAAGTAAGAACGGCGCTAAGTTCGGCCAGGCCGAACTTGTTATACCCTCCACCACGAGTTGTATTGAAGTAAAATGGGACAATGAGTTTCCTGTCGTTTATGAAGAAGACTAAATACCACTTTACCACTTTTCAGCAAGTTCGGCGAAACATTGTGGGTAAACTTCAAAATACCGAAATTCAGGAGGCACCGTTTCATGGGGGCTGTATCAAAACGTCGATTTATATTTCTGGCGGAAAGTTTTTATACTCAAAGAAAACTAAATACCAAATTGCCGATATTTCGGTAAAACCTTCAAAATACCGAAAATCAAGAGGTACGCTTCTTGGGGGATATAGGAACTCGCGGCCCTATACTGATAATTCTCTTCTGGAATATTTTGTAACCCCATTGACGTTACAACCTTCAGAATTACGAAAATCGGGAGGTACCGTTTTATGGGGGCTATATCGCAACGTGGACCTATACCGACGAATTTCAATCAGAAAGGCTTTTACCTAAAACAAAGACTAAATATCAAATTTTAGCCATCTCGGTGGATTGCTGTGGCCACAACCTTCAAAATACCGAAATCGGGAGGTACCGTTCTATGGGGCCATATGAAGGCGTCGACCTATACCGACAAATTTTATATGGAACGTTTAATACCCCAAATGAAGGCCACACGTAAAATTTTAGCCATTTCGGTGGAATATTGATGCCACAACCTTCAAAATACCGGAAATATGGAGGTACCGTTGTATGGGGGCTATACTAAGGTTTGAACCTGTACCGACAAGTTTCTGGTAGCACGCTTTATACCCTCAATGAACTATAAATACCAAATTTCAGCCTTATCGGAGGAATATTGAGGGCACAACCTCCAAAATACCGAAAATCGGGAGGTACCGTTCTATGGGGGCATTACTAAGGCTTGAACCTGTACCGACAAGCTTCTGGTGGCAAGTTTTATACCCCTAAAGAACGCTAAAGAACGCTAAATACCAAATTTATCTTATGAATAAAATGTGCACAAATACCATTTCTGAGGAATATTAGGGCCACAACCTCCAGAATACCGATAATCGGGAGGTACCGTTATATGGGGACGAAAGTACCAAATTTCAGCCATTTCGGTGTGATAATGAGGCTCAAACCTTCAAAATACCAATAATACTTTTCGTATGAAAGTACGAATTTCAATAACTATCTCCAACAGTAGTTCCGAGTTTCAGAATTCCACCTCTATCTGTTCACCTACACTCCAACAGTAATTTAAATTCCAAATTTCAGGATTCCAGCTCTCTCCGTTCACCCAAATCGACAATATACCATATTTAGTACCATTTAGTACTTTTCGCACACATAGGTACGAATTTCCAAAACCACCTCAAACCTACACTCCAACAGTAATCTTAATTTCAAATATCAGGATTCCAGCTCTATCCGTTCACTCAAATCCAAATTGAACCATATTTAGTACTTTTCATTCTCATAAGTACGAATTTCCAAAACGACTTCAAACCTACACTCCAACAGAAATCTTAATTTCAAATATCAGGATTCCAGCGCTATCCGTTCACCCAAATACAATTTGTACCAAATTTAGTACCGTTTAGTATTTTTCGTACCCATAAGTACGTATTTCCAAAACTTCCTCAATCCTTCACTTCATCAGTAATCTTAATACCAAATTTAGGTTTCCAGTAGACCTATTCTGTAACTTTTTTCGATTGAAAAGTTGTTAACATTTCTTTTCTTTAATAGGCCTCAGCCCCCCTATTCAGTAACTTTTTAACAACTTTACTCATTGTTTATCTTACAACAATTTCATTTGTTTGTTTTGCAGTTGTAACAAAAACAAAAGAAATTTTAATAACTTTTCAATCGACAAAAGTTACAGAATAGGGCTACAGGTCTATCCAAATCCAAATTGTACCAAATTTAGTATCATTTAGTACTTTTCGTACACTTATAGGTCGAATTTTCAAAAACCCTTTAGTACATCTATCTAATCCTCTAAGAGTGACCTTCATCCCAAATTTCAGAATTCTAGCTCTTCCCGTTGGCGTAATACAATGTGTACCATATTTCGTACCTTTTAGTACTTTTCGTACCCTTCTAGGTCGAATTTCAAAAAAACCCAGGCTTATCTCACCCCTACACTCCAACAACCACCCACACCCAAAATTCCAAGATTCTAGCTTCAGCCGTTTCGTCTGGGCGATGATATGTCAGTCACTCACTCACTAACTCACGAAGCTCTTTTATACATATAGATATTTTATATTTTATGTACCAAATTTAGTACCACTTAGTACTTTTCGTACCCAAAATTACGAACATCCAAAACTACATCAATCCTACACTCCAACAGCAATCTTAATTCCAGATTTCAGGATTCCAGATCTATCCCTTCACCCAAATCCAAATTGTACCAAATTTAGTACCATTTAGTACTTTTCGTACCCATAAGTACGAATTTCGAAAACTACCCCCATATCGCAATCCTATACTCCGTCAGTAATCTTATTTCCAAATTTCAGGTTTCTAGCTCTATCTCTTCACCTAAATCCAAATTGTACTAAATTTTGTACCATTTAGTATTTTTCGTACACATGAGTTCGAACTTCATAAACCATTTCCTTTTATAAACACCACTTCCCAACCTTCATTTCGACGGTAGCAGAACTCCGATCACAAACTGCCCTAAAATTTTAGGGGTCACATTCGACACTACATTCACGTCGTGCGCACACGCCACAGCTATCTGCGACAAGTTGAAAAGTAGGAACAAGGTCCTCAAGTCCCTTGCAGGCAGCACTTGGGGTGCAGATAAAGAAATCTTGTTGGCCACGTATAACGCGATAGGTCGGTCTGTGGTAAGCTATGCGGCTCCAGTCTGGTCCCCGAGATTGTGTGATACGAACTGGAAAAAGATTCAAACTTGCCAGAATGCCGCCCTGAGAACAGCGACAGGGTGCCTCCTCAAATCTTCAGTGGACAATCTACATGAGGAGGCAAAAATTCTTCCTGCAAAGCAACACAATGAGATGCTTTCGTTGCAGTACCTGCTGGGATGTTATCGTGTGAGCCATCCCAATCACCATCTTGTGGGTAGGCCCGGCCCATTCAGGGAGATCAGGAAGGATATCCATGCTCTAGAGGGAGAGGTCCAACGATACAGGAGAGAACCCCTAGATCAACAAGCATATCAAACAGGATTGAATAGCATTCACACGGACGCAGTTGCCAAGGCTTTAAGCAATTATAGTGTGAATAAAGTACTCGGAGTACATCCTCCATCTATCGCAGCTGAGGAGCGTCAGCTGCCACAACAAACCAGAGTAGTTTTGGCTCAACTACGCTCGGGATATTGCAGTCGCCTAAATTCGTATTGGGCGGAAATCGATCGCGCCGTGCAAGACATATGCTCAGTATGCGGCATGGGCCCGCACGATCCACAACACCTTTTTAACTGCCCCGCCAAACCTACCCATCTAACTCCAGTGGATCTGTGGCTACGTCCCATCGAATCAGCCATTTTTCTTGAACTGGAGATAGACCCAGAGCCAGATTGAACAGAGGAACGAACATATAAACATAATAAAAAACACTGTTACAACAACAACCTTCATTTCCATACTAAATTCTAAGTTTCTAGCTAACAGCCTGTTTCTGTATGTCGAACGAAGAATTTGTGCGAAAGAAACACGTCCAAACTCGTGTGTGTTTTTCAAATTTTTTTTTTGTTTTGAAGGAAACGCAAAGGTAAAATTATTTCGAAAACTAAAGTTCGGGCGTGTTTCATTCGCACACTTTCTACTTTCGACATACAGAAACTGGCTGTAAATCCGTTGAAAATATACAATTGGTACTAAATTTAGAGGTCGAACTTCCAAAAACGCTTTGGTACATGTTTCAAAGTCTCCATCAGTTACCCTCATTCCAAATTTAAGAATTCTAGCTCTTCCCGTTTGCATAATACAAAGGGTCCCATATTTAGTACCTTTTAGTACTTTTCGTACCCTTCTAGGACGAATTTCCAAAAACCCAGCCATATCTCACCCCTACACACCGACAGCAACCCACAGTCAAAATTTCAGCTTTCTAGCTTCAGCGCTTTCGTCTGGGCGATGATACACATGTCACTCACTCACTCACTTACTAACTTATCACTAGACATCGGATTTTGCATACATATTTGCATATTTTTTATTAATAAAGATACGAAACTTCTGATTGGACCAAAATTCGTTTTGAAGAAAACTGAATGCAATGACAGGCTCATATTTTTTATTTTTTTGCATATTTGCATATTTTGCATATGCACAAAATGTGCAAAAAATATGCAAAATATGCAAGTAATTTCTTTGACAAAAATCATCAAATTAAATTTGGAAAGTCATCAAAAAGTGTTCTAAATTAAGTTAATTGCCGTTAAACGTCGATTTCTTAGCAGATTATCATGTTACTAATTATTATTCCGCCACAGCAATAAATCTGGACTAAAAGACTTGGAAAATTTCCTATAACCCAGACTTCTTATTACAACATAAGTTGCTTTCATGGTACAAATACACAGGTAGCCGCATCGGCAATTGTTGGCAACATAAGATGTCAAAATTTGACATCAATTCAATGCAGTTGACACATTATGTTACCATCAGCTGGCATGATAATGCTACCTGTATTATTGTACCATGGTTGCTTTCTAATACAAATTTGTTAAAAAACTCAATCAGAAATGTCAAAATGTACGTATCCAAATATGTTGATAGTTTCTGCTCGGTTAAAATTGTCTGACAGAATAACAAATGAGCTAGAAATAAAGACTAAGAAAATATTGAGTATTACATAAAATCTTCCATATTTTATTAAAAACATATACATAAAAAATATATACGGTGCCATCATGAATATTTCCCTCTGAAGTTTCCACACGGAAAAAAATTTTAAATAGTGAAATTCTTTTAAGATTGTGAAAGTAGTGCTAGAAATATGGCGTTTTTAAAGTTTACATCAGGATGTAAGCAAACCTAGAGACAGATGTGGAATTTCATCGTTTTGTTAATTAATATTCCTTGAAATCTTTGACTTTTAGGTGTATGGTGCATTTGGCAACTTTAATGACAATATTGCGGCGAATATTTTTCTTAATATATTTATTTATATCCTATTTAACAAGACTAATGTGTCATGAAATGTTGCTGAAACAATTTTTTCACCAACTTCTCCATTAAACAACTGTCAAAATTCGAGGCATTGCACTGTGGTTTAGCTTGTATGGGAGAGAGCGACAAAAATATTTATAATCAAGATATCGATCTGAAAATTTTACCGTAAACTAGTAGTGACTAGAAGATAATTTTCCCCAAATATCGTCAGGATTGGTCCACTTTTAGGTGTAGACCCCCCATAACGGTACCTCCAGTTTTTTATTAATTTCAAGATTATGTCTATATTTTCAAAGTGAATTCGCTGTAATTTGACAATTTGTGTTCTTTGGTGGTATAAAACATCTTGCATAGGTCCATGGTCAATAGAGGTCCATGCTTTGGTATATTCTCCATATAGACGTACCTCCTGTTTTTTAATAATTTCAAGATTTTGACCATATTTTCCAACTGAATTTGCTGCAATCTGACATTTCGAGTTTATAATCTGTATCAAATATTCTTGCAAAAATTCATCAATATATGTCCACATTTGGGTATAGTCCTATATCATGTTAACTCCAGATATTTGGCATATTAAGTATTTGGTCTAAATTTTTTACATATACGTTTGTAAAAATCATGATATTTTATGAATTTTATTCTTGACAAGGATTAACTGGTAACAAGTATCAACAATATAAGGCATAGAATATTCTTACTACCTACTAACACATGGACCAAGGGCGTACCAGATTATATTAGATGTAAACAATGTCCTATAGTTCTCAAACCGGGAATGTCTGGAAACTAAGATGTTTTATGAGATGTTTAGTTCGCGAGGATGGGTTGGCATCTATTAAAATAAATACTAGCTACAGGATTTCTGGATTAGGAGAGTTCCCAGATCGACTAAAAATGTACCAGAGCATATAAACAGTAAACAAGACCATACAGGTGGTCCTGCATGTCAATATAACCATTTCCGTGTGGAGCTTAAATCTACGGCAGGCCGCGTTTTTACTTTCAACGGCAGATAATTCTTGCTTCAAAAATAATGGTGTCTTTTATAGCAAGCCAATTTCCCTATGTTTATAATTTTTTTGTCATCTCGTGTATAAAATGAAATCATATCCCGCAACATCCACCTGAAGATCATGCTGGCATTGACAAAGTTTTTTGAACGCCATATTTCAAAAGCATACAAATTTGAAAACACACATTCATACTGTAATCCTAAAAACATCATTTTTTATAAAATAAGATCGAAAAAAATGCAAAACAACAACACAGATTGCTTGAAAACACCCAGAAACCCATTCAAAAAACTTCCAGTATACTTAGTATAATGAAAACTGAATACCGCTCGGCAACTTTCGGCAGACGAGATAATTTTTTTCTAATTCTGGACACTTTTACGAACATTTAAATGAAAATAACGTGAGGATCCGCGAGGATCCAAGGTACTAAAAGTCTATTTCTTTTCACAATATTAAATAAGAAACACTCACAAAAATACATTTCAAAAGAGATCAATTTTACTACAAAATAAAGATACAACTTTATGATGTTTCAATTAAAAACAATAACAATACCATTAACTTTAACTTCCATTTCTTACTATAGTAATTTTACACATTACTTTTTTGTGATATCACTTTTAACTTGTGACAACGTTAATGGAAATTTCAATGTCTCAATTTCTTCAAATGGAAATGCTCACTTCATCGGCTCTGCTATAGCAAGTACCGTTAGAAGTTGTGAAAAGAAAGCCAGAATACTAAAATTGGATGTGTATACGATAGATTTGAATAGTTACAATCATAATTTGTAGACATCGATTTTGGTATTTTTGTCGCGGCCTGGGCCAAATTATCGAGTACACGGACAGGTATCAAAGACATAAATATTTATGTATTTATGTCTTTGCAGGTATAAATTAAACAATTGTGTATACAAAAGGGTTATGACTTTTCGTTAGAGCATTTTTCCAAAGAAGCTTTTTGACCACAAAGAACAAAAATTGCCAATTTATGTCTGTATGTACTAAATAAAGGACTAAACACTATAAAATATATTCAAATCTAATATGTGGATATTCAAAACGTATACTTCTAATTATAGTTATATTCCAGAACAGGGCTTCGGAGTCGAGCCATTTTTGGTCAGACTCCGACTCCAGTCCATTTTTTTTCGACTCCGACTCTGACCCCGGAGTCGACTCCGAAAGTAGATAAAATAGAATTCACAACTTAAATTACAGTCATCTCACTTTGAACTTTCAAGATACATTACATTGGGAGGATACCAATTTTTTCTCGTTGTCAATAGGAATACAAGGTAACAAGCACTTCAGCATACTTCATGTATGTATGTACTAATATGTATGTACTTCATGTATGTCAGACTCCGACTCCAGTCCATTTTTTTCTCGACTCCGACTCTGACCCCGGAGTCGACTCCGAAAATAGATAAAATAGAATTCACAACTTAAATTACAGTCATCTCACTTTGAACTTTCAAGATACATTACATTGGGAGGATACCAATTTTTTCTCGTTGGCAATAGGAATACAAGGTAACAAGCATTTCAGCATACTTCAGAACATGTAGCAAAACCCTTCAAAAGACCGATTATGTCGTTTAAAAAATAGCAGGAACATCGTCTTTAAGAAGATTCTAACTTTTCTCATACAAATTCAGCAAGAAGTCTAGTAGGTCTTTCGTATGATTTCCCTTAAAGTACTACAAGGTCTTTCATAGAAGTCCAACAGGTTCTTTCACAGCATACATAAATGTGAGTCTTCTATAAAATGGCCTGTAAATCTTCTAAAGATCTACCCTGAGTACATTTGGAACATGGAAACATTATTCCAATCAATTGACCCAAAAATGTTTCCGATATGGATTTTGTAGTCAAAATAGAGATTAAGAGTTTTTTTTAAATTATGATCATTTAAATAATTTATATTGATTTGACAAATTTTGATAAATGTAGAACAGATTGTTGCCCGGAGTCGGAGTCGAGCTTTTTTTCAAGACTCCGGCTCCGAATCCTACTCCAGCAAAATTTGCTAGACTCCGACTCCAGACTCCGACTCCAACTCCGACTCCGAAGCCCTGTTCCAGAACCTGGAATCGTAAATGGTACTTTAGTACTTTTTCCCATTTTGCGCTAAAAACGAACCCTTTTTCCAAAAGCTAGAAAAAATTGCGCTTTTATCTAAACAAAAATAGCGATGACTAACTCTAGCTCCTTTGTTTTTCTGCTAGACAATTTTGACCGATTAGAAACTATCACCATATTTGGACACGTTGATTTTGACATTTCTAATTGAGTTTTTGAAATTTTTCCATTATCTATCTACATATAGGAAGCAAATTATGTTGTAATAGGAATGCTGGGTTATATGACATTTTCTCACCTTGTGAAAACTGATTTATGTCTTGTTAGTCTAGATTTATTGCTGTGGCGGAATATCTGGAGAGTCTCAATAACATAATAATCTGCAAAAAAAAACTATGTTAAACGGCAAAAAACTTAATTTAGAATGCTTTATTGATGATTTTCTAAATTTAATTGACGATTTTAGTCAAAAAAACACTTGCATATTTAGCATATTTTTTGCATATTTTGCATATTTTTTGGATATATTTTGCATATTTTTTGGATATATTTTGCATATTTTTTGCATATATTTTGCATATTTTTGATATGACCCCAAATATCGAAAAATTGACTCTCAAAACGCCTAGATCCAAAATTTGAGTCCAATCGGATAAGATATAAAAAACATGCTAAAATCCGATGTCTACTTATCACTAAGCTCTTTATATACATTGAATGTCACTGAAAATGATGCAACCTGAAATAATAAATGTAAACGTTGATAACTTGGAAACGAGTTGAGATTTTTTAACAATTCAAAAAACAAATTTGTAGACAATTAGAAAATTCTAGCCAAATTGCATACACAGGGGCACTAATTACGATCATGACAAAATTACGTCAGGAACATCATACTTTCTATCGGAATCAGTGGCAAAACTACTGAAAACGATAGGGAACCAATTATTCCACCATTCTGATTACCAAAATGGCATAAAAAGCGAACATTTTGGATATTATTAATCGATTTTTAATGCTCAATTTAAAAATGCCCTTTTTTGATTTCCGCTAAAATTTTTGTATAACGAAACTGTAAACGGAAAATTTTTGTACTCGTATGCCATCTTAAAGACAACTTTTCAGTCTACAAATTTGTTTTTTGAATTGTTAAAAAAGTTATCAACGTTTACATTTTTTGATTTCAGGTTGCATCATTTTCGGTGACAGTCACTGTATATAGCTAGGGTCTCCGATGAATATTTCGATGTGTTACAAACGGAATGACAATTTTAATTATACCCCCCATGTTACGGTGGAGGGTATAAAAAGGGATTCAACAATTGGTTTGAGCTCATGAAAAAGAGTATAAATCATGCTGGTGGCTACTGAAGAAAACAATGAAACTATTTTTTATGGTAAATATTTGCGTTTTCATTGTTACGTCATATAGTTATCGTTCAGCCCTCGTATATAAAGAGTGGGCCTGCGATCACTTTTCGATGTGTTACAAACTTGTAATCTGACAGACTTAATACATTGTGGTGTAGAATATAAAACTGGTCCTATTAGGGGATTTATTGTCCATACTCGTAGTATACCCAAAATACCAATAAGTATTGCATATTAGGTATTAAGGATCAGTTAGGAGCCATTTTTGAGACAAAAACCAGTAAGGAGAGAAATAAGGTCTGGCGAGGCCGACTATATAATACCCTACACCACTGTGCATATGTAATACGTATGGATTTCTGATTGAAATCGGACATTTTTTCAAAAAGTGGTTTTTGATTTCCTTTATTTTTTTGCTGTGTCAATGCAGCTTACTAGCATAGCATTTCAATAGATTTTCAGATTTTTTGACAAAGGTTTCCAGAGATATCGCGTCGAATTCTTTAAAAACTATAGGCATAGAAATACTCATAACTTCTTACAAAGACATAAATATAACAAGATAGGACATATCATTGTTATTATTCATCAGTGAATTGCTTTTGAATTTAACATAACTTAATTTTGAGATATGGTTAAATAACATTATTTTCTTTATCTTTTTGCTGTTTTGTTTGGCTTTCAGGTCAGAAATTGAAAAACAAACGATTTTTTGTTTTTAATTTTTATTTTTTTTTTCCAATATTTCGATCATCGTCGATGATCATCATCAGGGATTTCTTTAATTTCAAATGAAAAACAAGTAACATTTAGTTATAAAAATGTATAAACAAAAATATGTTAGAAATAATTACATTTTGTATTTCTCTGGTTTTACTAATTGCCACTAGACATTCTCACTTGATCACAACTGATTTTCGACTAACCAAAGTTCTTATGTTTCTCAATAATGTTTCGATATATTTAAGCACAGTGCTCTGTGTCTATCTTGTAGTTCATTCGGTTTTGCACAGGTACATTTATTATGTGGAACATTTCCAACATGTATCTTCGTCTGCCATTCGTTTCTTGGGTTAGAATATCAACATTCTTGAAGTTTGGTGTGCCCAGTTTGTGCACAATGTACTGCAAGGGCCGTCTTCTGTTCCAACGGCTTATTTTTGGATTTTTGATCTGATTTGTGACCACTTAATCTTGTTTTTAGCGTATTTTTCGTTGTGCCAACGTACACTTTTTGGCACGTGCTTGACGAGTCACCATTGCACTTTATTTTGTAGACAACATGGGATTTATCTTCAACAGGTGTTTTTGATTTTGTTCGACTAAATTATTAGTATTGCTACTCCTTAGCGCCAGTTGGTATCGGTCCTTGTCTTAGAGATTTGAGTGCGAAAATCTTTCGGAAAACCCGTGTATATATGTAAGACTCTTAAAAATCTTCTCCTCTTTCTGTTCGTTGTTGATAGCGATGGTGGGTGTTACGTGTTTAATCAGTTCGTTGATAGTTTTGTTGGGGAAATCATTTTTCCTGAGGATTTGTTTTATCTTGGTTTTGTTTTTTGAATGGAAGACTTGGTCACTGATGCTTAAGACCCTACGTATGAAGTTTGACGCTGTGTTTATTTTGATTCTCCTAGGATGCTTTGAATGGTAATTGATTAATCTGCCTGATGAAGTTGGTTTTTGGTACCAATCTAGTAACAGTCAGGTGGTAGGATCTTTTCTTAAACGTTTATATGTACATATGTCCATAAGAATTTGTTGCATTTTATTTTCATAGTCCGTTTTTGACATTGCGACAGTTTTTCGAACAATTAAAGGGTATGCCAATGGGATCGCCGATTTCCCCAATCATTGCGGACATTGTCATGGAAACACTTCTTGATGTAACGATGGAGAAATTGCCTTTCAAACCAAGGTTATTAACAAAATATGTTGATGACATATTTTGTATAGTGAAGAAGGATCAGGTTGACAACACTATATAAGCGTTAAACTCATACAACAAACAGTTACGGTTCACAATGGAGTGTGAATCCGATAATCAACTACCATACCTAGATTCTCTCATACATAGAAAAGATAAACGACTGTTACTAGATTGGTACCAAAAACCAACTTCATCAGGCAGATTAATCAATTACCATTCAAAGCATCCTAGGAGAATCAAAATAAACACAGCGTCAAACTTCATACGTAGGGTCTTAAGCATCAGTGACCAAGTCTTCCATTCAAAAAACAAAACCAAGATAAAACAAATCCTCAGGAAAAATGATTTCCCCAACAAAACTATCAACGAACTGATTAAACACGTAACATCCACCATCGCTATCAACAACGAACAGAAATAGGAGAAGATTTTTAAGAGTCTTACATATATACCCGGGTTTTCCCGAAAGATTTTCGCACTCAAATCTCTACGACAAAGACCGATACCAACTGGCGCTAAGGAGTAGCAATACTAATAATTTAGTCGAACAAAATCAAAAACACCTGTTGAAGATAAATCCCATGTTGTCTACAAAATAAAGTGCAATGGTGACTCGTCAAGTACGTGCCAAAAAGTGTACGTTGGCACAACGAAAAATAAGCTAAAAACAAGATTAAGTGGTCACAAATCAGATCAAAAATCCAAAAATAAGCCGTTGGAACAGAAGACGGCCCTTGCAGTACATTGTGCACAAACTGGGCACACACCAAACTTCAAGAATGTTGATATTCTAACCCAAGAAACGAATGGCAGACGAAGATACATGTTGGAAATGCTCCACATAATAAATGTACCTGTGCAAAACCGAATGAACTACAAGTTAGACACAGAGCACTGTGCTCAAATATATCGAAACATTATTGAGAAACATAAGAACTTTGGTTAGTCGAAAATCAGTTGTGATCAAGTGAGAATGTCTAGTGGCAATTAGTAAAACCAGAGAAATACAAAATGTAATTATTTCTAACATATTTTTGTTTATACATTTTTATAACTAAATGTTACTTGTTTTTCATTTGAAATTAAAGAAATCCCTGATGATGATCATCGACGATGATCGAAATATTGGAAAAATAAATAAAAATTAAAAACAAAAAATCGTTTGTTTTTCAATTTCTGACCTTAAAGCCAAACAAAACCGAAAAAAGATAACAAGTCCAAAGGTCAACTATAATTACACCAAAAACATTATTTTCTTTTATACTTTTTGTACGTACATATTTAACCGAATTTAACGATCTAATTGACATAAAATTCTTCTGGAATAGATCCTTGAATTCATAAATTTCGTTTCTGAAACCATTAAATGAAATTTTCCTCATTGAAATTTTCCTGCGTTGTTTCTATTAAGGGTAATGTTTCTATACATTGTTCCTTAAACATTTTTTTGTTGCATGCATTATGTCTCGTCTTAGTTGTTATATGTCTTTGCTTCTTAAACATTGGTCTAAGTAGAAAACAACCTTTTTTTGTACTTTTTTCTATTAGCAATAGAAAAAAAATTGCACAGTTGGCTTGGGTGAAATTTTCGCGATTTAATAATTAATTAATTACAAAAATTTTAAGTCTAATTTTGTACACAGAAAAAATGCAGAATTTTAGGAATAGTGTTTACAAAGTCTTGCCAAGGTTCAAAATACTCCATATTATGAATTATGTTCATAATTCGAAAAATACTAGTTTCTTCTGAGAGAGATTTGGCGAGTTGTTTTTTCTTTTTTCTTGTTTTTATTGACTAACCAAGCACAAACTAGAGACAATTTTTGCAGCTTTTTATAATGCTTTTATTTTGTGTGATGGTAATTTACGTTTATTATATTTAAGTATTAAAAAGGTCACGCACAAACAAACCACTTTGCTTTCAAATGACTTTGTGCCCGAGTTTTTTAATCGAATCACCTTATAATTAAGATTTTTTCTAATCATAGGTAAAAACTCATTAAAATATGATACAAGGATACGATGTCGTAAAAAGTCATAACACTAGTGTACATATGTGTTGAGTCTATCTAGCCTGAGATATTAGACGTTGCCGTTATATGTTTTAAATCATGTTAGAGAAATTTCCAGATTTCCAGATAACATGAAATCGAGCAAGAATATATGTATATGGACACTATATCCAATTCTGAACCGATTCAAACCAAAAACAGTAATAAGGCAAATAATAAGGTCTTAATAAGGCAAAATAAAAAACAATAACGTTCGTCCATTGAACATTGAATGAACATCCTCAGTTTTTAGCAGGATAGGTTACTAAATTCGAAAATATGTATAAGGACAGACGGACTGACGAACGGACAGAATGTGATGCAACATAGATTATCAAAAGTAATCAGATCTCTATACATGAATACAAATTTATGCTGAATTATTCATCGCGTTCTTTTTTGGAAAGTTTATTTTTATACCCTCCACCATTTGTAATGCATTGAAGTAATAACTTGCGACCCTATAAAGTATTTATGGGGATTTCACACACACTTTGATATACAGTATCGGCCAAAACTAAAGCACCCCCTCAGTAAATTTTTTTGAAATGATAATTTTTTTATGAAAACTAAATTATAAATTTATTTTTTATTTTTTTTATTTATTAATATCTTTATAATTGAAAAATACAAAAATAAGGAGATCAGAATTTAATAAACAAAAGTTAAAATTCAAAAAACATTTTAGGTCGCAAATATAAGCAGACAAAACTAAAGCACCCCCCATTTGGGGTACAGCAAAAACTATTGAAATCAATATTTCGTTGCTTATCCTCTATTCTGGATGACACAATCACATCTTTTAGGCATAAAGGATACTAAATTATTAATTACTGCAGGCGAAATAATTGATTTTCGGAAAATTTAGCTTAAATCCTCAAAATACTGAAAATCGGAAGGTACCGTTATATGGAGACTATACCCAAACGTGGACCCAGGTCCACGATTTTTGATGGATATGTTTTGTGACCACTAAGAACCCTAAGTACCTAATTACAGCTAATTTAATAGGAAAATGTGGCTTAAATATCCGAAATACCGAAGATCGGAATGTACCGCTATGAGGGGGCTATACCGAAACATTAGCCGATATTGTTCATATTCATCCAAAAATGATGCTACAGCATTCTCTGGTCAAATACTAAATCCCTTAGGTTTAAAAATTAGCAAAAGAACGAATTGTAAAAGAACGGTAGACGCCGGCTTATTCAGTCGACGACCAGCAAAAAACCTTCCGCCTCCATGTTTTACAGCGTCTTTGCAATATTTAGGATTTAACGGTTGCCCATTTGGTCCAAGTCTTTTACCATCTGAATACTTTAAATTAAACATAGATTCATCGGAAAACAGTTCAAATGGGTCTTGGCGAATGCCAGTCTGGCTCCTTCCTTTTTAGTCGATATGAAAGGTTTTTTTTTGCTGGTCGTCGACTGAATAAGCCGGCGTCTATCGTTCTTCTGCAATTCGTTCTTTTGCTAATTTTTAAACGTTAGCGTATTGTATTTGACTAGTGGATGCTGTAGCATCATTTTTGGATGAATATGAATAATATCGGCTAATGTTTTGGTATAGCCCCCTTATAGCGGTACCTTCCGATCTTCGGTATTTCGGATATTTAAGCCACATTTTCCTACTAAACTAGCTGTAATTAGGTACTTAGGGATCTTAGTGGTCACAAAACATATTCACCAAAAATCGTGGACCTGGGTCCACGTTTGGGTATAGCCTCCATATAACGGTACCTTCCGATTTTCAGTATTTTGAGGATTAAAGCTAAATTTTCCGAAAATCGATTATTTCGCCTGCAATAATTAATAATTTAGTATCCTTTATGCCTAAAAGATGTGATTGTGTCATCCAGAATAGAGGATAAGCAACGAAATATTGATTTCAATAGTGTTTGCTGTACCTCAAAGGGGGGGGGTGCTTTAGTTTTGTCCGCTTATATTTGCGACCTAAAATGTTTTTTGAATTTTAACTTTTGTTTATTAAATTCTGATCTCCTTATTTTTGTATTTTTCAATTATAAAGATATAAAAAATAAAAAGAAAAATAAAAAATAAATTTATAATTTAGTTTTCATAAAAAAATTATCATTTCAAAAAAATTTACTGAGGGGGTGCTTTAGTTTTGGCCGATACTGTATATCCGATCCGCTCAGTAACTTTATTATCGGCTCGAAATACAATCAAAACGTTTAAGAATGTAACTCGACTTCGTCCATATGGCCACGGCCGACATGTTTGCATCTGTCATTAAGTTGGTTCTGAGCTCATCCAGCTATTCCGACAGCTTGTTGGCACAGACTAATGACTTGACGTAGCCGCGAAGGAAATAGTATAGAGGCGTCAAATAGACCGGGCTTTTTCTTGCGATACCACACTCATCAAACTTACTCATCTTCGGTGTGGCTTGTGGCACTGTCCTGTTGAAACCACAGGCCAATTAAGGCCAAAAATAATCATTTAGAATGGTGCGGTAGCGTTGTCCATTTCTAAGGACAGAGGAAGAGGATCTTTCTAATTACTATAGAGCTTATGAACAAAACATTCATCTTCCCGCATATATCTGATCAAGCCATTTGTGCAAAATTTCTGTAAGATTACGAGCGTTGAGGAAAAAACAAGACGTGGATTCATTTAAAGAACTCTCGATGTTGACATCACCAAGGTAAAAGGCGTATGGTTGCGCAAAGAGGATAAGAAGCTCTACAAAATGCAAATTGAGATCAAATGCAGCGAAGGAGGGCAGCTCAGCTCAGAAATTTTTCCGAAAGTAACGCGGCCTCATACGACAACACCACAGATAGACCTTGGAAGGATGACGAAACAGCATCACCGAACAAAAGGAAGCATAACCCAATATGCACTGCAAAACACTTTATTATAAGCACAATACTATATTCCAACAGAGCAGCAGAGCTTTTCCGCTGATTGCATTGGAATCCCAACCCCTCGTCAATCAGGAATCTACAAGTAAGCTGCTCGAGTTGGAAAGCTTTATCTGAAGAAGTGGAGCATACACTTTATTGGCAACGAATTTAAAGATATTAAAATTGGCTGCGCTCAAAATAGAAAGATGGGAGAGCTCAAACAATCGCAGAAGGACCCTAGATTGCGTTAGATGTTCAAAAGGGTTATGCCTTTTGTACTTTATCTCAAAAATAATTTGCTGTTAAAAGAATGAATAAACTTTTGCATTTTTTATTAGAACACATAAATTTGGTTTAAATGTCACGTACGAGTACAGATGAGCACAAACCACATGGTCAAGTTTTGCTGCTTTTACTGACAACAATGACAAACAGAACTACAACATCGTAAATCTGAACCGATTTTCATCAAAAGCAATAGCATTCTTCATTAGGCTAAAAAATGATCTTCCCCAATTTTCAGCCAAATCGTACTATAAATGCGACCTGTACGTTGCGAATGGACGGACGTGCACAAATCGACTCAGAAAGTGATTCTTTGCATATCCTTAGAAGGAACTATGGGTCTATCTCTTTTCCTTAGGCATGTTACATAAAAATTCACTAACACATAATACCCTTGCCACAGGGTGGTGTAGGGTATAAAAACCATAACAAAAAGGAAAAATTCAAATCAGTTTCCTCCCAAAAACACTTCTTAGATTCTGTCGGTATAACTCAACCATCAAAAAGAATGAGAAAGAAGAAACAAATAAACACAAGAATCTCAAGGTGTACATTAGGGCTATAACCAAAAAATACCACCCCAGTATCATGTGCGGAATATTGTATTGATAACGAAAACGCGTGTTTTCGTTCGATTCGGTGAAAAGAGTTTCCGCACCGACTGTGATTACTAAAACCCCTTTCATATTTTTTCTATTTAAAAGTTTAAATTTGCTTTGTTAGAGTGTCTTATTAACTTTGCTTTGGTCCGTTTAGTTCAAATCTGGTAACTAATTTTTAACACAGTTGCAGCTGACCAATTGAACTGAAACTTTCCACACTTTTCAGATTTAGATGACAATACATGAATATGGAATCAAAACCAACATTGGTCCATTTTTACAGTTTTTTACGGTGTTTTATTTAATTTGCATTTCAAATCTTGAACATCAATTTTGACACAGTTGCAGTTCAGATTTCAGATTTAGATGACAATATATGAATATGAAATTAAAATAAAGATTGGTCCATTTTACAGTGTTTTAACTCATTTTTACACAGTTGCAGTTGATCAAGCGAACTAATACTTCGCACACTTTTCAATTTGGATGACAATACATGAATATAAAATCAAAACCAATATAGGTCCATTTTTACTGTGTTTTTACTCTGTTTTATTTAAATTGCATTTCAAATCTGGTAACTTAATTTTGACAAATTTGCAGTTGACCAACCGGACTAAAACTTTGCACACTTTTCAGATTTGGATGACAATACATAAATATGAAACCAAAACCAATATTGGTTCTTTTTTACAGTGTTTTACAGCGTTTTATTTAAATTGCATTTCAAATCTGGTAACTCAATTTTGACACACTTGCAGCTGACTAATCGGACTAAAACTTAGCGCACTTTTCAGATTTGGATGACATTTTACAGTGTTTAACGGTGTTTTATTTAAATTGCATTTCAAATCTGGTAAATCAATTTTGACACACTTGCAGTAGCCTAATCGGACTAAAATTTTGCGCACTATTCAGATATGGATGACAATACATGAATATGAAATTAAAACAAAGATTGGTCCATTTTGCAGTGCTTTAACGGTGTTTTATTTAACTTGCATTTCAACTCTGGTAACTCATTTTCCACACAGTTGCAGTTGACCAATCGAACTGAAACTTTGCACACTTTTCAGATTAGGATGAGAATACATGAATATGGGCCCAATTTTTCCTACAGCCCCATATAGCGGTAACACCCGATTTCAGGTATTTTGAGGATTTTATCTTCATTTTTGCCCGAATTAGCTGTCATTCGGTATTTCCAATGATACAGACATTTTCCCACCAAAAATTGTGAACATAGGTCAATGGGGGCTTATAGCGGTACCACCCGATTTCAAGTATTATGAGTATTTTATCTTCATTTTAAGGCCGAATTGGGTGTAACTTGGCGTTTGGAGTCCCCAATGGTACAGAAACTTCTCCACCAAAAATTGTTGACATAGGTCCAGGTTTTGATATAGCCCCCATATAGTGGTACATATTTTATCTCCATTTTTAGCCAGGATTGGCTGTAACTTGGCATTTGGAGTCCACAATGGTACAGAAACTTCCCCACCAAAAATTATGGACATAAATCCAGGTTTTGGTATAGACTTAATATAACGGTACTACACGATTTCAGGCATTTTAAAGTTTTTATCTAAATTTTCGGCCTAAATTGACTATAACTTTGTTCTCAGTGGTCAAAAAATTTATTTACTAAAAAGATTAAAATAAAATATAATTAAAAAAAATAAAGTTTCAGTGTTTTATTTAGAAATGCACTTAAAGTTAGGAAATAATTTGTCGCTTAGCCTCAATAAATATATTCTTTCTTATGATGGAATCTCTCAAATAAAACGCTTGCATTTAAATTATAAATGGTGGCAAAATTACACGGCAATTCCAGATTCCATCATGAGAAACAATATATTTATTGAAGCTAAGCGACAAATTATTTCCTAGTTTTACGTGCATTTCTAAATAAAACACTGAAACTAATTTTTTTAAATTATATTTTTTTTTTTATTTTTTCTAATTGATCCGAAAACATTTTCTATGAAATTTTGTTACAATCGTTCAACGTTACCCGTGCAACATGCATGTTGGACTTATATCAAATTCCGATTCGATTTTCGCAAATTTGTGTAGGATTCGTTTTTAGCCACAACAAGGAACTGTAAATTTTTTTTCATCGATTGAACCATAATTGCGGCCTTTGGAGAATTTCGGTGAAAGGTTGCATTTGCCCCCATAAAAATTACTATGGATACAAAATACAAAGATCTCTCGGTTGATTTTGGGCCCAATCCAAATTTCGCAAATTTTTGTAGCAGTCTTTTTTTGGCCACAACAATGAACTGGTAAAGTTTTTTCATCAATGGAACCATAATTGCGGTGTTTAGAGAATTTTCGTGAACGCACCTCTGGCCTCATATAAATTACAATGGAAACCACTTTCAATCGGGTGGCACTGGTCAACGTTAACCGATCGCCATAAAATTTCATATTTAAGCTTTTTGGACCAAATGGAAAAAATAAGGGGGTAGACTTCTATTTTTTTTTTTTTTTGGTTCACCCTAATGTACATACATCCCGAGGATGGTGCACCGACTACCTAAAATTGGTACCGATTTCAATATAATTTGACCAAATGATTTTGAGTCCGAATTCGGTTACATTTTTCAAATTTTATCATAATTGGACAGCATTTGTATGTTTTCACCAATTGGCTCAAATCGGGCGAAAATATATATGGGAGCTATTTAAAAATCTGAACCGATTTCAATATAATTTGGCAAATTTATTTATAGACAAAATCCCGTCATAGCGTGTTTGGTGAATCAAATGCATGAAATCGGCCGAAAATATATATGGGAACTATATCCAATTTCAACCGATTTCAATATAATTTGGCAAATTTATTTATAGACAAAATCCCGTCATAGCGTGTTTGGTGAAACAAATGCATGAAATCGGCCGAAAATATATATGGGAACTATATCCAAATGGAAACCGATTTTCGTACATTTTTGTAGAATTCGTTTTTCAGCTACAACAATGAACTGATAAAGATTTTTCATCGATTGAACCATAATTGCGGCCTTTACAGAATTCCGTGAAAGGGCACATTAGCGCTTTTCAGCTGAATCGGACAATAAATAATAACCTGTAAGGTGCGAACGGACGGACATGCATAAATCGACTTAGAAAGTGATTCTGTATATATGCCTAGAAGGAACTATGGGTCTATCTCGTTTCATTTTGCATGTTACATGCAAATGTACCAGGACATAATACTCCTTACCACAATGTGGTGAAAGATATGAAACCAAATTTGATATACTCTCCATACTATGTTGAATTTCTATAATTAACTGGAAATGGATCCTTAAAGCCCAGGAGAAATATTATATGTAACCATACATGGTTAGCTTCCTTATTAGACCATTTTATAAATTTATCTGTGGGATTTTTATTCATTACAGCCTCAACTTCTTTGCTTCTTCTTTGTAATAATATGAAATACAAATTCTTCATTAGCAGTTGAATAAACTCTTTGAAGTGAATCCGTTTGCCATAATTATACAAATATAAATTACAGGCATTGTCTTGACTATCTGTCAAAGTTTTCGTGAATAACCATATTACATCTAATTAATTAATTAACCTCAGCTTTGGAAACTTTTGTTTCATAGAATTGTGTTTTTTATAGTGAGTTATGCTACTTAATCTTAATACCAAATGCAGGATATAAATCTTTTTTGCGAAAACTTATCTATTAGAGATTGTTTGAGATGTTCCAACGTTCACTGTTAGCCACAAGAATTAATCTTAATAAAGAAGAACTTTTTATTACCCTATGTCCATTATATGAGCATTTATTTCAATTACTTAATTCTAAAAAATCACTAACTCGTCCATCAAAAGTTGCGATATAAAATTAACCTCATATTTATTTTACCGTAAACTTGAATACTTGACCAGACAGCTACGACATTTGTGTACGTGTATTAGTGTGTATATCTATTAACCATACCCACATGAAATAATCATTATACCCTACACCACACAGTGGTAAGGGGTATTATGTCTTTGTGCATTTGTATGTAACATACAAAAGGAAGCGAAATAGACCCATAGTTCCTTTTGGGGATATACATATTATCACTTTCTGAGTCGATTTATGCATGTCCGTCCGTCTGTCTGTCCGTCTGTCCATCTGTCCATGTATTTTTTTTTCGCAACGTACAGGTTTCATTTTTTGTCCGATTCAGCTGAAAATTGGGGACTACAACTTTTTTAGCCGTAGGAAGAACGCTATTGCTTTTGGTGAAAATCGGTTCAGATTTGGATATAGCTCCCATATATATTTTCGGCCGAAATTTTGAATGTGTGAATGAATTCGGTCTACAAATAAGTGTGCCAAATTATATCGAAATCGGTTCGGATTTGGATATAGCTCATATATATATTTTCGGCCGATCTCACGTATTTTCTGTACCACACACGCTATATATGTCCAATTTTAATGAAATTAGGAATGTGTGAATTCGGTCTAGAAATAAATGTGCCAAATTATATCGAAATCGGTTCAGATTTGGATATAGCTCCCATATATATGTTCGCCCGATTTCATGAATTTGCTGCACCAAACACGCTATATACGTCCGATTTTGATGAAATTTGGAATGTTTGACTGAATTCGGTCTAGAAATAAGTGTGCCAAATTATATAGAAATCAGTTCAGATTTGGATATAGCTCCCACATATATTTTTGGCCGATTTTACGTATTTTCTGTGCCAAACACGCTATATATTTCCGATTTCAATGATATTTGGAATGTGTGACTGAATTCTGTCTAGAAATAAATGTGCCAAATTATATCGAAATCGGTTCAGATTTGGATATAGCACCCATATATATTTTCGGCCGATTTCGCGTATTTGCTGCTCCAAACACGCTATATAAGTCCGATTTCAATGATATTTGGAATGTGTGACTGAATTCGGTCTGGAAATAAATGTGCCAAATTATATCAAAATCGGTTAAGATCTGGATATAGCTCCGATTTATATTTTACATATTCACAGTGGTGTAGGGTATCATATAGTCGGCCCCGCCCGACTTTGATCCTTTCATTACTGGTTTTAGTTAAACGTATATACATGTCTGTTCGTCTGTCTGTAGAGATAACTCTAGTGTCCGAACGGATTGAAATGGTGGATAAAACGTTGGTCAGATGTATTGTAGGCCCTTATAATTTTTTTTATTGAAATTTGGCTATATAAGTCCACGTTTTGGTATAGCAACCATATATCGCCACGCATCGTTTTTAGGAATATTGAAGGTGGCAGAAGTGTTTCTAGAAGGAAAAAAAGCATTTGTACTAAACATTTTTTATATTATGGTATTTACTTCAGAAAACTTTATGGTGGAGCTTATTTAACTGTTTTCGAAAGTGCAGTACCAATTTTATGTTTGCCGTGATAATGACCTACATATATTTTCAAAAACAATTTTAGGTGATTTTCCTATTTTGGAATATCTCGCATTTTATTAAAGGATTTCCCCAGGGAACAATTCATTAGATCCGGAAGATAAAACAACTAAAATGGAGTTCGAGGAAAAATACGATTTTTAGAAAAATGTTCGCACAACATTTCTGCCTTTAGATGCAGATTTCTGCGAAACTGTGAAGACTACATTCACGATATACATATCAAATAAAACAGTAAATAAAATCATGAAAAGTGTGGTTTACTCACAAATCGAGAGAAATTAAGAAGACACGTTGATTTCAACCCATTTTACCCATTTTTTAACATAAATATAGCCACATATTTCACGCAAATAAACTTTTAACGCCAATATTTTTTGCCACGTGCAAAAATATTTCATTTTATCAAGAAGCATTGAATTTGTATAATATACAATCACAATTCGGGCTATAATAGGGTAAACCATTGCTTCAGCTATGTTAAATTTTCATAAATAATGTCCAAAAAGAAAAATATGCGTTGTTTACAGTGACTTGAAAAAATCACTTTGCATAAAAAAGTGTATTTACTGGTGAACAGTTTCGTCCGATAATTTTTCTCATCTTTCGACACGGATTGATAAAATTAAATCTTTGTATGTCGATAAAGGACCATCCTATAGCACTAGAAAAACTGGTTTAATGAATTCAATCGTGGCCGACACTCGCCAAAAAAATGAAGTTCGTGAGGGTCCTCCAAAAACGCAGCAATCGGCAGTAGATGCAGCAATCGTCAGTAGATGCTGTAAAAGCGTTCAAAATCCATGTTTTGGAGATACTCTCAATCAAGCCACTGTAAACAACCCAACACATGGTCATATGTCAAACTGTCCTGCGTACACTAAAAACTGTTAAACTTTCCAAAAAATGTCAAAATACGCCTGACGACTGTGCGTGTTGCCTAGGCCAGAAGGTTTTTAGTGACCCTCGTATGTAAATATGGTGCCAATTGTTCGTAGATATATGTTTTGGCCTCTTGAAACCTCAAATGACGAATTATTGCTATTTTTGTATGAAAAACAAGTAAGACAGATATATATCCTCAGCCTTTGTGAATTGAAACTTTCATCTACGGACAGATCGAATGTATTTAGGGCCTTCTCAAAATATTGTGGCTCTTTTCGGACATTTGAACCTGCCGAAAAAATGGGGATTAGGATTAAAGTTCAAAAGTGCTGCGCAGAAGGTACTTAAAGAAATGGACCGACATAGTCCATTTTGGAAGCAGATCTTATTTTGAGAATCATATCTTTCCGATAGATATCGCCCAGCAAAAAAGTCCTCCCAAAACCATGGGTTTTGTAAGGGATTTTTGGCAGCCGTAACTACTCACAAACCCCCTTTCTTCCCCATTATTTTTACAAGGGCATGTCGCACTCAGTTTCTATTTATTTTATGACCACTAGAATAACTAATAATTCTGTGGCCACTAGAACTTGAAAAGTAAGGTGAAAAAAATTATATTTTTAGAACAGTTGATGTAGAGAATTTGTTTTTAATTTCATCACACTTCTTACTTTTATTTTATTTCGCTGTCTGCCCGAATTGAACCCACGAACCCTCTGATTTCTAGCCAAAGACACTACACACTGTGCCACGCACACGAATATTAAGGGTTGCTTAAGAACTTAAATGTGCAGTGCACATGTGCACCACGAACTGTTATTTTTTAATTAACAAAAACTCGCGTGCCGACGGTGAGCGTTGAACACACAACCCTAGGATTTATAGTCGGGCACACACACAGTGTACCACCCTCCTCATTACTTAGTGAGGAGTAAAGTAAGTAGGTTTGCCTTGTAAATTTTTTAAGAACCCATTGCTTTTCAGATTACTTGTAATGCGAAAAGAAGCTTGTTTACATTACTTTGTAATGGGTTACGTAATGACTAACCGATCCGAATTTTTGCTGGGCGCTATCGCCCACTAGTCATTTCAGTTGGTCATCGTATACATTTTGGAGCAATATGCCAGGAAGCATGGACTTGTCCACGGAAAACATAATATGGCTGTAAACAGGATCACAACGAACAACATCGGTATACATTTCCAAAGGATCTTCGAACAGACCCTAAGCTGCACTTAGGCACAAATGTTGAATTTTTGTGGGGGAGGTACCCTAAGGGGAGTACCGATATGGGCCATTTTAGAAGTTAAACTAAATTTGGACAAAATATTAGGAGATCTTAAGTTTAGACCATTGGTTGCCCCGTTCAAGAGATATCGTGCATACCATTTTAGTGACATTTTTTAAATATTGAGGGGGTAATACCGGAAGTTGTGGACCGGTACTACCCATCTTCGAACTGAAAGTATGTTTGGACAAAATATGACGAAGGCCAAATCGGTTGATCAGTTCGAGAGTTATCTTCCCCCTGAGGAAACTTGTACCGTCGAATGAGGACTATTCACTGTCAATACGAAATTTTGTGTGGGAGGTATCCGAAGATGTGGACCAATTGAGTCCATATTGGAACCTCTCCCAAGTCTGATAGAAATTTCTCGATGTGCAAAGTATGGGGGGGGGGGGTGGGTTCCGGAAGGGGTGGACCGATATGACCAATTTTTGAACTTAAACTAAGTTTGTACAAAATGTTGAGTAATCTAAATTTTGGGCAGAATCGGTTCGAGAGCTCCAGCCAGACAGGCAGCAGATTCGTACTGGGGAATTTTTCCTTAACCTATGTACCAAAAATCTTTGATGTAGCGTGAAAAAAATTTAACTTTTTTTTTGAAACGGAATATGAAATAATTGACAATATTCGTGATATACCCTCGTTAGCATAAATGCTGAGGGTATAATAAGCTAAAATCCTCCAAGTATCAAAAATGCCGAAAACCACTTATTTGGGGGCTATATTAAAACCTGTATCGATACAAAAAATTCTGTTGGAATGTTTTATTCCCATATCGAAGACTAATGGTCTGTTCCAGAACTGCAAGAATCTACTAATTTTTACTATTTTTTCCGATAACTTAAAGGGAAAAATTTTATCGTGGTAAAAAGTAGCATCGTAGTAAAAAGTAGTAGGTTCTGGAACAGAGCATAAATTTAAAATGTTTGTAAATTCATTTAGATAATGTGGCTTTATGAGCGTGGACCAATACCAACAATTCTTTGAAGGAATGTTTTATATTCCCAACGAAGGCTAGGCTAAAACCCTGAAAATACCGAAAATCGGGCGGTACCCTTCTATGGGGGCTATATCAAAACGTGGATATGTACTAACAAATTTCTGGGGAAAAGTTTTCTAGACGCACGGAAGACAGCATACAAAATTGCAGCCTTTTCTGTACGATAATAAGGCTAAAATAGCCTTTTCGGTGTGATAATGAAGCTAAAAACTAGAAAATAATAGGCATACCAGATGTGGCTGGGCAAAGATGGAGTTTGGTAACTTCCATATATTTATTCGAATATTATTGGAATTTTTCAGTTGCGATGTAAAATGGATTATGGTGATTCAGCAACGGCCTGTTCAATTTCATTATGAATTTTTCATTTAGCTTGAGTTGAAAAATTAGCAGAAATTAACCTTTTACCTAGCTCCAAATTACAATGTGCAACATTTTCAAGGTAATTTTGTGCAAACAGTTTCAAATGCGGTTTTTATGAAAGTACAGACGCAATAGACAAAAACCCTCTTTGGGTTTTGTTTTGTTAGATCGGGTTCGGATATTTGGCCCTATCTAAACATGGCTAAATATTGACTTTTTAAAGAAAATCGGGGCTATATCTTTGAATCCAATACGAAGCTTTCCATGACATCCGCAGAAAACTTGTAGATAAGAACAAGAAGAATGTATTTGGAAACATAATGAACATGAATAACCTCATTTATTGCCTCAAATTTTATAATATATCTAAAATTTCCTTGATTTGTATATATTTCGCAGCGTATCTCCAAAACCGTCAGATTTTTCATAGTGTTATCCTTGGGAAAAATATCCGCTGGAATGTAATACACAACTCTTCAGAACATACCATTGTAGAGAAATTCCTCTATCGCGTTGTTTCTAGCATATTTTTCAACGACAATTTGATAAATTGATCAACAATACAATGAAATTTCAAATATAAGAAGTTGTTTGCATTTTCAGTGTTGTACAGTGTTATAATAAGTTTCTTTTTTTAATTTTACAACCACAATCACAATAAAAACACCCATGCCAAACATTTCCAAGTTGGTGGAAATTATCAAAAAATATCTTTAAGTGTACACAGGAGGGAAGTTTAACATTAATACCATTATTGTAAAATCCCCAAAGGTTAGACTAAACGATTTTGTCTGCACAAAACACACAACCATAACATAGTGATAAAAGCCACAATAGTAACTTACCGTTCCAAACATATGAGGATGCATGCGAAACTCTACAGAACCACCTGATGAACGTCTGGGTTTACTCATGTCTAGTCTAAGGATACCAGGCTTGGGACGACGATTCATTGCAGTCATAATGGGTTGTTGTATGGTAGGTTCACTGGATCCTAACGAACTTGTGGAAGGATAAGCCAAGGGAGATGGTGTTGCGGTTGCCAATGATGTGGAAGATAATGGCTGAACCATAGAAGAAGCTGTAAAGGTGGATAAACGGCGCCTTTGTTGTGGCAGCATTTGTGGAGGTGGTACCTGCTGTTGCTCCATGTCCTGCTCCTGATCGTCCTGTTGCTGCTGGTATTGTTGTTGTTGCTGCAACAAGCGTGGTTGTCGCTTGATTTCCTCCAATATACCTTTGGGATCCTCAAAAAAGTTTTTCTTTTTCATATCGTTTGCTTTCAGTGGTAACGTTCAATTTTATTTCACACTTTAGTGTTTAAATTGCGCTTGAAGGAGAAAATGAAATGCATTTTTCCATTTTTCAAAATGGCGAAGCACTTAATGAAATGTTTATTTATGATTTCTTTTTTGTCTAAATTGTTTTTGTTTCGTTAGAAAGTTTATGGCTAAAACGCGTAGACGTCCGTTTAGCGCCGTATTCTAGGCAAGACTATAACCTGAATTCATTAAAAACTACAACAATTGTTGGCTCATCAAGTGGACGTCAGAGAAATTGTGGCTATTAAAAGCAAGAACAACACACACTGGCATTTAGTAGAATTTACTATCTTCTCATAAAAGTTAAGAGACAGACACACTGACACTCTCACAAACAATTACACTGTTTAGTGAATGTGTATGTGTGTTTGTGTGTGCATACTCATGCATACATACACTTCACGGCCACACAATTTTATATGATTATTATCATTTTTTTGTACTATCCTAAGGTACTTTATAATATGTCCTATTTCTTGTCCTCCGTTGCGTCTTTGTGTCGCAACTTTTGTCGTGTTCTATCGTTCTTCTTATCAGACGCACTTTTTTAATTTAAAAGTTTACGTTTTTTGTTGCTGCTAACCTGTGTTTTTTGTGTATGTGGGCTTGTGCGTGAGTGTATTTGGTTGCCGCCTTTATCCTGGCTGACATTAACATGTTGCTTTTTAACGCTTCCATTGCCACCATTGCCTTTGCTGATGTCTATCGACTTCCTCACTGTCATGTCAGTTATGAAAATAACAATACGAGCAACAGCTTGTTGTTGTTTCTTTTTTTTCTGGAATTAGCTGTCACATCAATTCGCGGATAAAGCCTGTGAGAATGTCCAGAACATGCATGCATGTTGGTATACTTACCTTTTTTAATAATAGCGTCATATTTGCGGCCTTAAATAGGCGTTGACAAAATAACAGCCACATTGGTTTTGCAGGATTTTATGTGGAACGGAAATTTAGTGGAACGGAATATTAGTGGTTTAATTATATAAGGTGAATGTCTGAATTCGCTTCCCAGACCTGACAATATTACATTTTTAACGGTTAAGAAATGCCCTCGGCGTAATATAAACGACATTTCCCGAGTATTTGAGCCATATTTTATGGCCGAGTTCAATTGTTTCTGCGATTCGTTCGCATAATGCTTAACACGATCATCGTTACTCCTTCCAGTTCCAACGAGGCGACTGCTGGAACGGCTACACTGCTGCTACGACTACACAGAGCCGATAGTCGTCAAAACGATTACCCAATGCTGACGACACCTAGCCGTGTATAATCAACCTGATTATGCCAAGCCGACGATACCTAGCCGAGTATCATTAACCCTACACCAGACCAAGAGTCATCAACACGATTACACCAAGCGGACTATCACCAATCCCTACAACAAGTTGAGCCGCTTCAACCGGACTACACTAGACCGAGTATCATCAACAAGCCGAGCCGCATCAACCCAACCACAGCTAGCCGCGAAGCATTAAACTAATGATTATAAATGTCGTATTTACAGGCGGTACTTAAATTAAAAACAAACAAGTAAAAACGCGGTAAGTTCGGCCGAGCCTAACTTTTTATACCTTCTACCATGAAATACTCTGATCGGTCGGTCGGTACCGTTATATGGGGCTACAAAAGAACGTGGACCTATGTCCATAATTTTGTTGGAGAAGTTTCTTGATCACTGGAAACCTTAAATGTCAAATGTCAGCTAATTCGGTCAGAAATGTAGCTAAAAGCATCAAAATACCTTAAATCGGGAAGTACCGTTATATGGGACCTAAACCAAAACGTGGACCTATATTCACCGTTTTTGGTGTAGAAGTTTTTTTATTCTCTTGTAACTCTAAGTGCCATATTGGAGCCAATTTGGGAGGGAAATTTAGCTAAAATCCTCAAAATACCTTAAATCGGGAGGTACCGTTATATTAGGGCTATATCAAAACGTGGACCTATCTTGAAAATTTTTAGTGGAGAAGTCTAGTCCATTATGAACCTCATATGTCATATTTCAGCTAGTTTGGTCAAGAAATGTATATAAACTCCTTAAAATACCTTAAATGGGGTGCTACCGTTATATGGGGATAATACCAAAAGGTGGACCTATATAGCCCATCTTCTAACTCCAACTGCCTATGGAAAAAAGACAGTCGGGTGCAAAATTTTAGCGTTCTATCTTAATTATTGCGGACGCTAGAGTGATAACAATAGACGTACAGGCGGACATACATAGCTAGATCGTCTTAGGATTTTATACAGATCAAGAATATATACATATCACGGTGCTCTTGAAGCAAATTTAAATGGAAGGTGCTTACACCTGGGAAGTTTTTGCAGATTTTGAAACTACAATGTTCATAGATGAGAACAATCAAAAAACGAAAAAAATCGCCGGAGCGCTTTTTAAATAAATCGCGATTCAAGTTGACATTTTTAGGGGTTGTTTAGGTTTTTGCGATGTTGTTTGGAAACCGCAAGTCCTATAAAAATGGGACTAAAGAAAATGTTGTAGCTATCAAAATTCTCTACAAGATTGACCTGTATGGTATTCTCATCGGTTTTACCGTTTTTGAGATATAGAAGTTCAAATTGGGACAATTAAAATTCAATTCAATTCTGTATCGCCCCCTTATAAAACAATGTCATGAAGGGTGCGCCTTAACTAACTTTTAATGAAAAACGCTTACACAGGGGACGTTTTTCTGAATTCTGAAACAGCAATGTTCATAGATGAGAGAAATCCAAAAACGAGAAAAAAATCGCTGTAAGGATTTTGAAATAAATCGCGGTCAAAATTCACATTTTTAGGTGTTTTTTAGGTTTTCACGATTTTGCTTGGAAACCGCAAGTCCAATCGAAATGGAACTAAAGAAAATGTTGTAACTGTGAAAATTCTCTAGAGGATTGACGTTTATGATTTGTTCCCAGGCTGTACCATTTTCGAGATAAAGAAGCTTAGTTTACATTTTTAGGTTTTTTTGTTAGGGTTTTCCTGATTTTGCTTGACTACGGCAAGTCTTATCGATATGGGACCTGAGCAAATCTTAAAGCTGTGAAAATTCTCTACAAGACTGGCTTAAGTAACTTACCCTAGGTTGTACCATTTTTTAAATATATAAGTTTAAGTTGGGAATTTGCAGTCGTGACATTGTTTTATAAGGGGGCGATACAGAATTGAATTGAATTTTAATTGTCCCAATTAGAACTTCTATATCTCAAAAACAGTAAAACCGATGAGAATACCATACTGGTCAATCTTGTAGAGAATTTTGATAGCTACAACATTTTCTTTAGTCCCATTTTTATAGGACTTGCGGTTTCCAAGCAACATCGCAAAAACCTAAACAACCCCTAAAAATGTCAACTTGAATCGCGATTTATTTAAAAAGCGCTCCGGCGATTTTTTTTGTTTTTTGATTTTTCTCATCTATGAACATTGTAGTTTCAAAATCTGCAAAAACTTCCCAGGTATAAGCACCTTCCATTTAAATTTGCTTCAAGAGCACCGTGATATACTTTATATGGTCGCAAATGATTAGTTCGATGTTTACAAACAGAAAAATAAACTTAATGTACCCTCCATACTATCGTGGAGGGTATAAAAAAGCATCAGTCAGCTTTGCCGACAGAGATATTTTTTTGTGTGAATTGACATTCCGAATATATGCTTACTTTTTGCAAATAAACTGATTTGGAGTATGCACCAGAAGGAATGCAGAGACATGGTCCATTTTGGAACTGGACTTTATTTTGGGAATCATTCCTTTCGATAGCTATTGCGCCCACCAGCCATTTTAGTTGGTCCTCGTAGGAAGTAAAGCTTTTCGACAATTATGTTAGGAAGCATGTTCTTTCCACGAAATACATTATATAGCTCTTAGCAGGACCACAAGGAGTACCTTCGGAATACATTTCCAAGGATCCTCAAACAGCCTTACTTAAGTGTAAAAGTGGAAGGTAAAGGTTGGATATACCCGAAGATGTTGTCCTATACTCAATTTGGTCCATTATCTCAGGAAGTACGGACTTGCCCCTGCAAAAATGATACCGTCGTAAAAAGGGCTGCGAGCACCCATGCATTGAAGTAAATATTAACAATTGGTAACTACTGAGCTCTTTCCCTACGTTAAGTATAAAATTCATTGGAGGAGAATAATATCTTATCTGATGATAATCACATTAAGCTGATAATTTTCTAGGGCTCACTTTAAAAATTAAAAGTAAACACACATCACAACAAAACTGCCAAAATGAATCTAAAATAGACACACAGCACGGTGGACGATTTGTTTGTTGTTATTTTTGACAAACTACCAACATAGTTACGATGATTCTCTGCATTGTGGAAACGCATAACTGTGGGAGTAGCTAATTTGAATTCGGTTGAATTCGCATTTAAACGAATTCGTCGGTCACATTTATTCTTGAGCTCGAGTCGTCATAAAATTGGGGAAGAGTTCTTTTTTTCAATGCAAAGAACTAAGAGAACTGACGAGTCCAAGTGGCGTTGGACGAAACTAGTATTCTCTGCCCTTTCCTAAAGTAAATCAATTTTAGCTACACCCACTTTAAAAACTTGTTGTTTTTAAAATTTGAAAACAATAAATCTGTGATTAAGCTGGGCTTACTTCAAAAATGTATTAAATTTATTTTTATTTTAGCGAAAATAATAAAAAATCTTGAAATAAATCTAAATTATCCTGCCCAGAGTCTGTACAAACCTCTAAAAATAAATTAAACAAGTAAAAAAGCATTAAGTTCGGCCGGGCCGAACTTTTCATACCCTCCACCATAAAATATTCATTCCTGTCCCCAACTTTAAGTGAGTACGTTAAAATGTCATATAATGTACATAAAATGCTTCATTCGGGAGGCCCTTTTTTATGGTGCCTATATCTAACTGTTGACAATTTTTGGTGGACTAGAAATTGGGAGGTACTGTTATATAGGGGTTATAATAAAACATGGGCCTATGTTGACAGTTTTCGATGGGAGCCTTTAATGTCAAATAACTCCTAATTCGGTTAAAAAATTTAGCTAGAATCCTCAAAATATCGAAAATCGGTACATAACGTGGGAACTTCAAATGTCATTAATAGCTAGTTCGGAGGTATCTGGGCTATACGAAAATATGAACTTAAATGAACAATTTTTGTTGCAGAATTTTTGTTGACTTTTAAATTTAAAATTACAGAAAGTTCGTCCAAAAAATAAAGCTAAGGTACGGAAAATCGGGAGGTTTATTTTGGGGCTATACAAAAACATGGACCTACGTTCGGTTAAACATTTTAAGTAAAATCCTCAAAGTACCGAAAATAGGGAAGTATCGTATGTTGAAAATTGTTGATGCAGAGGTGTGGTGACCACTACAACCTTCAAATGTCAAATTACAGTTAGTTCTGTTAAAAATTGTAGCTAAAATTGCCAAATTACTGAAAATTGGGAGGTACCGTTACATGGGAGCTATATCCGAACATGGACCTATGTTGACAATTTTTGATGGAGAGGTGTTGTGACCACTAAGAACTTCAAATGTCAAATTACTGCTTGTTCGGTTTAATATTGTAGCTAAAATCATCAAATTACTGAAAATCGAGAGGTACCGTTATATGGGGGCTTTCTTGACAATTTTTGGTGGAGGGTGTGGTGACCACTAAGAATTTCAAATGTCAAATGTTCAAATTAAAGATAATTCGGTTAAAACTTGTTGGTAAAATTCTCAAAATACCTGAAATCGGGCGGTAACGTTATATGGGGACGATTCCAAAACATGGACCTATGTCCACTAGTTATATAAGTTTATTGACATTTAAGAACCCTAAATGTCAATTGATAGCTAAATCGGTCTGAAAATGTAGATAAAAACGTCAAAATACCGTAAATCGGGGGTACCGTTATATGGGGGCTATACCAACACTTGGACCTAGGTCCACAACTTTTGTTATATAAGTTCAGTTACACTTAAGAACCCTAAATGTCAAATTATAGCTATATCGGTCTGAAAATGTAGCTAAAAACGTCAAAATACCGTAAATCGGGGGTACCGTTATATGGGGGCTATACCAAAACGTGGACCTATGTCCACAAGTTTTGTCACATAAGTTTATTGACATTTAAGAACTTCAAATGTCTAATTATAGCTAAATCGGTCTGAAAATGTAGCTAAACCCGTCAAAATACCGTAAATCGGGGGGTACCGTTATATGGGGGCTATACCAAAACGTTGACCTATGTCCACAAGTTTTGTTATATAAGTTCAGTTACACTTAAGAACCCTAAATGTCAAATTATAGCTATATCGGTCTGAAAATGTAGCTAAAAACGTCAAAATACCGTAAATCGGGGGTACCGTTATATGGGGGCTATACCAAAACGTGGACCTATGTCCACAAGTTTTGTCACATAAGTTTATTGACATTTAAGAACTTCAAATGTCTAATTATAGCTAAATCGGTCTGAAAATGTAGATAAAAACGTCAAAATACCGTAAATCGGGGGTACCGTTATATGGGGGCTATACCAACACTTGGACCTAGGTCCACAACTTTTGTTATATAAGTTCAGTTACACTTAAGAACCCTAAATGTCAAATTATAGCTATATCGGTCTGAAAATGTAGCTAAAAACGTCAAAATACCGTAAATCGGGGGTACCGTTATATGGGGGCTATACCAAAACGTGGACCTATGTCCACAAGTTTTGTCACATAAGTTTATTGACACTTAAGAACCCTAAATGTCAAATTATAGCCAAATCGGTCTGAAAATGTAGCTAAAAACGTCAAAATACCGTAAATCGGGGGTACCGTTATATGGGGGCTATACCAAAACGTGGACCGATATAGCCTATCATCGAACTTGATCTGCCTGCAAACAAAATACGCATTTTCCCAAAATTTCAGCGTCCTATCTCTATTTTTGTGGATGCTAGAGTGATTACCACAGACGGACGGACGGACGGACGTGCTCAGATCGACTTAGAATTTTACCCTGATCAAGAATATATATACTTTATAGGGTCGCAAATGAGTATTTCAATGCGTTACAAACGGAAAAACAAACTTAATATACCCTCCATACTATGGTGGAGGGTATAAAAATATCTACATTGACATTGATTGATTTTGACATTGCATAGAAGGGTATGAATACGAACGATTTTTTTGTTTCGATTGGAAATACTAGAAAAAAATTTTTAAGTTCTCCAACTATTTCGCTAAAATCCCATACAATAATTAATGTATATTGCTAAAACTTAATCAAGAAATATGGTTTACCATCGCGAAAGCTTTAATGCTTGCTGTGATAACTTATAAGGATAGGAAATTAAGAATAATATTCAACTTACAATCATTCAAAAAATATAAAAATTAAAAAGCCTGTTATTCGCGAATCAGTTAAAATTAGTTGATGCGCATTCCCTTTTGGATAGAGCGAATCAATCTCTTTCAGTATTTATGCATATTTCGATGTTTCACTCAGCGGCCAAAGTGTGCCGTCAGTTGCATCACATAATGGAAAAGTCAAATAGATTTTTCAAGAACCGCGGATGTGCCTCCACATTCTATTTTTGGGTAAAGACCCATATTACTCGCGTATCTCTGTAGTTTATGACATGCTTGAGAAGTTCGACTGTTCTTCTTTTTCTAATTGGCTGCTATTTGAGTATATTGTGTAAATTCTTTCAAATTTGTCCATCTCGTATAATCTTTTCGACAGGATGTTGTAAAGTCACACGAAAAAGCTATCTCTTTGTGCCTTTGATATAGCCCAATTATTTCTTTGACCTCAGATTTTAATCGTTCACAAGACACCATCTTATAGGCAAAAGCAAGCAGACTTATGCCCCTATAATTTGAGCACTTATTTATATGTTGTGTGGGCATAAAACCCATTATTTCGCACTTCATCAAGTTGTGGCGGATAAACTTGATACTTCTAGTAGATAAACGTTCGATCGTTAGACCCTTTCCTTGTATCAGATACGTTTTATATCCTAAAACGAAATTGGATATCTAAATGCTGCAAGAGATGAGAAAAGCATATTACGCTGAAGTATTATTTCTAACTTAAGGAATTTTTCCTGTCCTTATAATGTCCGTAAGCTCTGCTATATCCAAGATGTTGTCAACTGTTTACTCAAACCATAAATTACCAAACGAACCACTGTCTCCCATTATTTAATTCATGTAAATATTTTGACCTATGCTATGCTAAAACGTCTAACATACCCAAACCACAAATGGTAGTGAAACTTACCTAATGACACATGTCAGGAATAAAACAATAAATACTTTCAGCGAAAGTAAAAGTTTGCACAAGCTTAAATTAAAAAAAAAATATGATATAAAAAATATAATTTGCCTTGCCATGCAGTCAAAGCATATTCTGTGAAGTCATGCCACAGCAACGAAAAACATCTACATAACCTTTGCTCTTTTGGTATATTAAGTTAACTTCCGTTTCCTGTTAATGTACTCACATCCGTTTGTATGCTTTGTTCTAACACGAACACAAGTGAATTGAAAACCTACATTCATCAACCGGAACGTGGACAATTTTGCTTCCATTTCCACTAAAGTATACACTCGCTTAGGTGTATATACTTATTCAGGAAATGGGGGTTTGTGTCGCGCTATGCAAAATGAAATTTTGTTTGTTTGTTTTTTTTTTGTGTTTGTTCGTTTGTTTAAGCTGGGCGTATAATTGTGGAATTTTTGGTTAAATATTTTAAAAATATTTGTGTTACAATTATTTGTACTAGTAGCGGTGTCAGGGCATTGTTATTAGTAGACATCAGATTTTATCATGTTTATACCCTCAGCATTTATGCTAACGAGGGTATATACACTTTCATACGGGCAAAATGTGCCTCATCGAAATAACGGTTTAAGACCCCAAGTATGTTTGGACGAAATGTGTTTCAGACAATTTGGAGTCGATTGAGCAATGTCCGTCCGTCTGTCTGTCTGTCTGGCTGGCTGGTGCGCACGATAACTCTCGAACGGATCAACCGATTCGATCCAAACTTTGGCTTTCGTAATATTTTGTCCAAACTTAGTTTAAGTTCGAAGATGGGCTATATCGGTCCACTCCTTCCGGTACCTCCCCCACAAAAGTTCGAAAATGTTCGGAAAATTTGTGCGCACGATAACTCTTGAAGGGAGTAACCGATTTGGTCCATACTTTGCCCATCGTGAAAAATGTGTTCCAGAATTAGATAAAGTTTATATATGGACTCAATCGGTCCACTCCTTCGGGTACCTCTCACACAAAATTTCGGAGAAGTTTAGTTTAGGGCCATCTCTCGAATCGCTTTGATTTTTGTTTTAGCAACTTGTATTCACCATACGACGGTACAAGCTTCATCAGGGGAAAGTCCATACTTCCTGAGAAAATAGCCTGAAAGATGCAAAAAACCCCTATGACACCGAGTGAGGTGGTTGGAGCGCATGATAACTCTCGAAAGGATCTGCCGATTCGGTCCAAATTTAAACTTTTGTCCAAACATAGTTTAAGTTTGTAGATAAGCCATATCGGTCCACTCCTTCAGGTACCTCCCCCACGAAAGTTCAAAAATGTTCGGAAATTTTTTTTCGTACGGTAACTCTTGAAGGGAGTGCCCGAATTGGTCTATACTTTACACATCCTAATATATCTACCAGATATAGATCAGGTTCAAATATGGACTATATTTGTCCACTCCATCCGGTAACTCCCACACAAAATTTCGGATAAGTTCACTTTAAGACCTGATATCGAATCACTTTGATTTTGAAGCAACTTACATTCTCTACCTCAATTACGATGGTAAAAGTTTTTTTTAGGGGCAAGTCTATACTTCTTGAGCAAACAGCCCGAAGAGTGTAAAAACCCCCTATGGCACCATATGTTGTGGCTGGAGATCCACTTCCATAACGGTCAATGTCGATCCATTCCTCTTAGTATCTCCTCCGCAAAACTTTTGCTCTTTAATCCTAATCAACATTTTTGTCGGTTCATACGCCCAACATTTTTAAAACCCTCTAAATACATACGTTTTTTTTTTTTGGGAAAAAATTGTTTCAATATACACAGGCTGAGGGTATATCTCTGTCGGCCAAGCCGACTGATACTTTTTTACTGGTTTTTATTTCCTATCCGACTGGACTCAAACTTTAGATCTAGACATATTGAGGGTAAATTTTTCGATATTTGGGGTCATTTCAAAAACATGCAAAAATATGAAATTTTTCCTAGTTTTTAAAATAAGGGTACGTTTTTAGCACAAAATGGGAAAATGTACTAAAGTATACGTAGGAATCTTAATTTCCAAGAAGATGAAATTTCACAACTGCCCCTATTTATACCCTACACAACAATGTGGAAAGGGTATTATACGTTTGTTTTTTGAAAAATTCATGTAACACCGCGAAATATTCGTAGTGGACCCTCCAAATGGTATACCAAAATTCATATCTCGACGAGATAAAGCGATAAAAATTTTATTCAAATTCCAGGCAGCAATTATGGACCAGAATAGAAACGATTAGTTTTTGGTGACGATGTTAAATATATAGGGGGTGGAATGGACCAAAAACGAAACAAAATATTTGTGCCCGATTTTGTAGCGGCTCTGTAGGTCGATCAGATAATATTTAGCTGGTTAAATGAACTTAAACTTTTGTGTGAAAATTGGTAAACATTTTAGTATAACGACTATATCTTTATTCCTGGAAGGTATGCTCACCAACGCAAGTTATATTTAGAAGAGGAACTCTTAAACTATGTTGATGTAGGTGGTCAGATAACAGAGTTACAGCCTAATATGTACAGGGCTCCGACACATTTAATTGCGAGTAAGGTAACCATAATCAAGATAGAGGTCGCAGTTATAGTTCAATACCGAAAAGTTTTTACACGAAGTAAGAGTTTTGGTAAAGGATAATGCCAATAAAATTAAATAGGTAATTTTTGTTGGAACTATATCCAAATTTAACCCATTTCGTACTTGGTGTTCGATTTTTCGAACAGTAAAATCATTTTTTTTCAAAAAAAATTTTATAGATGAACGAGTAAAAAAACGTTAAGTTCGGCCGGACTGAACTTTTTATACCCTATACCAAAATTAAATTGAAAAGGAATGGAATAATTAGTTTCCTTTCATCTACGAAAGTACTTAGCTCCGCCGCTGGGAGGAGTAGAATTTGTTAACTGAAACAAAGACAAAATGCCAAATTTCAGCCATTTTGGGTTCATATTGGGGCCAAAACCTTAAAAATACCGAAAATGTGGAAGTACCGTTCTATGGGGGCTATATGAAGGCGTGGACATATACCAACAAATTTCAGGTGGAATGATTTTTCATATCCTCAACGAAGACGAATTAACAAATTTTAACCATTTTGGTGGGATACAGAAGCTAAAACCTTCAAAATACCGAATATCGGGAGGTACCGTTCTATGGGGCGTAAAACTATACCAACAAATTTCAGGTGTAAAGTTCTATACACCCAACGATAACTAAATACCAAATTTCAGACATTTTGGTGGGATACAGAAACTAAAACCTTCAAAATACCGAATATCGGGAGGTACCGTTCTATGGGGGCTATATGAAGGCATGAACCTATACCAACAAATTTCAGGTGGAAAGATAACTAAATACCAAATTTCAGCCATTTTGGTGGGATAATGAAGCTAAAACCTCCAAAATACCGAATATCGGGAGGTACCGTTCTATGGGGGCTATATGAATGCGTGGACTTATACCAACAAATACCAGGTGGAAAGTTTTATACACCCAACGATAACTAAATACCAAATTTCAGCCATTTTGGTAAGCTAATGAAGCTAAAACCTTAAAAATACAGAAAATCGGGAGGTGCCGTTCTACGGGGGCTATATCTAAACGTGGACCGATATATCCCATTTTAAATACCACTGACTCTCTATCTTTAGAATTGCGAGCTGTATCTTGATTTCAACAGACAGACGGACGGACGGACAGACGGGCATGGTTAAATCGACATAGAATTTTATGCTGATCAATAATATATGTATATCAGCAAAAATGTCTAAAATTGTCTTTTCCATTTCAAAAAAATCAAAAAAATAAAAAATTGATACTACATCAATGATTTTTGGTACAAAGATTAAGAAAAAAATCAGCACTCCAAATCTGTCTTCGTTACCAAGTTTGATAGTTGCGCGCAAAAGATATGACCGTTTTAATTATGATAATTAGAAAAAATTCTAAAAAATCGCGGCTTAATATAGTTAGCTGTTATATCCTATTATCGTTAACTGAATTGGTAACCTTTGCGATGATGCAAAAAATAATCGCAACGTCTCAATAGATTCGCGAAAAATCAAATTTGTTAAAAAATTTCACGTATTTACAAACATATTTTTGAAACAATAGCGCTCATACTTACGAAAAATATATAAAAAAATTATAACAGCATCCAGACATTTTGACGAATAAAATGAAACCTAAGTTGTGAAGGTTGGAGCTGTAGTATTCATGTTATTTGCAAAAATACGAAGAAAATATTACGAAAAAATTAAAATCATATTATTCTAATTTTATTTTTTTTTATGGTTTTATAGGAAAAGTTGCAGAAAAAATGTTTGAGTTCTTCGGCATTTTCGTAAAAATTTTACGCAATAATGATGATATTCCGTTGTAAAAAATTGTTCGCTTATAGTTTTCCTATTGGATAATATTATTAGAACCTTATATTAAATCACAAGGAATTCCAATTTTGGCATAACGTTAAAATAATGTTACATTGCATGTTACAACATTTGAGACGGATATAAACCGCGTAATTATGAAAATGATATGGTGCGCATCCGATTTTCCAACACAGCGAATCAATACCTTTTATTTGATGTACAGTTTGTCAAATTCTATTTGGCGGCCACGATGTAGCATCTGCTGCATATTAGGGTGCAAAATACAGTAAAATGGTCATAATTTACGCGAAGTTCATTTACATTTTATGTGCATCCGATTTCAATAATCACCATACATCATTCTATGCCGTTTCAATGCGATCCATCAAGAACCGTGGTTGTAGCATCGCACTCAGTTTTTAGAAAAAATCTATTATATCTCCGGATTCGCGAACTTTTTCAATATCTGTTTTCGCACATTTTAAATATGCGTTTCGCTCTATTTATCTAAGTAGGAATAACACATCTAAAACGCGTCAAAATACGCGATATTTTCAAAAACATTTTTTGCAGATTTTCGAAATTTGAGGGGTATCATATCCGCCGATCTAGTGGATGGATTTAGACGCGCAAAAGCTTGTTAGATTCAGAACGTAAAAAAACTAAATTCACGCGGGTTTCCACTGAAATCGAATGGCATTTGTAAATTTTGAATCCAAAAAACTGGTTTTTTAGAAAAATTTACGCACAAAAATTTCGACTTTAGGCTGAGATTGTTGTAAACCTTTCAAGGCTACACGTCCGAGTTATACATCAAAAAATGCGTAATCGCGAGTACTACAATCTCATAATCAGTTTTTAAACGAGTACAGTTGCGCGTCCCGATTAGAGCAAAAATTCACAAAACCCAATTTTTCAGTCTTCAAAATGTCAGCATCCGTTTGAGATTGATGCATTGGTTATATTAAAAAATCATACATTAGAAACTTCATCTCTAAAGTGTATTCTTTAACTTCTTCTTTGAACATTATACTCTACATTGTATTGTAAAGCCGCTAGTTGAAAATTGACTTAAAAAAACTCGTTTCCTTCAACGATTTTTTCCTATTTTTTACATTAAAACGACCACAGCTTCCGCTCAAATTATTATTTTAAGAAACCCATCGGTGAATCGGGCTAAAGCAGTTTATTTTACCGAAATGCGTTCAAAAGTTATGGTATAGTAGAACTGTTCGCGAGTTACAGTACCCCATACCTCAGTTTCAACATAAGTTAATTTTCTACAAAAAGGTCGATATACTTTATAGGGTCTCCGACGAATATTTCGATGTGTTACAAACGGAATGACAAATTTAATTTTACCCTCCATATGGTGGAGGGTATAAAAAGGTAAAATTTTAAACAAGTTTTAGTATATACATATATTAAGTCTCATCTGTCAGCAAATAAAAAAATCTTCCCTTAAAGACGATGGTACATTTTAAATTAATTTAATAAAATATACAAAAAATTAAATTAAAAAAGTAATCATCGGGAATTATTGCCAATATATTTAACCGTTTCACAAAATATAAAGAACATGATTTATATGTGCAAGCGCAACTCTACATATGTGCAAAATTGAAGGTTCGAAATTTCGAACACTGGTGCTTATCCTATATGTCGGTGGCTATATCAAAACGTGGATGTGTACTGACAAATTGTGGGGAAAAGTTATTGTAGCCCGCTTGAAGGCTAAATAATAAATTTCAGCCATTTCTGTAGGATAGTGCGGCTAAAACCCTGAAAGATAACCTAAAATCGGGAGGTACCGTTCGACGTTCTACAGAGGCTATATAAAACGTGGACCTGTACTTAGAAATTTCTGGAGGAAAGTTTAGAAGCCCCAAAGAAGACTAAATACACTGCACCCAGGTTATCTACCTCACTTCTTAACTGCCTTTCCCGTTTAATTGCCTCACAACCTAAATCACCACAGATTTTGCATATATCAAGCTTTTTGTAGAAAATTAACTTATGTTGAAACTGAGGTATGGGGTATTGTAACTCGCGATCAGTTTTACTATACCATAACTTTTGACCGCATTTCGGTAAAATAAACTGTTTTAGCCCGATTCACCGAGGGGTTTCTTAAAATAATAATTTGAGCGGAAGCTGTGGTAATGTAAAAAAATCGGAAAAAATCGTTGAATTAAACTAGTTTCATTATGTCATTTTCCAATTAGTGGTTTTACAACACAATGTAGAGCTTAACTCTCAAAGGAGAAGTTAAAGAGCACACTTCAGAGTTGAAGTTTCTAATGTATGATTTTTTAATATATCCACTGTATCTACCTCAAACGGATGCTGACATTTTGAAACCTGAAAAATGGGATTTTTTGAATTTTTGCTCTAATCTGGTCGCGCAGCTGGATTTCACTAAAAGCTTATTATTTGATTGTAGTACTCGCGATTTCTTAATGTATAAGATGAGGATGTGGCTCTAACAGGATCACAGTAGTCTGCGCCCCAACACGAAATTTTTGTGCGTTAATTTTTCTCAAAAACCTATTTTTTTGGTTTAAAATTTACAAACGTCATTCGATTTCCGTGGAAACCCGCGTAAATTTAGTTTTTTTACGTTCTCAATGTAACAAGCCACGACGCGTAAAAATCCACCCACTAGATCGGCGGATATGATACCCCTCAAATTTCGAAAATTTGCAAAAAATTATTTTGAAAATATCGCATATTAAAGCGCGTTTTGGATGTGTCAGTTCTTCTTAAATAAATAGATCGATACGCGTGTTTAAACTGTGCGAAAACAGATATTTAAAAACTCTCGTAAATCCAGAGATATAATAGATTTTTTCTAAAAGTTGAGTGCGATGCTACATCCACGGTTCTTGATGGATCGCATTGAAACTGCATAGAATGATGTATTTTTTAATGGTGATTATTGAAATCGGATGCGCATAAAATGTAAATGAACTGCGCGGAAATTATGACCATTTTACAGTATTTTGCACCCTAATATGCAGCAGATGCTACATCGTGGCCGCCAAATAGAATTTGACAAACTGTACATCAAATAAGATGGATTGGTTCGCTGTGTTGGAAAATCGGATGCGCATCATGTCATTTTAATAATTACGCGGTTTATATGCGTCTCAAATGTTGTAATATTCAAAATAACATTATTTTAACGTTATGCCACAACTGGAATTCCTTGTGATTTAATATAAGGTTCTAATAATATTATACAATAGGAAAACTATAAGCAAAAAGTTTGTTACAACGGAATATCATCATTATTGCGTGAAATTTTCACGAAAATGTCGAAGAACTCAAACATTTTTTCTCCAACTTTTCCTATAAAACCATAAAAAAATAAAATTAGAATAATATGATTTTAATTTTTTCCTAATATTTTCTTCGTATTTTTGCAAATAACATGAATACTATAGCTCCAACCTTCACAACTTAGGTTTCATTTTATTCGTCAAAATGTCTGGATGCTGTTATAATTTTTTTATATATTTTTCGTAAGTATGAGCGCTATTGTTTCAAAAATATGTTTGTAAATACGTGAAATTTTTTAACAAATTTGATTTTTCGCAAATCCATTGAGACTGCGATTATTTTTTGCATCATCGCAAAGGTTGCGAATTCAGTTAATGATAATAGGATATAACATCTAACTATATTAAGCCGCGATTTTTTAGAATTTTTTCTAATTATCATAATTAAAACGGTCATATCTTTTGCGCGCAACGATCAAAGTAAGTAACGAAAACAGATTTGGAATGCAGATTTTTTTCTTAATCTATGTACCAAAAATCATTGATGTAGTATCAAAATTTTTTTTTGATTTTTTTGAAATGGAAAAGACAATTTTAAACATTTTTCCTGATATATGATCCAAAACGTGGATCAGTACTGACACATTTCCGGAGAAAAGTATTGTAGGCCCAAAGAGGTCTCAATACCAATCATCAACAATTTTTTCATTCAAAAATGATTAATAAATCAATAAAACAGCAAATAAATCAAAATAATAATAATAAGATAAGCGCCAGTGTTCGAAATTTCGAACACAATTTTTTGAGTAGATTTTTGACATTATTGGGTTTAAATTATCCTAAAAGACTATTTTTTTTAAATAAAAAACTGGTTTGGGGAGGAAATAAGTTAACTATTGGTAGAATTTTAAATTCTGGGGGCATATTCCAACAAATTACGAAAACGAAATTTGAAATTTTCGTCAAGAAAAACTACTTTACTAATCCTATCGTAAGACATGTGGTTCGGACTCGACGATAAAAAGTAGGGGGTTATGATTTTTCGATTTTTTTCACTCACTAAAATAACGTTTATTCCAATGAAATATAAGAAAGTTCAGGCACAAATCGATTTTAAAAATAAATTTTTGAAAAAATGTATGAAATGAAAAAAAGATTCTTAAAAATGATTTCCTGTTGCACAAATGAATAAACTTTAGCCTACTAATAACTAAAATAACGTTTATTCTATTCAAATATTGAAAAAGGTCATGCAGAAACCATTTAGAAACAATTTTTAATTTTTTGTTAAAAAATTATATTTTTGAAAAAAAAACGCTTACGATATTTTTGTGATCATCATAATTAAAGAAAGTTAATGAGAAACAAATGTTATGTCAGTTTGGTTATCTCAGGTGGCTCTAACGTTTATGTTCAATTATATGTATATCTGCTTACAGTGACTTCAAAAAATTTCCTATAATTCTGATGAATTCAAATTTTAAAATCATTTTGTGCGCGAGGTTTCTTCACCGAATCTCCTTATAATTATGATTTTATATAGAACATTGGTGGCTTTTTTATTGGGATAGCTGTTACAATTTGTTTTTCAAAATAGTCTAGCTTAATCCTATTGTTGTTGTTTTAATATTTTAAAACAACTATTTTATTAGTGGAAAAGATTTGGCATTGTTCGCCAAGGGGTAAAGCAGGGAAGACTAGTTTTGATCCTCGCCACAGGATCACATCAGTTATCATGTTTCTTGTTTGTGGATATTCTCCACCGAAGTTATTTTTCAAAAACTTCTTCAGCAAAAAACTTTTTATACCCAAACATCAATCGTCAGCTCGAATTATAAAGGTGAACAAAGAAAAAACTTCAATGAGAAGTTTTGCTTTGGCAACCTCACACAACCCCGCCGAAAGTATTTGCAAAAACAACAAGTTTTTATTTAGAAACTCATCACATTTGGATACAGGGATATGAGGTTGTAGATATCACCGAATGTTACTTCCAAATATCTTTGGTATTTTTTGAAATACAAATTTTAATTTTATACCCTACGCCACTATTGGGCGTAAGTTATATGTGGGGTATTAAAATATGGTTATTAAACTATGCAATATACAATTTAATAAGAAATATAATATTTTATGTAAAATTCAAAATTTTCTTTGTTGTACCAGCATATAATGCTGGTTTGGCAGCCGCTGGCCGAAACACTTTTGGTTTCGGGTCAATCCGGTACGTAAGAACCCGCTGCCGTGGGATTGCCACCGCATATCTGCATATTTTGCATATCCACAAAATATGCAAAAAATATGAAACATATGCAACACATTAAGACAAAGAAAATTTTGTTTCTTTGAAGTTTGAAACAAAATTTTCTTTGCCTTAATGTGTTGCATATTTTTGGATATGCAAAATATGCATATATGCTAAAAAATAAAAAAAAAATATGCGCCTGTCATTGCATTCAATTTTCTTCGAAACAAATATTGGTCCAATCAGAATTTTCGTATCTTTATTTATAAATAAGTATATAATTTAAAAAAATTAAGTAACAGTGTTTTATTTATAAATGCACTTAAAATTAGAAAACAATTTTTCATGATGGAATCTCTCAAATAAAACGTTTGCATTTGAATTAAAAATTGTGACAATATTGAACGGCAAGCGTTTTATTTGAGAGATTCCATCATCAAAAATTATTATCTAATTTTAAGTCGCATTTATAAATAAAACGCTGTTACTTTAATTTCTTAATTATATACTTATTTTCTAGTTTTTAGTTCATTTAAAAATAGAACACTGAAACTTATTAATTTTATAATTATTTTAAATTTTTTGGTAAATAAAATTTTAAGATTTTCAATTTTATTTGTATATACTTGAGATTATAAATGATATTTAATGATGGTGCCCATATGGCGGTACCACCCGATTTAAGTTGTTTTGAGGATTTTGTCTTCATTTTTAGACCGAATTGGCAGTAACTTGGCATTTCGAGTTCCCAGTTGTACAGAAACTTCCCCAACAAAATTGTGTACATGGGTCAGATTTTCAAAAAAGTATTTATATTTGACCGTTTGTGTGCTTGTGTGTGTGGATGTGTGTAGTAGTGAATAGGCTAGACTGAATGTGGAAAAGGCAAGTTGAGAAGGGGAAGTTCGGAGAAGGTTGTTTGGAAGTTCGGAGGGGGGTGGAAGTTCCTAACATTCACCTTCATAACACCATCCCTTCGAACAACCTCCACCGATCTTCCGAACAACCTCATCCAAATTTCCGAAAAATCTTCTCCGGACAACCTCATCCGAACTTTCAAACAAACTCCTCGGAACTTCCTAACAACATTCACTTTAACTCCGAACAACTTCACCGAACTTCCGAAAAACCACCGCCGAACAACCTCCTTAGGCCGAAAATGTGGATACAAACTTCAAATGCCTGAAATTGGGTAGTACCATTTATAGGGGCTGTATCACAACCTGGACCTATGTCCACAATTTTTGGTGGAGAAGTTGGGAACTCGAAATCAAAAATTAAGAAAAAGAAACACTTGAAATCGGGTGGAGCCGTAATATAGGGGCTATACCAACACCTGTACCTATGTCACAATTTTTGGTGTAGAAATTTCTGTACCACTGGGATCTCCAAATGCCAAGTTACACGCAATTCGGTATAAAAATGAAGATAAATCGTTAAAACACTTGAAATCGGGCGGTACCGCTATATGGGGGCTATACCAAAACCTGGACCTATGTCCATAATTTTTAATGGGTACGTTTCTGTACCATTGGAAACCCTAGTTGTCAAAAACAGCTAATACGGACTTAAAATTACCATAAAATGCCTTAAAATCGAGTGGTACCGCTAGATGGGAGCTACAGGAAAAAATGGACCCATATTGGTTTTGGTTTCATATTCATGTACTGTCATCCAAATCTGAAAAGTGTACAAAGTTTTAGTTCGATTGGTCAACTACAACTGTGTGAAAAATGAGTTACCAGATTTGAAAAGCAAATTAGATAAAAACTGTAAAATAGTGTAAAAATGGACCAATATTGGTTTTGATTTCATATTCATGTATTGCCATCCACATCTGAAAAGTGTGCAAAGTTTTAGTTCGCTTGGTAAATTACAACTGTGTTAAAAATGAGTTACCAGATGTGAAAAGCATGTAAAATTGAACACTGTACAACACTGTAAAATGGACCAATATTGTTTTGATTTCATATTCATGTATTGTCACCCAAATCTGAAAAGTTTGCAAAGTTTTCGTTCGATTGGTCAACTGCAACTGTGTGAAAAATGAGTTACTAGATTTGAAAAGCAAAATACCGGAAATCGGGTTGTACCGTTATATGGGGGCTATGGAACAAATGGACCCATATTGATTTTGGTTTCATATTCACGTATTGTCATCTAAATCTGAAAAGTGTGCAAAGTTTTACTTCCATTGGTCAACTGCAACCGTTTTAAAATCAGTTACCAGATTTGAAAAGGGGTTAAGTTAGACACCGTTAAAAACACTGTAAGAATGGACCAACATTGTTTTGATTTCATATTCATGTATTGTCATTCAAATCTGAAATGTGTGCAAATTTTAAGTTCGATTTGGTCAACTGCAACTGTGTGAAAAATTATTTACCAGATTTGAAAAGCAAATTAGATAAAACACTGTAAAACAGTTTAAAAATGGACCAATATTGGTTTTGACTTCATATTCGTGTATTGTCATCCAAATCTGAAAAGTGTGCAAGTTTTAGTTCGATTGGTCAACTGCAACCGTGTTAAAAATGAGTTACCAGATTTGAACTAAACGAACCAAAGCAAGTTAAATAAAACACTGTAAAAACGTTGAAGCTAAAGAGGTTTTTTACGTTACTATTTGATTGCTGATTAAACCGTTCATATGACGGACATATGTCCAAAGTCAAAGTAGAAGAATACAAAATGAAGAATTACACTTCTAATGTATGACTTTTCGAAATTTTCACTGCTTCCAACATTTTATGGATGCTGACATTTGAAGCCGGATTTTAGGTGTTTTCGTATTTTTAATTTAACTGGAACGCGCATTCGAGTATTTTCAAAAAAACAATTAATTACATTAAAATACTCGCAATTACGGCATAATTTGATATGTTATTGGCTATGTAGCCCACACAGCAGCAGAGTAATCTACTGCCAAAGGCCAAAATTTAGTGCTATATTTTTTCTAAAAAACTTATTTTTGGGTACAGTATTTACAATATCCTTTTGAGTGTGCTGGTACCCCGCGATATTTTAGTTTTTTCGGCGGTCCGGATCATATAAATCATAGATCGTGAAAATCCATGCCCTAGAACGGCGAAAACAGCAACTGCAAAAACCGAAAAATGTGCGAAAGATGTGGTTGAAAATATCGCGGATTTAGTCGCATTTTCTGTGGATCTTGTCAATGAAAAAACTGACACATCAAAAGCGGTTTTGCGAAAACAAACGGTTTAAAAAATTTAGTGGCATGGGACTGTATCCGATTTATCCCAAAAATAGTGTGTGATGCCACATACACGGTTCTTGATGGATTTGATCGAAATAGGATTAGATCGATTTAAAAAGTGTATGCACTTTGTGCAAATTATAAGCGTTATACAGATTGTTGCACACTAAACTGCAGACGACGCTACATCTTAGCGGCCAAAGTAAATCCTGGCCAATGTGTAGAAATTACAAGAGAAGAATTCGTCGTATTGATAAACCGCATGCGCATCAAGCGATTTTGAGGATTTCGCGATTTACACGCATTTCAAATGATACAGTTTTATTTGAAGATTATACCGCATTCAAAGGAACCCAACATTTATTTGAACGTTACCCATATCTTCCGCTAGATGTTAGCGTGTACTCGAGAAGTGATTAGAATAAAAATCGTGATTTTTTTGCGTGAAATTTAACTGAAATAGAAGAATAGGTCCGATTTAATTTTCTTATATTTTGAATAAAGTTGATGTCTGGTTATTTGCTTCTGCTGGAAATATGTATGTACAAAGAGGAGCCAAATGCTTTGTTCCAACAGACAACCTAGAAAGCGGAGTGGACTGTATTTTTTTATGAATTATTCCTCATAGCCAATGAGGAATAATCAGCGGTGAGATGAGAAGAGAAATAAAACACAAGAATTAGTTTTTTCAATAAACGTTATAAAGCGTAATTCAATTTATTTATTAATGTAAAAATTCAGAGACGAGAAGAGATGCTTACCAGTCGGTTAGTGCAAGAGAAGTGATTTATTATTATTATGACGAGTACTGGTTAAGCATAGATATTGTTACTTTCGGTCAAGAGAGAGTTGACGAAAGCACAAAAGGAGATGGAAATTAGTACAATTCGGTTTCGAGGAATTCAACAGAAATAACTATGTCAGGTTTACATTGAAGCGATAATATAAATAAATATAAGATACATTTTAGAACATTATAAATTGGTTAAACGAAGTTTAAACATATTTTCTTCAACTAACTCACAAAAAATTTGAAAAATATTTTCTCTTACAAAAATTTATAACTTCCCTCAATATATTTTTTTTTTGTTTTTGCTAAAATGTGCAAACCGCTAAACAGATTTCTATATTTTTGGTTCCATTTGAATCGTTGCGATGCACGATGGGGCCAATGACAGGTTTTCGAGGCAACAAATCACTGGGGCACGCTAGACCTTCCAAATTTTGTACAGATGTTTATAATGGGCTTAGAAACTAATATGCCAAATTTGGTTCATATCGGTTCATATATACATATAGCTGCCGTATATATGTTCGCCCGATTTCAAGCAATTGATGGACCAAACACGCAAATTCTGCCCAATTTTTATGCGATTTGGAAAATACCACGGAATTAGGACTACAAATAAGTTTGCCAAGTTATATTGAAATCGGTTCAGATTTTGATATTGCTCCCATATATATTTTCGCCCGATTTTAGGTATTTGGTGCACCAATCCCGCTATGTATGCCCAATCTTGATGAAATTTGAAATGTGTGACGGATTTTGGACTAGAAACATTTTTGGCAAATCATATTGAAATCGGTTCAGAATTGGATATAGCTCCCATATATATGTTCGCCCGATTTCAGGAAAATGATTGACCAAGCATGCAAATTCCATCAAATTACAATAAAATTTGGAAAATGTTACGGAATTCGGACTACAAATAAGTTTGTCAAGTTATATTGAAATCGGGTCAGATATAGAAATAGCTCCCCTATATACATATGTTCAAATTTCATGGTTTTGTCTGTGGTTTGTTATAAGTTAATAAAAAAAGGTTCCAAATTTAGTAAAAATCGGCTAAGATTCCGCCACAAAAGCCAAAGTTTGCGATATCTTTGAAATTATATATTATTATTATTATATACGTCTATTAAATTTTTCCGAAATCCAATTGGTAACATTAATGGGTTTCCGATTATTCGCCAACCAAAACATAAAAATGTCCATATTTTTAAGTATTACGACATATGAAATCAGATTTTTATGAAAAGGCGCAGATAGGCGCAGCTAATTTTTTCACAAAATGATAGTACACATTAATACCTTTCACCACATATATATAATATCCTAGATCTACCTAGATCTCAAAAGTTATACTCCAGAGAACACATGGATAACAAAGCAAAATACTCCAAAAAAGACATAACATCTTAACTCAAAAATACATTTACCACACATAACATTTTTATTATTTGTTAACATTATCTTATTTTACATACCCATTGAAGAGCTTTCCATGTTTAAAAAATATAAAAATGTTGAAATGTTCTTTTTGGCGCCTAAAATGCTTTCACTACTTATTTATAATGAATGTCGGAAAATGATGCATAAGAAAATATGTCACCATTGCCAGATCAGTATGTCGCTATGTGATGTTACCAGATTGATTTATTTTTTTATTTTTAGTGATTCAGAGTGTTGGCAATCGAAATCCGTTATTATTTTTTTCAAATTGTTCACTTCAAAAATTGACTTTTTGCCTCGAAAACCTGCTATTGGCCCCATCGTGCGATGTTTAGATTACGTACATATTTGTAAAATATTTTTCCGATGCATAAACAGCTTAAATTTTAATAAAACAAGTTGCAAGCAAGCAATTTTTTTAATTCTTTCTTAATTTCCGCTAAAATTTACAACATTGTCACTAATGTTATGGAACCTCTTAATTAACAATGTTTCGCAATATAATGAGTAGCGTTGTTTTAAGATTTTTTTTTTTTAAGATTTATTTCTTATTATCAGAATTAAAACTGCCATAACTTTTGCGCGCAACAACCAATCTATGTACCAAAAATCTTTCATGTAGCTTAAAAATTTGTTCAATTTTTTTTTATGGAAAGCTAAAAAATTTTGATATTTCCTCATATATATATATATATATATATATATATATATATATATATATATATATAACCACTGCATCAATATCAAACGGATGCTGACATTTTGAAGACTGAAAAATTGAGTTTTTTGAATTTTTGCTATAATCGGGACGCGCAACTGTACTCATTTAAAAACTGATTATGAGATTGTAGCACTCGCGATTACGCATTTTTTATGTATAATTCGGGCGTGTAGCCTTCAAACGTTCACAACAATCTCAGCTTAAAGTCGAAAATTTTGTGCGTAAATTTTTATAAAAAACCTGTTTTTTTGATTCAAAATTTGCAACTGCCATTAAATTGTCGGTGAAACCCGCGTGAACTTAGTTTTTTTACGTTCTGAATCGAATAAGTCACGATGCGTCCAAATCCGTCCACTAGATCGGCGGATATGATCAAATTTCGAAAATATGCAAAAAATGTTTTTGAAAATTGCGCGCACTGAAACGCGTTTTGGAAGTGTAATTTTTACTGAAATAAATAGAGCTATATGCCTGTTTAAAATGTGCGAAAACATAATTTTAAAACTATCGCTAATCCGGAGATACAAGGATGCGCATAAAATGTAAATGAACTTTGTGGAAATTATGACCATTTTACTGTATTTTGTGCCCTAATATGCAACAGATGCTACATCGTGGTCGCCAAATAGAATTTCACAAACTGTACATGAAATAAAAGGGATTGATTCGATGTGTTGGAAAATCGGATGCGCATCATGTCATTTTCACTATTACGCGGTTTATATGCGTTTCAAATGTTGTATTTTCAATATAACATTATTTTAATGTTATGCCACAATTGGAATTCCTTGTGATTTAATATAATGTTCTAAAAATATTCGTCAATAGGAAAACTATAAGCGAAAAATTTGTTGTAACGGAATATCTTCATTATTGCGTGAAATTTGGACGAAAATGACGAAGAACTCAAACATTTTTTCTTCAACCTTTTCTATAAAACTATAAAAAAATAATATTAGAATAACATGATTTTTATTTTTTTCGTCATATTTTCTTTGTATTTTTGCAAATAACGTGAATACTATAGCTTCAAACTTCACGACATAGGTTTCATTTTATTCCTCACAATGCACGATGGGGCCAATGACAGGTTTTCGGGGCAACAAATCACTGGGGCAAGCTAGAACTTCCAAATTTTGTACAGATGTTTATAATGGGCTTAGAAACTAATATGCCAAATTTGGTTCATATCGGTTCATATATATATGTTCGCCCGATTTCAAGCAATTGATGGACCAAACACGCAAATTCTGCCCAATTTTTATGCGATTTGGAAAATACCACGGAATTAGGACTACAAATAAGTTTGCCAAGTTATATTGAAATCGGTTCAGATTTTGATATTGCTACCATATATATTTTCGCCCGATTTTAGGTATTTGGTGCACCAATCCCGCTATGTATGTCCAATCTTGATGAAATTTGAAATGTGTGACGGATTTTGGTCTAGAAACATTTTTGGCAAATCATATTGAAATCGGTTCAGAATTGGATATAGCTCCCATATATATGTTCGCCCGATTTCAGGAAAATGATTGACCAAGCATCCAAATTCCATCAAATTACAATACAATTTTGAAAATGTTACGGAATTCGGACTACAAATAAGTTTGTCAAGTTATATTGAAAACGGTTCAGATATAGAAATAGCTCCCCTATATACATATGTTCAAATTTCATGGTTTTGTCTGTGGTTTGTTATAAGTTAATAAAAAAAAGTAAAAATCGGCTAAGATTCCGCCACAAAAGCCACAGTTTGCGATATCTTTGAAATTATATATTATTATTATTCTATACGTCTATTAAATTTTTCCGAAATCCAATTGGTAACATTAATGGGTTTCCGATTATTCGCCAACCAAAACATAAAAATGTCGATATTTTTAAGTATTACACATCTGAAATCAGATTTTTATGAAAAGGCGCAGATAGGCGCAGCTAATTTTTTCACAAAATGATAGTACACATTAATACCTTTCACCACATATATATAATATCCTAGATCTACCTAGATCTCAAAAGTTAAACTCCAGAGAACACATGGATAACAAAGCAAAATACTCCAAAAAAGACATAACATCTTAAATAAAAAATACATTTACCACACATAACATTTTTATTATTTGTTAACACTATCTTATTTTAAATACCCATTGAAGAGCTTTCCATGTTTAAAAAATATAAAAATGTTGAAATGTTCTTTTTGGCGCCTAAAATGCTTTCACTACTTATTTATAATGAATGTCGGAAAATGATGCATAAGAAAATATGTCACCATTGCCAGATCAGTATGTCGCTATGTGATGTTACCAGATTGATTTATTTTTTTATTTTTAGTGATTCAGAGTGTTGGCAATCGAAATCCGTTATTATTTTTTTCAAATTGTTCACTTCAAAAATTGACTTTTTGCCTCGAAAACCTGCTATTGGCCCCATCGTGCGATGTTTAGATTACGTACATATTTGTAAAATATTTTTCCGATGCATAAACAGCTTAAATTTTAATAAAACAAGTTGCAAGCAAGCAATTTTTTTAATTCTTTCTTAATTTCCGCTAAAATTTACAACATTGTCACTAATGTTATGGAACCTCTTAATTAACAATGTTTCGCAATATAATGAGTAGCGTTGTTTTAAGATTTTTTTTTTTTAAGATTTATTTCTTATTATCAGAATTAAAACTGCCATAACTTTTGCGCGCAACAACCAATCTATGTACCAAAAATCTTTCATGTAGCTTAAAAATTTGTTCAATTTTTTTTATGGAAAGCTAAAAAATTTTGATATTTCCTCATATATATATATATATATATATATATATATATATATATATATATATATATATATAACCACTGCATCAATATCAAACGGATGCTGACATTTTGAAGACTGAAAAATTGAGTTTTTTGAATTTTTGCTATAATCGGGACGCGCAACTGTACTCATTTAAAAACTGATTATGAGATTGTAGCACTCGCGATTACGCATTTTTTATGTATAATTCGGGCGTGTAGCCTTCAAACGTTCACAACAATCTCAGCTTAAAGTCGAAAATTTTGTGCGTAAATTTTTATAAAAAACCTGTTTTTTTGATTCAAAATTTGCAACTGCCATTAAATTGTCGGTGAAACCCGCGTGAACTTAGTTTTTTTACGTTCTGAATCGAATAAGTCACGATGCGTCCAAATCCGTCCACTAGATCGGCGGATATGATCAAATTTCGAAAATATGCAAAAAATGTTTTTGAAAATTGCGCGCACTGAAACGCGTTTTGGAAGTGTAATTTTTACTGAAATAAATAGAGCTATATGCCTGTTTAAAATGTGCGAAAACATAATTTTAAAACTATCGCTAATCCGGAGATACAAGGATGCGCATAAAATGTAAATGAACTTTGTGGAAATTATGACCATTTTACTGTATTTTGTGCCCTAATATGCAACAGATGCTACATCGTGGTCGCCAAATAGAATTTCACAAACTGTACATGAAATAAAAGGGATTGATTCGATGTGTTGGAAAATCGGATGCGCATCATGTCATTTTCACTATTACGCGGTTTATATGCGTTTCAAATGTTGTATTTTCAATATAACATTATTTTAATGTTATGCCACAATTGGAATTCCTTGTGATTTAATATAATGTTCTAAAAATATTCGTCAATAGGAAAACTATAAGCGAAAAATTTGTTGTAACGGAATATCTTCATTATTGCGTGAAATTTGGACGAAAATGACGAAGAACTCAAACATTTTTTCTTCAACCTTTTCTATAAAACTATAAAAAATAATATTAGAATAACATGATTTTTATTTTTTTCGTCATATTTTCTTTGTATTTTTGCAAATAACGTGAATACTATAGCTTCAAACTTCACGACATAGGTTTCATTTTATTCCTCACAATGCACGATGGGGCCAATGACAGGTTTTCGGGGCAACAAATCACTGGGGCAAGCTAGAACTTCCAAATTTTGTACAGATGTTTATAATGGGCTTAGAAACTAATATGCCAAATTTGGTTCATATCGGTTCATATATATATGTTCGCCCGATTTCAAGCAATTGATGGACCAAACACGCAAATTCTGCCCAATTTTTATGCGATTTGGAAAATACCACGGAATTAGGACTACAAATAAGTTTGCCAAGTTATATTGAAATCGGTTCAGATTTTGATATTGCTACCATATATATTTTCGCCCGATTTTAGGTATTTGGTGCACCAATCCCGCTATGTATGTCCAATCTTGATGAAATTTGAAATGTGTGACGGATTTTGGTCTAGAAACATTTTTGGCAAATCATATTGAAATCGGTTCAGAATTGGATATAGCTCCCATATATATGTTCGCCCGATTTCAGGAAAATGATTGACCAAGCATCCAAATTCCATCAAATTACAATACAATTTTGAAAATGTTACGGAATTCGGACTACAAATAAGTTTGTCAAGTTATATTGAAAACGGTTCAGATATAGAAATAGCTCCCCTATATACATATGTTCAAATTTCATGGTTTTGTCTGTGGTTTGTTATAAGTTAATAAAAAAAAGTAAAAATCGGCTAAGATTCCGCCACAAAAGCCACAGTTTGCGATATCTTTGAAATTATATATTATTATTATTCTATACGTCTATTAAATTTTTCCGAAATCCAATTGGTAACATTAATGGGTTTCCGATTATTCGCCAACCAAAACATAAAAATGTCGATATTTTTAAGTATTACACATCTGAAATCAGATTTTTATGAAAAGGCGCAGATAGGCGCAGCTAATTTTTTCACAAAATGATAGTACACATTAATACCTTTCACCACATATATATAATATCCTAGATCTACCTAGATCTCAAAAGTTAAACTCCAGAGAACACATGGATAACAAAGCAAAATACTCCAAAAAAGACATAACATCTTAAATAAAAAATACATTTACCACACATAACATTTTTATTATTTGTTAACACTATCTTATTTTAAATACCCATTGAAGAGCTTTCCATGTTTAAAAAATATAAAAATGTTGAAATGTTCTTTTTGGCGCCTAAAATGCTTTCACTACTTATTTATAATGAATGTCGGAAAATATTGCATAAGAAAATATGTCACCATTGCCAGATCAGTATGTCGCTATGTGATGTTACCAGATTGATATATTTTTTTATTTTTAGTGATTCAGAGTGTTGGCAATCGAAATCCGTTATTATTTTTTTCAAATTGTTCACTTCAAAAATTGACTTTTTGCCTCGAAACCTGCTATTGGCCCCATCGTGCAATGTCTGGATGCTGCTATAATTTTTTATATATTTTTTTGTAAGTATAAGCGCTATTGTTTCAAAAATATGTTTGTAAATACGTGAAATTATTTTACAAATTTAATTTTTCGCGAATCCATTGAAACTTTTCGAATTTTTTTGCATAATCGCAAAGGGTGCGAATTCAGTTAACGGTAACAGGATATAACGGCTTACTATATTAAGCCGTAATTTTTTTAGAATTTTTTCTAATTAGCATAATTAAAACGGTCATATCTTTTGCGCGCAACGATCAAAGTTGGAATCTATGTACCAAAAATCATAGATGTAGTATCAAAATTTTTTTTTGATTTTTTTGAAATGGAAAAGACGATTTTAGAAATTTTTGCTGATATATATATGAGGAAAAGTCAAAATTTTTTAGTTTCCATGAAGCCAAGGTTTGCACTATTATAATACGCGAACTATTGTAGTTTACCAGTAACTATGACTATTGCTGGATTAATTTATATGTTTTTGTACAAAGCTCAAAAATTTAGCAAAAGAATTTAATTTACGTGGTAGTTACGACCGCGTAAAGGAAAAAACATAGGTAAAAACACGTTGAAGCTAAACAGGTTTTTTACATTGCTATTCGATTTCTAATAAACCATTCAAATGACGGACATCTGTCCAAAGTAAAAGTAGGAGAATACAAAATGAAGATTACACTTCTAATGTATCACTTTCCAAAATTTCCACTGCATCCACCTTTTATGGATGCTGACATTTTGAAGCCGGATTTCAGGTGATTTTTGTATTTTTTATGTAACTGGGACGCGCATTCGGATATTTCGAAAAACCAATTATAGGATTAAAGAACTCGCGATTTCGCATAATCTGATATGTATATTGAGTATGTAGCCCACACAGCAGCAGAGTAATCTACTGCCAAAGGCCAAAATTTAGTGCGATATTTTTTCTAAAAAACCTATTTTTTGGGTACAGTATTTACAATATCGTTTTGAGTGTGCTGGTACCCCGCGATATTTTAGTTTTTCGACGATCCGGATCATATGAATCACAGATCGTAAAAATCCATCTACTAGAACGGCGGAAATGGCTACTGCAAAAATTGAAAAATTTGCAAAAATTTCTTTTCAAAATATCGCTGACTAATTCGCTTTTTATGTGGATCGTTTCCATTTCAATGAAGAAAGTGAATCATCACTCGCGTTTGTGCGAAAACAACGGTTCTTGATGGATTTTATTGAAATATGTTTAGATCGATGTATTTTTTCACGGTTGATAGTGAAATCGGATGCGCATAAAAAGTGTATGCACTTTGTGCAAATTATAAACATTATACAGTTTTTTGCACACTAAACTGTATAAGATGCTACATCAGTAAATCCTGGCAAATGTGTATAAATTAAAAGAGAAGAATTCGCAGTATTGGTAAACCGCATGCGCATCAAGTGATTTTGAGGATTTCGCAATTTATACGCATTTCAAAATGAACATTACCCGATACAATTTTATTTCAAGATTATACCCCATTTAAAGGAACCCAACATTTATTTGAAAGATATCCATATCTTCTGCTAGATGTTAGCGTGTTTTCGAGAACTGATTAGAATAAAAAATGTGATTTATTGCGTGAAATTTAACTGAAATAGAAGAAAAACTCCGACCTATTTTTCTTACATTTTGTTCAACTAACTCACAAAACAAATTTTAATAAATATTTTCTTTTACAAAAATTTTATAAATTTCCTCAATATATTTTTTGTTTTTTGCTATAATATGCAAACCGTTAAACGGATTTGTATAGTTTTGGTTTCATTTGAATCTTCGCGATGTTTAGATTACGTACATATTGATTTTTCAAAATAGTCTGGCTTAATCCCTTTTGTTGTTTTAATTTTAAAACAACAAGTTTATTAGTGGAGAAGGTTTGGCATTGTTCGCCAAGGGGTAAGGCAAGGAAGACAAGGAAGACTATTTGAGAAACACTGGCACGGTTTTGTGTGTTGTTGGTATATAAGCTACCAAACAGCATTTGGGTATGTGCATTTGTTGAAAAATCAACGACACATACGAGTGGAAGAAGGTTTGCTTTGTTTCGTAAACACTTTCGTCAGAGTTGTGTTAGGTTACCAAAGAAAAACTTCTCATTGAAGGGTTTTCTTTGTTTACGTTTATACTTCGAGCTGACGATTGATGTTTGGGTATAAAAAGTTCCTTGTTGAAGAAGTTATTGAAAAATAACTTCGGTGGAGAATATCCACAAACAAGAAACAAAGGGAACTGATGAGATCCAGTGGCGTGGATCGAAACTAGTCTTCCTTGCCTTACCCCTTGGCGAACAATGCCAAACCTTCTCCACTAATAAACTTGTTGTTTTAAAATTAAAACAACAAAAGGGATTAAGCCAGACTATTTTGAAAAATCAAAATTGTAACAGCTATCCCAATTAAATAAACGCCACCAATGTTCTATTTACGTACATATTTTTTATATATTTTTCAGATGCATAAACAGCTTGAATTTTATTAGAACAAGTTGTAAACTACCAATTGTTTTGAATGCTTTCCTAATTTCCTCGAAAATTTACAACTTTTTCACTAAAGTTATGGGACCTCAGTAAACATATAGTATGTAGGGAGCCCGTAATTAAGAGAGTTTCTCAAGATAATGATTAGAGTCTTTTAAAGATTTTTTTCTTTTTATCAGAATTGAAACCGCCATAACTTTTGCGCGCAACAACCAAAATAAGTATCTCGAACAGATTTAAGAATGGGATTTTTTTCCCAATCTATGTACAAAAAATCTTTCATGTAGCTTAAAAAATTTTTTTTTAATTTTTTTTATGGAAAACTAAAAAATTTTGTCTTTTCTTCATATATATGGTAAATTTCAAATTTCCTTTACAATTACATAGAAAAAAAAATTAAAACTTTTTTGGCGAGCACATCCGCCATTTTTGGTAGATGGGTTACGAAAAAAATCATGGTTTCAAATCTGTTTGCGTTCACAAAATTGGATGCTGCACTCAAAAGTTATATGCGGTTTTACTCTCTTGTAAAGAAAAAATATTTAAAAATTCCTATTGCATTGTAATAAGAACATGTATATATGAATCGTTAGCAGCATTTGATATCTATCCGTAGATGCTAAAATAGTTGCTAAATTTATTTTTATTTTCGCGAAAATCAAAAAATATTGAAGAAATCTTGGAATAAATTTTATTTAATCTAAATCAGAGTCCAAAAAATCTCTAAAAAAATAATTTAAAAATACGTACAGAATCTAGACAACGCGTAGAAAAATGTGAGACCAAAATTATAAAGATCGCGTTTATAACTTGCATATTACAGCAACAACAAAGAACGGAAACTTATTGTTGGAAATTATTTCAAAAATATATTTTTGGTTAAATGCGAAAACTTTGAAAAATAAATGTTGGGAGTTGTTCTATTATTTCGCTAAATTTCGATCCAAATCCTGAAGTATTTTGCTTAAACTTCTACGAGAAAAGTAATTAGTCATCGTGAAAGTATATTTGCTTTCTGTGATAAGCAATAGAAATAAGAAGTAGAGAGTAATATTGAAATTACAATCAAAGAAAAAACATAGAAGTTAAAAACCGAATAATTCGCGAATTGGTTTAAATCGGTTGAGGTGCATGTGCTTTTCGGATACAGGGAGTCCATGTCTATCAATATGCATGGATTTTCCCATGTTTCATTCAGCGGCCAAAGTGTGCCATCAGTTGCATCTTACTATTCAAAAAACCTTCAAGTGGGCAAAAATTACGCGATATGCATATGATGATAAGGTGCATCCGATTTCAATGGCCCCCTATTAAAAATACGTCAATATAAATTATTTTAGACAGATTCGTCAAGAACTGCGGATGTGCCACCGCATTCGATTTTGGGATAAATAGGGTTATTACTCCTGAATCTTTGTAATTTGTGACACACCTTTTTGGCAAATATTATAATCGCGTATAAAGGATTACATTTATGCAAAAATAATCAAAGAAAATCGCGGTTCACTTCGCGAATTGTCAAAATATATTTTTGCAGATTTTCCTACTTTCAGGGTATCTATATCCGGCGTTTTAGTGGATGGATTCGACCTCGGAAGAGCTCATTAGATCCGGCACGTAAAAAAACTAAAATCACGCGGGGTTCAGGGGTACCTGTACGACAGTTGTAAATTTTAAAGCCAAAAAATAGGTTTTTTCAGAAAATTTACGCACCAAATTTTCGCCTTTGGACTCCTATTACTAGGAAGCTGTACGGAGCACACTCATGAGATATACATCGAACGACGTGGAATCGCGAGTTCTACAATCCTATAAACTAGTTTGGATTATTATCTAGTTGCACCCACTATTTATAAGAAAAATTCGAAAAACCCAGTTTTCAAAACTTCAAAATGTCAGCATCGATTTTAGGGGGATGCAGTGTATATATCGAAAAGTCATACATTAGAACCATGTTGCCCAAGGGGTATTCTTCAATTCTTTCTTTGATCTTATGTCTGAATTTTCCGTCGTTTTACCAGAAATCAAGAAAGAACACAAAAAAACTTGTAAACTTCAACACATTTTTACCCATTTTTTAATATCACCACCAACGCAGTTTCCACGAAAATTATTTGTTATGGTCCATATTATGAGATGGTGGCTAAAACACTTCAATTAATATAAATATATTCATATTTTATAAAATATATTAACAGTTCGCGATTTATTAAATGGTGAACCTCAACTTCAACGATTGAAAAACTTTTTTGAATATTACCATATATATATATATATATATATATATATATATATATATATATATATATATAAATGTACATAATTAATATGTATACGAAATGCTTTTTCCGAATTCCGTAGTCTGGTTAAACTTCTCCCAAATGCCACTAACAAATTCTAATAATTTTATGAAACCATGAGGATTTTGTGGAGACATTGACATTACTTCGCTAAAGTCTTCTCAAGTGTACAATCCAGCTTCAATTTCAAATTTATCTTTATTTATTACGGATCTTTCCTAGATTAATAACAAATAATTGTTAAATTTAGAAATTACAAAAAAATTAAATTAGGCAAAAAAATTTTGGGAGTTATATCGGCGTTTTTATACCCTCTACCGTAGTATGAAAGCTTAAGTCTTAAGTGTATGTTTTCGTTTGTAACGCATTTGTATTTATTTTTATGTGCAACCCAATGAAGAATATATCGTCTGCTACGCACGAAAAGGTCGTAAGTCCACGTCATATCTAAAATTATATGATGCGTACATGTAATACGTGCTTTGTGTTTTGCAAAATAAAAATGTTGATGTTTCCGCTGATTATATAGGCATTTGCGAAACAGTCCGTCATAATCCCGACCCGTAGTTGTATGTATTCTTTAAATATATTCGATCTGGTCGAGGATGCAAAAGTGACGGATCTTAATTACATGTCAAATTGAGATCAATGGTTTGAACAACTGGACTTTTCGGATCAGTGGAAGATTTACCTCAAAAAATTAATAATGGAATAACTGCATTGCAGTCCTAACTCACATATATATTTGGCAATACCGTTATTTAATCGATACTTTAATTTGCGTCAACGGAAAGTTCAAAAGTTCTTTTCCATATATTTTTTAAGCAACTTTACCGAAATATGTCGTGCATAAATTAAAATATACACCAAAAACTAAACATGGCTATTTTTAAGACCATGTGGTTATTTTCACCAGCCAAGTACTATCTGATAATCTTCCACAATTATTAGCATCTTCCTTCGTGGAAAATGTTGTCGATATTGAACTATAAAGGCATCCTCTAGCGTGATTATGGTTACACTACAAACATTTAAAATTGCGGATCGCGATATATAATTTGCTGAAACTCTGATATTTGACCATGTATATCAACATATTTGACATCAGTGGAAAGGTCAAAAGTTCCTCTTCTAAATATAACTTATGTGGTTGGAACATATCTTCCAGGAATAACAGTACTATAAATTTTACCAATTTTTACACAAAGGTTTCGGTCCATTTAACCCGATTATTATTATCTGATCATCATGTGAAATCGCAAGCTTCTTGCTTGTCGTAAACACAAACCTTACTTAAAATTTCGCGCCGATCAAACCATCATTGTGACCTCCACAATCTCTGCAAAATAAGATATAAATTTATTTTTGGCCCATCTTACATTTTACGATCATCACCAACAAATAATAGGGCATATTCTGGTCGGAACTTCACCTCCCCATCAAATTTCGTGACGTTCGGTCCATAATTGTGGTCTGCAGTATTTATTAAAATTTTTAATGGACAGACGGACATACATAGTTAGTTCGCTTTATCTCGTCGAGATGTGAAAAATGGCAAGTCGGTCTGCGACGAATATTTCGCGATGTTACATGAATATTGTGCAAAGAACTTACAATACCCTTTTCCACTTTGTTGAGTAATGTATAAATATTTTATTTAAAATAATAAAAAAAAAAAAACTATAAGAGGAAAAGTTGTAAGTCAAAAATATCCAATTATCTCCGAAAATCGATGGAATTTGATCAAACAAAATACAGGTACTGAAGCGGAAATATTAACGAAGAATACTGATTTTACTACCATAATAAAATCTTTAATACAGAAAGCGGTAGAATGCTTTTTCTTCCTCCTGAAAAATTTCTAAAAATGGACCTACGACCTTTTCGTGCGTAGCGGACGATATATATTCTTGATCAGGATAAAAGTCGAGTCGATCCAGTGATGTTCGCCTGTTAGTCTGTTGTAATCACCCTAGCGTCCGCTATAATTGATCTAGAACTATTTTTTGCACCCAATTGTATTCTTCCATAGGCAAGTCAAGTAGGAATATGAGCTATGTGGGTTCCGATTGACAGTAGTTTGAGCGTTTTATCTACTTTTTATACCTCCTTATGGTAAGGGGTATTATATCTTTGTGCATTAGTATGTAACATACAAAAGAAAACGATATAAACCCATAGTTCCTTCTAAAGAAATACATAGAATCACTTTCTGAGTCGATTTATGCATGTCCGTCTATCCGTTCGCAACGTACAGGTCGCATTTAATGTCCGATTCAGCTAAAAATTGGGGAATATCATTTTTTTAGCCATCGGAAGAAAATCGGTTCAGATTTGGATATAGCTCTCATATATATTTTAGGCCGATTTTAGGTATTTGAAACACGCTATATATGTCCGATTTCAATGAAGTTTGGAATGTGTGACGGGATTTGGCCTAGAAATAAGTGTGCCAAATTATATCGAAATCGGTTCATATTTGGATATAGCTCCCATTATATTTTCAGATTTTAGGTACTTGGAGCATGAAACACGCTATATATGTCCTATCTCAAGGAAAATTGGAATGTGTGGCAGGATTTGTCCTAGAAAATTATATGGTTAGGTATTTGATGCACGAAACACGCTGTCCGATTTCAATTAAATTTGGAATGTGTGACGGTGGTTGGCCTAGAAATAAGTGTACCAAATTATATTGAAATCGGTTCTGATTTGGATATAGCTCCCATATATATTTTCGGCCGATTTCAGGTATTTGATGCTCCTATATATATTATACAGATTCACCATGGTGTAGGGTATCATCCTTTCCTTACCGGTTTTGACTGAACTACCCGTAATTTGACATTTAATGTCAGTGGTCCCAAGACTTCTCCACCAAAAATTGTCAACAACATATGTATGTCCATGTTTTGGAATATCCTCCATATAACAGTACCTCCCGACTTTCGTTATTTTATGATTTTTACCTGGAACTAGCTGTAAGTTGACATTTGAGGTTCTTAGGGATCACAAAAATTCTTAACATAGGCAATTTGACACTTGAGGTTCCCTGCAGTTACCAAACTTCTCCACCAAAAATTCTCAACATAGGTCCATGTTTTGGTATAGCCTCCATATAACGGTATCTCCCGACTTTCGGTATTTTGAGAATTTTAGTTATAATTTTTATGGAACTAGCTGTAAGATGACATTTGAAGGGATCACAACACCTTTTACCAAAAATTGTCAACATAGGCCCATGTTTATGTATAACCGCAATATAACGGCACCTCCCGATTTGCGGTATTTTGAGGGTTACCAGCAGAGCTGTTCCAAACCGGAAGCGACACGTTGATAAGGTGTATTCATCAGCTAGTTAGCAGCATCTGGCATAAAGGACGAGTGCCCGTCCACAAGAAAGGAGATAAGACTGTATTCTCTAACTATGGGACACAAGTCTACTCCCGATTGCCTACAATATCGTGTCAGGGATATTGTGCGAACGACTAAGGCCTATGGTCAAAGAGATAATTGGACATACCAATGCTGTTTTAGACCTGGCAAGTCCACCATTGACCAGATATTTACCCTGCGGCAAATCCTGGAGAAGACCCAAGAGATGCAGATCGACACCTACCACCTTTTTATACCCTCCACCATAGGATGGGGGTATATTAAGTTTGTCACTACGTTTGTAACTACTCGAAATAGTCATTGTAGACCCCACAAACTATATATATTCTTGATCAGCGTGCAATTCTACATCGATATAGCCATGTCCGTCCGTCTGTCCGTCTGTGGAAATCACTCTAGCATCCGAACGGATTGACGTTGGTGGATGAAATTTTGAGAAAATCTATTATATGTACGTAGGACTTTTGGTATTGAAAGCGGGCTATGTAGGTCCAGGCTTTCGTATAGCCCCCATACAAAGTAAATTGTGAGGCGTTGTCGTTTTAAGGAATTTTTAAGATATTTGTCCCATTTAACCACCGAATTGGTTGCAATTTGGTATTTTGTGTCTCCAGAGGCCAAAAAATATTCCTACCAAAGTTGGTTTATATAGGTCCACGTATTGGTATTACCCCCATATAACGCCCCATATAAAGTACGCGTCATTTTAATATATTTTGAATGTATTAGTCCCATTTGACAACATAATCGGTTGTAACTTTGTATTTTGCATTTCCAGAGGCTAAGAAACATTTCTACCATAAAATGTTTATATAGGTCCACGTTTTGATATAGCCCTCATAGGACGATATCTCCCGATGTTCGGTATTTTGAAGCTTTTGGCTTCATTATCACACCGAGATCCCATGTGGGGTTAGCTAGATCCTCCATCGGGACCCTCCCATTGGCGAATTGGGAACGCTCTGGCCGTAAGGTGGAGTACCAGGGAAATAAAAAACCTGGGGGCGACCAAAATCTAGCTTAAGGAGTGGCAGCTGGCTCCTTAATATCTTTGGATGGCGGAGGTTGAGTCAACCGGTACGGCAATCATCGAGGAACAATCGGCGCACAGAAAATTAATTAGCGGCGATTGTACAGCGAAAAGCGGATGTCTGTTTTGGATCAAGCGATTCGATATACAAATGTTTTTACCTTAAAGGCGGAATGGCGTCTTTAGTTGGCAGCCCCAACACCATCATAGGATACAGAGGGCCGATCACCCACTTATCTGAAACTCAACGATTAACGAAACAACTACAAGAGAAAATGATAATCCCAACCTGATGACGAATATTGGAATACGAACACGGCTACGAATAGGACAATGGAACGTCAGGACGCTACGAGAAACCTCAGGCTCGCTCAGCTAGAGGCCCAAATCAAAAAATTTAACATCGACATTCTGGGTATAAGCGAAATGAGATGGTGTGGAAAAAGTGACCTCATATCAGGAAATGGAAATATTGTGCTGTATAGTGGAAAAGACAAAAGAGCGGAAAGCGGAGTGGGATTCATAATTTCAAAACACCTACGGAAGACACTTGCTGAATGGAATCCTGTATCGGACAGAATCATAACAGCGCGGTTCTATACCAGTATCAAAAAATATCTAACTATCATACAATGTTATGCCCCACAGAGGACACAGAGGATATAGAAAAAGATGAGTTCTATGAGCAACTATATACAACCTTACGCAAAACACCAAACCGCGACATAATGATGCTAACAGGGGACTTCAACGCAAAAATTGGCACTGATAACCACAACCTTTCACACATAATGGGTAAATATGGAATGGGTTCAAAAAATAGCAATGGAGATCGTTTCATTGAAACGTGTCAGACTTTTGATTTAGTCATTGGTGGATCAATATTTCCACATAAGACAATCCACAAATATACCTGGACATCACCTAACGGGAATACGCATAACCAAATAGAGCATATGTGTATTCGACGAAAATGGAGAGGAAGCTTGGAAGACGTGCGCACCAAAAGAGGTGCCGATATGGACAGCGATCACGAGCTATTAGTAGCAACAATAAGGATCAAATTAAAGAAAATACACCAAGCTGGCTCAACAGAAGGCATCAGGCGCCTGGATCTCCAATCACTCAGAGATGAAACAAAGAGAAGATTAGTTGATCAAAAGATCTTAGAATATTCGCAATCAAGCGTAGAAAGAACATCATGGGAAGACACATGCAAAACACTACAGGATATCGGAAGAGACATAATCGGTTACAAACAAAAGGAAAATCGAAAAGCATGGATATCAGAAGATACGTGGACACTTATACAGGAAAGAAATTAATGGAAAAAGCGCAAACTTGACAGTGATGAAGCGTTACAAAGATACAAAACTGTAGCCAAATTTGTGAAAAAAATCTGCCAGAAAAGATAAAAGAAATTATTTTAAAAATATAGCCAATGATGCAGAAGCTGCTGCAGGAGCAAACAACATGAGGGAATTGCATAAACTTATCGGGCGACTAAGTAATCAAAATATAAATTGTGATCACATAGTGAAAGATAAAAACGGCCAACCCATTACCCAAGTTGAGGAAACAAACGCACCGATGGAAACAACACTTTGAGTTTATAAGCAACGTAAACGAAGATAATCTATCGAACCCAGAACCGTTAATGGAGCACCACATAAACTATTCAATATCTACAGAAACACCAAATCCGAACGAAATAAAACAAGCCATTTTAAGACTGAAAAGAAACAAGGCACCAGGTGAAGATGGAATCCCACCAGAACTCCTACAAGCTAATCCAGCAACTTCAGCAGAGATGTTATATCCCCATATTCGAAACGCATGGATAAACGAGCAACTATCCAACTCGTGGAACAAAGGCCTAATAATTAAACTGCCCAAGAAAAATGAACTATCTGAATGTTACAACTGGAGAGGTATCACACTACTCAACACCATCTACAAAATAATGGCAATCATATTAAACGATAGACTGCAAGCCATCGAAAAAACGCTCAGAGACGAACAAGCCGGATTTCGCCCCCATAGAAGCTGCCTGGACCAAACAAACACTCTACGAATAATTATTGAACAGACGCTAGAATGGAGAACACCTCTTTATTTAGCTTTCGTAGACTTCAAAAAAGCCTTTGACTCGATAAGAAGGTCTGCAATATGGAACGCACTAAAAGCGAAAGGCGTGCCTATGAAATTAATTAAAATAATCCAAGGCCTATACAATAATGCAGAAACTTGCGTTCTACACAGAGGCAGAAAAAGGGAATCCTTTTATACCAATGCAGGGGTTAAACAAGGATGCCCTCTCTCACCTCTCTTATTTGCAGTAGTTCTCGATGAAATTATGATTAAAATATGCGAAAAAGAAACTTGGCATTGTATGGGGTTTCAACAATCGCCTTGAAGACCTGGACTTCGCGGACGATATGCGATATGCAAAGTAAACTGGACGACCTGACTGTGCTTGCAAACAAAGCTGGACTGGAAATAAACATTGATAAAACAGAGGCAATGCGAATAAACACCACCAGCGACAACGCATTTAATATCAAAAACAAAACCTTAAAATATGTAGACAATGTTTGCTACCTCGGGGTTACTATGTCATCAGAAAATGGTGTAGAAGAGGATGTTGACAATAGACTTAAGAAAGCTAGATCCGCATTCGGAAGACTTAGCAAAACTTGGCGATCAAACCAAATATCGTATAAAACAAAACTGCGTTTGTTTAATGCATGTGTGAAATCCACATTGCTTTACGGAAGCGAAACGTGGCCCGTAACAAACGCCATAACACAAAAACTCCAGGTATTCGTCAACAAATGCCTCCGAATAATAAGCAAAATATTTTGGCGCAACAAAATCTCAAACCCTGCACTATACCAGATGGCAAATGAAGAACCAATCGCCCGGCAGATTGCAAGGAGAAAATGGAAATGGATAGGGCATACGTTGCGAAAACCACACAATATCATTTCCAGGATGGCTTTGGAATGGAACCCACAAGGAAGCAGACGCCCTGGCCGCCCAAAAATTACATGGCGCAGAACCATACTCAATGAGCTGAAGAAAGCAAACACAACTTTAGATGATATCAAATATTATGTAACGATAGAATAAGTTGGGACAATCTTGTAGAAGCCCTATGTTCCCAAGTGGAATAATAAAGGAAAAAAATCACACCGAGATGGCTGAAATTTGGTATGTAGTCTTCGTTTCGGGTATAAAACTTTCCCCCAGAAATTCGTAGGTATAGGTCCACGCCATCAAATAGCCCCCATAGAACAGTACCTTCCGATTTTCGGTATTTTGGGACGATCAGTAAAAGAAGTAACTGATACTTTTATGAAGGTCGAAGGAGAATCTGCTAAAGTGGGTCTGGCGGTAAACGGCTGGAAGACCAAGGGGTCGATTATAGATAGCAACTCAAGTGTAGTTGCGTTGCCAGAAGAGAAAATCATGTCATTAAAATGAGCAAAAAGACGAACATTTTTGTCAAATTCAATTAATATCAGTGTTTTGAACCTTCAGCTATTAATTTAATTGTAAAAAAGTAGAAATTTTAAAGCGGAAATAGAAAATTATATTACTAAATTTGCTGTGGACAACGCAACTGGAGTTGGGTTGCTATCCATAATTGACCCCCAAGTTGACGGCGTCGACGCGCAATGCGTCCATTGAGCTCGGGGGCCAGCTGTTGAAGTCGGTTCCCATAATTTTGAGGTAGTAAAAGACTTCGTCTACCTCGGCACCGCACAGTGTCCGATTTTCCGAAAAACTGGCCAAAACTCTAAAAATGAATGGATTTTGACCTAACCTTTGGTTCTTATGTTTTTCGGGCCGCTGATTACATTTTTGATATTATTTAATCCTTAGGCGGTCATTTAAGGGGTCTTTTTGGTCCCTCCTCCTATAAAATGTGATCTTATCGGATCAAAATATTCTACAAATTTGTTCGCCATCAATTTTTACTATGGGTCCTAGAATACACCAAAACTCTATACCTTACCTAAACTCCAGATATATGCAAAATTATAAACACATTTTAGGGTTAAGGGCGTACTTTATGTGAGTTTTGGCAAAATTGTCATACAAAGCATCATTTTAGAAGAATGCCGTAAAAGCAAAAATGTTCTCTGCTGAATTTCACTATAAGTTACCAAAGAAAAGAAATCTCTATTTGCATTACATATCAAGAAAATATCGGTATCAATTTTGCCAAAAACCCAAGAAACTAAAATAGGGTTGCAAGCTTCCACCATTTCTACAGTTTTGGAAATATTTGAGTTAAGATCACTTGGAATCCTTGTACATTAAGTGTATAATGTCTTTGGTAACTATACTGACAAGAATGCGAATAATATTTTTCTTAAAAAAATTAACTCTCGTGCGAGTCATAAAAGGGGTCCTTTTGGTCCCTTTTTCCACAAATCTTTAAAATCTTCTATAAAATGTGATCGGATTAGACCAAAATATTCTAGAAATTTGTTCGCCATAAAATTTTACTATAGGTCTTAGAATATACCAAAACTCCAAATTATACCCAAACGCCAGAAAATGACCCTATACTATATTCTGACATTCTGAATGAAAGAAAATCTGTACATTAGGGCTATAACCAAAAAAAATACCACCACATAGCCGTGTAGAGCATGGAAAACTATTATGAAATACGGTGTCAATTTTTCTCTATCGCGAAAAAAGTTTCCGCACCAAATGCATGGAAGTTCAGAAATGCATTTTTTAATTTTATCTGTTATAACAACATATTTGCTTTTCATTAAAATTTTTATTTTTTTGTAATCTAATTTAAAATCATTATCAAAGCGTTCTGGACCAATTTGTTCTCAAATCGCGCCATTTCGGAGCATATTAGGAAATTTTGACACTATTGCAATTTTTGGTTTTTCTTTATAAACTCGTGAATTTAATGTTTATATTTTTTGTACCTATCGGACAAGAGAATTTGGGGTCATTTGCAACGAATTCGCGAAAGTTACAGGCTGTTTTTGTTGACCTTGCCTGTGAGAATTGTATTTGTTTTCTACAAAAATACAACACCAGTACCATGTGGGGAATTTTGTCCTAATAATGAAAACGCGTTTCTAAGATCGATTCGATGAAAAAAGTTTCAGCACCGACCGCAATTACTAAAACCCTTTTGGTATTTTTTCTACTTATAATTTTAAATTTGCTTTGTTTGAATAAATATTTATGGACAAAAATACATTTCTCACAGGCAAAGTCATTAAAAACAGTCTGTAACTTTCGCGAATTTGTTGCAAATGACACCATATTCTCTTGTCCGATAGGTACAAAAATAATAAACATAAAATTCACGAGTTTATAAAGAAAAAACAAAAATTGCAATAGTGTCAAAAGTTCCTAATATGCTCCGAAATGGCGCGATTTGAGAACAAATTGGTCCAGAAAGCTTTGATAATGAGTTTAAATTAGATTACAAAAAAATAAAAATTTTAATGAAAAGCAAACATGTTGTTATAACAGATAGAATTAAAAAATGCATTACTGAACTTCAATGCATTTGGTGCGGAAACTTTTTTCGCGATAGAGAAAAAATTTCACCTTATTTCATAATAGTTTTTCATGCTCTACACGGCTATGAGGTGGTATTTTCGATATCTGCAAAAAAGTGCAAAAAGTTATATCCCTACTGTACATACCTATTAAAGAACGCACAATTCATTGGCGACACTGAACATCTTAAATACGTTTCACATATCTTTCATTGCAATTACAAAAAGAAAATATTTAATAACCGTTGTTTATTTTGCATATTATCATAGATTTATAAACAACTTAAATATTGAAAAAAAAAATTCCAAATAGGGTCACTTCGACCTGCATTTATACCCACTTATTAAACAAGAAATGTATATATATTTTCATAACTACACGCACTGGGATCCTATAAACAATATCTGACCCTTTTTAGTGTAAATTCATAAATTTTTTTTTTTCGATTTTTGGCCAGGTTTTTTGGAAAATCGGACACTGTGCACCGCGCTAAACACAACAAACGACATCAGTTGGAAATAAAAAGAATAATTGTAATGGTCAAAAGATGCTACTTTGGCTTAAGTAAGCAGTTTAAAAACAAAGCCACATCTCGTCAAACAAAAATAACGTTTTACAAAACACTGATACTTCCCCTGCTGATGTATGGTTTCGAAGCCTGGGTACTTGCGCAAGCAGACATGGCAGTGCTTGGTGTGTTTGAGAGAAAAATTCTTCGAAAGATCTACTGACCAATCTGCGTTGACGGTGAATATCGACGTCGCATGAACCACGAGCTGCCATACAACGACATCAATATAGTTAAACGTATCGAGATGCAACGATTGCCTTGGCTAGGCCATATCATAAGAATGAGCGACGATGAACTCGCTAAAAGGCGTACAGTCTGTCGCAAAAATTAGTATACACCGTTGAAACCAAAATGTATTAGAGATAAATATCACTATAACTTATTGAAAACAACAAACAATTAATTTTATTTGATAGACAAGAAGGTTGTCTTCCGTAATAACAATTAAAAGTGCGCAATATTTGCATACATTAGGAAATGTACGGTTCGAATCCCAAAAAGACCAAAATTTATGTCGCAAAAGTTAGTATACAACGGAGAATCCTCGTGGAACTGTGTGAAAAATTCTTGATACATATTTTTGAACAAAATGAAGCTAAATCAGTACTTATGATCATAAAGACTATATTAATTGGTTTTAATGGCAGTTATAGTACTTATAGTGACAAGTCCAACGTACACTGGATCGTAAAATCCACAAAAATTGGTCATCTACAAATACAACAACTGTAGCGGCAAAATTGCGAGTGTTATGTCCTGTTTATGAATTCTAAAGCCATGAAATGCTCAAAAAAGCTCTAAAGTTTCAATTTGGGGTGATCTTGATCGAGTTTCGACTTGCCCTGTTTGAAAAAACGGAAATTTCTTGAAGGAAATTCATACCTTTGAGGCCATTGTCCTTTTGAAACATGTAATAATCCTTAATCCTTACACATAAGGACTTTCCTTTTGAGTCAATTTTCTCACAAATGTTGCCCCTTTTCATATTCCCACCAAAAGTAAATAGTAGGAGAACCTCAAGGTCCGATGTAAGCCCTACAGTTATACTGTCCTACCGGCCTTTCAGCAGTATCGGACATGCTTCTCGTATCCCTAATGTATAATTTACTACTAATGTCTAATGAACAACTTCTAACTGATCCATTTAGTTGTATTTTGGTCCTAAGTGAAGCGAACACAGCTTTTCAGAACGTTTTTGCACAATCCATGCGTTATAACAGCAGAGAAAGCTCTGTATTAAAATTTTAAATTAGCTATCATATCCTTCCGTGGTAGTGGAGTATCACTGTAGAGCTTACATCGGACCTTGAGGTTCTCCTACTATTTACTTTTGGTGGGAATATGAAAAGGGGCAACGTTTGTGAGAAAATTGACTCAAAAGGAAAGTCCTTATGTGTAAGGATTAAGGATTATTACATGTTTCAAAAGGACAATGGCCTCAAAGGTATGAATTTCCTTCAAGAAATTTCCGTTTTTTCAAACAGGGCAAGTCGAAACTCGATCAAGATCACCCCAAATTGAAACTTTAGAGCTTTTTTGAGCATTTCATGGCTTTAGAATTCATAAACAGGACATAACACTCGCAATTTTGTGGATTTTACGATACAGTGTACGTTGGACTTGTCACTATAAGTACTATAACTGCCATTAAAACCAATTAATATACTCTTTATGATCTTAAGTACTGATTTAGCTTCATTTTGTTCAAAAATATCAAGAATTTTTTACACAGTTCCACGAGGATTCTCCGTTGTATACTAACTTTTGCGACATAAATTTTGGTCTTTTTGGGATTCGAACCGTACATTTCCTAATGTATGCAAATATTGCGCACTTTTAATTGTTATTACGGAAGACAACCTTCTTGTCTATCAAATAAAACTAATTGTTTGTTGTTTTCAATAACTTATAGTGATATTTATCTCTAATACATTTTGGTTTCAACGGTGTATACTAACTTTTGCGACAGACTGTATAAATACGAGCCCCTTGGCGGTGCACGCAGAATTGACAGGCCAAGGAATAGATGGCACAAACAAGTGGATCAAGAGATGAAAATGTGCGGTATTCCAGAAAGCGAAGCAAGAAACAGAGAGAATTGGAGATCCTTTCGGTCTATGGAACAAATGTTCTGTAATGGGCCAGCTATGTAAGTAATTACATTTTCTAATGAACTCTCTGCAATTTGACATTTGAGGTTTACTGATTCTCCACCAAAAATTCTCGACATTGCATCTAATGGTCCGTAATATTAAGACTAATTTTTACTTACCTTTGATATTAATTTCTTAACAAAAAAAGTGAAAAATTTTTGTAATATTTTTATTTTTTTTTATAAAATATTAAATTCAGTTTCTTATGTTTGTCTATTTAAAATTATAAAAGTTTGAGCGTTAGTTTCGCATGTGTTATTAGTAAAATATATAAAAAACTAATACATAAATTCTTATATGTATATCTTAATAAATTAATTTAAAATATTTATTTTTTATAAATGGAATTGAGTGCTTAACTTAGGAATGTTGATAATAATCAATGATAATGTTTTATAAATATTTGTGATATATGTTAAATAGTTGTTGCAAATGAATTTGAAAACTTCAAGCAATTTTTATTTGTGACTTTTCAAATAAATGTTGTTGTTTTTATGAGCTAAAATTTAATTTATTTAGTATTATTATTTTAATTTTCTTGAATGAGTGATGTGTGATTTCAGTCTCAACAAATACAATTTTAGCTAACAGAGAATAGACCTTCTTACAGGAATGTCTATTCTTTTTAAGACTTAACATAAAATATAGCTAATAAATGTTCGTAAAAGTATGACTGTTCAATATTATATGTGAGTAAAATGAAACTAAAAGAATTTTTTAAAAGCATTATGTGATAAACAGCAAAATTTCTATTACAAAAGTAATTCCTAAGAGAAGTGGTTCAAGGATGATGTGTTTTAAAAATTGCAAATATTTTGGAATAATAAGAAATTGAAAATATTGGAAAATAAATTAAAGACACAATATGGCCTAAAGCTCAACAACAAATACATCTGTTTTTCCTTACAGCAATACCATTCATAGCGCTCAAGCTTGTAGGTATGAAAATTAACTTAAATAAAGCGTGCACTTTTTTATATTTTCAGAATTTGTAGACAGGGGAAACAACAACTAAATTGAAATGGAACACATACGTTGACCAGGTTTTGTTTATTGTCTAATTTGTCTACATAAGTTTTTCCAGTACACTTTAGAAGGGACAGGGCGCATAAAAAGGTTCAACACTATAAGCCAAAAATAAGAAAAAGTACATATACATACGAGTATGTACATACATATGTAAACAAGTCATCTCTGAACCACCTAACGCTTGGAACACAATCCTATTGTATTAAATATTCTTAGAAAAACTTTTCCATTTGTAAATGTTACGAAAAGTAGTTAAGTTTATTTTTACTTTTTAAGTAACTGTTTTTTTTTTTAGTTTTTGCTTTTTTCCACTTTTGCCGTGTTCGTATATGTAGCATCTTAAACTGAAAAATGTTACGAACTATTTTGTTCGTTTATCTGCATTTTTTGGTACTAAAGACTTTTGCAGCAAAAGAGAAAAAACAAAAAGAATAAAAATTGAAAGCAAATATTTGCGAAAATAAATGACTTAAAAATGTACTAAATAAAATTTGGAAAAATAACTTAAATAATTTAATCATGGCCATTTGTGGTGTCAACTTAATCTCATTTGTTTAAATTTAAAATTTTTGTTAAACGACAATTTAAAGTAAAATGCTGTAAAGCAATTAACTTAAAACGTATAAAATTGTTGTGAGTACATTTTGGTTTTTCTTTTCATTCGTTTCATTTTAACCTAAAATGTTGTCACTTTGCCCAAACGCATTCCGAGCAGTTTACGTCGTTTCTTAGCACTTAACTTGGTCCATATGGTACTGCTTCCCTCTACTAGCAGAAATTCATCACATAAATCTTCACTAAAATACTGTTGATCATCGGGAAATTTTTCAGAACGTGAATCACCGGAAACGAAGCCACTTTCGGGTCGTGACAAGGATGTTGCATTATTCCAGGGGAGTTGTTGAAACCAACGGGCTACTTTGGCAGTTGAAGAAAGCTGTAAGGAAGGGAAAATAAATTGTATTAATTTAGACTCATTAAATAAAAATATGTATTACACATTATTTGCTCTAAAAAATAGAGTTTGTTTAACTAAAAATCCTGTAAAAGAATATTAAAAAGTTAGATTCGCTATGAGTCAATCATGTAGCATTCGGTTGTGATTTTGCAGCAATCGTTAACTGTTCGCTTGAATGTAATGTAATTAAAAAAATCAAAAATTTCTGTACATATTGGCTTATGCAGAAATTGGAAAGGTAAAGCCAAAATGCAGCTGAGCGAAACTACTTCATAAGGAAACAATCGTTATAGTTTACGATGTCTACGCCATAACTACGATCTGTGCATCCTCAATGTACACAATTTTCTTTGTGACCTGCACAGTCGTACCAATTTTACAGAATGCTAAACTCAGACATGATTTGGTACACCTTTGATCTTACAGGCCTGTCAAATGCCGTTATAGTCGACAAATTGATGAAATGTTTCTATTTTTTCTTGGGTCATCTCTAATATGTGGCCTAAGGTGGTGATTAGGTCTATAGTGAATTTTCCAGGCATTGGTATGATCAAATTATAGGAATAAGCCGTTTTGTCTCCTTTCTTTTACGCAGGACTTGGTTCCAGTCGCGAATTTACCTTACTAGTTGATGCCTATTCTGTATCCTGATGCCTTGTTTTTCTTCAGCTGATTTATTGCTGTCCTGATTTTATCTTGGCTAGGTGGTCGGTATTGAATCGACGTTTGGAATCAGTATTCTCCTCATTATATGTATTTGGAGGAGAAAATGCGTACATCTTGTCCAACAGTCTAGTGTTTTACTCTTTAGTAAATTTTCTGATTTATTTTCGTTCCTGTACATCTCGAGTTTATCAGGCCCACGTTTTAGCCTCCACCATAGTTTGGAGGATATATTCATTAGGGTTATGCCTTTTTTACAACCTAGAGCTTTTACCTATGATCAGATAAAATCTTAATTATAAGGTGCTTCTCTGAAAAAAGCTCACACACAAAAAAGTTTTCAAAGTTTTGTTTCTCACCAATTTTATCGTCATAGTTTTATCTGATATAAAATGATATATGTAATGCATATACCATTTTATATCAGATATAACTTTATTCCATATATCATATCAAGTAAAAGTGGTTTGTGAGTGACCATTTTCAATATTTAAATGGAATAAAAGTTTTATTAGTTAGTACAATAATTGCTAAACAATTTTCAAAATCGAAAAATGAAGCAGGTTTTAAGATGTTTAAAATGAATTCCTAAATAAAACAACAAAACAAATGTTAATAAACACAACTTTTTATTTCTTTTTGGGTGTCAAAAAATTTTACGGTGGTATATAGGAAACAAATTCTTGAAAAGTTTTAAAAAATTAAATAAAATATAATTTAAAACATTAAGTTTCAGTGTTTTATTTAGAAATGCACTTAAAATTAGGAAATAATTTGTCGCTTAGCCTCAATAAATATATTCTTTCTCATGATGGAATCTCTCCGTTTAATTTTGCCACCATTTATAATTTTAATTTAATTTAAATGCAAGCGTTTTAATTGAGAGATTCCATCATGAGAAAGAATATATTTATTGAGGCTAAGCGACAAATTATTTCCTAATTTTAAGTGCATTTCTAAATAAAACACTGAAAGTTAACTTTTATACCCTACACCACCCTGTGGTAAGGGGTATTAAGTCTTTGTGCATTAGTTTGTAACATGCAAAAGGAAACGAGATAGACCCATAGTTCCTTTTAGGGATATACATAGAATCACTTTCTGAGTCGATTTACGCATGTCCGTCTGTCCGTCTGACCGTCTGTCCATGTATTTTTGTAAACAAAGTACAGGTCGCATTTATTGTCCAATTCGCATGAAAATTGGGGAAGATAGTTTTTTTTGCCAATTTTGGTAAAACTCGGTTCAGATTTGGATATAGCCCCCATATATATCTTCGCCCGATTTAAGGCATTTGGTGCACGAAACCCGCTATGTATGTCCGACTTCAATGAAATTTGGAATGTGCGACGGAATTTAGTTTATAAATAAGTGTGTCAAATTGTAGAAATCGGTTCAGATTTGGATATAGCCCCCATATATTTTTTAGCCCGATTTAAGGAATTTGGTGCACGAAACACGCTATATATGTCCGATTTCAATTAAATTTGTAATGTGCGAGGGTATTAAGGCTAGAAATAAGTGTGCCAAATTATATAGAAATCGGTTCAAATTTGGCTATAGCTCCTATATATATTCTCGGCCGATTTTAGGTATTTGCTGCACGTAACGAGCTATATATGTACGATTTCACTAAAATTTGGAATGTTTGCCGGGATTTGGCCTAGAAATAAGTGTGCCAAATTATATCGAAATCGGTTCCGATTTGATGCACGAAACACGCTATATTTGTCCGATTTCATTGAATTTGGAATGTGTGACGGTGGTTTGTCTAGAAATAACTGTGGCAAATCATATCGAAATCGGTTCAGATTTGGATATAGCTCCCATATATATTTTCGACCGATTTGAGGTATTTGATGCACGAAACACGCTATATATGTCCAATTTTGATGAAATTTTGACTATATAACGGAATTTGGTAAAGAAATAAATGTGAAAAATTATATCAAAATCTGTTCTGATTTGGATTTAGCTCCCATATATATTTTACATATTCACAGTGGTGTAGGGTATTATATAGTCGGTCCCGCCCGACGTTGATCCTTTCCTTACTGGTTTTTAAATTATATTTTATTTTTAACTTTTTAGTAAATACATTTTTTTTGACCACTGAGAACAAAATTATAGCCAATTTAGGCCGAATATTTAGATAAAAACTTTAAAGTGCCTTTAATAGTGTAGTACCGTTATATAAAGGCTATACCAAAACCTGGACTTATGTCCATATTTTTTGTGGGGAAGTTTCTGTACCATTGGGGACTCTAAATGCCAAGTTACAGCCAATCCTGGATAAAAATGGAGATAAAATCCTTAACACACTTGAAAGTACCGCTATAAGGGGGCTATACCAAAACCTGGACCTATGTTCACAATTTTTGGTGGGGAAATGTCTCTATAATTGGAAATCCCAAAGGCCAAAATACAGCTAATTCGGGCAAAAATGAAGATAACATCTTCAAACTACCTGAAATCGGGTGGTACCGCTATATGGGGCTGTAGGAAAAATTGGGCCCATATTCATGTATTGTCATCCAAATCTGAAAAGTGTGCAAAGTTTCAGTTCGATTGGTCAATGAGTTACCAGAGTTGAAATTCAAGTTAAATAAAACACCGTTAAAGCACTGTAAATGGACCAATCTTTGTTCTTATTTCATATTCATGGATTGTCATCCAAATCTGAAAAGTGTGCAAAATTTTAGTCCGAATGGTCAACTGCAACTGTGTCAAAATTGAGTTACCAGATTTGAAATGCCATTTAAATAAAACACCGTTAAAAAACTATAAAATGGACCAATATTGGTTTTGATTCCATATTCATGTATTGTCATCCAAATCTGAAAAGTGTGCAAAGTTTTAGTCCGATTGGTCAACTGCAACTGTGTCAAAATTGAGTTACCAGATTTGAAATGCAATTTAAATAAAGCTCGTTAAAACACTGTGAAATGGACCAATCTTTGTTTTAATTTCATATTCATGTTTTGTCATCCAAATCTGAAAAGTGTGCAAAATTTTAGTCCGAGTGGTCAACTGCAACTGTGTCAAAATTGAGTTACCAGATTTGAAATGCCATTTAAATAAAACACCGTTAAAAAACTATAAAATGGACCAATATTGGTTTTGGTTCCATATTCATGTATTGTCATATAAATCTGAAAAGTGTGCAAAGTTTCAGTTCGATTGGTCAACTGCAACTGTGTTAAAAATCAGTTACCAGATTTGAAATGCAATTTAAATAAAACACCGTTAAAACACTATAAAAATGGACCTATATTGGTTTTGATTCCATATTCATGTATTGTCATATAAATCTGAAAAGTGTGCATAGTTTCAGTTCGATTGGTCAACTGCAACTGTGTTAAAAATGAGTTAACAGATTTGAACTAAACGAACCAAAGCAAGTTAAATAAAACACTGTAAAAATAGTAATTTTTTGAATCCCACTACCAAATACAAAAATACAAAAAAATTTCAACAAAATCGAAGGATACAATTATTGATAAAATTAATTTTAAATATTAAATCGCGAAAATTGCATACAAACCCAGTATGCAAAATGGTTTTTTGCATTTTATTAGATAGCTGATAAAACAACAAAAAGTACAAAAAAGTTTTTTATATTTGAACCAATATTAAAACCACGATATCTCTGGAACCGTTAGCAAAAAAAAAAATCTTACAGCCTGTTTATGTATTTTGGAACGAAACTGTGTGTGCATGAAACGCACCCAAACTTTTGTTGGAAATATTATTTCCTTTGTGTTTGCTCCAAAACAAAAAAAAAAAAAAAACAAATTTGAAAAACACACCCAAGTTTGGTAGTGTTTATTACGTATTAATTTTTTTATCGACATACATAAACAGGCTGTTAAAATATACTAAAAAGTTTTGCTGATGAGAAGCATCACTACAGCAATAAAGGAAATCAAAAACCACTTTTCGAAAGAGTGTCCGATTTCAGCGTCCAATACTACATCCGTCCGTTTGTCCGTCTGTGCAAATCACTCTAACGAATTCGGTAGGTGGATAAAATGTTGGTCAAAGCCATGGTATAATAATCTAGAATGTAGGTCCGGCTCAAAAAATTGTGAAAAACAAGGCCTGGGTGTATTTGCTTATTCTGGCAGAACCATGGCACAACTACCCAGGTAGTGGCATCCTAAAATTTTGAATATGTTATGTCAAAACTTTCTTTATGTTGTTGGGGAAATTACAACAAAAATAACTTTTCTATAAAGGGCTTTGAATTTTCTCATTCGATCAGTGATACCACTACCTGGGTAATTGTGTCATGGTCAGAACTACTATAAATGAATATGGAACAAGTTGTACTATTTATTTGATTTGTTAGATCATTAACTAAAAACGCGAAAAATGAATGGGAGGCCAAGTTTTCTTTACAGAGTCAGCTTTTGTATATGTTCAAAAGTTTGTTTCATCATAATGTTGATGAATTTATTTCAATAAATGTTGTAATAAAAATGTTCATTCCGACTGAATTTTAATATGTATGTTTAAAATATTTTGTCATATTTTTCAAAACAATACCCATACATATACAAAATGTGTATACCCAGCCAGCAATTTTTGAAATTTTTAATCAAATTCGAGTCTTTTTTGATCCGACTGCACGATTAAAAAGCTGGAATATGAGCTCATTTTCTGATCATAAATGACTCCTTTGTCGGGAGGAAAACGTAACCTCAGGCGACTCTTCTAAACAAATCACAAATGAGTCTTCCTCTGCATTAGTTTCGAGTCATTTTTGCCCATTTTCTGATGGTATATAAAGTCCTTTTCGAGTCGTATTTCAATCATTTATTGGTTCTTTGTTGATTAATTTGGAACCTTTTTCGAGTCTTTTTAGAGTCATGTTTATAATCATTTATGAGTCTTTATGGAGTCATTTATGAGTCATTTTATTAAACGAAATAAATTAAAAGAATTTTCTTTTTATTCTTTTTTGTTTCTTTCCTTTGTTTTATTGTCTTTTCTGCTTTCTTATGTCTTTTAATTATCCTTTATGTTGCGCCGTGGTTAGTATACTGCTTCTTCATTTCACTTGGCAAAACCTGAACATGTGTTGTGTTTGTCTATACACTTAATATTATAAGTTACATTTATATCAAAGTTTTATAGAAAGTGTATATGAGAATTATTTACAACAAAACAAAAATAAAACAAAACAATCACTTTTCAAACACCTGCATAACCCTTTTTTGATTAAGCATATTTCAATCTTCATGAAGATCAAAATGTGACAATAAATAACGAACAAATAGTCAAATTTTAAACGCCTCAATGATTTATTTGTGATTGCTACACATTTGTTGTTGTATTTTAAATTGAACTCTTTTTAATCATTAAAGGGAGTCACTTTCGAGTCCCTTTCTGATCATACAAGGGACTTAATCAATTTTTGATCACCAAAAGGACTCTAAAAAGACTCCGCAATGTGAGTTTTGAAAAAACAATCTTCCAAATGCTAGATGGGTTGAAAGAATAAGCAAACCAATAGAAAAAATTGTAATCAGCTGTTTGCTATCGCCTACCTTGTAATGATTGTACCATGGTTTGAAATAATATTTCAAAACTTAGTTTTTATCTTTTGTTTTAGCTATAATATGCAATTTATATACACAATATTTATAAATTCGGTTTCATATTTTTCTATGCATTGTCTAGATTCTGTGGATATTTTTCAAGATTTGTACGGATGATTCTGGAACAGGATAATTTGGATTTACTTCAAGAATTTTTTATTTGTAGATTTTCCACGAAAATAAAATAAATTTATTGAATATTTTAACATTTGCGAATAGATATGGAATGCTGTTAACGATTTATGTCTAAATTTTCTACAAAAAATAAGACATTTTTAATTATAATTTTTTATATTTATATTTTATATTATATATTATATATTATATTTATATTTTGAAACCACATTTTTATACCCTACACCACTATGTGGGGAGGGTATTATAAGTTGGTTTTGGCCAAAAAGTTTGTAACGCATCGAAATAATGGTCGTAGACCCATACTTATATATACCAAAATGAATGTCTCGACGAGCTGAGTCGACCTGGCTATGTGTGTCCGTCTGTCCGTCCGTCTGTCCATCTAAACCTTGTAATCACGCTACAGGTCGCAATTTTGATCGGATCGTCACGAAATTTTGGATGTTGATGGGAGTCCCGGAAGAAGCCTATTGATTTTGGTGATGGTCGGATAATATTCAGGGGTCGGAATGGGCAAAAAACTTATTTGGAGAAAAAGTCAACGTTTTATTTCAAAGCGAATATCTCCGCTTCTAAAAGAGGTATATCAAAAGCAAAACCTGTAATGAAAGTAGAAAATATCACCTTTGCAACGATGTTACGTAGGTTGTCGTAGGTGGTCAAACAACGAAGATATCGCAAAAGCCGCTAATAGAACACAACTTTTCATTTTTGCGATTTTAATAATAATGACGAATATCACAGCTTTGGTTCGGGACCTTCCAAAAGCAAAGTCTGACAATGAAAGTAAAAAATCCCATCTTTACAGTGATGCAAAGTAGGTTGGTGTAGGTGGCCACATAACGGAGATATCACAATAGTCGGCAATACATCCCATTTTTTCATTTTTTTGGAATGGTCGGATATTATTCAGGGGTCGGAATGTGACAAAAAAAATATTTGGAAAAAAGACCAACGTTTTATTTTAAAGTTAATATATCCCTTTTGTAGGAGGTATATCGAAAGCAAAACCTGGCAAGGAAAGTAGAAAATATCACCTTTACAACGATGTGAAGTAGGTTGTCATAGGTGGTCAAACAACAGAGATATCGCAATAGTCGGTAATGCATCCCTTTTTCAATTTTGTGCAATCACGCTACGAAATTTTGATCGGATCCTCACGAAATTTTTGGGGGTTGATGGGGGTCTAACAGAGAAAGAAGCCTATTGATGGTTGGCATACATCCCACTTTTCCATTTTTTATTTGGGATGTACTGTCGATGCACTTAAATGCGTTTCAAAAAAAAATTGACCTGCAAAGGCGTTAAGCTATCCCAATTTTAATATTTTGAATTTTATTAGTCAAAAGCTTATGAACAGGGGTAGTGGTGTAGGGTATCACATAGTCGGCCCCGACCTATATACCAAAAATCGTGGATGAGCTTGTAAAATTTGTTTTTAATTGTTTGTATATGCGGTACTGCCCGACTTCTGTTATTTTGAAGTTTTTAACGACGTTTTCGGCCCAATATGGATGTAATTTGGTACTTATAGTTCCGAGTGATCAAAACTGTTGTCATCGGGTCCACGTTTTAGACTATCCTCCATAATCGTATGCGCCCTATTTAGTTCATGTTTTTGTCGCTGCGGATTCGACGTTGTGTATATGAACTTGCCGACCGTGGGTCCAAAAAGATGTTTCCCCCTAATGTTAGCATTAAAAACTTTTTCGACGAACTTAATTTCGTGGCCAGGATAGCGCTTATATGTCCTCCCTAAGCGTATGATATATCAATGGTAGAATATTTCATTGGTTTGCTTTTATGCGGATTCTGTCATCACTCCAGTCGATGAATCTGGAGACAAGATCCTTCATTTCAATTCTCATTTCGTGTCAACTATAATACATGGACATTCCTTAAAAGGAGACGCCGGGCTTAACGACCCCGCGGACCTCATGTGAATCCCAAAAGCGTCCGTCTCGGGAGCAGCCTCTGTTTTCTCATCACATGAAAATAATTAATTTTCACCTAGTCAATAAACACCACCATAAAAAACTGAAGACAAGAAAAACAAACACCTCCAATACCTTATACTATGTTTGTCAAATAAAATCGTGAAACAACTTAATATTAACAATTTTGCAGAGGCCAGTTTTATGTACCAGATTGACTCGAAGGTCTACCGAACCAGGAAGTAAATATTTGTGTTCGTCTGCTTTTTATACCGTGTAATCGCAATGACTCGGATTACCTGACGTGAATTCTTTTGCTCCGTGTTGACATTGAATGGAGCGTAGTTTGTCAACGTCTCATCCACCAAAAGTCAAAATCTGATACCTTCATTGAGAAATATATCATTGATGATCGATCGCCCAGTGAGTTTTTACACTCATCGTCTGAGTATAAAACTCCCGTGCAATCGCCTCTACAGCATTACCACTCAACTTCTAAGTATAAAACTCCGTGCAATATCCTCTACCGCATTACCAACCAATCAATCTCACTCAACCATTGCTGTACAAAATCCCAAAAATGCAACATTCTTGAACCTTGAGATGAGATTGTGCATTTCGTAAGCTGAATAAATGATTGAGGAAACTAATCTGAACAACATCTATGATGGATATAGCGTATTGCGCGATGGTGGTGGTGGTGAACCCTAATATAAGGAGTGCTCCAACATAACAAAATGATGTCGGAGCTATATCTGATTGTTGGTGTTACCGAGAAAGCCATCCACAAGGAATACTTCATCCCGTCAAGTCAAAAAAAAAAAAATCATGACCTAGGGAGAGGTTTTGGCACAATTAATACCCGAAAAAATGGCAGCGGCATCAATTCACCACATGTAATAATGGATCGCCTGATACTTTCGGCTCTAGGCCTAATGCCTTTAAATCAACATTCCTTTAATATTTAAACGTTCATTTCTATTAACTCTCATTTCATTTAACTCATATTAATCTTCTGCAATTTTTTTATAAAAAGTACATTTTAAATTATTACTGTAACACTTACATATATCTATAGCAACCGTTGTAAGCAGATAAGGCGCTTTCGTATCAGCTTCCAACAATTAATATCATTCACACAAAACCTAATTCCAGGCGCTTATTAAAAGTAAAGACGTAGTGTGAGTGAACAGGATACACAGAGGTTCGTTGTGTGTCACGTAAAACTCATTAAACGTCAATTTACACAAAATTAATTAGACGTTATAAAATTCTACCTTTAAACTGTTGAGGTGAGGCGCTCTGCCAAAGACCTCTAACGCACACGTCATTATGAATTAAATGTAAATAGCGGTCTCATGTGACAACGCCTTCTTCGTGGCAACAACGTGAAACACTAAGTGGCGAATCCTAAATTGACATCTAACGGTTGGTGGATGTGTGATGTGATGCTTGTGTGTTGGTGACATTAAATAATTTAATATGTAGCCAACTTGGAAAGAAGATGTTGATGCTGATATTTGTTAGCAAGGAATTATACGTTTCACAGTATTTTGAAAGGACATGTACACACATACATATGTATGTGTATTAGTATAATATAGATAGGTATATGTGTATGGGGAATTCTTAGTGAAATCGGAAACATTTGCAAAAAGTGCCTTTTGATAGCCTTTATTTTTTTGCTATGTTGATGCTGGTCACCCACAAAACATTTTAGTATATTTTCAGATTTTTTTTGACTAATGGTTCCATAGATCGCGTTTTGAAAAAGTACCTTAAAGTAAACATTTGAAAAATTTTTACTCTAAAGTTATGGTCCTTTTCTGCCGCTAAATAGTGATAATACGATCACAATTAGGACATTACTGTTGAGTGAATTATATATGTAAGTTCTACTATTATATCGGTTAGTCCACGGCCAATGTTCTTAAACAGTGGTGGTGCAAAGTATAAATTGGTGTCTTTATAACAAAATACTTTTTTCCCATGACACTGTGTAACTCTTGGTAGCATCTCCTACGTAAACAAGACCAATGAAAACTCAATTAAATCTGATATTAATAACTCTCTGGGCTTTTAATTTTTTTCTTTTCAATAGAATTTTCATTTTATTTATTTCCAATATATATTTGTTGTTCTTTCTTCGTCAAACTTATTATTATTACTATGTATTGTTGTTACTGATTTATTATTTAATATAGCTAATTAAAAAATAAAACAATTTACTTAACTAATGCTCTTATCGTTGCCTACGCTAATGAAAAATATAGTGTTGATGACGATGACTATCATAATGATAACGATGCTGGTAGTGTTGATGATTTTCACATTTTTCAATGTCGTATTGGGTGTTGTTGTTGTTTATTATGAAAAACCACAATATTAAATTAAATATTTATTACTAATGCTATTGTTTATTTGTATTGGTGTTGTTTTTTTATGATTATGCATAAAAATTATTTCATACAATATTGAGCAAACAACTAGCCTTAATTTATTATATAAATATTTATATGTTGATGAAATTGAAATTAAAAATTATTTTAATTTATCTTTGGTATATACTACAGATGAATTATTATTATCTATCCTTATGGAAGGAAGGGATTTAAGTCTATGATAGTAATTTCTATACAGAAATGTTCTTAAGTGAATACTAATATTTTATTTACATTAGTTGGAGCATTAAGCCATTTTCCACAACAGTTGCTAGAGTTAGTGCAATTGAATAGAGGTAGAAAACGGTTTAAATACTCGTATAATTGCCAATTGTTTAACTATTTCTGTTTAGTTTTCAAAATAATTTCTCTATTTATTTTAATATTGTTTTTATATATTTTTTGTCTATAATTTGACTGATAATGTTGATAAATATTTGAATATGTTTCGTTTTTCCTTAATGAAATTTTATCTTATTTTTTCTTGAATGTTGTCTTCATTTAAAGTAATTTGGTTTCATTTTATATTAATGTTTTCTAGGTTCGAGTTTTAGAATTATTAATTTATAGAATTACAGACACACTTATTTCAAGAAACCACATTTACTACTTCAAGAACTTTGTTTTAGAGAATGATTTTAAGAATAGAATAGAAGTATAAATTGTACATAATTCATCGATTCTTAACAGAGCTGCGCAGTATATACTGGTTTTCTATGCCACTCGAATAATAACGCATGTGCATGGTCGTTTTCGATCGGGAGTAAAATAAGCTCGAAATCGAGCGGATTCTACTTTAGCGGAGTACTCTTTTAATTTTCGCCATACCGTTGTACCAACAAAACATAGTGGTTGCTTGTGTGCCGTTTGTACACGATCCCTTTGATACAAGACTAACTTATATTTAATTCGCTTTATAAATGGCTCACAGATTGCATTGCACAGTGGTCCTATTTGTATGCAACAGAAATATTTATAAATCGTGCCTAAAATAAGTAAAAATACTTTAGCCAAAAAATTATCAATATGGGTCTAGTTTTTCCCATAGACCACATACAGCGGCCGATTTCAGGTATTTTGAAGATTTTATCTACATGTTCGGCTCGTAGTCAGAAACATTCTGCACGAAAAAGTATGGACATAGATCCAGGTTTTGGTATAGCCCCCATATAACAATACCTCCCGATTTCAGGTAGTTTGAAGCTTTTATCTACATTTTCGGCCCGCATCGTAAGTATTTTTGATGTCATACACGGAAATGCAAATATATGCAGCTGGAACCACATTTTTTGTAAACTTGACACAATTTCGAACAAAAACAGTATTTAAAAAATATAATTTCCCGCACATTTCATGGGAATAGTTTGTACAGATTTTTATTTAATAGTAATTAAAATACCTTTAGCTGAAATGTTCATTGCAAAAAAATAATTTTATCTTTTAAATTTTTAGTTATTTGCCTTATAAGAAGTCACAACCTTACTGACGTTTTTAATGTCTTTAAGAGATCATACGTACTAAATGTCAACATCTTCTGTTTTGCTTTCTTAAGTACCGTTATAAATTACAAAAACATTGCTGGAATATTAAAATATGATATGTTTAGAGACAATTTTTTGAGTTGTCATTGTCATTTAATGATTTCGATTTTTGTCGCAGGTTGGGACCACAGTGCATAGGTGGCCATCAATCTGTCGCAAATTTTTGACTCCGAACTAAAAACAGAGTTAAGACTGGCTACACGAATAAAATGATCATTCCCAATATATTCTTTATATAAAATCAAACTTTAAAATGTTTTTCCATACTATCGGTTCCCTTACATCTCTTTTCTTCCGACAAAATATAGCGTTGTACGAAATATCTGCAGTAAAAGGTAAACCTTTTGATATATTTATGTTTTCTTTTTTTCGTGAAGTGAAAGAGCCGAACAGTGAGTTCCCCAAGGCGGGTGGGATGATATATGTATCTGGAACTGTTTAACCTCTACATAGCTGACATACTGCAGTTCTTCCATCGTCGCTGCGAAAACACTTGCATTTGACACATCAAAACTCGATGGTAAGCTTGGTATTTTAATTTCAAAGTTCCACAGCTACAAGATTACAATAACATTGGTATAAGTATACCATTCGAAGCATTCATTGTCAGAGTAGCCATTTCCACACCCGATAAGCCTGAATAATTGCGTAATAAACAGCGAAACCTGCCCATAATTTGGTGGTTGTATGGGAATCTCTACGGCTTCCCGTTTTGATTTGCAAAAACAAAGAGAAATTAATATTGAAAAAATCTTCGCCCTATTATAGTAGTTTCTTAATTCCGGCCCTAAAATATTGCATTGAAGAACATCCCAGCAAAAATTCGGATCCGTTATTCATTATGTAACCCATTACAAAGTAATGTAACAAAAATAAAACTACTTACTTCACTACTTATTAAGTAATAAGTACGGTGACAGAGAGCGTGTGAGTCCGACTACTAATCCTAGGGTTGTGTCTTCAACAAAATAAAACCAGTAAGGAAAGGATCAAAGTCGGGCGGGGCCGACTATATGATACCCCTACACCACTGTGAATAGGTAAAATATGTATGGGAACTAAATCCAAATGTGAACAAAAATTCCAAATTTCATCAAAATTGGACTGATACAGCGTGTTAGGTGCATCAAATACTTAAAATCGGGGGAAAATATATATGGGAGCTATATCCAAATCTGAACCGATTTCGATATAATTTGGTGCATTTACCTATAGACCTAATTCGATCAAACATTCCAAATTTCATCAAAATTGGGCAGATACAGCGTGTTGGGTGCATCAAATACCTCAAATCGGCCGAAAATATATATGGGAGCTATATCCAAATCTGAACCGATTTCCGCCAAAAGCAACAGCGTTCTTCATTAGGCTAAAAAAATGATCATCCCCAATTTTAAGCCAAATCGAACAATAAATGCGACCTGTACGTTGGGAAAGGACGGACGGACATGCATAAATCGACTCAGAAAGTGATTCTATGCATATCCCTAGAAGGAACTTTGGGTCTATCTTTTCTCCTTAGGCATGTTACATACAAATGCACTAACACATAATACCCTTACCACAAGGTGGTTTAGGGTATAAAAAACGGTTGGTGGTTCACATTTAAGTGTATAAACAACCTTTAATGTTCGTACACATAGCACAGTGTGTAGTATGTTCGGCTACATATCAGAAGTTCGCAAGATCAAATCCAGCAGCGAGCAAAATAATATGGAAATATGAAGTGTGTTGAAATTGAGAACAAATACCACCTCAACTGTTCTAAAAATAAACAAAATATTGTTTTAGCTTATAGCTTATTGTTAAACTTCCAATGGCCTTAGAATAACTAGTTATTCTAGTGGTTATGGAATAACTAGTAACTCAATGCGACATGCCCCTGTTAAAATAATGGGTTAGTATGGGGTTTTGTAAGTAGTTACGACTACCAAAAAGTACTATGTATAAAACCCGTTAATTCGTAATGACTTTTTTCTGGGATACTCTAGTCCATCGATGAACAATGTGCGCTTACTGAGAGCAATTGAGCGTAAATTTCAAAGCATTTTATATTGAAATTAACTCTCACTTGATCTCAGTGAGCGTGGTGGGTGGTGTCGACAGAGCTTTTGGGACATTATCTCAGGAAGTATGCACTTGCCCACGAAAAAAAATTACACCTTCCAGAAAGGTAGCGCGAGCAAAGGCTGCTGCTGGTTCACGCCGATCCGTCGATAGCAACTAATCTGAACTTGTCCAACATTTTTAAACATTTGTGTCGGAGGTACACGAAAATATTACGAGGTGCAAAGTTTGGATCTAATGGGTTACTGCCTTCGAAAGTTACCGTGACCACCATTTTTGTAAAAAAAAATTGAACTTTTGTGGGGAAGGTACGTGAAGGAATGGACCAATATTGTCCATACCCGAACGTGATCTATGTTTGGATAAAATATAATGAGTAAAATATAATGAGTACCAAATTTTGAAGCCAAGTCGGTTGAGTCGTTCGAGTGTTATCGTGCGCTCCAGCCAGCCGGACCAACATGGCGAAATAAACCAAATTGTCTGAAACGGAGTTCGTTCAAACATGCATTTTCACATTTTCATCGTATCAAAGTGTATTTACCTAATGGCTTTTTCCTTTTTTTTGGTGGAAAATATGGTTGCAATTATTAAAATATCAAAAACCAGGAAGGACAGACTGTATAAGTTGCCATTAGCCAACGTGAAGTTTTTGCTTAAGAATATGTCATAATTATTTCTATTGATCCGATTTTTCAGATGGGTTGCCAATGGTATTCTTCAGAATAAGTTCTGAATGAAGATCACTATGGAATTTGTTTTTAACGAATTCAACAAAGCTTTAAAATCTTCGATAAATATCGAAGCGTTCAAAAGTTGAAGGAGACAATCAAATACAAAACTTTACTATGATCTCAATGAACATCTTTTCAAAACAATTGAACTTGAACCTCAGCCAGTGTTGCCGAATTTGACGATTTATCGTCATTTTGACGATTTTTTGGCCTAAAATTGAAAAATGACTATTTGACGATTTTATGGTCCAAAATGACGATTTTTCACGTAATCCCGAATTGCATGAAATAAAACACGATAACTATATTTTAACAAGAATTTCACGAAAGTCTTTAAGGAAAGCAATGTTCCAAACTCGGTTTCATGAGCTATTTTAATGTTTTTAAACAATTTCGAGACGGATTGGCTTTATTTAGGCACATATCTGGAATAGAGGTATTTTCATAGTTTTTGCCTCATCTTTGATTTACATCAGCTGAAAATTTTCATGTAGGATTGTTAATGAATGAAAATCTTCATTTAAAAATTTTCGAGATATAATACTTCCTACCCATGTCCTCTTTAATGAGAGTTTTGTCGATTTTCGACTGCCCATCAACCAAATGTACGTGTACCGACAAACATGGACGTTCACACTGTCAAGCAAGCGATGTTTGAGCTAATCTGTCATTCAAAATTGGCAATGTGTACCCAGCTTTACCTTGTTACATTACTGCAAACTAGAAAACCACGGGAAAACTATCATCTTCTGAAAGCTGTTTTATAGCGGTACCTAAGGGGTTACCTCTACTTGTCACATTCAAAAAATTCAAGAAGGGAACAATTTCTTGAGATTTGTATGTAGCATAGATACTTTAAATGCGTTTTTCTCGAAATGGCATTTTTGAAGTCGATGCCAACGATAGTTCGAAACCGAATCGACCGATCTCCACATGGTTTGGTGAGCTTATTAAATAAATAAAAGGTTTGCCCTTAAGCGAGACAGTTTTTTAAAGACAGTTTTGCCCGATGTTTTTTACAAAAAAAAAAAAAAAAAAAAACCGTCAACTTTTTCGTTAAAATCGAAATTTTGACTTTGACATTTACTTTTTTAAAAAGTTTGTTTAAAATTCTTTTTCGCCTTAAGACAAGATTAAAAGGTTCTTAAAATGCTTACAAACATGTACGATAATCGACCCATCCCTTTTCGAGTCATCGTTGGCATCGCAAAACGCTTTTACAAAAAAGGGTTTCGCAGATAGCCATTTACCACAAGACTTTGCAATATTTTTCAACAACAAAAACACCAAAAGTAGTATAAGGTGTGCTCTTTCTTTCTTGATTAAAGAACTTTTTAAACAAAATTTGGTAGTTTCTTTGAAAACAATTCAAGAAAATGATTTTTTTTTTTGGTCTGCCCAACTAGGGCCAACCATTTAAGTGAGACTGGGTTATATTTATTACTGTGGGTTGTACATTTTATGTTGTCAGTCTCATTGATAAACCTATCGGCTAAAAAATCGCATTAAACGGTAACCAAACCTAGGTTTGGATCATGATGACGATTTTTTGACGATTTTCCAAATTTTGTTGACGATTTGACGATTTCCGACCAAAAACTGTCGGCAACGCTGACCTCAGCACAATTAATAAGGTATCGTATCCCTATTTTTTCGTGTGTCGTATCTCGTATTTTCTTGTATGTCACCAATTTAAATTTTTACATACATACATTTATAAAAATGTAGTATATTTTTAGGCTGTAAATTTTATTAATATTAAAGTTAAATAAAATCAAAATGTTTTGCTAGGTATGGGTCCGAACATATCACTATCTTGCAAATCCTGGTAGGGACTATAGAAAAGTGCACAAATTTGGGCAAAACTGGGAGACACGGGTATTTTTATGTTGTCTTTTATCATGTAGTGGTCTAGCCTTCTTGACGTTGCATTGCTAGTGGTCAAAGATTTCCTTAATTGAAAATAGTTAGGACCTCATTTTAAAATATAACATATTCTGCAGTTTATATTTAAGAAGCCTCAATTATAGAGGGTGTACAGATTTTACAAACAAATCACAAAATATATTTTTATTAGCCTTGGGGGCACCCCCCTACATGTCACTTTTTAAAAAATCGAAAAAAATATTGGCTTGTCCCAGCTAGCATTTGGAAGATTGTTTTTTTTTTCAAAATCACATTACGGAATCTTTTTAGAGTCTTTTTGGTGATCAAAAATTGATTAAGCGTTTGTATGATCAGAAAGGGACTCGAAACTGACACGCTGTAATGATTGAAAAGAGTTCAATTTAAAATACAACAACAAATGTGTAGCAATCACAAATAAATCATTGAGGCGTTTAAAATGTGACCATTTTTTTGTTATTTATTGTCACTTTTTGATCATATGAAGATTGAAAAATGCTTATTCAAAAAAGGTCATGCAGGTGTTTAAAAAGTGATTAGAATAATGTATCTTCTGATCATATTTTGAACAGCTAGGTGATTAAACATTGATTGTTTTTTTTTTTTAATATAACGGTTTGATTGTATATGATTCTTATACACACTTTCTACAAAACTTTGATATAAATATCACGTATAATATTATAAATATTGACAAAGACAACACATGTCCAGGTTTTGCCAACTAAAATGAAGAAAGTGAATGAAGAAACAGTATCCTAAAGGGATAATTAAAAGTCATAAAAAAACAGAAAAAACGAAACAAAGGAATGAAACAAAAAACAAAGAAGAATAAAAAAGAAAATTCCTTTAATTTTTTTCGTCTGATAGAAAGACTCACAAACGATTATAAACATGACTCAAAAAAGACTCGAAAAAGACTACAGATTCTTTTAAAAACAATTTTGCCCGATTTTTTGAAAAAATAAAAACGATGACACAATTACCAAGGTAGTGGTATCACACCAGCTGTTCGAATATGAAAAGTCAAATCCTTTATAAAAAAAAAATTATTTTTGTAGTAATTTCCCCAACAACATAAACAAAATGTTGACATAACATATTCAAAATTTTACGATGCCACTACCTGGGTAATTGTGCCATGCAAAAACCATTAAATTTTTTCGTTAAAATCGAAATGTTGACTTTGAAAGTTTACATTTTTTTAAAAAATAGATTTTTTAAATTCTGTTTCGCTTAAAGAAAAGATTATTGTGTTCTTAAAACGCTGACAAAAATATACGATGATCCGCCCATCCGTTTTCGAGCTATGGTTGGCACCGCAAAATGCTTTTACAAAAAAGATTTCGCAGATAGCAATTTACCACAAGACTATGCAATATTTCTCAACTGCAAAAATTCCAAAATTAATATATCATGTGTTCTTTCAGATGAAACAACTTAAACAAAAATGGTAGTTTCTTTGAAAAATATTCATGAAAATGAGTTTTTTGGTCTGCACAACTAGGGTTACCCCTTCAAGCGTGTAATTTTCGACAAATGTTGGTGTCCTATGAAATCCACTGTTATATCTTTGTGGAACTTTCAGAAAATTGTGTATTGTTTCTGTTCACTTGTCCATTTTGATGTAGAAAATGTGTGTATTTAATGAAACCAAATTACCTTCACTTTTAAACTCATACATATGTACATAAAAATCGATATGTGAATTAAAATTCAATAATTTCTGTTTGTGTAATTTTTGTTTTTGGAATTAATACTGTAAACCATGGCACAATTACCCAGGTAGTGGCATCGTAAAATTTTGAATATGTTATGTCAAAACTTTCTTTATGTTGTTGGGGAAATTACAACAAAAATAATTTTTTTATAAAGGGATTTGACTTTTCATATTCGATCAGCTGGTGTGATACCACTACCTGGTAGTTCTGCCATGCTGTAAACTGAATTTTACATGTAATCCATATGTATGTACACAAATATGTATACACAATATTATGAGTACATTTCTGACCTAACAAGTGAAAAAAAAAAATAAAAATTTCCAACTGAGTTAAAATATATATATGTATATTATTTTATATGTTTGTTTATAAATCTTTACACAGACACGCCAATCAATCAAATGTACATACATACATTAATCCTATAATCATAAAAATCATGTAATAACAGCAATTATAATTATGTAAATTAATTACTAAAAAATAAACAACCTCTAGGTAGGTGGTACGTAAAATTAATTGTAGGCATTTAAACAAACAAACAAATAAACGAACAGAGTGATAACTATAATTTAATATAAGAATTTAATTATTTTTTTGTTTGTTTTTAATATAATACTTTAACTTAGTAAATTAATAAATAATGAATGGAATATTTAATACTCCATTCACATATGATATTTGTTTTTATAATTATTTTTCACTTATTATTGTAAAATTAAATTTAACTAAAATTAATTAATTATTTTTAAATACTAGAGATTTGTTTTGTGATAATTGTTTTATAATAATATTTGATATTTAATATTGCAGGAGAGGGCAAGTTGATAAAATTTGAGAGCAATATTTGAGAATCATTTGTTCTGATAAAACAGGAGAGGATTAAGAATATTAAATAAATATTAATTCAAATGAGTTGGATTTTCACTTTTTTTAAATAATGGGGAATTAGTATTTCGGTAAGAAAGTTTTGAATGTCCTCTAAGCCAAATAATACTGGCACCATGAAATGATATTGGCTTAGTTCTTATTTGTTGGAGAGATAATTTATACTAAAAGATTATCTTAAAACCAGCGAAGTCCATGTATATTCTCAGCAAAAAATTCGTTACCAAATAATTAGTTTTTACAGTACTTTTTCGTAGTCGTAACTATTTACCCCCTACTAACCCATTATTCTAACAAGGACATGTCGCATTGAATAACTAGTTATTCTATAACCACTAGAATAAGTAACGGGTTCTCCAACAAGAAGTACTTTTTTCAACAGCCTTTTTTACTGATCACACGTAAGTCGTGTCACGTGTTCATGTTATTTTTGTTTAGTACTGCTTGACATTTTATCATGGAAAGGCATACGCCTCTACAACATTTACAAATCGTTCAACATGATTACGAAAATTCGCGTTATGTGGGGTGTATATTTCGGTCCTAATTTTGTTCAGTGATGAGTAGACAGCGGAATCCTATGCAAATGCATATATGGTTAGGATGGTCGTAGTGAAAATCTGATTAGACAGAAACTGGTTTTATTACAAAATAAAACGAATACGGCCCAGAAATTTTTGATTATTTTGCATATCGTGTATATTTTGACATATTTTTTTATATCTGCATAAAATGAGCGTATGCTAACCCATATGCAAAAATATATTCAAGGATTTGTGGTCTTAATATCCCACCGAAATGGCTGAAATTTGGTATTAAGTCTTCCTTAGGGGTATGCAATTTTACAACTGAAATCTGTCCGCATAGGTCCACGTCTTCATATAGACCCCATATTACAGTACCTACCGATATTCGGTATTTTGAAAGTTGTAGCCTCAATATCCCACCGAATTGACTGAAAATTGGTATTTAGTCTTTGTTGGGGGTATAAAACATTCCACCTGAAATTTGCCGGCATAGGTCCACGTCTTCATATAGCCCCCAACGTCTTCATATACCTCCGGATTTCTGGTACTTTAAAGGTTGTGCCCTCAATATCCCTCCGAAATGGCTGAAATTTGGTATTAAGTCTTCGTTGGGGGTAAAAATTTTCCACCTGAAATTTGTCGGTATAGGTCCACTTCTTTATATAGCCCCCATAGAATGGTATGTACCTCCCGATTTTCGGTATTTTGAAGGTTGTGACTGTGGTTATACATTTCTCTATTTTATTGACTTGTCTGAAGGGAATTTGGTACTTTGAAGGTTGTGCCCTCAATATCCCTCTGAAATGGCTGAAATTTGGTATTAAGTCTTCGTTGGTGGTATAAAACTTTCCACCAGGAATTTATCGGTATAGGTCCACGTCTTTATATAGCCCCCATAGAATGCTATGTACCTCCCGATTTTCGGTATTTTGAAGGTTGTGGTCTCAATATCCCACCGAAATGACTGAAATTTGGCATTTTGTCTTCGTTGTGGGTATAAAACTTTCCACCTTCATATAGCCCCCATAGAAAGGTACCTCCGGATTTCTGGTATTTTGAAGGTTGTGGCCGCAATATCCCTCCGAAATGGCTGAAATTTGGTATTAAGTCTTCCTTGGGGGTAAACAACTTTTCACCTAAAATTTGTCGGGTTTGGTCCACGTCTTCATATAACCCCCATAGAACGATACCTCCCGATTTTCGAAATTTTGAAGGTTGTGGTTATAAATTTCTCTATTTTATTGACTTGTCTGAAGGGAATTTTAAACAGAAAAATTGTACACACAAATATTTTTGTACCTATTATTGAAATATTTGTTGCATAAGAAAATATGCAAAATGCATAAATTTTGCATATGCAAAAATTTATGCATTGTGCATAATTTTGCATATATCATATGTTTCGATTGCAATGTAATCAGAAGCCAAAAATATGCCCAGTCCCAAAATTTGACATGAATCGGACCAAAAATAGGGGTTGCATAAAATTCCGCTGTATAGTGATGAGGCACATTTCTGGCTTTATAGGTATGTAAAGAAGCAAAATTGCCACATTTGGGCAGAAGAACAACTTAAAGAGATTGAAGAGCTGCCACTTCATCCAGAAAAACCCGGTTTGAGGGTCGGTGGAATCGTCGGGCTTCATCGTCAATGGCGATCGTTATTGCCCCGTGATAACCGACTATTTGATGTCTGAAATTGAAGCTCGTAATCTCGGCGACATTTGGTTTCTTTGGTGGAGCAGCACATTACAGCTATAATATAATAATTGTTCCACAAACATCCCATAAGGGACAAGGGAGACTTCTCTCATATCAATGAGTGCACACCGATTCATATTAGCTCAATGATATGGGACCTACAGTTTATCGCCGAGTCCGAACGGCGTGTCTAAGACACCATTTTTGTAGAGAAGTTTTACATGGCTGAAATACTCAGGAAATGTCGCCAACATTACTGAGGGGTATTTTACCACCGTAGAAAAGTGTTTTGATGTTGCCTGGCCGGGAATCGAACCCACGACCTTATGTGTGCAAGGCGGGCGTGCATACCATTGCACCACGGCGGCACCCGGTTAAAACTTGTAGTTGAAACTTTCAAAATACGGAAAATCCGGAGATACCGTTATATGGAAGCTATACCAAAATATTGACCTACATATGTTTAATATTTTTGGGAACCTCTAATGTCAAATTAAAGGTAGTTTGGTAACAGAAATATAGCTGAAATCATCAAACTTTGTAGAGACGAGAGGTGCCGTTATACGGGGTATATACCGAATGATGGACCGATGTTAATAATTGTTGGAGAAGTTTTGTGACCAATGGGTTTTAACTGGGTCGGTTAAAAATTGTACCTAAAGCTCTCGACATATAGGGGCTATATTAAAACCTTACAATTTTTAGTGAAGAAGTTTCGTGACCTCTGGGAGTCTCAAATGTCAAATAAATTACAGGTAGTTTGGTAAACAAAATACCGAAAATCGGGAGGAACCATTATACGAGGGCAATACCAGAACGGGAACCTTTATTGATACTATATATACTACTATCTTACAAAATTTAGAATGTGTGATATGTCTGAAAAAATTCGGAAGTAACTTCCGAAAAAAAAATCATTCCGACTTCCTTCTAATTTCTATTCAAATTTCGAAAGCGATTTGTTTACCCATTCCGTTCAGATTTAGTTCCAAATTCGATGCGAGATGTCGGAAATATATTTCCCTTTGAATATCTCAATTTTTTTCTTCAGATTTCCATATGAATTCGGAACGAAATCGATTTGATTCTGAAATCATGTCAATCAACAATCACTGAAGAACACTTCTACTCTTTCCTCAAGGCCGTTGAGAAACTGTTTTTAGCTTGGTTTTCTGTAGGCAGAGTAATTTAATTTATCACAAGACTTTGCGAAAACACTGTATATAGAAGGGCTGCTCATTTCTTCACGGTAGCGTAAATTGAGAGCAAGCATCAGTCGTTGTTTTGGCCTGCAACGGAGAAACACATCTTCAATGTGAGCACCCCTGGTCTATAGTGCAATAAGTAACAACAAAACAAAATTCACATGTGTTTGCTCACGGGAAATAGCATTTTGGCAAAGTCAACATACCTCTTCTCTAATCCTTTGCTTCTTAATCCTGGCAATTTATTATCGCAACTCAGTAATAATATTTATTAAAATTTAATAAAAATTACAATACTTTCCCTCTTTTTTCTCTCACTCTCTTTTATCTCGTACCAAATTTTATCAACTTTTGTTTTGCACTTGGAAATACTTAACCACCTCTCCCCCCCTTACTCAAATATCTCCCATTGTTATTTAGTTGTGTGTCTGGCCCATGCAGTTCTCTGTACTTGACTCATAATTTGACTGCGATTTGGTACTTTTTCGCTGGTACTGCGCTGTATAAAACTGGGTGTGGCCGAAAGTTTACGCTGATTTGTCACATTGCCGGCTTCGTCGGTTACCTTCAGTGTGACCGTATTGAAACGAGCCGCATTCGACGATGAGGGACTCATATCCATGTTGTTATTGTTCAGATTTGAAGTGCTTCGCACCATTTGTGACAGTGGCGAATCGACTGTGGACGATGACCGACTATTTTCCCGGGATCCACCACCAGACCCTGCAATATTTCCATTCGACACCGATTGTGTAAGGTTATGATTGAAGGGTTTCATTAGATGTTCATCGAGGCTATTCAGGTTTTTATCCAAACTCAATTGTATTTCATCATTGAGCGTTAGCGGTGAATTGGAATAAGAGTTGCGATTTAGGGTGCCCATGGGTGAGGGCGTTAAATTGCCCATAGAACTGGGTGTGGGAGTGCTTAAGAAATTATAATTACTACTGGCATTGTTGTTATTATTTGATGGACTGCATGACATGGGATTTACATAGAAGAAGGACGATGGGGTTGTGGCTCCACCATTGGGTAAGCCGAGGGCACCAGACGGCGCTCCACTAGCACCCAAATTTAATGCTTGCAGGCGATTTAATAGCTCTTGATTGACCTGAAATAGATCTTTGGAGAGGGCCTCCTGTTGTTGCTGGACATTTGGCGATGCGCTTAGCTGCTGCAGTTGTGTTGTAATGTTTTGTAATTGATTCATGGAGGGGAAGGGACTAGATGATAATGTGTTTTGTGGTAAGATTTCCAGCATTTGCTCCGGAAACATTTAGATGCAACTGGGATTGACTGAATGACGAGGTTGGTGTTTGCAAAGTGTTTGTTTGTTGTTGTTGACCCAGTGGTGATGCCGATGTGGGTGTTTGTTGCTGCTGCTGTTGTTGAAAATTTTGTAGATTTTGCGTCTGTTGATTAAGACCGCTTAGCTGATGACTGAGCGATGTTAGTTGCTGATTAATTGTACCCAAATTATTAATTTGTTGATTGATGGTGGCCAAATTATTATTGGCATTACCAGCTGTGGCTTGCAGTAACATTTGTAGATGATTCTATAGAGTAGAGATGGAGCGTGGCGTCGATTATGGAAAAGAAACAGACAGTGGAAGAAAAAAATGTTGGTGTTGATTGAGTATAAGTTTTTTCATTATTATTCAATTTCTTACACAAACAGCAACAGGAACAGCCATGCTTAAAATTTATAACAACAAAATAAGCACATTGAGAAAAAAGCGTTAAAAAGGACAACACAAACGCACAACAAAAACGCTCTTTTAAAAGAAAATATTAAAGTTTTTATTTTTTTTTAACTGAAAGAAAAATCGAATTAGAGCAAGCAATTGATAAAGCTTTTCTTTAAGTTGTACTCTCTGGAAAGCAAATCCACTGGCAGATAGAACAAAACTTATCTAGTGGTGAAATTCTGCTTAAGTTAATCCAAAAGATTGTCTCTCTCACTTACATAATGTTAAAGTGGGAGAGAGGGTATTTTCATCCGCCTGAATTCTGGACCCATTTCAACGGCGTCAAAAATACTCTCTTAGCGACATTTCCTCATTATCTCAGCCTCGCCATTTGGGTTAAGTTTTAAAAAGTTGGTCCCATGTGTTTGAGCTAATATGAATAGTTGGTTTTCAATACTAGCGAGAACGCGAAAAATACCACAGATCCAATCCAAGATGAGGTATAATAAGGCGGCAAGAGCCGTTGGCTTATCAGCCGAACTGTTGAAAACCGTAATCGACAGACTGATAACTTGTATATATCAGCTGGTTCGCGCCATGTGCAAAGAAGACGGCGTACATAACAATTGGATCCTGAGAACCCTGTATTCCGTCTATAAGAAAGGAGATAATAAGAATGTGTGCACTAACCATAGGGGCATATGTCTGCACCTATGGTCACATTGGTATGGTCCAATGTGACTTTAGACCTGGCAAATCCACCGCTGACCAAATACTTACACTGCGGCAAATCCTGGAAAAGATCCAAGGAATGCAGATCGACACATACATACTTTTTTCGATTAAAAGTCAGCCTTCCACAGCCCTTTTGGTATCCGGGTAAAGCTCATTGGGCTTTCGAAGATGTATTTAACTCATACCCGGTCCTCAGTTAAAATAGAAAATAACCTCTCACCAGTTATTTTCCCATGCTGAAGAGACCAACATCGTGAGACGCTCATTAAAAAAAGTAAAGCTTAAAGAAGGTCGAAGAAGAATTTTCTCTAGAACAGAAGACCTCAGTAGGGATCATCTATAGAAAAGAAGACCTCTGTAGTGGTCTTCTATAGAATATTAGACCTTGGTAGCGGTTTTCTATATAATATAAGACCTTGGTAGGGGTCTTCTATAGAATATAAGGCCTTGGTAGGGGTCTTCTATATATTAGAAGACTTCGGTAGGGGTCTTGTATAGAATATAAGAGCATGGTATGAGTCTACTATAGAATAGAAGACCTCGGTGGGGCTCTTCTATAGAATAGAAGACTTTGGTAGAGTTCTTCTATAGAATAGAAGACCTAGGTAGAGGTTTTCTATAGAATAGAAGACTTCTGTAGGAGTCTTCTATAGAATAGAAGACCTCGGTAGGGGTTTTCTACAGATTACAAGACGTTGGAAGGGGTCTTCTATAAAATAGAAGACCTTGGTAGGGGTCTTCTATAGAATAGAAGACCTCCGTACGTATCTTCTATAGATTAAAAGACTTCTGTAGGTCTTTTATAGAATATAAGACAATGGTAGGGGTTTTCTATAGAATAAAAGACCTCGGTTGGGCTCTTCAATAGAAAAGAAGAATTTGGTAGGGTTCTTCTATACAATAGAATACCGCGGTATGGGTTTTCTATAGAAAAGAATACCTCGATAGGTTTTATTTATAGTAGAAGACCTCGGTAGGGGTCTTCTATAGAATGGAAGACCTCGGTAGGGGTCTTCTATAGAATGGAAGACCTTGGTAGAGGTCTTCTATAAAATAGAAGACCTTGCTAGGGGTCTTCTATAAAATAGAAGAACTTGGTAGGGGTCTTCTATAGAATAGAAGACCTCCGTACGTGTCTTCTATAGATTAAAAGACTTCTGTAGGGTCTTTTATAGAATATAAGACAATGGTAGGGGGTTTCTATAGAAGAGAAGACCTCGGTTGCGCTCTTCTATAGAAAAGAAGAACTTGGTAGGGGTCTTCTATGGAATGTAAGACCTCGGTAGGGGTCTTCTATAGAATGGAAGATCTCGGTAGGGGTATTCTATAGAATGAAAGACCTCGGTAGTGGTCTTCTATAGAATGGAAGATCTCGGTAGGGGTATTCTATAGAATAGAAGTCCTTTGTACGGGTCTTCTATGGTATCGAAAACCTCCATGGAGGACTTTTACAGAATAGAAGACTTTCGTAGGGGTCTTCTATAAAACAGAATCCTCGGTAGGGGATCTCGGTAGGGGTCTTCTATAGAATAGAAGACTTCGGTAGGGGTCTTCTATAGAATAGAAGACCTCGGTAGGGGTCTTCTATAGAATAGAAGACCTCGGTAGGGGTCTTCTATAGAATAGAAGACCTCGGTAGGGGTCTTCTATAGAATAGAAGACCTCGGTAGGGGTCTTCTATAGAATAGAAGACCTCGGTAGGGGTCTTCTATAGAATAGAAGACCTCGGTAGGGGTCTTCTATAGAATAGAAGACCTCGGTAGGGGTCTTCTATAGAATAGAAGACCTCGGTAGGGGTCTTCTATAGAATAGAAGACCTCGGTAGGGGTCTTCTATAGAATAGAAGACCTCGGTAGGGGTCTTCTATAGAATAGAAGACCTCGGTAGGGGTCTTCTATAGAATAGAAGACCTCGGTAGGGGTCTTCTATAGAATAGAAGACCTCGGTAGGGGTCTTCTATAGAATAGAAGACCTCGGTAGGGGTCTTCTATAGAATAGAAGACCTCGGTAGGGGTCTTCTATAGAATAGAAGACCTCGGTAGGGGTCTTCTATAGAATAGAAGACCTCGGTAGGGGTCTTCTATAGAATAGAAGACCTCGGTAGGGGTCTTCTATAGAATAGAAGACCTCGGTAGGGGTCTTCTATAGAATAGAAGACCTCGGTAGGGGTCTTCTATAGAATAGAAGACCTCGGTAGGGGTCTTCTATAGAATATAAGACCTCGGTAGGGGTCTTCTATAGAATAGAAGACCTCGGTAGGGGTCTTCTATAGAATAGAAGACCTCGGTAGGGATCTGCTACAGAATAGAAGACCTCGGTAGGGATCTTCTATAGAATAGAAGACCTCGGTAGGTATCTTCTATAGAATAGAAGACCTCGGTAGGGGTCTTCATAGAATAGGAGACCTCGGTGAGGTCTTCTATAGAATAGAAGACCGCGGTAGGGGACCTCGGTGAGGTCTTCTATAGAATAGAAGACCGCGGTAGGGGTCTTCTATAGAATAGAAAACCTCGGTAGGGGTCTTCTATAGAATAGAAGACCTCGGTAGGGGTCTTCTATAGAATAGAAGACCTCGGTGGGGGTCTTCTATAGAATAGAAGACCTCGGTAGGGGTCTTCTATAGAATAGAAGACCTCGGTGGGGTCTTCTATAGAATAGAAGACCTCGGTAGGGGTCTTCTATAGAATAGAAGATCTCGGTAGGGGTCTTCTATAGAATAGAAGATCTCGGTAGGGGTCTTCTATAGAAGAACTCGGTGGGGTCTTCTATAGAATAGAAGACCTCGGTTGGGGTTGGGGTTGTAAAATTCAGTCGGTAGTTTAGCATATAGACGGTTCCATCCGACTTCGATCATTTGCTTACCGGTTTCATTTTTCTTTTCAAAAACCAACAGATTGATAACCTTTCTATATTATTCGGCAAATTCCAGTAATAGCAAATTTCCAATATATTTTGAAAACAAAATAACAATAAATGCAACATGCGCCACAAAATTTTCATTATAACAATATCATATTATGAATAAAATTGGAAAATTGAAATGATTTACAAAAAATTGCAATAAAATTGGCAAAATAACAATTGTTGAACAAAAATCATGCAAAAATAAAACAACAACAACAACAACGAAAACAATATATGCCAAACTCACCTGTGGTGCCATTCCTATATTGGCTGTGGTTAGACCAGGCGCCTGTTGTTCATTGTATGCACCCAGTGAGGCCAAATGTTCCAGTAGTTCACGATTTTGCTGTAACAGTTGTTGTGTACGAGCCTATACGTATATTTAATATATAAAATGTTAATTAAAAATATTTCATATGGCTATAAATAAATTAATTTGGTATTTACCTGGGCCTCAATACGAGCATTAGTTTCCGATATTAATTGTTCTCTCACCATCATTAGTTGCGTTAGGGCATGACGTGTTTGCATTGCCTGCTGTTCCAATTGATCTTTCAGTTTATTAATTTCACGACTGGGTGAAGATGGTGATGTTGGTGATTTATCTTCATCGGGCTGTAATTTGGAGAGAAATTGTAATGTGAGAAAGACAGTTTTAGGAGATATGTCACAAGGAGTGATGATGTAACTCATATAACTATTGTACGAAAAGAAGTCCCTTTTAAAGATTAATTTTGCGACTCAGTATTAAACTTTTTTCAATGGAGGATTTGGAAATATCACATGTCCAAAGAAATATGAACGGACCACCCATTTCTGTTTAGGTATTTTGTTGAAATATATTTCTATGATTCTTTTAACAAATTGTACAGCGTAGTGCCACGCTTATTAACTGCCACATAATAAATAATATTTGATAATTGTTTGGTTGATGAAAAACACAATCACACCCACAAATGTGCCACCAACACCAGCCAAAATGTTTATAGAACAGCGCCATTAATTAGGGGCACAAATCAATTGATTATGAAAACAAAAACAAAATCTAGGCACTATATGCCAAATAAATAAGAAAGTAAACAAAAAGTCAAAAATATCGCCAAAGATTCAACAAAATTTAACTGCATGGTATGAATGTGTATATTTTCTCATTCCATTATGATCTTATTACAGTCACATAATAAAACACATTTTTATCGGTTTTAAATGGGTATCGAGGGAAACCATCTTGGGCGTATGTCATAAAGCATGTTAACGTTTTTGTGTAAGTAATGGTCTGTTCCTTTACTTTTAAAAATGGTAACAGTGGCAGAAGATGGTAAAAGTGTTAAACTGCTATCATATGAATTGTATGCTATTAAAAGTAAGGGAACACTTTACAGGTTAAAAATGGTAAGAAATGGTAACCTCAGGCACGTAAAGGAACAGAGCATAATTGAACTTTGATTCCCAAAATCACGTTGATAACCCCCAATTTGCCGAAGATTATTTTGTACATTTATTTTATGGACTATTTGTTCAAAATAATGAGAGGGGGTTACTTTTTTCGTTCGTGTGAAAATTACCAATTCAATTAACATTTATAGCCATGTCTGTCCATCCATCAGCTACTCTCTCTTGTTTTTGTTTTTATTTTTATCATTATTTTTTTTTTGTGGGTCGGTTTTCCATTTTGTGTTTTGGCTTTAATCAACGCCATTCATTATAAATAAATAACAACACATGTGGAAAACTCTGTCCATGTGTGTGCTTTGGAGTATATTAGGATGTTTGTAGAAATTTTGTAAATTGAGGGAACGATAAGGATAAGGAATCCAAATAGGGTGGAGACTGAGTTATACTTTTGAGTTATAGTTATATGCTCCAGTGGAAGATCATGGAATAAAATAAATCTTTATAAATAAAAATTAAATGTCGTTCGTTGGTAATGGCATCAGTTGAGAACGGCTGGGATAATTCTTTTTGCGAAATGTTAGCCATAACCCGACTTAGGTTTTTATGCAAAGATCATGCCCACTTTTAAGCCCACTTTTAAGCCCACTTTTTCAATTTTAAATTTTTAACTTTTCTACAAAAACTACTGAACCTATTTTCTGAAACTGTCAGAGAGGGGGCGGGGTACTTCCCCTGTACCCTATTTCTTTAAAAATGCTATACTTACAATAACTGCAAATGTATCGGTTTTGAAATTAATTTGCGAGACAATTGTGGTTGTATCTCCGACCTTACCAATTTTTAAGCACCAAAGACTTGACCACGCCCACTTTTTAAAATATGTTAAATCTACAAAACTACTGAACCGATTTTCCAGAAATTTTCTGTGAATGTACAGGGATGGCCCCCTGTGAAGTAGGGTGCATATTTTCTTGAATTTAGAAGGGGGCTGGGTAATTCCCTGTGCTATATTTTAAAAACGCCATATCTTTATGAATGCAAATCAAATGCCGTCGTAATCCAACTTAGTTTTTTATGGAAAGAAATTTTTACCGCGCCCACATTTTTCAATTTTCAATTTAAATTTTTCCGCAAAAACTACTGAACCGATTTTCCTGAAATTGTCAGGGAATGTACAGGGATGGCCCCCGAAAACATGCTACATATTTAATTGAATTCCAGAGGTGGCGGTGTACCTCCCCTATGAGATATTTTAAAAAACTATATTTGCAAAAATTGCGCATAAATCAGTTTAAATATTTATAAAATAATCTACAATTTAGGTACTTTTTGGGGCCTAAAGACCCGACCACCGAACCGATTTCCTTCAAATTTGCAGCGAAAGCTCAATGTTTGCCGTTGTTATGTATATTTTATGAATTTTGGAGAAGATGAGGTACCTTCCCCACGCCTTTCAGCATAAATTTTGGAAGCCAAAAAACCGGACCACGCCGGACTTTTTTCAATACATTATTTTTCCAAAACTACTGAACATAATTTCATGCAATTTTCAAAAAATGTTCAGGAATGTCCCGTGGTGTTTTATAATCGCTATATTTGCTAAACTTATGAGTGCATCGGATTGCAAATTCATTTTCGAAACAACGTTGGTTGCGCCCCCGATCAAGAAAAACGATATATTTAAAAATGTCCTTAAATGGTGGCGTTCAACGGCGTTCATCAGTCATGAAAAACTGAAACAAATACATAAGTCTCAATAAGCGGGAGAATTCGACTTAACCATTTTTTTAACTTTTATAATTAGATGGACGCTAATAAATCCTAAACAGTATCAATGGGCGAAAAAATCCGACAAAGTCTGTAAGAGAAAAGAATGGATACAGACGAAATCTGTTGGTAAATTTAAAATCCTCCTCGGTTTGACAAAGGACCGAAGAAGTGAGGTAGAAAATGCCTATTTTTTAATTCTCAAGCATAAAGTCCATAAAAAATTGTCATTAAAACTCATTACGACGGGCCAGCAATGCGGGTCGGGATCTGCTAGTAAAATTCTAAAAAGTAGCCGGCCCTATCTTTTTATACCCTTCACCACGAACTATATTGATGTAAATACAAAGAAGGAAACTTCCTTTCATTTAGGAGAGTATTAAGGCCTTCCTCTACGTAAGGGTTTATTCCTTGGAGGATCAGAAAATCGTAACTGATGATAACCACTATGTAGGCGAGGAAATCAAAACATCGATCTGTACCAAGAAACTCCTAAAAGAAAGTAACTCCAAGGAAGGCTGAACACCGAATTTCAGACATTTCGGCATAATCATGTGACCATAACTTTTAAAATACCGAAAATCTAGGGGGCTAAATGGAGACGTTGACCTATCTCGACCTGTGCCGGAAAGTTTTATACCCCCAACGAAGGCTATGTAGAAAATTTCAGCTGTTTCGGTGGGATATTGAGGCAATAACTTACAAAATACCGAAAATCGGGAAGGATCACTCTATGGAGGCTATATGAAGACGAGGACCTATACCGACAAATTTCAGGTGAAAAGCTGTACACCCCCAAGAAGACTAAATGACAAATTTCAGCCATTTCATTTGGATTTTGAATTCACAATTTTCAAAATACAGAAAATCGGGAGGTATTTTTCTATGGGCGCTATATGAAAACGTGGACATATACCGACAGATTTTTAGTGGAAAGTTTTTTACACCCAACGAATGCTAAATACCAAATTTCAGCATTTTCGGCTGCAACCCCCCTTTTATGGGGGTTATATGAAAACGTGGACCTATACTGATAATTCTCTTCTGGAATGTTTTATACCGAAGACAAAATACCAAATTCAAAATAACGAAAATCGAGAGGGACCGTTCTATGGGGGCTATGTGAGGATGTAAGGCTATACCGACAAATTTCAAGTGGAAAGTTTTATACCCCGAACAAAGACTAAATACCAAATTTAAACCATATCGGATATTGAAGCCACAACCTTCAAAATACAGAAAATCGGGATGTACTCTTCTATTGGGGCTATATGAAAATGTGGACCTATAGTGATAATTCTCTTCTGGAATGTTGAATATCCCCATCGAACACAAAATCCCTAATTCAAAATACCGAAAATCGGAAAAAAGAGCCCCAAATTTCAGCCATTTTATTTGGAAATTGAAACCACATTGAGGCCACAGCCTCAATACCGAAAATCGAGATGTACCGTTCTATGGTGGCTATATTAAAACGTGGACCGATATAGCCCATTTTCAATGCCAAACATCCAAGGATTAATAGAAACTTCTGTAGCAAATAATAAACCTCTATCTTAAATATTGCGAGCTGTATCTTGATTTCAACAGGCAGACGGACGGATGTAAAGACGGACATGGGACTTTGAGGAATAATTTGATGTGTTACAAACGGAATGACAAATTTAATTATACCTCCATGTTATGGTGGGGTATATTAAAAAGCGTTAAGTCCTGCCGGGCCAAACTTTTTATATCCCTCACGTGAACTATTCTAAAGTCATACCAATGCCACCAAATTTAGGTGGATACGTTTTTTTGGCTACTTTGAACTCTAAATGCCAAATGTCATCAAAATACCCAAAATCGTTCGGTACCGAGGCTACTCCCAAACGTGGACCTATGTACACAACTTTTGGCGGAGACGTTTTTTGATTACTACAAGCCCAGATTGCTAAATTTTGGACACTTAAGACGGACAGCCAGCCAGGCAGAGGAACGGACAGAGCTAGATCGACTCCAAATTGTCTAAAACGGATTTAGTCCAAACGTAAATGTGGTCTAAAACCATTATTTCGATGAGGCACATTTTGGTCGTATGAAAGTGTATATATTAGGGTTATGACTTTTTTACAACCTCGTATCCCTATATGATATTTTGATGAGGTTTTACCTAAGATTGCATAAAATCTTAATTATAAAGTAATTCGATAAAATAAGCATCCGCACAAAAAGCTTTTAAAGTTTTTATTTTTCAGAACTTTTGGAACAAAATTTTGAAGTCAATGTACAATGAAAGACATTTAACTGAAAACAAGATATAGGGGCACACGATATTACCAAAATGACATAACCATTTGTTTCTCACTAATTTTACCATTGTATTATATCACATATATCATTTTATATATTATATCATATATCATAAAAATTAAAAGTGATTTGTTCGAGACCTTTTTTAAAATTAAATGCAATAAATTTATTTTAGTCATTAATAGGCAAAAGGACATTTATTCGTGCAACACGAAATAATTTTTTGAGAACGAAATGTTTCATTTCATAGAACTTTTTCAATTTTTTTTTCAAAGTTGTTTGTGCGGAACGTTTTTTTTTTTTAATAAATTGGAATGAATTTTATTTTTTGCATTAATAGGCAAAAGTTCATTCATTCTCACTACAGGACATCATTTTTCAGAAAAAAACCAAAAAGTCATAAACCTAGTATACAACGAGTGTTAATTGTCCTGCTACTTCTTATAAATATATACAATCATTAACATGTTTCTTTCTGAGCTAACTTGTTTCCTGTAACATCATGTAAAAAAATTGGACAAAATATTGTTTTTCCACAAAATATTGCATTTTGATGCACTGTGCAGTGGATTAACATTTCTTGTACTCACTCTATTACTGTCCATATAATATAATATTTTGATATAAATTTTTATGTTTTTGCGTAAAAGTTTTTGTCTGATCGAAATACAGAGCACCTTATTGTTGTTGGCATACATTCCAAAATATAAATTAGCTTGCATATTAAATTTTTACATTTAATCACCTGCACCCATGTCTGTGATTATTTTATATTTTTAATTATCAAATAACTGACGCTTTTCGTTCACTCAGGTGCACATACACACATACTATGAATAGAATTTGTTTTCCAATGGCAAGATTATTTTCAATTACTTTGCGTGATTTGTATTCAAAATTTCTTTTTAGAATAGAAATATACCCACACATCCATATTTAGCAAATAATTTGTTTACATTTAAGCAAATGGAATTCACATTTGTTGGCGTTTAAACTTCAAAGTATGGCAAAGTTTGAAATTGTTTATCTACAATTTCAATCAAATGATACGGAATTTGTTTCTTTAAATTTCCAGTATTTGATCAATACGATACAAAACATTTGTAATTAGATTTTTTTCTTTTACATTTTACTATGATTGGGCTGGCGATTTGTTTGGATTATAGTTTATCATAAAATTTATGAAATATTTTTACATGTACCCATGTACATACACATGTATGTATGTATATTCTTCTCTACAATTATAATGATAGTTTATACTAATGGCACTTTGAAGAAATTTTTTTGTAATTGTTGTTTCATGTAGAATATAAAAATAACTTGAAATTCGGTAAATGAACTTTTAAAATTCAAAATAAAAAATTAAATTGAAATGGGAAATCATTGGATTTTTCTTTAGAAATATGGGACAGATTTAGAGTCGGTCGGACTTGGCTTCGAACCACTGAAAAAGCATCCGTGAATAATTAGGCTCCTAAAATGAATGAATGAATGAATAACAGAAACACTTTTAAAGTATTTATCCTATCACCTAAATATTTGCATTTCTTTAATTTGAATATTTTTTTGAGTTTGCACATACATTGTTAACATACATACATTGGAATTCATGTATATGTCATTAAAATACAACATGCCCGAGTGATTGTCAAGCATGTTATGGCACCTCATTGCTCTAAATACGGATGATGCTGAACTTTACACCACTTAAGGGCTTTCGACAGCGATGTGGTCACTACAGATACCATACAAGTGATGTGCTTCTAACTCCCATTGTCCATGGAATCATGTAAATTTTGTTCGCATAAACGATGTGCTTATGTATATGTATGTACATTAGGATTATGACTTTTTTACAATTTTATATCCCTACCTAAGATTAGATAAAATCCCAATTACAAAGTGATCCGAAGAAAAAAATCTTCCGCACAAAATGATTTTAAAACTTTTATTTATCAGCACTTTGGACAATTTTTGAAGTCGCAGTAGCAGATATTTAAGTGCAGACAAGCTTTAGAGCCACACGACATAACCAAAAAAAACCTTTTCCTTATCACTAATTTTATTATCAATGTTATGATATACATTGACGTAGGGGATGGAAGTCCTGACCGGTTTTAACATGGCAAAGCCCAGGATTTATCTTGGTCCCTCTTTCATCTCAAGTGGACACTGACCTCCCCGTGGTGTCACCTGGGGAAAAAGCCTTTAACACCCCTTTAAAGGTAGTGAGCTAACATGTGCCGCACGTTCATCCATAAGAACGTTAAAAACTTGGGTTTGGGCGTCGGGTTAATAACCCTCCGCTAGAAAAAACAGCCTACTATGAAAAAACGAAAGAAAAGAAAAACAAACCCCTCTAAAGTTGACGAACCCCGCAAACGTTTTAAGGACCATGATCTGCGAATCTGCACCTGGAATGTTCACACTCTTTATAGAGAAGGTGCAGTCTTCGCATTGGCAGACGTACTTGAAAAGTACATCGCCGATATGACTGCCATACAGGAAATACGATGGATTGGGAAAGGCGTCACAACAACACCTAAAGGTGACGCACTGTATTATAGCTGTCATGACGTAAAGCATGAGTTTGGTTGCGGATTCGTAGTTAGTCGGAGACTAAAACATCTGGTATCCAGCTTCACCCCAGTGAATAAAAAACTTGCTGCAATTCGAATAAAAGCTAAATTCTTCAACATCAGATTTATTTGCGCTCATGCTTCCCCTGAAGAAAAGGACGAACAGACCAAAGATATATTTTACGAGCGCTTAGAAGAAACATATGACCGTTGCCCTGTCCATGACATTCAAATCATTCTAGGCGATTTTAATGCCAAAATTGGAAAGGAGAATATCTTTGGCCCAACAGTCGGGAAATTCAGTCTCCACAGTGAAACATCTGACAATGGCATGCGGCATATAGGTCTACTTTACAATCCGTAGCAACGCGTAGCGCACGAGGGAGATATAGGGAGAAAAGGAGAGAGAAGAAACGTCTTTTCCACAGGAAAAAGAGAGAGATGGAAAAGCGGGAGTGTGAAAAAATCGAGATGTACAGGAGCCAGAATGAAGTCCGAAAATTCTACCAAAGAGTCAAGCTGTTTGACTCAAGCATCAAACTGATGGCTTTGGTACAGGCACATCCTCCTGTAGAGACCAGTAAGGTAATTTGGTAACTGATACTGATAGTGTACTCAGTATATGGAAAGAACATTTTTCAAAACTGTTGGTATCCAATAGCAGCGAAGACGACGAAGATACCACAGTCCCAATCCCAGAAGATGGTATTGAATGTATACCGCCCAGCCAAGATGAGGTAAAGACAGCAATAAATCGGCTGAAGAATAATAAGACAGCAGGAGCCGATGGCTTACCAGCCGAGCTGTTCAAAACCGGAGGCGACACCCTGATAAGGTGTATTCATCAGCTAGTTAGCACCATCTGGCAGGAAGAACGAGTACCCGCCGATTGGAACCTGAGTATCATGTGTCCCGTCCACAAGAAGGGAGATGAGACTGTATGCTCTAACTATAGGGGCATAAGTCTGCTCCCTATTGCCTACAAGATCGTGTCAGGGATATTGTGCGAACGACTAAAGCCTATGGTCAACGAGATAATTGGACCATACCAATGCAGCTTTAGACCTGTCAAGTCCACCATTGACCAGATATTTACCCTGCGGCAAATCCTGGAGAAGACCCAAGAGATGCAGATCGACACCTACCACCCTTTTCTCGATTATAAAGCAGCCTTCGACAGCCCGCTGCGTTCAAAGGTATTCCCAGCCATGTCTGAATTTGGTATCCCCGCAAAGCTCATCCGGCTTTGTAAATGACTTTAACTGACACGAGGTCCTCAGTTAAAAAAGGAAAGAACCTCTCCGAAGAGTTTGGTACCAAAAGAGGTTTCAGACAAGGAGACAGCCTTTCGTGTGATCTCTTCAACATCTTGCTGGAAAAGGTTATACGAGAGGCAAACGTCAAAAGAAGTGGCACAATCTACACCAATAGTCACATGTTACTTGCTTATGCTGATGATATAGACATCATGGGCCGATCAGTAAAAGAAGTAACTGATACCTTTATGAAGGTCGAAGGAGAATCTGCTAAAGTGGGTCTTGCGGTAATCGGTGAGAAGACCAAGTCGATGGTGTCGACGCGCAATGCGTACATTGAGCTCGGACCGACTGTGCAAGTTGGTTCCTATAATATTGAGGTAGGTCGTCTACCTCGGCACCCCCGTAAACACAACAAACGACATCAGTTGTGAAATAAAAAGAATTGTATTGGCCAACATACATATGTATGCTACTTTGGTTTAAGTAAGCAGTTTAAAAACAAAGCCACATCTCGTCAAACAAAATTAACGCTCTACAAAACACTGATACTACCCGTGCTGATGTATGGCTCCGAAGCCTGGGTACTTGCGCAAGCAGTCATGACAGTGCTTGGTGTGTTTGAGAGAAAAATTCTTCGAAAGATCTACGGATCAATCTGCGTTGACGGTGAATATCGATGAACCACGAGCTGTATCTGCTATACAACGACATCAATATTGTTAAACGTATCGAGATGCAGCGATTGCGTTGGCTAGGCCATATCATAAGAATGAGCGATGATGAACCCGCTAAAAAGGCGTATAAATACGGACCGCTTGCCGGTGCACGCAGGATTGGCAGGCCAAGGAATAGATGGCGCAAACAAGTGGATGATGAGATGAAAAGGCGCGGTATTCCAGAGTGCGAAGCAACAAATAGAGAGAATTGGAGATCTTTTCTTAGTTCGGTCTTTGGAACAAATGTTCTGTAATGGGCCAGCTAAGTAAGTAAGTAAGTTATGATATACATATATCAGTTTATATCACAAATAATTTTATTTCATACATCGCATCAATTAAAAGTGGTTTGTTCGTGACCTTATTTAATATAAATACAATAAAAGTTATGTTAGCCATTAATAGGCAAAAGATTTGAGCATTTTTTTTCTCATTTAGTTTTTTTTTACAGAAATATACGGGGTATGTTCTGGGACACACTTCACCTGTCACTTCACCTCTCAAGCATTTTGTTCAACCCATTTACCCCTATTTTTTGCGAATTTCTTGGGGTTAATATTCATTAGGATATTTAAAAAGAAGAGTACTACCTAGTCCGTCCATAAAATACTCGAAAAAGCGTAAATGGGGTAAACAAAATGCTTGAGACGTGAAGTGAGAGGTGAAGTGTGTCTCAGAACATACCCGATAATACCAAAATGGTTTGTGCGCGACCTTTCTTAATACTTAAATTGAATAAACGTTATTTTAGTCATTAGTAGGTAAAAGTTAATTCATTCCCTCTACTGGAAATTGTTTTTGAGAAAAATAAAACAAAAAATCATAACCCTAATGCACATGTGTATGCTTTTGTGTCTGGTACTTACCACTAAACTTCCAGATTTACTGAGATTCGTTTGCGGTATCAATTCCAAATGATTGGGCCTTTGGGGTACATTTAAGTCCGGTGTTACAGCTGCAGGCCATGTTGATTTAACCGACAAAAAGAAGATAGAGAGAGGGAGACATTTGGTTAGCAATTTGATTGTAGGATAAAGGTATGTTGGTATATAAGTATGTGTATGTTTGCACAAGCTACTACTACATAATAGGATGTTGAAATGTAATATTATTTTCGAATGAGTCTTTATAAAAATATGTTTTTTACATGAACCATGAATAACTATTAAATATATTAAGCTTATAAATTATTGTCATTCCACATCTTGTAACTAAAATCCCATTAATATTCATTAAATCCCAATAGTTTTATAAAAATCAGCGATATTTGAATGCATTTAAATTCTGTTCAATCTCGCACATGTTTAAATAACATTATAGAGTTTACTTTATTTAGAAGAAATTTGCTGCATTATCTGATGGAAAGAAGTCTATATACCGAAACCAAGGTCCACAACCGAAGGCCGCACTATGCTAACAAAGAGAAGAAAGCGGCATACACAATTATTTGAACCTGATTATATTATGCTACGTATGAAAGAAAGTAGAATAGATCTATTGATATGAACTACCACGACATATACACTCACACGCAGAAAAATATATGTTAGAAATATGTTTGGATCCAAACAAATATTTGTTTGGGACTGGTTGCAAACAAATATATGTTTGGATCCAAACATAATTTCTTTGTGTCCAAACAATTACATGTTTGCAACATTTTGTAACATATCTCAATTTTATTTGTTTGGGTACAAACATATTTTTTATAGGTGGAGAGAGGATTTTTGTCAAAGAGAGTAACAGCAGGGCTCTCGCGGCTGCGGAGTGCTGTTTTATAATAAATGGTGGTGTGTATGCGGCCAAACACCTGTGTTTCGTGCTCTGTTGTTGTTAACCAAAGTAGCAAACGAAGGGGAAAAGAAAAAAATGTTGTTCTTCTTTCTTCAGTTTTCTAAATACAATCGTTGAGTAAAGACGGTAAAGTGAGTAAGTAAATCAGTGTTTTGTGTTTTCCTTAAGAAATGGTGATTTTTAGTAAATTTAATGCCCAACACATTTTATAATTGGAAATTTTATAATTGAATCAAATTGGCGAATGGAAATATTTTATTGGACAAGGAAGAAATTCCATTTAATATTGGTAATTCACGGTGCTCTTGAGTCAAATTTAAATGGAAGGTGCTTACACCTGTGAAGTTTTTGCGGATTCTGAAACTACAATGTTCATAGATGAGAAAAATAAAAAAACTAAAAAAATCGCCGGAGCGCTTTTTAAATAAATCGCGATTCAAGTTGACATTTTTAGGGGTTGTTTAGGTAATCACGATTTTACTTAGAAACCGCAAGTCCAATCAAAATGAGAAAATGTTGTAGCTATGAAAAATCTCTACAAGATTGACCTTTACGGTATTTTTGCAGGTTTTACCATTTTTAAGATTTTGAAGTTCAAAATTGGGACAATGCACTGACTGTATCGCCCCCTTATAAAACAATGTCATGAAGGGTGCGCCTTAACTAACTTTTAATGAAAACAGCTTACACAGGGGAAGTTTTTGTGAATTCTGAAACAGCAATGTTCATAGATGAAAAAAATCCAAAAATAAGAAAAAATCGCTGTAGGGATTTTTGAATAAATCGCGGTCAAAATTGTGATTTTTAGGTGTTTTTTGGGTTTTAACGATTTTGCTTGGAAACCGCAAGTCCAATCAAAATGGAGGTAAAGAAAATGTTGTAGCTGTAATAATTCTCTACAGGATTGACGTTTATGATTTGTTCTCAGGCTGTACCATTTTTGAGATAAAGAAGCTCAGTTTACATTTTTAGGTTTTTTTGTTGGGGTTTCGCGATTTTTCTTGAATATGGCAAGTCTTATCGGCATGGGACCTGAGAAAATCTTATAGCTGTGAAAATTCTCTACAAGACTGGCTTATGCAAGTTTTCCTAGATTTTACCATTTTTTTAGATATATAAGTTTAAGTTGGGAAATTGCAGTCATGACATTGTTTTATAAGTAGACGATACAGAATTGAATTGAATTTGAATTGTCCCAATTTCAACTTCTATATCTCAAAAGTTGTAAAACCTACGAAAATATCATTAAGGTTAATCTTGAAGAGAATTTTGATAGCTACAACATTTTCTTTATTACCATTTTGACAGGACTTGCGGTTTCCAAGCAAAATTGCAAAAACCTAAACAACCCCTAAAAATGTCAACTTGAATCGCGATTTATTTAAAAAGCGCTCCGGCGATTTTTTTAGTTGTTTGATATTTCTCATCTATGAACATTGTAGTTTCAGAATCCGCAAAAACTTACCAGGTGTAAGCACCTTCCATTTAAATTTGATTCAAGAGCACCGTGAATTACATCAATACATTTTTCATATACATACATACATATGTATATTTGAAATATGGATGTACCTATTTGCCTGAAGACAATGCAATACGATGATTTTTCATATGGATCTCATTATTCATATTTTCTGGAACATCATTACCACTCGCAGGTTGCCCTCCGGTCCAATACCCCAAGTGAAACCGAAAAACCCTTAATAACCCTAGAGTAAGGCAGTATGATCATCACCACTCGGTAGTTGCCCTCCGGTCAAATATCCCAACCCTTAATAGAACTGACATAGGAAGTCAACAGGTTTGTCGCTGAATGTGAGAGAAAACTGGGAAGAATCTAGATACTTAAACTGATAATCGGGCTGAGGTGGTAGCATTGTCCATGATGATGACGTAAATGTAAATATCCAAAAGGTTGCCACCAAAGGTGAAATATAGACCAACTTCACCTTCACTGTTGCCTGTAGGGAAGACCACATGGCTTTACACCTCCTCCATTATTCGAACACCAATTTAGCAAACGATCATCTGCTTAAATTTTAGGCAGTAGTTCGTGGAATTCTACAAGGATTTCTCCAAGGAGGGGAACTGCTTAATATCTACCTATCCAGTATTCGACTCCCTTTAGATGACTAGAGATCGTTAGAAATGTGGGTGCTTAAAGGATGCCTGAACTATGCTGTTATATATCTGCCATCTTAGAAGTTTGAAGTAGGGGTTAGCAGTAGGAACGAGGCCCTCAAGTCCATTAGGAGGTCTTCCAGAAATGGGAACGAGATTCATTTCTTACAAGGCGATAGGTCTGTTTGGGTAAGCTATGCGGACATAAACAATCTATCACTGCTAAGGAACGTCAGCTCCATCAACAAAACACACACCGACTCACAGTGGCCAAATTTCCGAAAAACCTGGCCAAAAATGGAAAAATCAATTATATCAATTGACACTAAATAGTGTCAAGTATTGTTTACAGGATCCCACTGGGTGTAGTTATGAAAAAATATATACGCTTTTTGTTTAGCAAGTGAGCATAATAGCAGGTCAAAGTTACCCCTATTTAGGAAAAAATTTTCTCATAATTTAAGTTGCTTTTTAAATATTATAATATTCAAAATAAATAACGGGTTTTAAATATTGTTGTTTTGTAATTGTAATGAAACGTATGTGAAAGGAATTTAAAATGTTCAGTGTCGCCAACGAAGTCGCGTTTTGTAATAATTGATGTCCGTATTTGTTGATTTTTTAAGGGTAAATATTCACAATAAATGGTGAAAATAGTTGGGAGTAAGATCGAGTTGGACTGTGTACTTTATTATTTCATAAAAAGGGAAGGCTTTTTTTTTCAATTTCCATCGGAACATCCTGCACATATTTGCACTTTTCCTTTTTATGTGATATTTTGTCATGCAGATGTATACACATTTTCGTTAATTCAGAATGTCAGGGAAACTTCCTGGCTTTTCGTAAAATTTAGAGTTTTGATGTATTCTAGGACATATAGTAAAATTTTATGGCGAACAAAATCTGGAATATTTTGATCTGATACGATCACATTTTATAGGAGATTTTAATGACTTGTGGAATAAGGGACCAAAAAGACCCCTTTTATGACTCACACGAGCGTTAATTTTTTAAGAAAAATATTCCTCGCATTCTGTCCATAAAGTTGCCAAATACACTATATACCTAAAGCGCAAGGATTCCAAGTAATCTTAACTTAAATATTTCTAGAACTGTAGAAATGGCAGAAGCTTGCAACCCTATTTTAGTTTCTAGCCTTTTTGGCAAAATTAATACCGACACTTTCTTGGTATGCAATGCAAAAAAAGACTTCATTTCTTTGGCGAATTATAGTAAAATTTACGGAGAACATTTTTGTCTTTGACGCCATTCTTTTAAAATGACGTTTTGCATGACAACTTTTCCAAAACTCACATGAAGTACGACTTTAGCCCTAAAATTTGTTTTTAATTTTGCATATTTCTGGAGTTTTATAAGATATAGAGTTTTGGTGTATTCTAAGACCTATAGTAAAAATTGATTAAGAACAAGTATGCAGAATATTTTGATCTGATACGATCATATTTTGTAGGAGGAGAGTCCACAAAGCCCCTTTAATGATCGTCTGAGGGTTAAAAGGTTAGGTTTAAGTCATTCATTTTTAGAGTTTTAGCCAGGTTTTTCGTAAAACTAGACATAACTACCGAAAGTGCGGTGCATGTCTCCATGACACACTGCATGTTTTCAACTGATCATCCAAATCTACTAAACTAAATCTACTAAAAGTATCAGCCATCAATGCCTGTGATTGTACAAAAGACAACAGCGAATACGTTTGTATAAAATATTACTAGGTCAACATTTTGGGCCTGTCTGTCAAAATGATCAACCGATTCATTTTCATGATCAACCGATTCGTTATGGTGCGCTCCACTCAGCCAGACAGACCGACGGACTGGGCCAGATCGACTCTAGTTTGTGGTACCTTTTGCCTTTAGGCTGGAGAGGCTATATACATTGAAATTATGGTCCAGCTGGAGACAGTATAACTCTCGTAGGGATCAACTGATTTGGTTCTCATAAGATTCTGGACTAATTTTTTGCAAAGTGCAGTTTAGGGTCTCTTGTCAGATCGCATGACATTTTCTGCATCAGATTGTGTTCGCGGTCCCTTTCACGACAGCTGAAATGGCTGATGAACACTGAAATTTATGAATTGAGTATCCGATTTGGCCGAAACTTTTCACATCGTAATTTTTTTCAAACATACATCAAGTTCCCACAAAAGTTAAATATTGTTGCTTAAGCGAATTTTGAAGGCTTTTCGAGGGTCGCTTGCAAATTTTTGACAAAAATATTTCTTGTGGTCCCGTTACAGAGGTATAATGTCCATTCTCTAGAAAATCAGCGTGATGAACTAAAATGCCTGATGGGCGCTTTAATTATAGAGAGGATAATATTGATATTGGTCCAACCTTTGCGCATCGTAATATTTATTTCACACTTATACCATGTTCGAATATGGACTGAATCGGTCCACTCCTTCTTGTACCTTCCACAACAATTTTTACGCAAATGTGCATTTAGGGACATTTATACAGAAGGTAGTCCTCTCAATTCATATTACGAGAGTCTCATTTTATCGGGGGTAAGTTCATACTCCGTTCGGACTCGGCGATAAACAGAAGGTCCCATATAATTGAGCTAATATGAAAAGGGGTGCACTCATTGATAAGAGAGAAGTCTCCCTTGTCCCATCTGGAATGTTTGTGGTACAATCTTTGCATTCGTTATCGTTCTTTCAAACTTATATCAAATTCGAAGGTGGTATGTATCGGCCCACTTCTTCCTCTCCTACAAAAATTCAAGCATTTAGGATTAGCAGGACCTGATCGCGGGTTTACTCTTTTATTACGTCTCAGAGTGAGGTTATATCTCTGTTCACAAAGCCGACTGGTACTTTCTTAGTTGTTTAAAGTAATTTCGTGCAAACATATCTGAACGCATCAAAGTGCATATAGCCTCGTTAGTCAAAGCCTGATAGCATGATTTTATAATCAACGAAGGTACTTCACACTTTTCTCAGGTTGTCAAAACCCCTTAGAAAAGTGCTGATTGTTTGCCTTCTATATAAGTAATATCATACAATGTTCATCACGCCGTTCGTACTAGATAAATCGGGGAAAATATAAATGGTCTGGATATGAAAAAAGTCTCCCCTTGCCTCACAAGAGATGTTCGTGGAAACTTTGTGTTTTTAGGCTTTCTCATCTTTAGTGTCTGCGATTTGTGCTGATTACAAAACTAAACAGACTTAATGAGATAGTTAACCTTAGCAATGGCAATTGTATACTGCACTGTGTGAGAACACATTTAATAGTTTTTTGATTTTATTTTCACGAAATCAGTTCAGGGTTAATTGCCTGAGTATATCGTCACCATAAATGCCGGAAGACGTAACCCACAAAAATAAAACTTTACAGGAGAAGCAAAAAACGTTATAAAATGAAATCGGTGTTATAAAATATCGAAAAATTTTAGTATCGTGTTTTAAGACAGAGAAGAAATAAATTTTTGGAAAAAAATTAAATTTTTTTCCAGAATCCTAGAAGCTGTGTGGGTTACGTCTTTTGGTATTGTACTTTTCTGAAATGCTAAAAGACGTAACCCACAATTTATTGAGTATACATTTGAAGAAACTAGTATAAATGAAAAATTATAAACAAATTAGAACTTGTTTATTGGCCTACGCGGGTTCAATTCCCATTCTTGACGTCGATATTTCAATGGACCACTATTAGGTGAACTGTCTATTCCAACCATCACTATAATTACTTATAATTTCAATTGTATTAGACGATATTAAATCTGGAATATTATATTTATTGTTGTATTTAAGTCAATTTATGGACAAAATATAGTTCATATAAATTAAGTGATCTGTAACAGTTTAAATGTAACTTTTAATTGTCATAAAGAATGTTGTCATAAAAGTAATGACAATCACTTGGAATTAAGCGTTTTAAGTCTTGCAGATGTTGAAATTTATTTTTTGAAACTTTTAGGGAGGATCCACTGCCAAAATTTCCGGAACTTCTCTATGGTAGAATCTGGTTGTCGTCTTTGATATCAGTTTTAATAAAGATTATACTGCTAGGATCAAAAGCCAATGATCGCATTGACTGTATGATCTCCTGTCTTTTTGTAAAAGTAAACCAATACAGAAAATTTGCGTTTTTCTCTGGACCTATTGATTACTACAATCAGTTGATCTCTATTAAACCATGGGCTGGTTGACAAGACCATCTTTTGAGCATATACACGTTTTCGTATCAACGCCTCAAATTTTGAATATTTCCGTTCGTTGTTTCTCTTGGAAAAATGAACAATATCGAGACAAGCATTGTCTTCCGAATAACCACTTCTCTTTGTCCGGTTAACATATTGTTTTCCATATGTGCGTTTTAGACGTTTATTTAAATCCGGGCATAGGTCTTCTGTCATCATCTTCAATTATTTCAATTATGGATTTTTTCTGTAAGACCAGTAAAAACCGCCTAAAGTCAAAGTTATTGCTTTAAAAATTAACTAAAAGAATGGTATTTGTGATTTTTGAAAAAAAGCTACCATTCTTGAGATATCGTCACCTAAGAGTCAAATTACACATATGGATAAATAAGCCGAGTAAGAGACAAAACTGTTAAAGTAACTACGCCATGTGATAGGTATTTCTATAAGCTTTCATACGTTACCCATTTTGTAGTAATCGGTTCAGTAGAACCGGGTCTAACCCGGTTTTGAACCTGGACTTTAGGGTCAAATAACCGGTTAACCGACCCGTGGAAATTATACATCAACTCAATAAGCACTCCCTCTGGCATTATAATTGCTGCAAAAATCAAAGAATACATTGTTTGTACTGCTGTTTAGTTTTGAAATAATGTGGGTTACGCCTTTTGTGTTCTATGAAAATTACTGTATGCTGTTACGTCTATTGGCATTTCTTGAATAGGATCGTTATTTTTAAACGTAGAAGCTTGAAATTTTGCCAGAGCATGTATTTTAGCTTGATATATCAGATTCCATCAAAAAACGAATTTCGATTTCCATGTCGGTTACGTCTTCCGGCATTTATGGTGACGATATACATACAAACAAGTAAACAAAATTATAACATAGACAAAATCTTCTTCTTCTTGTCATTAATCGTATCATTTAAATTTTGCAAATGTCGTTCGTTCGAGTCATGTAAAATGTCATGGCCAATGTAATGTGAAATAAATAACTTTGAAGTGAATTATATAAAGGAATTTGGTTAATTTCGAGATATGTACATATTTTACATTTGATATATATGGATTTTTGTTAGAATAGGAATACAGTAGAATCGCGATAATTCATACCTCGATAAAGCGAAAATCGCGATAATTCGTATAAGCTATCGGTCACTAAAAGCCGGCCTGCCGATCTTTTTGGAAAATTATACATGTAATGTACAAATGTACATATAATATATAAATATATATTAGTTATCATTCTTAAAGATGTTATTTTTCTTTATATGAAGACTTAAACCTAAACCTATATTACATACATACACACCTCTGGATACATAATTTCTTCAAACATCACACATTTCCCACAAATTTACCATCTACAAATTCAAACTAAAATATTCTAAAATATATTCTTCCTTAGACTAATGATGCTGACTTCTATGCAGTTCGATACCACCAGATGTTCTTTTTTATATATTTAAATCGTTGGCATTGCTTTTAATAAATTATTTTTTATTGTTATTGTAATGCCAATAAGCCCTTCATACACAACTGCTGTCATATGTTGTCATTGTTTATTTCCTTGATATTCTCTCCCTTGACTAGTATATTCATTTATAACAATGATGATCAACAGCTACGAATTCACTCAGAATCTACATACATACATACGTACAGAAACTCACTTCATAATGGATGCGATTAAGCAATAAACATTTTCATTCTTGGTGACTTATTTTTGTAATGTATTTTTATTTTCTTACAAAAAAGAAACCGAAAAACAATAACAAAGTTCTAAAGAACCCAAGTCGGTCGGTCGACAAATGTGATATATCTTTCGATTTCTTTTACGAGTACAAGGTGGTTGTTGACGTCATTTGGCCCGATGTTTCGATTGTTGTGTGTGTGGTCAATGGGCCGTATTTCAAAGTTACATTAAAAATGAAAGAAAAAAAAACGGTTTCACTATACCAAAAAAACTTATATGAACATTTTACTAAGAAATTCCCACACCCCACAAATAAGAGACGAAAAGCCTTAAACACTTTTCAATCAAAGACATCATCAACGTCATTGTTACAACAAACATAAAGAGCATCAACAACAATACATTTGATGAAGCTCACATGTTAGTCGGACATACATGTGTACATATATTTGGACCACAAACATTTGTCAAAAAATTATATTTATAAAACAACAAACACATTTCGGTAATAAAAATAATATATTAAAGAAGGCAGCGCGCACACTTTGGATCATTTAAATACATACAGTATATTTTTGTAGAAAAAAATATTTAAAGCTAAGCAAGTGTATCCTAACAAGTAAAAACGGCGTTAAGTTATAATTAAGTTATAGCTTAGATGATTTGAAACTTAAAAGTACCGAAAAACGGGCGAAAGTGTCCTATGGGACTATATCAAAACGTGGACTTGTACCAACAAATCTATTTGGGAAAGTTTTGTAGCCCCAACGAAGAAGAAATACCAAACTTCAGTCCTCGGAAGGGTGACGTAGGGAATGAAAAATACTAAGCAACGGTTTTAGCATGGCAAACTCCAATTGGACACCGAAGAGCACCGGGTGAGAGTCAAAAAACAAGGAATCAAATTGATCAAATTGTGATAGATGGAATACCTTCATCAACGGGACTGTACAAAAATCGAGATAAACACCACCACCACCAAAGAGTGAAACATCAAACCGATGGCTTTGATACAGGAAGATCCTCCTGTAGAGACGAGCAAGCTAATCTGGTAACAGATACAAGTAGTGTGTTCAATATATGAAATGAGCAAGAACTGTTGATATCCAATACTAGCGAATACGACGAAGATATCACATATCCAATCCCAGAATATGGTATTGAGTTTATATCGCCCGGTCAAGATGAGGCAAAGGCAGCCATAAACCGGCTGAAGAATAATAATATAGCAGGAGCCGATGGCTTACCAGACGAAAGGGTGTATGCGTCAGCTAGTTAACACCATCTGGCAGAAGGATCGAGCACCAGATGATTGGAACGTGAGCATCCTATGTCCCGTCCACAAGAAAGATAAGAATGTCTGCTCAAACTATAATAAGATTGTGTGGGGTATTGTGTGAAGACTAAAGGCCCCGGCACATACGGTCCGTTCAGCGTCGCGTTACAACAACCACATGAAAACTTCCAGAACAAACTTGGCATCACTTACACTTTTTTCATATGGTTGTTGTACTTAACGCGTGACGCGTCGCACAACGGACCGTATGTTCCGAGGCCATAAAGCCTGGTCAGTGAAATAATTTGTCCAAGTGAATACGGCAGATATTTAAAATGCATGCCGATTGGCACTTACCTTTTTTTTGCGATTATAAAGCAACCTTCGACAGATCTATAGGTTCAAAGGTATTCCTAGCCATGTCATAATTTGGTATTCCAGCAAAGCTCATTCGGTTTTGTAAGACAACATTATCTGATACTCGATCCTCAGTTAAAATAGCAAAAAACCTCTCCGAACAGAGTAGTAGAAGTTTCAGACTAGGACACAGCCTTTCATGTGACCTATTCAACATTCTGCTGGAAAAGGTTATACGAGGGCTGTACGATAACTATCAGGTCTAACAATAAAAACGCGAATATTTACCATCAAAAATAATTTATTGTTTTCTTAAGTAGTCTCCAGGATGATTGTTTTTGCTGTACGGATGACCTATCAATTCTACAATTTGTCCGGTCAAATAGGCGCCGGTTTGAATCGATGTGTGAGAGCTCGCATTGTCATGATCAGAACAATTCGTCTTCTCTTGTTCGTTTTTCGAATTTCTCAGGAGACTTCAGGCACACAAATTGCAGTGTACCACTCAGAATTAACCGTCCTACATTTCTCAAGCCGTATAGTCGCCAAACGGCCAGTATTGCCGAAGAGACAGACGAACATTTGCTTCGAAGTGCTTCTTACATGAACAACTTTCGTTGGATTTGGCTCGCTTTCGAAGGCCTAAACGGTCGATTCCTGTTCTTTTTTCGAGCTCCTAAGCAAAGATCCAAGATTCGTCTGTGACGATCGTATATACGTCGTTTGAAACACTTATTTCACAATATCTTTGCACCTTTTTTGAAAAAAATCCATTTTTGCGGCCATGCGTTCATGCAATATCAAATCGTCAGTGCCGTGCTTAAGTGTTCGAGAAAAACTCAAGTTAATGTTTGAGGCCATACAGGTGGTAAAAATTTTTGTGGTAAAAATTTCGATCGGACAAAACGGATTGATATTTTGCATTTCTAAGGTAACATAAAACATTTAAACGCGATTTTCTTATAATACCATTTTTGTAGTCGGTTAGCTTCAAGCCGAATGGACGTTTTTGCGTATATTTTTGTGGATTTACATCAAAGTTTTGTCTTTAAACTAGGGATTTTTTGTTTAAACGATTAATAAATGTTCGTTTTCATATAACAATACAATATTCAAAAATATTTGGATTTAGAAACTATTATTCTTCAGTTTTTAAACCAAATCCTTTAAAACAATTTGTTCCATACGCCACACTTTTCCGTAACTTGGCAAAAATGGGCAATTTTTTGTTCCAAACGCCATCCTTTTTGGTGCGGAACAATTCGTTTTTGTCTCTTTTTGTTCCATACGCCAAACGACATGGATATGGAACTAAAAAGTTCAAAGTTGTTTTGTTCCATGCGCCAGGCTTTATGGATATGGAACAAAACGACAAGATTTTTTGGGTCACAAAGCGGATATGGAACATACTGGCATCTGAATATCTCAGAAACTATAAGAGATAGAGAAAAACCGACCAAAAAATCTGAAAGAGTATGGTTGAAAACCTTGCAAGGTACCTTTATCTCAAAATGTCAAAAATGGCGTATGGAACACTTAAGCATGACACCGACGAAATGTTAGTTGGTGAAAGAAATGACCACGCATAGTTCTATTTCACGGTATATAACATGGCGGTCTTGCATTATCCGTTCAAGCAAGGCTTAATTTTTTTCTGGCACAACGACCGATTTTAGGCGACCCTCACGACCTTCGTTTTTTGGCGAGTGTGGGCCACGATTGAATTCATCAAACCAGGTTTTCATAGTGCTATATAATGGCCCTTTATCGAAATACAAAGATTTAATTTGATCGATGCACTCTTTCCTACTAAAGTAACTCTGGCAGTAAACGGCTATAAGACAAAGTTGCTGCTATCTACAAATTATATGTTAATGCATGCTACGGAAGCCTCTGTACTTGCGTAAGTGCATGGTGTGTTTAAGAGAAAAATCCTTTTCGCTAATAAGGCGTATAAATAAGGGCCGCTTGGCGGTATACGCAGAACTGACGGTCAAGGCATCGGTGAAGTAAATAAGTGGAAGACAAAATGAAAAGCACTATGTTTTATATGTTCCCACAAGCATCCCCGAAGATACAAGGAAGAATTCTCTCGTATTAGGAGTTCACCGTGATTCATGTTAGTTCAATGTTATGGGACCTACACTCACTACATGTAGAGAATTTTTAGTCCAGTCAAAATAGAAATTGGAATAGAAAATTTCCCACAAATCTAAATTTTGGTGGAGAGCTAGGAATTGGCATTAGAAGCAATGTCCTAAAAGTCCCCATCGATCCCAAGTGTGAAAAAAAGTTATTCGAGATTAAAGGTCAAATTTTAAGTGTCTTTTGGGTTTTCGGAGTTTTTCTCAAAACGGTGAGTCTAATCAAAAAGTGATTCGAGTAACTGTGGTAGAGGGAAAAATTCGCTACAAGTTTGGTCTTCATGAATTTTTTCTAGAACTAACCATTTTTGAGATATAGCTGTTCTAAAAGATACATCATTTATATTCACATATAGGGGGAGTATGCACATTAGGGTTAGTCATTTTTTAATTTTTTTTCGAATATCAAAAATCTGTGGAAATGGCATGTAGGGCAGGCAAAAATAATAAGAATTGCGTTTTTACTTTTTCGAAATTGTAAAAAAACCTTCCGCACAAAATGCAATTACTTTAGCTAAAAACAAACTTTTTTAGTTTACTTTTTTTTTAATTTTTAAATTTGAGAAATTTTTTTCTGCAATAGTTGTTCTTGGAAATAATTTTTTTAAGTTGGTTTTAGTGCATCGATTTCAAATATGCAATTTGATCAAAAATCTGTCATTTAGTTTTTAAGCTACATCGATTTTAAAATTTGCAAATCGGTTTCATTTCCCAGTTTTAAAAATTTTAAACGAGTTAAAAAAAAAGTTGCAAAAATTTCCAAAAAAAAACAGTGATAACTGGGTCAAAAATTTTAAAGCAAAAAGACCGAATGAAATAAAAAATGGTGTTTTGCCGCTATACCATTTATACGAATTTCCGAAAGAAATCAATATAATTGAAAGATATAGAGGATTAGTGCTTGAGAAATCTAAAAAAAATTCTAATTATATCTGAAGAATTAAATAAGTTATGGATTAAGCTAAATCAAAAAGCGATGGAATTAAAGAACGTTGGAGGCAAGGTGCTTAAGTTAATAACTGAAATTTTTTTTAAAAAAATATATTATCAAATTTTAAAAATCACAAAAAAATTCAAATAAAAATGTTGGTTTTGAGCCAAAGTAATTGCATTTTGTGCGGAACATTTTTTCACAATTTCGAAAAAGTAAAAACGCAATTCTGCTTGTTTTTGCCTGCCCTATATGCTATTTCCACAGATTTTGAATCTAAAAAAAATGACTAACCCTAATGCACATATTCAGGTGAACTGGCTAAACAAAATGAGTCCCCGTAAAGAGGGCAATCATACCTACCATTTAAAATTATTTTACGCAAATTGGAGAGTGGATAATCAGGGAATGTGTGTAGTTATTCCATGGAAGAGTAATTTTATGCCAAATTTCGTCATTTAAGCCACGTGCATAAACGTAAGCCCAACGGGAACGACTCAAACGAAAACTCTCCGATTTTTTTTAAATTTTTGTCCATAGGTAGGATTTACTGCGCTGATTACGGATATGTATAATTTTCAAGGGGGCGGTTATTTGACCCGAAAGACCAGATTAAAGAACTGCGTTAGGCCCGGTTCTACTGAACCGATTACTACAAAGTATGTATCTTTTAAAAGCTCATGGAAATACCTAACACATCGTGTAAATATTTTAACCGGTTCACCTCATAATGTATGTATTTACGCAGCTAATTTTTAATTTGAGACTCTCGAAAATGGTAAGTCTTTTTTTAAAAATAATAAACACCACTCTTGCAGACAATTGCTAAATCTTCAACTTTTACTCTAGACGGTTTTTACTAAGTCCTACTGTTTTTTGAGAAAAATAAAAAAAACTGAATAATGCCTCCAAAAATTGCCTTTGGCCCCGAATAACTTTTTTTGCACACATGGGATCGATGGGAACTTTGAGAATATTGCTTCTAATGGTAAACCCTAGCTCTACACCAAAATTTAGCTTTGTGGGAATTGTTGCTATTTCCCCCGTATACACATGTCTATTTTGGGCTAATAGCTGAAATATTTGTCCTCCACCGTAGATTGGTCTATAAGATATATTTTTTTTAATAATTTGTCCCAAGTACTTCCACTTTATATTACGCAAGTGCACATGACTCGAATTCGAATAAACGCACATTTAGTATTAGCATCGTTTAAAATTTTTATCGATTCTTATTTAGATTAAATGGGCCATCTGTTGGCCAATATTGTTCTTCTTATTTTTGTATATGTAGTTATCAACACGTGTATTACTATCGATGTTCTTTTCATAGTCAAAAGTACTAAATATCGTATATTTGATCAGATGCACCCTTGCACAGTTATCTCCGAAATACTACTATATCCATGACTGAAACTACTTCGTCAAACTTCTTCAAACATTTGCATATATTTTTACAATACTTACTTCATTGTGCAAACAATGAGATTAAGGTCATAACCTTCCCTTGAACAAGTAACTCTCTCACACACACACATGGTGTGTTCCCAATAATACCAAAAATCTCGTAAAAACAACTGACGTCAATGAACTTAATGGTCAAATTGTTTTTTAAGTAAGCCATGCAAGAGTAGAATTTTAATAACGAACAATTTTTATTTTAATTGAATGAAATTCAATCGAATCGAATGGAATCAATATTTATCGCCTGTGTCAAGGCTTAAAATAAATACTCTTTAATTGATTAAAAACACAAATCCGAACATGCGAGAATAGTATACAACAAATAGACGTAACGAAATTTCAATACAATCCAAATACGATCCGAGCAAAACATAAACATAAACAAATACTAAGAACAAAAATCGATTTCAAATGTGCCAAAGTATGCTTTTGATATTTTGTTGTTGATCTTTTCTTTTTCTCTCTTTCGAATTGGCAAGTATGAAACAGCAACTTTTAAAACATACAATTATTTTTCATATGAAAATACTCTATGAAATGTAACAGGTGTATTTAAGGTGTAATCGAAATAGGAAATTGTGCAAAAATTATGGTTAAATAAAAAAATAACCCAATATTTTTACAATGAATAATTAAATCAAGGATAATGTGGATAACCTTATGGGTAGTATTAAAGATGTGAATGGTAAGGCCAGTTGGCAAATACACAAAATGTTTACTATATTTGGATTAATCGATATTTATTCCCTCTATAATAGTATGAAGGGTAAATTAAGTTTGTTTTTCCGTTTGTATATTGTGTCATTTTTATTCACTTTTGTAGTTCGCACTACGACAATTGCAGAGACCGGTAAGGAGACCTAAACAAACAGGTAACGATGTACTAATAGCTAGTGATGGTACCTCACACCACATTAAATGGGAAAGTACCAATTCTTACAAAGGGGCCAGGCCTTCATAGACTACTTAATATCAATGACATAACAAACCTTAACAGACTCGAAGGTTAGGGACACCATCTCCAAGGGTGAATTCATTTCTACTAAGCTGGACGAAATTTTCCATGCTTGCTTAACTTCCTCCTGTAAGGAGACAAGAGGTCGTCCAAGCCTGGTAAGGCAAGTAACGTGCTTATTCTACTCAAAAACCATGGAGCGTAATTTCGACACCACAATTAAGACCAAGTGATAATGTCACCCAGGATATGTGTTACTATTTAAATAGTCTCCGGTAGATGTTGATTTGATGACGTTGTAATGCTCCTGAGTAGAAATAATTCAATAATTCTGCATGAATGATTTGAATTATTTCTTCTCCATAATATTATATTTTGGAGAAGTGGATCATACATTTTGACGACAAACGCCTTGAGAGCTATGAATATCAGATCGAGGCCCATTTGTTCTCATAGCCAATCGTCTTTAAATGTCAATCTCTCCCACAGTCTACTTGTACAGAGATTGGACTCCCAATAAAAATTTGGGAGTCAAATATCCCGAATAACCTATTAAAAGGTTATGTAAAGAAGCTACTTTTGCAATACCAGTAAGTTGAAATATAATGTGACTTCTGAAAAAAATTACAAGGCAAAATTACTTACTTTGTTCCATGCAAAGTAATGATTACGGTGGTACAGAGCATGTGTGTCCAACTATAAAACCGATAATTGTGTGTTCAAAGCCCACCGTCGGCAAACAATTTTTTTAGCAAAATTACGAAGAGTTTTTTCGAACTCCTACCCCATATTTTTTTCCATTTGATCCAAAACTTTATATATGGAATTTTATAGCGATCAGATAACGTCAACTCGTGCCACCCGAGTGATCTTTGTTTCCATAGTAATTTGTAGGTGCATTTTCACGAAAATTCTCTAAAGGTCGCAATTATGGTCCAATCGATGGACAAAACTTTTCCAGTTCATTGTTGTGGCTAAAAACGAAAAAAAACCTGACCGATCTGTATTTTCATAGTACTTTTTACGGGAGGAAAAGTATTATGGAAATCGATCTGCAGGCCAAAATTATTTTCCAATCGATGAATTTTCTCAGTTAATTGTTGTGCCAAAAAAAAAAAGAATTCTACAAAAATTTATGAAAATCGGGCCAGATTTGATTTTGCTTCGATATGTACATATATTTGGTCAATTATAGGTAATTTGAGCCCTATAATATAGCTAATAACAAATTTTAGCCCGATGTTCATAACATTTTGTAGAAATTGTAGTAATTAACGGACGGGATGGGACGGATACAAAAATATATATGGCCTGAAAGAGGATACACTCAGGTATTTTTTGCGAAAACGAAACGTTGTTCCGTGGTGTTCCCTAAAAGTTCTAGTGTACTAAAGTTAGATTTTCACTAAAATTTAGGGAAAATGAATAGCTCTCTTTGTACAAGTGGTACGGTAATTTACTGAAACGTTTCTTAAATACAAGAATCCTACCTCCATAACAAAAAATAATGTACACTATTTCTGTAATAGTTTCCGAGATATATCTCTTTCTTTCTCCAGAAATTTCTAGAAATTGCATATCTTCCAAAATGGGGGGAACATGGTCATCTTTAGGAGCACTCTGCGCCCGTATCTTGTAATATTTTGAACTACCTTTTTTGTTGGTTTCCTTGGGGGTTGGACCGGTAAAATCGATTTCTGAACCACTGTGCGACGCAAATTGAAGCAGCTCCAATTGAAGTACAAGTGTAATAGTTTTTTTTATATATGTATGTGATGGTAAACAATTATTTACTTTAATACACACATACATATAATCATCATTTTATAGGAAAACCGCTTAAAAATGCAACCGAAAAATAGCTTCAATTTATTTCCCTCTCGTGCAGCGTAATTCGTTTACCTCACGTTGAATGAAATTAAACAAAATCTCTTTCGCTCGACAGCAGTTTATGGAAATTGTCGATTTTATGATCAGGTTTTTAAAAACCCATAAACTGGAAATTGTGTTAAAATGATGGCTGCATATGTGAAGAAAATTGATTTCGACTCGGTGAAGAGTGCCACCTTTTCAAAGCGTCGTCATGGCATGCTACTACAAATTACTGCTGACACCAAATATTGTCATAAAAGGACAAATAAGGCGATTTTTTATGGCTGGTCTAAGGCGTAAAAGCCATTAAAACGAAAATGTCTGGTATATATAAGAATAGTATAAAGACACAAACGGGCGAAAAAATGAACAAAAAAAGTAATCCTTGTTATATCCAATAGTGGTGGGTGGTTGAATGTTTGGCTAAAAGCATTCCTATGACACTGTTCATGATGATGATGATGGCAGATGCAGAAAAGTATGGATATGTTTCTACTGTTAAAAAAACAGACATGGCGTAGACATGGATAAGCTGGTGTTGCAAGTTAATGTGACGTAAATGACTTTTTTCCTTCACGTACTCTTTATAAATGTCAACAGTAAAAAGTGAAAAATTTCAAAACATCCTTGTTTAACAAAATATATAAAAATTGGATTTAACGGAACATGAATTTTCTTAATGGGTGGGTGGTCATAATTTGCCAACAAGTGCTAGTAAAGAAAATTTAGTTAATTGCAATTAAATAAAAAACGCGCATACATATTTGCAAAGCATAATTACAAAATTATTTTTTTTAAAAATACCACATCTCTTTTATGGCGTACAATTTTCAAACATTTTAAATGCCACTCTTAACGTAGAATTCAAGGAAATCACTAAAGTTAATTGGTTGAATAGTACATAGTAGGGAATATTAGAGTTTTAAGCCATTTATGAACATGATTATGTGATTAATAATTACTCATAATTAGGATAATAATTGTCTACCCATTGTCTGACATCTGTTGTGTATGTAGATATTAAAGTCGGATTTCCAATAGGCTGTCGATATCTTGACATTTAACTACACCTACCAGCATACAAGCATAATTATCAAAGATAATACAATGGAAGCATTTTGAACTTTCTATAGTCATTAGAAAGGAAACATAAAATTGTAAAGCAATTGAAGCAAGATTCGGTCGGACTGATTGGCTGGTGTGCACGAAAACTCTCGAACGGGGTAACCGATTTGGTCCAAACTTAGTATGAAGTAATATTTAACAAATAAGGACTTTATTCCACTATGTTGACTACTTCTGGCATGGCCGTTTTAAACCCATCCATAGTATATATACTCCCACCAAGCAATGGAGAGTATATTATTTTTGCCATTCCGTTTGTTTCGCCAGGAAATAATCATTTTAAATCCCACAAAGTATGTATATCTCTTTGATCAGCTTGAAATTCTACTGCGAGGTATCCATGACCGTCCGTCTGTAGAAATCAATCTAGCGCCCGAACGAATTGTAGCAGGTGGATAAGATTTTGGTCATATGTATTGTAGGTCCATGCAACCTTAGGTATTTAAAATATGCTACATATGTCGGTGTTATGGAGTAGCCCCCACATAGCGCAACGCATCGATTTAAAGTATTTTGAAGGTCTTCATCGCATTTACCCGCCGTATTGGTCGTAATTTGGAAACTTGTGTTTCCACATGTTAGAAAACGTTTCGTCTATAATGGGATAGCACCGCAACGTGTTGCGCTTAGGAATTTCGAAGGTGTTAGTCCCACCGAATTAGTTGTAATTTGGGATTTAGTGCTTTCAGGTGTTAGAAAACATTTTCACAAAAACTGTTTTTATTGGTCCATGTTTTGGTATAACCTCCATACGAAGGCAACAAAAGAAGTGCCTGGCCTAGGCAACAGCCCTTTAACATTTCCATTGGAAAGTTTGACATTATCGTACTCAGTACGGTTTGACGTGCTACCATGTGTTTCGTTGTTTACAGTGACTTGAAAAAATCAATTATCCAAAAATTTGCAATTTACCAGTGAACTTTTTCGTCCGATCATTTTTCACAACTTTCGACGTAGATTATCACGACAAGAGTGCTTCTATGAAATTAAATCTTTGTATGGCGATGAAACACCATCCCATAGCAGTGTGAAAAATTGGTTTAATGAATTTAATCATGGCCGACGTTCGCTCGAAAATAATGGTCGTCCAAAAAATGACCGTTGCGCCAGAAAACATTGATGCCGTGCGTCAACTAATAACGCAAGATCGTCATGTGACATATCTTGAGATAGAGACATCCTTGGTTATTTCTTCCACTACCATAAAATTCGCTATCGCATGCACACCTGTCCGTTAAAAATGTTTCTTCTCGTTAGATTCAATCGCTCAAAATCCAAGTGGACAATCGCTCAAATGAAGGCTAATGTCGACTGGTGCAAAGAAATTTTGAAAAAAAAACATGATTGTGGTGCTTCAAAAAAATTTATAAAATTTATAAGACGAGACTAGGAGACGAATCATGGATCTATGCATATGATGTCGAAAAAAAAAACAGTAATCGACCATGTGCGATTTCGAAAAGGAGCCAAATCCTACGATGTTGCTCATGGAAGAAGTACTTCGAAGAAAATGGTCGCGCGTTTCTTCAGCTAAACTGACCATGTGGTGACTATACGACTTGAGGAACGTAGGGTACACCACATTTTATTGGCCTGAAGTCTTCGGAGAAATTTGAAAAACGAATAAGAGAAATCGAATCATTCAATCATCGATTCAAACCAGCGACGTTTTGACCGGACAAAACTCGACTTTATGTATCATCCGATGTACAGGCCTGACTTGGCACTCAATGACTTTTTTATGCCCAAACCTCAAGCAAAAAGGGGTGGTCAACGATATTCTTCGTCAGAAAATGGTGTTGAGCGTTCAAAAACTATGTTTTGGAGGTGTCTCATTCGGAGTGCAAAAGTGCTACAATAATTTGTTTGAGAGCATGCAAAAGTGTATAAATCATGCTGGAGAATACTTTTTGGGCAGTTCGGTATCTGTGGAATAGAGTCGGAGAAAAAAGTATACTAATCGAATATTTTAAAATGTTTCTGCTATTTTCACCTTTAGGAACTATTCAATGGGAGTTCCAGAAAGTTGTTTACTTATTTCTTTGCTACAAAATGGTGGTTGATTGTTTTCTTGAACTTTGAACGGTTGATGTTTTCTGACATAAAATATATGGTTGAAACAACAATATATATTTTCAAATTTTTAAAATGCACTATTTTGCTTTTAGAATATGATTGCTCCTACAATATATCTTTTCTGAGTGTGGTTATGCTATATTCGCTTTACATCTCAGATATCCTTGTTCGGTAAATCGGATCAGATTTTAGTATAGTTATATACGACCCAAAATACCTAAAATCGGCCTATCGGAGCTATACCAAAATGCGATCCGAATTTCACATTTTTTTTGTAGGATTCGTTTTTGGCCACAACAATGAACTGGTAAACAATTTTCATTGATTAAACCAGAAATGCGAATTTTAGAGAATTTTCGTGAAACTGCACCTTTGGCCCCAACAAATTACTATGGGAAAAAATCATATATAAGGATCAAATGGAAAAAATTAGAGGGCAGGCGTTTCACAAAAAAAACTTTGTCGTTTTTTGTGTCGCTCTAATATACAATTATCGATCTACTCCTTCCTCTCCCACAAAAGTTCAAAATTTTTCGCTTAAGACCGGTTTATGTTTTATGGTTCACGGATTGCTTTAAAATTAACTTGATTTTACGAGAAGCCCATGCTCTGTGAAATAACAAAATTCAAAATTCGAATGGCCTTGGTTTTTATTGTAACATCTCGTATTCACGGTATCCCATACGACGGTGCAAGCTTCATCAGTGGCAAGTCCATACTTCCTTAGAAAATAGCCTGAAAGGTTAAAAAACCCCTATGACACAGTGTGTAGTGTTTGGAGCGCAAGATAACTCTCGAAAGGGTCTACCGATTCGGTCAAATATTTACCTTCGTAATATTTTGTCCAAACTTAGTTGACGCTTAAAGTGGGGTACACACGATCAGTTTTGACTGTCGTTTCTTCGGAATTATCGATAACTGTTCAACCGTCCAGCAACCACAAAATATTTTGTGGTTGCCTGATGACTGACAAAAGTGAACGGCCATACTGACAAGCAACCGATTATTCGAGCAAAACTGACAGTCAAAACTGATCGTGTGTACCCCACTTAAAGATAGATAAGCTATATCGATCCACTCCTTCAGATACCTCCCCCAAAAATGTTCGAAAATGTTCGGAAAAAATTGTGCGCACGATAACTCTTGAAGAGGATGACCGATTTGGTCAGTACTTTAAACATCCTAATATATCTACCAGATATAGATCAGGTTCGAATATGGACTATATTTTTCCACTCTTTCGTGTATCTCCCACACTAAATTTGAGATAAGTTCACTTTAAGACCTGATCTCGAATCGCTTTGATTTTTGTTTAAACAACTTGCATTCCCTGTCTCCATTACGACGGTAAACGTGTCTTCAGGGGCAAGCCCATACTTCTTAATAAAACAGCCCGAAAGTTGGCACCATATGTATGTATAGAGAACACGATAACTCAAAAATTTGACCTTCGTCATATTTTGTCCAAACTTAGTTTCAGTTCGAAGATGGGCAAGCGGGTCCACAACTTTCGGCAATTCCCACCAATATTTACAAAATTAAATTTAAATGGTATGATATTTAAATGGTACGGTATCTCTTGAACGGGGCAATCAGTTTGATCCAAACTTTGGATCTCCTAATATTTTGTCCAAATTTAGTTTAACTTCTAAAATGACCCATATTAGTTCTCTCCTTAGGGTACCTCCCTCACAAAAGTTCAACATTTGTGTCTAAACAAAGTTTAGGGTCTGTTCGAAGAACCTTTGGAAATGGATACCAATGCTGTTCATTGTGGTCCTGTTTACAGCGATATTATGATTTCGGTGGACAAGTCCATGCTTCCTGGCATACTGTTCCAAAAGTTATACGATGACACTAAAATGACTGGTGGGCGCGATATATATCGAAAAGATATGACTCCAAAAAGTAAGATTCACTTCCATAATTGACTATGTCCGTCTATTCCTTCAAGTACCTCATCCGCAACACTTTTAAACTTCAATCCTAATCCACATTTTTGTCGGCAAGTTCAAATGTCCACAAAGGGCCACAAAATTCTGAAAATACCCTAACTACATTCGATCAGTCCGTAGATGGAAGTTTGAGGGTATATCTCTGTCGGCAAAGCCGACTGATACTCTTTTACTTTTTTAACATGTTTAAACATCCTGCGTACGAAAATTCCTCTTTTCTTAATTTAATAATTTGAGGATTATAAATATATGTTAGGGTATAAAGCGGCCGGTTAAACCTGACTAATATATATTTTTTTATTTTTTTCAATAGTCCTGCATATGAAAAATTTGTCAGTATTGCCTAAACAGCATATCTTCCACTGTGTTAATCTTTGGTCAGCGCCCACATATGTATGGGTTTCTAATATTACGCATTTCAATGACATGCCTAAGGACATCATTAGTAAAAAGTGTGTGTGTGTGTGTGTGCTTAAATTATAAGTCAAACATGAGTCCATCAAAATCAGGTTATCTACCTACATTTACATAAATCACATTTACTATTATAGATAAGAAGATATTTTGGGTGTAGTGCCATCAGAATCTTTGCAATTTTTAAAATTTTAATGTTAAAGTACCAAAAACATGCATTTAGGAAAACACACGCTTTACACAAAGAAAAATTTACATATTTCCTGTCTACATACGAAAAACGTAATTAATGTTAATCGCAATGGAAAAAATTGTAATAATAAAGGCAATTTATTTTCTTTGTATTTCAAAAAATTTACAAAAACAGATGGGGAAATGTAAAACGCATTTTTCATAATTATTCATCAGATATTAGCTTATTTCTTGTATTTTATACGGATTACAGGCAGATATTGTAAGTAGTGGCATTACCCTTTAAAAGTATTTTTTGGGATTTTGACCCAATAAACAATGTTTGTTAAAAGCGTGCATCATTTGTTTACATAACTGACAATTTGTTAGTACATTGAATGAAATTGACTTACCTTTTTTGTTATGAATATCTTCATCGCTTGCATGCTGTTCGGAACGTGTCTCAACATCCAATAGCTCAGATGATGAGATATCGGAACGTTCTTCGGTATGATCCAGGGAATTTTTGTGAATATTAAATTTGTGACATACTTCAAAAGCCTGTCCAACGGTGCGTACAATACGCATGGCCTGAGACTGAAAAGAGAAGAACAAGAAACAAATGAAGAATTTTGTTCATAGTAAAATGGGAGTGAAAATGTATTTAAACAAACATAATAAACTATTTAACGCGAATATGCCATAGGGATATACATTAAAATATATAGATTAAAATATGTAACTAAAAATTTGTTTAGACATACACAATTATTTGAGTGGTGGTTTAAAATTCCCTTGCCAGCAATTCCTTACAAAAATAAACAAAATAAAGGACAATATTTTTAAATGGGATTTTTTACTTTTGTAACTAACCACCCTAACATCCGTATGTATGAAAACAAAAAAAAACTTATATCCAATTTGGAACTCTTTTTTTTCCTTTCAACATTCATTTGATGCAAAGACGTTATAATAAAATGATACATACACATTAATGTGTGTCATTATTTAGTTTACATGCTATTAAGTTTTTTATATAAGCCTCTTAAAAATACCCTCTTATATATGTATGTGCATACATACATACATATGTGACAAATGTACATTTATTTGTGTTGTAACATTTGTAAGTCAACCACAAAAGATATCAAAAAGGCGGACATTTAGATGTTATTTTGTTGTCATAAAGTGTGAATATAAAAATGTTTACCTTAAGATATATATTTGTACATACATAAGTGTGAGAGACAGTAATATCTAAAATGCCATCAAGGGAAAATCCTAAAATAATTCTTTTGTAAGAGCAATAAATAAATATACGTTCGTATACAGTCATTCACAGTCAATATGATGCAGTGATGAATTACACTGTGACAGAAAAAATGAGGTCAAGGTCTGGGCGGATGGAAAATTCCGTGGGGGTGAAAGCCCTTGGCGAATCAAGAAATCGCCATATGTAAAGTATCTGAGTTATGCCGTGATGATTCTTATGAATGAGGAGTTTTTTTGTAGAACATTTCGTCTTTCTAACAGTTTTCCTTCAATGTCCTTTTCGTACATTTTTTGAACCTTAAAAATTATATCAATACTAGAGTTTTTGACATCCAAATATTCTAGAAATATGTTGTTCAGCAGGTTTTTGGTGGGATCTTCAAAGGAAGGAAATCGATATTATCCTCTTTTCACTGTCCCTTTCACTTTCTCTTTCTCACAAATGTTTGTAGGAATCGTTTTTTAGCCACAACAATGAACTTGTAAATTTTTTAATCGATTGGAACATAACTGCCCCGTACAAAGATCCGATAATCAGAAATGTTTATGAAAATCGATTTTTTGTACACAACAATGAACTGGTAATGTTTTTTCATCATAAATGCGGCCTTTAGACCATTTTCGTGGAGATTCAGTTTTAGTTCCATACAAATTACTTTTGAACAAAAGATAGCTCAGGTGGCACGGGATAATGTTAGAGAGTAGGTTTTTCAAAAGATAGTTTTTACGTTTTTTTGGGCAGCGCATTATACGATGGAATTGTGCCGTATCGAAATAGTTGTTTTAGATACCAAGTATGTTGGGACGAACTCCGTTTTAGACAATTTGGGGTCAATTTAGCCATGACTATCCGTCTGTCTCGCTGGATGGAGTTCACGATAACTCTTGAATGGATCAACCGATTTGATCAACAATTTGGTTGTCGTACTATGTTGCTTCGATCAAATTCGAAGATGGGCCACATCGGTCAACTCTTTCGGTTACCATCTCTACAAAAGTTATATTTTTTTCAAATATTTTTGCGCCATAGCTTTCACTGTGGATTTGGTCCAAACATTGCACAACGTAATATACCTTTCACACATATGTATATCAGCTCCGAATGTGGACTATATCGGTCTACTCCTTCAGGTACCTTCCACACAAAATTTCATAATTTTTGGCAAAAATGGCAGGAACACTTCTCGGGTCTCGTGTCGAAAAAAAACTTACGAATTGAGTATCAGATTTGACCGCTGCTTAAGTCCAGTTTAATGGCTGTTCAAACATCGTTTGCAATGTTGTAACGAAAGTTCTTCTTGTTGTCCCGTTTATATAAAGTTGGCAAGTCCATGCTTCCTGATATAATGGCCCAAACCTCAACCAAAAACCACGGTGACGACTTAAGTGCCGGATTGACATGCCAACTATAGAAAGGAGTGATTCACAGTGGTCCAAGTTTGCGCATAAACTATATTACTTTTAAACTTAAAAATCATGTTCCAATATGCACTATATCAGTACAATCCTGAGGGTAATTTCCACACAAAATTATTTTTTTTTTTCGTAAATGTGAAGTTAAGTGTTATCCCCTTAATGTTCGTACGCGTAGCACATTGTGTAGTGTGTTCCGCTACAAATCAGAAGTTCGCACGATCAAATCCAGCAGGGAGCAAAATAAAATAAAAAATATGCAGTGTGTAGAAATTGAGAACAAATTCCACCTCAACTGTTTTAGTAATATAACATATTTTTTTAGCTTATTTTTCAACTTCTAGCGACCATAGAACAACTAGTTATTCAGTGCGACATGCCCTTGTAAAAATAGTGGGTTAGTAGGGGGTTTTGTAAGTAGTTACGAAAATTGTGCCTCATCGAAATAATGACTTTAGACCCCAAATATGTTTGGACGTAATCAGTTTCAGACAATTTGGGACATCGTAATATTAGATCCAAACTAAGTTTAAGATCGAAATTAGGTCATATCGTCCACTTCATCCCGTACATCCTCAAATGTTCTCTAAAATGGTGCGTACGGCAACTCTCGAAGGCAGTAACAGAATTGTACACAACTTTGCATAGTAATATTACTTCCAGACATATATCAAGATTGATATTACCGATCGTTTACCTCCCACACAAAATTTGGAAAAAGTACAGTTTCACAGCTCGTCTCAGATCGTTTCGAAATTGTTTAGTTATTTTTGTGTTGAAGACACTGGCACGACGTGTGTTGTTTTTGCAGTAAAGCAGACCAACCAAAATGTTGGTGTGTGCATTTGTCGAAATTCGACGACACATACAAGTGGAAGAGGTTTGAATTGTTTTCGCAGACACTTTCGTCGGAGTTGTATGAGGTTGCAAAGGAAAAACTTCTCATTGAACTTTTTTCTTTGCTTACCTTTATACTTCGAGCTGACGATTGATGTTTGGGTATAAAAAGTTTCTTGTTGAAGAAGTTATTGAAAAATAACTTCGGTGGTGACCTAAATGCAAGAATTGGGGAAGAACAGTTTCTTGAAGACAATCTTATTGAAGACTTTGTATCTACCGTGAATGGCTGTCGTCGTTCAAAAGACAATACTGTCAATACGAACGGTAGGAAATTGTTACAAATTGTTCAAGACATTGGAGGTGTTGTTTTGAATGGTAGAACCTCAGGTGACACTGACGGAAACTTTACTTTTTGCGGTGTAATGGGAAGCTCTGTGATAGATTATTATATATGTTCGTTAAACTTTTTGAAGTTCGTAGCCAATTTAAAAGTGGATTTACAATTTTTTTCTGATCACATGCCTTTACATCTAGCTATCGAAGTTGCGAAAAACAATCATTTAAACCAAAATCAGCAGTTATCTATTTATAAAATACACTGGATAGAAAAATATAAGACTCAATACAAGCAAAACTTATCAGCACTATCAAATATTTCTTACAATACTGAAAATTTCTCTGCAGATGATATGGTCGCCAACATTATATCTAAAATTAAACAATCAAACGTCTATAAAGCAAATAAAACTGTTTTTGTTCCAAAGCAAAAATGGTTTGATTGGAAATGCAGAACAATTCAGATGTCATTTCCAACAAATTCTGCAAACCAAAGATGACGATCAAGCCATTAACTGGTGTCAGCCATATTTCGTAGATCCTTTCATGGATTCCCCGATTGAATTTATTGAGCTTCTTAATGTTATAAAAAAGTTAAAGAAGAACAAGTCACCGGGACAAGATGGCATACCATATGAATTTTATCAACATGCACCTCATAATTTTCTACAAGAATTGCTTTTGGTCTTTAATAAGATCTTCTTACTAGAAAATATTCCTGTTGCGTTTACACAGTCCATATTAATACCTCTTTTCAAGAAAGGTGATCCAAATATTTCGGCAAATTACAGAGGATTATCATTAATGGATACAATCTCAAAAAATTTCAACTCTATTGTCTTAAATCGTATAACAAGTTGGTTGGTAAGAGATCAAGTTTTAAATGAGTTCCAAGCCGGATTCAGGAAGGATTATTCAACTGTGGACAATGTTTTTAATCTCGTAAATGTGATATACCTTAACAGAAACTTAAATAAACCAACATACGCCTTTTTTGTAGATTTTTCAACAGCGTTCGATTTGATACCAAGAAACAGTCTCTTTTACAAACTGTCTTCTATGGGTCTATCCACAAAAGTATGGGATGGTAACAGCTTCTCTAAATCATTTAAAGTTAATTCTGGTGTAAAACAAGGTTGTATTCTCAGTCCGACTCTTTTCTCTCTTTACCTTAATGATCTACCAGACTCACTACCCGGTGGAGTTAATGTCGGAGACTTAAATATTAAAATCTTACTATATGCTGACGATATAGTCATTCTTTCAGACTCACCCTCTGCTTTACAAAAGATGATAGATGCATTACATCAATATTGTATTAAGTGGTGTCTGAAAGTTAATCTGTCGAAGTCAAAAATAGTTGTTTTTCGCAAAGGTAGTAGAATAGCATCGAATTTGAACTGGTATTATGAAAGTCAGGAAATTGAAATTGTTAACAGATACACCTACCTTGGTGTTTTATTAACTTACAACCTATCTTTTAACTATCATCTACAAAACAAACTCAATTCATCTAAAATGGCTATAAATTCCACATGGTCAAAATATATATCACATCCCAAAGTATCAAAAACGAATAAATATAAAATTTTCACAGCATGTTCAAGATCCATTATGTTCTATGCAGCCCAGATCTGGGGGTTTCAAAAATATGATTGTGTAGAAAAATTATTACGTTTTTTCATTAAAAAAATGCTATATTTACCAAACAACACACCCAATTACATGCTTCACTTAGAAACTGGTTTTCCCACTCTTTATTCTTCAACTTTAAAATTACATTTTTGTTATATAAACAGAGTACTTCGATTACACCCTCAGAGACTCCCACGCATCCTTGCGGAAAAAGTTATCGATCAAAATATTTTTTGGGCAAATGAGTGGTGTAAAATTCGTGAAAAAGTCCAATATTCTCCTGCCAATAACAAGGCTCCACTATGTAATTATTGGAAGGATATTATTGATGCTCTAAATAATTGTGAACGTAACGAGATGTGTAATAAAGCAATGAATTCAGTATTTCATGATCTATATAGTTCTTTGCAATACAATCAAATATCAAATCAAACAAAACATCTGTCTACATATGCGACGGGATTGATTATCAAAGCAAGGGGCGGTCTACTCAACTTAAACGCCAGAAACTTCGCTGGAAACAATAATATAAGTCCTATTTGTTCAATTTGTAATAAAAATGAGCCAGAAAACACATACCATTTTATTGGACGATGTCCAATTTACAATCATTTTAGAAATAGATTTCTTGGTAAAAATATTCTTGAAGATTATGAAGTCATTGATGTATTAAATGGCACGAATTGTATATCTTTATCTAAATATCTTAATGCAAGTCTTAAATACAGAAACCTTATTGTAAATGAATACTATGTATAAAACTATACTATTATTGAATTATATATGTACATATATAAATAGATTTTATATCAAGTGGCTAACAGCAATATCGCTATTCCAAATTATAGATGTAAATTACAATGTTAACATATCCATCTATCTATTTTAAACAAGTAATATGTAATCTAAAATTTATCATCTATTATCATAATAAAAAAAAAAATAACTTCGGTGGAGAATATCCACAAACAAGAAACAAGGGAACTGATGAGATCCAGTGGCGTGGATCGAAACTATAGTATTCCCTGCCTTACCCCTTGGCGAACAATGCCAAATCTTTTCCACTAATAAAATAGTTGTTTTAAAATATTAAAACAACAACAATGGGATTAAGCCAGACTATTTTGAAAAAACAATATTTTTGTGGACTCTGTTACGACAGTACAAATTTTGTAGCGGGGGCAGTTCATACATCCTGAGATAATGGCCCAAAAGCTCCAGAAAAGCCTGCCGGCACCAACTAGTACGTAAGATAACCCCCGAAGGGAGAAACCGATTTGGTCGATATGTTGTACATCGTATTATCTTACAGACTCGGATTATGTCCTAATATTGACCACAGAGTGGTCCGACTCTTTCGGCTACCTGCAACATAAAGTTTAGAAAGAGTGCAGTTAAAGGATTACTCCGGGATTGTTTTTTTTTACATTTTTGTTAACATGTTGTGTATGCGTCCCTCGTTACGACTCAAAACTCTGAACCTATTGAACGGAGAGATACTTCATACTTTCATATTTTTGTTGTTCTACAGTTAACACAATCATCGGAAAGATGGATCAAAACAATTAAAATCGGTCTTGCAGTTGCAGACAGAACGGGACGGGTAAAATATATATATATGGACTACAAGAGGACACTTTCAGGCATCATTGTGCGAAACTAAAATTTGTGAGGCAAAATAAAATAGCTCACTTCCTGTAAACCCTACGATAATTTATTAAAGCAATTTTTAAAGGCAACAATCCCACAAACCTGACAAAAGAACAATGAACAGAATATCTGTTATAGTGCTATATCTTTCTCCAGAAATTTGCAAAAAATACGAATTTTCCAAAATTGGGAAAAAATTGTCGTCTTTAAGAGCATGCCACGCCCACATATTCTAATATTTTGACCTAATGTTTTGGTTCCCTTAATTTCAATATATGTATTATCGAATCCCATATAGAAATTAACAATCGTTGACGACAAAAGATTGGGGATTTGGTCAGGAACATCGATTTCTGAACCATTGTGCGACGGTACAAATTGTTTCCGAGAGCAAGTCTATACTTCTCGAGAAATTGGCCCAAAACACAAAAAACCCTTATAGACGTCAGAAGTATTGTGTTGTGTGCGACGGTACAAATTGTTTCCGAGGGCAAGTCTATACTTCCCGAGTAATTGGCCCAAAAACACAAAAACCCTGTAGACGTCAGAAGTATTGTATTGTGTGCGACGCTACAAATTGTTTCCGAGGGCAGGTCTATACTTCCCGAGACAGAAGTTTTACTTCTTTTCTTTAGGTCCGAGGCTGAGGGTGTATCTTTTTCGGCACAGCTGACTGCTACTTCTTACTTGTTTTTATCGTGTTTTGGGTGTTATTTCCGCAATAAATTTTAAGAGATATGTCCGAGTTTATTAGTGGACATTTGTCCCAAAATCATTCTAGGAGGTATGTCCGGGCACTCTTGCGATGGAACAGAAGAACCATCACAGGTATGTATTGTATTATATTGTGACCAGTCGTAAGAAAAAAATAATGTGGGTTTTAGTTCCCAAGAAATTGTCATAAAACAAAAAACACTACGAATGCAACCAAATAACGGATAATATATTAATTTTTGGTAGTCGTAACTACTTCCAAATCAACTTACTGACCCATTATTTTAACAAAAAGTGGCATGTCGCACTGATTAGCGTGTTATTCTATGGTCACTAAAATTTACAAAATTAGCTAAAAAACGCATGTCTTATTTTTTGAACAAAAGAGGTGAATTCATATTTAATTTCAAAATACTACAATATTGTTTTATTTTTATTTTGCTCTCTGCTAGATTTGATCATGTTTAAGATTGAATTAAATAATAGAACATCAAGAAATATGTTATATAAAATATCCCTTAAATTCTCTCTTTTATTATTTTGCGCAGCTTTGCTCGTCAATTCTTTTGTGCTACTTTGCTCGTCATTTCTTTCGTGCTAGCACACAAGTAAGCTGAATGGATTTTGTCTTTGTTTATTGGAACAATGAACATTTATGCATTTATTTATTCATATTTTTATTTAGAACGATTTCGGACAACATTGATGTTTAAAAAAATTTAAAGAAGTAATAAATATCAAGAAAAATGTAAATGTAATTCTCCCTTAAATACTCTCTTACAATATTTTGCTCAACATTGCTCTTAAGCAGACGTGCTCATGAAATGGTTCACCCTCAATTCTCTTTCGGTTTCCGTTGAAATAAAAATAACTGAATATTTTTGTAGTTTTTTCTTTTCGTTCGTGAGGACATTTAAGTGCAAAAATATATAAAAAGTCAAAAGGAACTTCCAAAAATTATGCTTCCTAATTTATCTTAAATGTTCGTATTTCAAAATTTTTAAATTCATATCCGTTACAATCAAAAATATAAAATACACATTTCAATAATGAGTTTCCTAATTAATTCCATCAAAATCCTTACCTGCATTAAATCCTCTTCTGTTGGCGTGGTCACATCATTGGACGTTGGCGTTGAACGTCTACTACTATTATTAACTAAATTATCACAGTTTGAATTTGAATTATTACTATTGGTCTTAGCATTGATGACGGCGGTGGCGGGTTGTACATTTACACCGTTCGTTGTAACCGAGACAACTTCGGCACTTTGACGACGTGGACGACGTTTTTCCGCAACTACAGGTTCACGAAATGATAATTTTTTGCGTGGTTTATCGGTTTTGGGACGATCATTTAATATCCCACCACTGCCACCTCCGGCACTGACACCACTGCCCATGCTGCTGGTACTGGAATTGCCGGCGCCACAACTATCATGCAACAAAGTGCCTGTATTGGGTAAATCATATATCAGACCCTCAGTCAATGATTTGCGACGATTAACAGGCGGCGATGAGTAAACACCACCATGACTTCTATGCGGCTGCTGATAACGACCAGCCGATGGAGATCTTTTACGCAATTGAATGGGACTCGTACAAGGCTTATAGCCACTGTAATCTTCGGGATTGGTAATTTGCCTCTGCAGTATACTTCTACGAGTAGGGACCATCTTTTCTTGGGCTATCACACGATTATTATTTAAAACTACAGTGGATTTGTAATCCGCATGTGGTGTAGTATTGTTAGCATTACTATCGGAGGGAGATATTTTCTTGAATTTAAGACGAGCCTTAAGTATATTCTCCATATGAGATTTACGTTCTTTATCACAGTTTTTAAGAGATTTATTAACCGGTTGTCCTTTCTTTATGAGATAGACGGTATTTTCATCATTGAACAAAATGTGTTTGGGTGAGGAATTTCCAGTGGCCGAATTGTTGGGACATTTGCGACCATCAGCACCACCTCCATTGGGGTATAGATGGGCCAGTTCTTGTTGCTGCTGATAAAAATATTCATCTTCAGTGTCATTCAAATCGTCTGGATGTCGAGAACTGTGGCAGCGATTTATTTGTTGCTCTCTCCTTCGCGTTTCTCTCTCTTGTTCTTGTAGCTCTTCTTCGAGAAGATTTCTTTGATAGGCCTCTTTGGCCCTCATTATGTTTTCTATAAAAGTATCATCTAGAAAACGATGTTTATCACCATCCACCTGATTTCCCGAACCATTGTTGAGTTCTTTTTCCACACAATTTATGAGTTCGTGAATATCCAAACTCTTATTCCGTGAGGTAACTTGGCGAGCTCTACGCAACGATGATTTCTTAAGAGGTCTTTCATCTTTATTCAGTTTCTCTGCTAAAATATCTTTGATGAACCCACCTCCATTGCGCAACACATTACGCTGGAAATTTATCGTCTCCTTGTTATCCTCTGAAACCGCATTTAATATGGGATTAACACCACTTGTGGGTGAGAGATCATTTTTAGTTTTACTCTCCGTGGATTTGTTTGATTTCTCACTGGATTTTTTGCTGCGTGACCAAGGCAAGAAATCAAATGCCTTCGTCATGGGGCTTTTGGGGGTAGCAGTCTCAGAAGAAGAGCGAGACTTCCAAAGGCTCTTTTTCGGAATATCCTTGCTAACGCTAACGGGTAGGGGTTTCACCATCACATCATGCTTCATCATGACAAAATGCTTGGTCTTCCTTGGCTTCCCGTAGAGTATTGGTCGTTATTGGTTGCTGGAAAATTCGTTGAACTTTTGCAAATCCAACAATGAGTTCAACTGAAGTTTAAGGTCAATTTTCAATCAACAATCAATTCCCTCCAGAGTCATTTGTCAATTGTTGCTTTTCGGCTTATACCACCACACACTTTGGCACGCCTACAGAGATTAGCAGGGATCAATGAATTCTGGCCACCTGTGATTTGTTCTATTGAACTTCAAACAAGGTCATTCTGAAGCGAATGTGTGTTTAGTTTTAGTGGCTACTTATTGAATTGATAGAAGATAAATTTGATTTTAAATATTCGATAATTGTTTTGGGAATTTATTAATATCTTTTGTTTGTTTGTATTTCTTACATCCTTGTCTCGGGTTATTCACACCGTCGTAGAGGTTTCTTTCATTTTGACAATATGAGTCAATATTTGCAAATTGAAAAATAAATTTTCAGCGCAATTGTTCACACCCGCCTTACGTGAACACCAACTGTGGGTCCATCCATGCGATTTAGCTGGCAAATGTTGTTGGAAAAAATCATTTTTATACGCAACGAAAAAATGCGACAGCTACATATGTTGGGTTTTTAGTTTCTTTGGTTGTTATTGTTTTTCTCACTGTGTTTTGGCACACTGAATGTCTTTTTGGGTTTTGTTTATTTTTTGTTTATTTTTTTCAAATGTATTTTTCTTCTAAAAAATAATAGTTTAAAAATAAATTGAATATTATTTTGTGTGTTATATGATGATGATGGTGTACTTATTCTTCTTCCATTTCTTTCAATTGCCTTTCAAGGGAACATTTATTTATTCACCACATGTTCGTTGTTTGGTCCACAATAAATTGTGACCTGATAACATATTTACAGACAAAATAGACATTTTTAAAAAGTAACATTTCTAGGACACATCGCCGCGGGAGGCATTTGTGAAAAATTATTTAATTTGTTTATTTTCGGGTCAAGCCATTAGTCATAATGTAATATTCAAACAATTTGGAAAACAATAAAAAAAGAGACAAAAGTAAATATAGAAACCAAAGTAACATATAACCATTAGGGCTACCAAAAAAATTTTGTTTTTGGAACTATTACCTCCTAAATTTTTTTCCATTTGATGCAAAAACCTTATAAAATAAATGTTATGGTGATCGGCTAACGTTAACCCGTGCCATCCGAGCGATCTTTGTTTCCATGGTAAATTGTATGGGGCCCAAGGAGCATTTTCACGAAAATTTTGTAAAGACCGCAATTATGGTCCAATCGTTAAAAAAAACTCTACCAATTCAATGTTGAGGCTAAAAGACGAATCCAAAAATTCAACAAAAAAAAAAAAAAAAACAAAACAAAAAAATTGCTTCGTCCTTATGACCATAGACTTTTTTTTGTACATCCAAATGCACCAAACGCAAAAGACTTGCATTTGCAAAATATTGCTTACTCAGATCCAGGTCTCTTCCCAACATTCCATGATACAATCAGGAGGGCTAGCAACGCTACCAATCAGTAGCATCATGTAATGCGAGAGAGAAAGAAACTAGAATGATTTAATTTTTATAAGATAAGTAAGGAATCAGAGAGAATGAAACTTCGAAATACCTAAAGTCAGGCGGTACTGCTATATGGGGACATGGAGATATGTCTATAATTTTTGAGTAGAAGTTTTTGAATCTAAATTACATCAAACTTGGGACGAAAATCTCGAGAAAAACTTCAATATCCCCCAAAATGAGGCGCTACCATTATATGTTGGCTACTCGAAAATGTGAACCGATGTCCAAAATTTTTGATGGATATTTTTTTTGACCACGTTGAACCCTAAATGCCAAATAATACCCAATTTGTGCAGAAAATGTCAATCAAAACTTCTAAATACTTCAAAACTGGCGGTAACTTCATATGGGGGCATTCCAAATCGTGAACCTGTGTTTACAATTTTTATGGTGATATGGCAAAAAATAATGGCAAAATATTGCTGATTCGGTCAGAAAATGTAGGTAAAAATTGCAAAATATCTGAAATCCAAAATGTGGACCTATGTGTAGAAGTTCTTGACCGCTTTGTACCCTAAATGCCAAACCATAGCTAATTGGTTATAAAATTAAGCTAAACACTTGGGGCCTATTCCATTACGTGAGCCGATATAGTCCATCTTCGAACTTGATTTCAAATCTGCCTGCTAGAGTGATTACCACTGATAGACGGACTGACATACACTCCGGTCCATCTGAATAGAACCAACCAATTTTCTATATAAATACCGTTATATCTAAAGATAGGAGAGGAATTGTAAATTATATTTTTGTGGAATGCAGGGATGGAAAATTAAAAATCTCAAAAAGTACTAAAATGGGACTTTTTTCATTGAAAAGGTACTTTTTATAATTTTGTTAAGGAAAAAATAAAAATGTTTATTCAGTAATAAAACTACAACAAAAGCTTATATCTTTGAAATCTGAAGAATTTTGCAAAATGGTCTATATTTTTATACCATACTGTAGGGTATAAATAACTTTGTAACACATCTCCCCCAGAAATTTGTCAGTGCGGGTCCATGTTCCGACCTAGCCCCCCCATAGAACGGTATTTTAAAAGTTTTAGCCTCATTATCCCATCGAAATTACTGAAATTAGATGATTTGTATTCGATATGGGTATAAAACATTCCTATGGAGAATGTGGGTATAAATGCACGTTTTAAATAGCATAGAACTGACAAACTATCGATATTCCGACTATCGTTTTGATCGCTGTCGTAAAGCCTTGTTTATATTGAACTCTGAACAAACTATTTTTTAAATAATTCGTGACAGATAGTCCAAAAATGTTTTGGTGGCCGATGTAAACTTTGTTTTTCGCCAGTAATCAAAACAATGGTCAGACTATCTACAGTTTTCCAACACTAATATAGCCCCCATAAAAGAGGTATTGCAGGTTCTCATATTGGAATGTACTTCCATACCGCTCGATGTGAAGTCTTTTAAATAATTAGTCCACCGTAGTGACTGTAACTTGATATTTCGGATTCTCAAAGGTTGGAAGATATCAATATCTGTTCATATTTTGATATATTCCCAACATGAAGCTACATACATCCAGAATTTTTAAATTTCTAGCAATTTTAATTTTGAATTTTGCATTTAAGTTCCACACAAGTAAATTTTTTCTAGACTAGAGTGTGTGAAATAGTACTGAATTGGCCGCGGGTAAAAAGTACTATTGTACTGATTTTTACATCCCTGGTGGAATGTAGAGTATACAGTAGTAGATATTTTCAATAACTAACATGGTTCACATATGCATTATAACAGTACATTTTACTCGCTTTATGAAAAATTATCGAAATATTAGCATATTTTAATGGTTCATCAGGATAGAACCACCCTAAGAATCTACACAAATCTTTTGCCAGATGGGATAAACTTTCAGAAAATAAGTTCAAAAGTATCAGTCGGCTTTCTGAGACAGAGATTTACCCTCAGCATGTGTGAATTGAAACACTTCTTTCCCAAAATACTAATGTGTTTAGGGGGATTTTAAAAATATGGATTTGGATTAAAGCTCAAAAGTTTTGCGGGGGAGGTACCTAAAGAAATGAACCTACATAGTCCATTATGCAAGTGGGTCTTATTTTGTGAGTCCCCTCGATAGATATCGCGCCCACCACTTATTTCAGTTGGTCACCATATAATTTATACCTTTGGACCATTATACTAGGAAACATGGACCTGTCCACTTGGTAAAAAATTCCAAAGGATCCTCGAACAGACACTTAACCGCTCTTAAACAAAATTTTATCTAATATTTGAAGAAATATTACGATATGCAAACTGTGGACTAACGAAGTACTTGGTTCTAGAGTTGTCGTGCTCACCAACCACTAAACGTGCTGGCTGTAGGGGTTTTTTCACAGCTTTCGGGTCATTTTCTCAAGAAGTATGGTCTTGCCACTCAAAAAACTTGAACTATCGTAATATGGGCATTCAGTGCAACCTGTTGCACTTTAGGACCTTCTCTCGAATCGTTTTGATTTTTCTTGCAACAGGTTGCACTGAATGCCCATATTACGATAGTTCAACATGATCTATGTCTCGTAAAAATATCACGATGTCCACACTGTGGACCAAATCGCTTACTACCTTCGAGAGTTACCAAGCGAGCAATTTTAGCGAAAAGTTTTGAACAGGTGTGGGAGAAGTACCCATGGAGTGGGCCGATATGGCCCATCATAGAACTGAAAATATATCTACTGCCAAATGTTGGATTTCTCAGGAAGTATGGACTTGTCCCTGAAATAACCTTGTACGGTCGTAATGGGGACAGCGAATATATGTAAGTTGTTACAACAAAAATCAAAACGATTTGAGAGGATCTTAAACTGCACTTTTTCGAAATTTTGGGTGGGAGGTACCCGAAGGAGTGGACCGATATAGTCCATATTCTATTTTGTCTATGCCTGTTAGAAACATTACGAAAGTATGGACCAAGTCGGTTACTCCCTTTGAGAGTTATCGTGCGCATAATTTTTGTGAACAAATTTGAACTTTTGTGGGGGTGGTACCAGAGTTAGTGGACCAATATGACCCATCTTCGAACTTGTTTGGGCAAAATATTAAGAAAGCCAAATTTTGGACCAAATCGGTTAAACCTTTCGAGAGTTATAGTGCACTCCAACCATCCAGCCAGACAGACGAACGGACATTGCCAAATCGACTCTGAATTTTATGAAACGGATTTCGTCCAAAACATATTTGGGGTCTAAAACCATTATTTCGATGAGGCACATTTTGTCCGTATGAAAGTGTATATACAACCGTTAGCCTAAATGCCGAGGGAATAAAAACTACTTATAACACTGTGCAGCAGCATTTTTGGGGTGTGGAAAATTTCTTTTGGAGATGAAAGCCCTTGATGAGTGTACTAAGAACCTAAAAGGAAATTTTCGCCATATGTCAAGTAACTGAGATATCGCGCGATGAAGTTTTTGATTTTTTTCCATATAATACTTGGGAAAATAGCTTCATATCTCTGTTTGGCGTTATTGTAGCTTCGTTTTGAGGTGACATGTCTTCAGTGAAATCGATTGGCGAATCTTTTTGTAGAACATTTCATTCTTCTAACTCAATGCCTTTCATGTCCGTTTTGTCCTTTATTTCTTGAACCGCAGTGAAAGTACCACAAGATGAGATTTTTAGCATCCAAATATTCTACAAAAATTTTGCTCAGAAGATTTTAGGTACGGTTCTCTTTGACAACTAATCGATTTTGTCCCGTTTTCATAGTCATTTTTGACATTTATTCGGACTTGGTTCAGAATTAAACTATGTTTTGTTTTTCTGTATATTCGTTATTTGTTATGTATAGGTATATACGAGTAGACATAACAATTGGTTATTGCTTATGTAGACATCTCGGGTGCTTCTGAAACATTTACGAATAAATAGCTCTTGTAATGACGAACACGTTAATAACAAATTTTCTTGGAGGATAGATCCGGTTATCTCAATTTTTGAATCGGATATTCCGACATTAAAATCGAATTTTGAACCGGTTTTAAGTAACCGATTAAACTTATATGAATACCATTACAAAGCTTATAGCGTTGTCAATCAAATTAAATTAATTCGCTTATGAAAACTTTGTTAGTTGCAGTTCCAGAACAAAAAAAAAAAAAACATTTTCTTAAACCGTTTTTAAGGAAAAATATCAGTACGCGCAAATATGGAGAGTGAAAAATTCGTTTGGCGATGAATGTCGATGAAGATAATGTCATGAACCCGTAAGGACAGTTCTGCCGTAGGTCAAACTTCTGAGTTATGGCGAAATTAATTCTTTCTTGACAAACTATACATACCTACATGACCGCTGAACGCTTCACACAGGAGCTATATATTGGCTATACCAAAGAGCGCGTTTCAGAAGGAGTTTCGAGGCTTGGGAAAAACTCTGGCATAATTGTATTATATCTGAGGGGGGTTACTTTACAAACAGAAAAAAAATGCGAAAATCCTAAAAAAATGCCTCAGGATTATATGCAGGAACTTTTTGGCCCAACACCATAAGTAACATAGAACTATGGAACATAACGAAGTGGAAAAATATTCATAACACAAACAGAGGCCCTTGAGTGGCATCCCAAAAGACCATGAAATCGAGGTCAATCAAGAAGCACCTTGTGACATACAAGAACTAAGAAAAAAAAAAACCAACACATGGTCGTATGTCAACACATGGTCGTATGTCAAGCTGTCCTGAGAACGCTTAGGCTAAAAACTGTCAAACTTTCCAAAAAAAAGTCAAATGACGCCTGGCGACACTGTTTGTTGCCTAAGCCAGTTAGTTTTCTAGTGACCATCGTACATGGGAATATGCAAAAACAACTAATCCTTTACGATTGCGGTGTTTTGTAGAAGCCCTGTTCTACCAAGAAGAGAAAAAATACGAAATACAGCTGAAATAGAAGCCAGCTAATTGTGATTGTTAGTTTTTTTTGAAGATTTTGTCAATATATTTTTAAGTTTTAAGTATTATTTTACTTTTTTGATACACATACATATATAATTGTAAATATTTTCCTTGATTTAAATTTTTAACATTTTTGCCTAAGATAGATTATATTCATCAATATTTTATTGTAATATTTAATAATATTTATCTTATAAAGCCATATTTTTTTAGCATTTCTATTAATTTTAGTAAATTTATCATTTTCTTCTGTACTTCCATAAGGATTACAAGAATAGATATAAATATTATTATTTTGTCGGTATCAGTATCAGATCTCATAAACATGTGTCAATGTTTGTGACATATGTGTACATTTGTAGTACATGCATACATATGTGCGTACATGTCTAATTGAAGAGGCATCTTCACCTGAATGTTTGAATAATAATAAGAGGATATTTTGGAACTTTTTCCTTTTAACATAGTTATGCAAACATACAGGGTAGATATACTTGTGTATATTCATCCCAAGAGTGTCTCATATGTATCTACGTACTTTGTTCCCCAATAGATATCCATACATACATAATTGAAAATTATGAATATCATAACAAATGAATTCAAATCCATGTTAACAAGAAAACAAACAAAACAATGTGTATATTAAAATGTTGGTAAATATCTCTCGAATGTAAATATGAACAGAAAAATATTCATTTAACAATGTATACGAGGATAATGGTAGGCATTTCTTTATGTTAGGGACTAACAAACATTCACTAGCAAAAAATCATATGAATTTCATTATTGTGTTAACATTCGTATGGTACGAATGTCATAACAACGTTTGTCTTCTTTTAACAATGTGATTGACATCTGAACGAAGGGAGGTAATACTTTAGCTCTAATAATAAGTTGTTTAATTCTATTTAAATAATATAACTTCGACTGTAGTTATAAAACTTCGTTAGTGGCTGGTCCGCACGACAACTCTCGAACCAAATACTGTCTTGGTCCACACTTTGGATATTGTAATGTTTCTTCGAATGTTAGATGAAATTCTTCCTTCCGATAACTCCACCACAAAAATTCGAAAATATTCGCTAAAATGGTACACGCGATATCTTATAAACGGATCAAGCGATTTGGTCCAAACTTTGGATCTCGAAATATGTTGTCCACTCCTTGGGTTACCACCTACACGAATGTTTTAAATTTTTGTGCGGTTAAGGGTCTGTTCGAGGATACTTTGGAAATGTTTACTCCTAGTGGCCCTTTTTGCAGCGAAATTATGTTTTTCGTAGGCAAGTATATGTCTCCTGATATAATGGTCCAAAAGCTCTAAATTATATGGTGACCAACTGAAATGACAGGTGGGTGCGATATTTATCGAGAGGAATGACTACCAAAATAAGACCCACTTCCAAAATGGACTGCGTCAGTCTGTTCCTTCTGATACCTCCTTCGCAACACTTTTGTACTTAAATTCAAATCCATATTTTTGAAGGCAGATTCATACGTCGAAAGAAAACGCACTTAATGCATAATTATTTAGGGAAAAAAGATTTTCAATTTATGGCTGCAATTGCAGTCATGACATTGTTTTATAAGGTGACGATGCAGTCAGTGAATTGTCCCAATTTGAATTTCTATATCTCAAAAATGGTAAAACCTACAAAAATATCATAAAAGCCAACATTGCACAGTGGATCCACCCATTGGCCAAAAATAAAAAAATGAATGTCAAAATTTTGGTACAACATCTGGCAACTCTGAAACTTACGACATGGACCTTTTTAAAAATATATTAATTTTTGTTTCATTCGAACGCGATCTTCTTAAGAATAGCTTCAAAAGTCGGAACATTTGACTAATATTTTTTATTGTGAGTACAACCTATATTTTAAGTGCAAGTAAATATATTCAAAATATCGCGAAACTAATACGTATAGGAAAATATTATAGTGGATATTGAAGGAGGAGGTAATAGCTTCATTTTCATTAAAAAATAGTGTTTAAGAGGGTTGTGGAATTCTAGTTAGCTGTATATTTTCTTAGTGTATTTTGTAATGGCAATTCTATCATATACTTAAATTTGACATAAGGTTTTAGTCATGATGCCCACCAGTGCCCACCTCGGGAATAATTGTCCAAAGTAGCTCATGGTTATAAGATTATTCAGTTCTAAAATCAGCTGCCATCTAGTGCCAGACTATAAATGGTGGGCCGCTGACAAAAGATGGCCTAGAATAGGGTTTCTATGGATATATTAGCGTACAACTCTGTTATCTGACCACGTACATTAACATAATTGGTATCAGTGGCAAGATGAAGAAATCTTCTTCCAAATTTGTCTTACGTTGGCGGTAAGTGCCTTCCAGGAAGAACGCTATAAGATCTATATTAAAAATTTTACCAATTTTTAGACAAAAATGTTTATTTTTTAATCCGCTAAATTGGTTGGATTTTATGTTGTTTTGGAGACTGTTTTGTTTCCCCAAGCCTATTTTTTTGCTTCATAAGATAATCGCGACCTCTGTTCATGTCATTTTGTATTAACAGCATAAAACAATTCTTACCGTATACCCCCTCCAGAGGGGAAAGGGGGGAGAATGTTACGCTCGTGGTTTCTTAAAACACTCTTCGCAGCAGCACAAAGCTATAACCAGCGCATTCGCTTGATATTTACACGGGAAATATTTTTGGCCACTTTCTCCATACAAGTGGATCCACTGTGCATTGTAGAGAATTTTCACAGCTACAACATTTTCTTCATTTTCCATTTTGATAGGGCATGCGGATTTCCAAGCAAAATCGTGAAAACCTAAAAAAACCCTAAAAATGTAAACTTTGACCGCGATTTTTTTAGTTTTTTTATTTTTCTCATCTATGAACATTGAGTTTCAGAATCCGTAAAAATTTCCCTGGTGTAAGCACCTTTCATTTAAAGTTGGTTCAAGAGCACAGTGATTAATGTATGAAAAATCACTTGAGTTACTAAAAACACCTCTTGAAAACAAATAAAGTCCACTTGGCTTAATGAGTTAACCACAACAACAAACACTTATACTTCAATCCCAATATGGTTCTTTAAGTATTCTCCCAAAGAGATTTAAAAACGTAAATGAACAGAAAATCTTTTTGAAATGTTATTTTCATCGCAAATAATGAAATGAATTCCTTTTCTTCAATTTTTGTTTTTCATTTTGTCCGTGTTGGTTTTTTTTTATCTTCTCCTCATAAGTGAAGAAGACAACAATTTGAAAATAGACACATCAAAGAAGAAAAACAATTATTCATATTTTTGTATTTATGTTTATGTGAAATGCATGAAAAGGAAAGGTAAAAAAAAGAATATACCAATTAATGGCAATTACTTATTTATCGAACTTATTCAATTCGCATGTATCTTGAGATAATTCAAGTTCATTTTATTAATTATAAGATTTTGATGTTTTATGTTTAAAAATGTTTTGTATAAGGGTATTTTTTTAAATTTCTTAAGGAAACAACATACGAATTGTTCATTTCATTTTTTTTAATTTAAATAAAGAAAACAAAATGCAGCAACAGAAGTTCATAATATCATGGCGTTTAGCCCTCGCAAAATTTTACTTTGATGGCAAAAAAACCTATAAAGATAATGGGTGTCATGTCTGGAAAAGTGCTTCCTAACAAATGATATGTCATTGAGAACAACAATGCTTAAAAAATAAAAAAAAATATAAAGTTTTTGTCTCATAAAATAGGGATTTTGATATGTACATTTTTAATATTATGACATTTTCGTCCTTGTATCCGTTTTGTCATTTATGCCAAATTAATAAAAACACATTTTCCGCATTGACATTAAAACCTCCTAAAATATACATATGTACCTATAAAAGAAAATCCATTTGCAGCTAATAGTAAAAAATACACATGAGTTTTTTCTCAGAAACGTGTATTTGTTTATTTCAAATTTAAAAATACCAAATTAACACTAAAATGAAAATTCTTTTCAAAACAGAATCTTTGAAAGCAACAACGCTCAATACCAATAAAAAATAAACAAATAAATTTGAAAGTTTTGCAACAAAAAATATTGTTTGGTTAGCATTATTCCAAAATGGTTAAATTTTTTAAAAAGCATTTCTTCTTAAGATGGGATTTAGAAACCATAAAATATAATGGCCAGCAAATCATTATTATTTGAAAATTACCATCAATAATGTCGATGAGCTACTTGAAATAACCATAAATCTTTATTTGGACTGATTTGCTGTGGCAAAAAAAAAAAAAAAAAAAAAAAAAACAAAATTAATTTGACTAAGCATCACATATGTATGTATATCTAAACACTTGTGTACGTATATAATATAGAACAGACCCCAGACATTTTGCAAACGTTACTGTAATGACGTCGAATTAGCATATTTTGTGTTGGAAATCTTTATTATTTTCGACTAATGACTTATTTTGTATACGCATGAATATATCTGTTATTTCTTGTTTCTTCACATTTTCCATATGTTCCTTACGCTTGGATGAGAAATTTTGAAAATATAAGTTTTTGTTTTATTATTTTTACCTTTGTCTACAAAGAATGTATGACATGCCATTGCTTTTAGCGCCTGATTCTATGCAATGTGAGTTGAATTCTTTAGACCATTTTATAGATAATATACATATTTTATTTTATATTATTAATTTTATATTCGAAGGGGACGTAAATTAGACAGACAAATCATGTGACAGAAATAAACTTCTGTAGAAAGTGTGTTCCAAAAGAATTTTAAAAATGTTCTCACATTTATTTTCTTCCTGTTGAGAAGACTAATGGGGGACTTAGTTTGTAAGCTATAATAAATGGAACTAAAAAAATTGTTCCACAACATCCCATACAGGACAAGGGAGACTTCTCTCATATCAATGAGTGCACCCCGATTCATATTTAGCTCAATGATATGGAACCTACTGTTTATCGCCGAGTCCGAACGGCGTGTCCTAAGACACCACTTGTAGAGAAGTTTTTCAAGGCTGAAATACTCAGGAAATGTCGCCAACATTACTGAGGGGTATTTTGCCACCGTTGAAAAATGTTTGGTGTTACCTGGCCGGGGAATCGAACCACCGACCTTCTGCGTGCAAGGCGGGAGTGCTTACCATTGCACCACGGTGGCCTCCTACAAATGGAACTATTTCCACAATAATTTTTGTGGCGTATTTTGCTAGATTAAACATATTTTATTAAGGGATACACATATACCTAGCAAACATTTCAGAGCCACATTCGGCGAATAATCCATTGCTTAGTAATGTAATCAAGAAACTTTTTTCCATTACCTGACGTTGAAAAGTAATAAACAACGAATTTTTAAAAACTTCACAAGGCAAAATAATGGGTAAGGTGCTTTAAGTTCGGTCGGGCCAAATTTTTTATACCCTCCACCCAGGGTTTAAAAGCCAGCATCTAAAAACATTAGCATTAGCTGTTCACTTCAACTGTTACACAATATTCACACTAGTGTTATGACTTTTTTACAACCTCATATCCCTGTATCATAGCGTGATGAGTTTTGCCATAAGATTACATAAAATCTTAATTATAAGGTGATTCGGTGAAAAAACCTCACGCACAAAATGATTTTAAAATTTGAATTTATCAAAATTATGGACAGTTTTTTGAAGTCACTGAAAACAGATATATAATTGAAAATAAGTTTTAGAGCCACATGAGATAATTAAAATGATATAAAATTTATTTCTCACTATTTTTCTTTAATTCTGAGGATCGTAAAAATGTTTATTCAAAAATATTATTTTTTAACAAAAAATTTAAAATTTAAAATTTTTTCAAAGTGACTCTTTTCGCGACTTTTTTAATATTTGAATGAAATAAACGTTATTATAGTTATTAGTAGGCTTATATTTATTCATTCGTGCAACAAGAAATAATTTTTTGAAAAAAAAATTTTTTTCATTTCATATATTTTTTCAAAAAATTATTTTTTTAAAATCGATTTGTGCGTGAACTTTTTTTATATCTCAATGAAATAAACGATAGCATAGTGATTAATAGGCAAAAGTTCATTCATCCCTGCTACAGGAAATCATTTTTGAGGAAAAATATCAAAAAGTCATAACCCTAATTCACACACACGGCTAAATAAGCAACCGAATGCATATTTATTTTTGTACATTTTTGCTTATTTCATTTTTTACGCCTAATCGTTTTTTCGTTAGGCATAATCGACAAGTACGCTACATATTTAGCAGTCGGCTGACCATTCGTCGCAGCGAATCAGCCACATATGGTGTTTTTAGTGATTAAGGTTGCCAACGCAGTAATAAAAAAGGTGTCATTTAATGTCAAAATGCCCCCATCATATGGTAGAACCCAAAGAATACTAATTATTATTGTTTAAAAATAACAAAATATATTTTGAACAGCTTCACCAAAAATTCACATGTCCTTTGAACGAAAAAGTGGAATTAATTATGTCGTGATTTTTAATGCATTACACTGGTAACCCTGATCTCAAAAACAATTGCTTGCTGAAAACATGGCTAAGCCGTTGAAACTTTGTTACTTATTCTCTTTTCTGCTATGTGTTGATTATGTGTGCTGCAAAATATGAATATGCGTGTGCGATGCTTTTTTATTATAGCAACAATATCAAATAGCATCAGCATCGCTAGCAATATTTTTGTGAAATTTGTTGCTACGTGTTGCCGTTGTTCATTGTTGCTAAACATATTTAGGAGAAATTTTAGCAGGCAAAGCTGCAAATATTATGTGCTTTTGCTAATATGGCGTTAGCATTTTAAACCCTGCCTCCACCATGAAATACTCTGAGCAAATATGGAATTATTAGTGTTCATTCTGTTGCGAAAGCACCTATGCCACAATTTTAGGTGGGAAAGTTACTTGACCACTAGAAACCCTAAATTCCAAATTATAGCTAATTCTGTCTGAAAATGTAGTTAAAAACGTAAAACTATCTGAAATCGGGCGGTACCGTTATAGGGGTGCTATACCAGAACGTGGACCCATATAGCCCATCTTCGACCTTGATCTAAGTTCAGACCAAAAACACATGTGTTCACAATTTCAGCCGTGTAGCTTGACCCATTCGGAAGATAGGGTGATTACAATAGACGGACGGACGGCCCTGGCTAAATCGACTTAGAATTTTACGCTGATCAAGAATATATAAACTTTATAGGGTAGCAACTGATTATTTCGATGAATTACAAACTTATTATACCCTCCTTATTATGGTGGAGGGTATAAAAAATCAAAATCTTTATACCAACCATAAATATTCTTAACAGTGGCACATAGCACTGGAAATCTGTTAAATTTCAACCCCTAAATTATCATTTATCGGTTTGATGATTTACCACGACGCTCTTGAACCAAATTTAAATTGAATATGATTACACCTTGGAAGTTTTTGCGGATTAAAAAAACGAAAAAAATCTCCGGAGTGCTTTTTCAATAAATCACGGTCAATGTTCAGATTTTTAGGGTCTTTTAGGTTTTCACAATTTTGCTTGGAAACCGCTAGCACTATCAAAATAGAGCTAAAGAAAATGTTGTAGCAGTTAAAATTCTCTACAAGATTGTCCATCACAATATTTTCGAGGGGTTTACTATTTTTGAGATATAGAAGTTCAAATTGGGACAACTCGCCTTATAAAACAATGTGATGACTGCAATTTCCCAACTTATATATCTTAAAAATCTTGCAGAGAATTTTCACAGCTATAAGATTTTCTTTAGTCCCATTTCGATAGGACGTTTTCAAGCAAATCTTGAAATTCTAACCAAAAACCGCTAAAAATGTGACCAGAACTTTTATAGCTATAGCTACTACGATAGGACTTGCGGTTTCCAAGCAGAATCGCGAAAACCAAAAATAAACCTAAAAATGTGAGTTTTGAACGCGGTTTTTTTAAAAATCCCTTTAGCAATTTTTCCTGTTTTTTGTTTTTTTCTCATTTATGAACATTGCTGTTTCAGAATCCGCAACAAGTTCCTAGGTGTAAGCGGTTTTTATTTAAAGTTAGTTAATGCGCACCGTACATGACATTTTTTATAAAGAGACGATACAGTCAATGCATTGCCCAAATTTGAACTTCTATATCTAAAAAATGGTAAAACCTACGAAAACATCATAAAGGTCAATCCTGTAGAGAATTTTTACAGCTACAATATTTTCTTTAATCCTGACTCGATAGGACTTGCGATTTCCAAGCAAAATCGCGGAAACCTAAAAAGCGTAAAAATGTCAACTTTGACCGCGATTTATTCAAAAAGCGATCCGCCGATTTTTTTATTTAGTAGTTTCAGAATCCGCAAAAACTTCCCAGGTGTAAGCTTCTTTCATTTAAAGTTGGTTCAAAAGTACCGAGTTACGTCTCGATAGCAACGGAAAATTTCGATAATTCATTTCAACTTAAAAATGAGGAATGAAAAATATGGCTCCAAAAATTTATTTGAAAATTTTTATAGAATTTATTGTTGCAAATGGTAAGCAATTATGGAAAAATTCCAAATTTCTTGAAAGGAAGATAAGTTAAATTGTATCTTGTAATTTATTAATATTGTATTCATTAATTTTTATTGCAAACCAATCTGAATTTGAAATAAGAAAAGAAGAAATGCACGGATTTTCAATGGAAAGAAAAAACAAAATTTAATAAAATTTTATGTTTTTTATTGAATTATTTTTCAGCATTATATTAAATGTGAAAAACTTCGAAATGCTATTGACTTAAGAAATATTGGTTTTAATAAGCAATAAAAACAATTGAAAAACAAATATATGAAAAATTTAGCTTTCTCCTCGAGGTCCCAACTACGGAGATACAATTTTTTTCGGGAGCATCCTGAGATAGTGAACCAAAACCAACCAAAATGACTGAAGAGCACCAACAAAAAATGACTGAAGGGCACTAACTTTTAGAAATTCTTTTAAAAATGCACGGTTTTTCTAGAGGCTTAAAAAAATCTTTTAAAAATCCACGCTGGTTCTACAGGTATTTAAAAGTTCCTTAAAACTTCACATTGTTTCATGGGGTTTCACAAGTTGTTTCAAAAGCTCTAAATTCTAAGGTGTTCGCCTAAAATGACGCGAAGGCGCAAAGGAATGGCTCCCAAGATAAAATCCACTATGTCGATGCATTTTTTAATCCACGTCAAAGCATTTCTTCGGAACATTAAAATGAATACCCTAAAAGTTTCAATACTTTAGTCGGCAATGTCATACATTCAAAAAAGACCCCATAAATGCATAAGCTTTTTGGGAAAAGGATTTCGGTTTTGTAATTTGTGTCCGTATCCATAGATGAACGTCACAATTCACAAAAGCTGAAGTTATATCGGTGTCGGCATAGCCGACTTATTCAATTAATATTGCTGTCAATAGAGGGTGTTATCCCAAAATGTGCCCTATGAAAAATCATTTGTAACAGATCAACCGAGAAAAGTCGATTGTTTTCTTTTTCTTCATAACCATTTTTATAGCATCTACCATAATATGGGGTGTGTAATTAAATTTGTCATTCCGTTTGTAACACATCGAAACATTAGTCGGAGACCCTATATCAATGTCCTTTTGTCAGTCTGTTGAAATCAAGATACAGCTCGCAATTTTTAAGGAAGAGCTTTGTAATTTGTTTTATTGGTTTCTATTACTCCTAGGATGTTTGGTATTGAAAATGGGCTATATCGGTCCATGTTTTTATATAGCCCCCATAGAACGGTACCTCCGGATTTTCAATATTTTGAAGGTTTTGGCCTCGTTATAACACCGAAATGGCCGAAATTAGGTATTAAGAATTCTTTGGGGGTACAAAACTATCCCCTGAAATTTGTCGGTATAGGTCCACGTCTTCATATAGCCCCCATAGAACGGTACCTCCTGATTTCCGGTATTTTGAATGTTGTGGCCCCAATATCCCACACAAATGCCTGAAACTTGGTATTTATTTAGTCTTCGTGTTGGCTACAAAAGTTTCCACCTGAAATTTGTCGGTATAGGTCCCTACGCCTTTTTATAGACCCCATAGAACGATACCTTCGATATTTTGAAGGTTGTGGCCTGAATATCCCACCGAAATGTCTGAAAAGTGGTATTTAGTCTTCGTTTGGAGTATAAAACTTTTCATTTGTCGGTATAGGCCTACGTCTCCATATAGCCCCCGTAGAGCGGTAACCTCCGATTTTCGGTGTTTAGAAAGTTTTAACCACATTATTCAAATGGAATAACTGAAAATTGGTATTTAGTCTTCGCTAAAGGTACAAGACATTTATACAGATACAAAACATCCCATGCAAAAAATCAGAGAGAGATTGCTGTAATTTAATATTGTGTAAGGTGTTCAAATGTATTCATGTCCTGGAAGGAAATATCTTGACGCCCCATATGATCTCTTGCAATAAGAGGAAGACCTTAGTACATTCACAAATGAAAGGAAACTAATTGTTCTTATTCACTTCAATACAGTTCGTGGTGGAGGGTATAAAAAGTTCGTCCCGGCCGAACAGACTTGTTCTATCTCGATTAACCGAAATCAGACTTTTATAGCCCTAGTACGACTTAACTTTTGGGAATGTTTTAAATTACTAAAATAATTAAGAAATTCATAGCTCTAACAACGACCCAAATGTTCATTTTACATTATTTTTTATACTATTTTTCCCGAAAATTATTTTTCACAATTGTTTTGCTTCATGTACATATACATATACATATTAGTCATAAAATCGCTTATGACATATAATCATTGACGAATTATTATTTTATAGAAAAGATCAATCATCATACCGACAGATATTAGTCATCACATCACATGTTACAGTCTGCTTAGAATTGCAAGTTGTGGAATTGTTGCACAACCGAAATTTTGTTGAAATTTATTTATTTTGAAAATCTAGGAAATAAATGAGAGAAACCCTCTAAGATCTATACGTGTGTATGAAAGAATAGATCTTAAACGTTAGAATATTTAAAAATTTTAAATATTTTCGCACAAGATTGTAAAATTTTTAATTATTAAAAATGTGAAATATTCTCAATCACTGGAGCTCCATTCTTTCAAAACTATTTCTTTAACAAACATATTTATTGCGCCTTAGCCGTCACATGGAAACATCTATATTGTCTATGTGTAATAATAAAATAAATTAAAGAATTCTCAGACAAGTAAATTGAAATACCAAAAAAATAATTTTATTACGTCTTGTCAACAACTGCAACAGTCGAGACGAAGATTTTGAAATAGTAATAATAAATCCAAAAACAATGATATAAATATTAATCATGCATTTTGAAGACAAGAAAAATAAAGCAAATGTTTTCACTTGTTATGGTCTCTACTACCACCGCTACGTAGAATGGAAATAAAAGTTTATTTGTGTTAAAATTTTTGTTCAATATTGCAAGACAATTTGTGGGTAGGAATTGATAGACATGAAAATGGTGATTTTTCGGTTTTAATGTGGGAAAGTCCTACATTTGTTTTGATGCCGATTTTAACCCAACTCGGTACATAAGTCTGTCATCTGGCGACACTTGCACCTAATAAAAAGGCATTTGAAATCGAACTTCTTGCCGCTATATGCAATGTGGACAGGTCAGGACACTGATGTAATGTCCAATTGAGAAGAAAAGTTCTCTACGTTTAAAGTTCGACAGTGTTGGAGATCTATTATTTGTTTCATTTTTATTAGTTCTTATAAAATATGTATGTGTTATGCCGCTTAAAGATATTTCTGTGTCGTTAAATCTATTTTTTATTTCATAAAACACAATGAAGTGTTGTAGGATATCACATGATCGGCGTCTTTTATGTATGTTAACATTTTCATAACCCTTTGGAGAAAATAATTTATGTGATGTTGCACAAAAGAACATATTGCAAATGACATGGAAAATCTTTTTCCATTGTTATAAATTAAAATATTCAAGTGGAATTTAATTCGAAAAAAATAAACATGATGCAATAATTGTTTCTAAGTGGCAAGTGCAAACACCAAGCAAGCAAATTGCCGTAGGGGATATATCTAAAAATGTTTTACGTTAAAAATACATTTTAAATTTAGTTTAAGAATATATCCATGTATGAACATATGTTAAACCACCACCACCCCAGCAACTATTAACAATCAATGATCTCCGTCTCTCTGCATGTGATGTGATTTTATTTTTGTGTTAAGTGGATTTTCAATCACTTAGACATATGGTCGCCTCCATCATATACATATATACATATTTGTGTGTAAACAATACTCATTGTAATAAATTATAAACAGACTACGACCACGACCACATTTTGTGGTTTATTTCCTCTTCTAATTTGCCCTCAATTTCTTGACAATCATCGATTTTTCATTCCACACAACAGCATTCATTAGGGGTCCTATGAAATACCTTGAAATCGCATTATAATAATCGGAAGAGGCTAGACAATTTCCATCACAAAATTTTGTTATTTTCAAACTATGTCATATTTGTAATGGTGGTCGAAATATATTACCACAAGCCAGACTATTTTGAAAAAAAAAACAAATTTACCACAAACACCACATTTACATATTGGCCGTCACACACATACAAATGTGTGTATATGGACAAGGTTTTGCCTATGATTCCTTTGCATTTTTTTATTTATTTTTATATTTCACAAAGTCTTAAGGCATCAATTGAGAAATATATGAGAATTTCTTGACATTCATTGTCATTAGAAATTATTGTTAAACCAATAATGAAATTTTAAACAATTTTTGTCTTTCATGAATTATGTTAAAAGAATTTCTTTCCCACTAAAACAATTATCACAAGACATGTGAATGCGAAATGTGTGTGTATTTTTGATATTTATTTCCGATTATGCCCTTGGGTGTAATTTTCAATTGAGATAGGTAGTCTTATTGCATTAACGTTTGTCTCATTGACACATATTTTCCTAACATGAAATATGTTTTGGTTTGTCAGCTTGATGCCACTTTTTCTTAATTTTGAACTAAGGAAACTGGGTTATGTGATGATAATTGATTTAGAAACGTGTTATTTTAGATAATGAGTGTCCAGTGTCATGTGTATTTCAACACAAATTTTGAAATAGGCTTTAAAAGCATACACTTAGAGACCAACGACAGCCAGTGTCACGATCGTGGCAAAAATTGGTCAAAACCAAATACTTCGGAATACAAATTTATTGATGGGAATTGATATTATGTATTGTATTGATACGTCAAGTAGTTTTGTCTTTATGAGGATTCGAATCCGATAATTGTTGCCAATGTGTATTTTTCTCCTTAATTTCCTAAAATTAATAACTTTAAGTATGCTCCAATATTTTAATATTTAAAGTAATGGTCGTTCTAAGAGTGATTATCCATCACACCACACGGTGGTAAGAAAATGGGATAGACCCATAGTTCATTTTAGGGATATGCATCTCGTATGTAGATAGAATCACTTTCTGAGTCGATTTACGCATGTCCGTTTGTCATTTCGTCCGTCTGTTTGTCCATGTATTTTTGTAAACAAAGTACAGATAGCATTTATTCTCCGATTGGCAAAAATACGAACGCTATTCCTTTTGGTGGAAATCGGTTCTGATTTGGAAGTAGCACCCATATATATTTTCGCCCGATTTGAGGCATTTGGTGCACCAACGTCGCTTGTATGTATAATTTAAGAGAATTATGAAATGAGTGACGAAATTTGTTCTATAAAAAAAGTTTGCCAAATTATATTGAAATCGGTTCAGATTTGGATATAGCTCCTAACAGGCTTCAAAAAGTTGCGTCCTAATTTATATTTAATTTAATTAATCGAGCTTTATGGCCTAAGGAGATTACATTGAAAAATTTATATCTAGTGAAGTCCTACACACATCAACTGCTATGCGACGATCGTTTCGTTAGCTGGTTAGGCTAACCTCCTCAGGCATATTAATATTTGTTAGAGTTGAAATTTATATTTGTTTGGGTTGAAAAATGTCAGTTATCCAACGTAGCTGACAATGCTGATGTTTGCTTACCTACCAGTTATTAATCCTTTCATTAATCATCTCTTTAAGGGGTTACCCACTTTTTAAATCCTCCATATTATTAATTTTGTCATTCCGTTTCTAATACATCGAACTAACTATTCGTTGGAGACCCTATAAACCATATATGTATATATTCTTGATCAGCACAAAATTTAAAGTCGAAGTAGCCATGTCCGTCTGTTGAAATTAAGATCCGCGTCGCAATTTTTAAAAAAATTTGGTATTTAATCTTCGTTGGGGGTATAAAACTTTCCACCTGAAAATTTTCGGTGTAGGTCCTTCATATAGACCAAATAGAACGGCACGTCCCGATTTTCGGTACTTTGAAGGATGTGGTCTCCATATACCACATATGCCTTCAAAATGGCTGAAATTGAGAATTTTGTCTTCGTTGGAGGTATAAAACATTCCACCTGAAATTTGTCGGTATAGGTCCACATCTTAATATAGCCCCCATAGAATGGTACCTCCCGATTTTCGGTATTTTAAAGGTTTTAGCCTGAATATTCCACCGATATAGCTGAAATTGGGTATTTAGTCTTCGTTTGGGGTATAACCATTCCACATGAAATTTTGAAATATTCGAATTACAAATAAAATAGTTCAAATTACAAATAAAAAAATCAAATTATAAATGAAGTAATACAAATTTCAATTGGAATTCTCAAATTACAAATGAAATAATACGAATTTCAATTGGAATTCTCAAATTACAAATGAAATGTTTCGAATTATAACTGAAATTCTTCAAATTACATTCGAAAATGGTGTAGTATTCAGTCCACTCTTGTTTGCAAAAAGGGGCACCTACAAAGTAGATGTTCCAGAGTCTCTATCTCTTCTGCATATTCACATAGCATACAATAGTCAATGCCACTGTTATCCCATTTTCATGATAGAGATCTCACTCTGCTGTGACCCGTTATAAGTCCCGCAGTTATTTTCATCCCTAACTTGTGATAAGAGGGAGATCGTTCTACGACCAGAGACAACAGTCCAGATTGCTTAGGTTGCGATGCATCCAAATTCCAAAATCCATATTTGATGTGCTTTCTCGATGTCGATGTCACGAAGCTTGCCGATATAGTAGCGCTTAGGTGGCCAGACAATTTCATCAAGTCGAAAAACTTAGAGTCACCTCGAGCTAGTTCCTTCTAATTCGCTTCCCATTATATTACTATGAGCCGGAAACCAACAAAGTGGAGAGATTTCTGGAATCAAGGATGACTCGAGGCTTTGGATCTGGTATTTGAGAGCCTTGAGGCTAGCTTGACTATGGACATATATAGTCAGCGGTTCTGTAAGAATAGTGCGCCTAATTAGTTGCCTAATAATCTTGTCTTAAAACGAGAGAATAAAAAATATCTATCTTTTTAAATGGTAAACTCTGCCAAAGTCAAAATTTCCATTTTAATAAAAAAATGGGCCGTTCTTGGCAATAAATCTGTCAAAAAAAGTAAAAAATGAATTATAATGGGTTGATAAGTGGTTATATAATGAGTATTTTGGCTGGGTTATAACCACGCTATAGACGCAATTCTGATCGGATCGTCATATGATTGGTGATGGTCAAATAATTTTTGGGGTGTCGGAAGAGCCAAAAACTTCCTTAGGGAATTAGTTAACTTCTTAGTCTTATGCGAAAAAACCTTAACAATGGAAGTAGAAAATTTCACCTTCACAATAATCCAAAGTATGTTGTCGTAGTTGGTCAAATAACGGAGATGTCGTAGTATTTTTTTGTTTACATATTAATTTCAACAACGAATATCTTAGGTTTCCAGTGACCAATTTTAAAGAAGACTTTCTGTTTTAAATCGGTGTCATTTGCATTACCAAAAGATATAAACAAAAAGACGTTCAGCTATTCTAATTTCATTATTGGCAAATATTTCCGCTTCGGTTGGACGTACTCCAAGAGAAAACACTGATAACCAATACAGACCGTATTGACGTCCATGGTGTAGACCCAAAGTAAGTTTGAACGAAATCCGTTACAGGCAATCTGAAGTGGTTTTAGCCCTGTCCGCCTGTCTGGCTGAACCTAATGATAACTCTCGAGTATTTTGTCCAATCATGATCAAGTTAGATAATGGACCCTATTGGTCCACTTCTTCCAGTACCTCCCCCACAAAGTGTTTTATAAAATGGTGCGCACGCTAACTATCCCTAAACCACATATTGAAACACTCATACGAAACTTTCGCAGCTTTTGGGAAAGAGCGGAGATAAAGATGCCCTTTCAGTATCGAACGAATCACCTGGTTTGGTCCAAACATAGTTCAGAAATAGATCTGGTTCGAATATGGACTATATCTAGCCACTCCTTTGGGTACCTCCCACACAAAATTTTACAAATTTCGCTGAAGTGCAGTCTAAGGACATGTCTCCGATCGTTTTGAATTTGTTTCAATAAAATTGTCTTTTCGACCTTTATTACAACACACGGTGCTCTTGAAACAATTTTAAATGGAAGGTGCTTACACCTTGGAAGTTTTTGCGGATTCTGAAACTACAATGTTCATAGATGAGAAAAATCAAAAAACAAAAAAAAATCGCGGGAGCGCTTTTTAAATAAATCGCGATTTATGTTGACATTTTTAGGGGTTGTTTAGGTTTTCACGATTTTGCGTAGAAACCGCAAGTCCTATCAAAATGAGACTAAAGAAAATATTGTAGCTACGAAAATTCTCCACAAGAATAGTCTTTATGGCATTCTCGCTGGTTTTACCGTTTTTGAGATATAGAAGTTCAAATTGGGACAATTCAAATTCAATTCAATTCTGTATCGCCCCCTTATAAAACAATGTCATGACTGCAAATTCCCAACTTAAACTTATATATCTAAAAAATGGTACAACTTAGGATAAGTTACTTAAGCCAGTCTTGTAGATAATTCTCACAGCTTTAAGATTTTCTCAGGTCTCATATCGATAAGACTTACCGTATTCAAGCAAAGTCGCGAAACCCTAACAGAAAAACCTAAAAATGTAAACTGAGCTTCTTTATCTCTGGGGACAAATGATAAACGCCAATCCTCTAGAGAATTTTCACAGCTACAACATTTTCTTTAGCTTCATTTCGATTGGACTTGCGGTTTCCAAGCAAAATCGTGAAAACCTAAAAAAACAACTAAAAAAATCCCTACAGCGATTTTTTCTTGTTTTTAGATTTTTCTCATCTATGAACATTGCTGTTTCAGAATTCACAAAAACTTCCCCTGTGAAAGCGGTTTTCATCAAAAGTTAGTTAAGGCGCACCCTTCATGACATTGTTTTATAAGGGGGCGATACAGTCAGTGCATTGTCCCAATTTGAACTTCTATATCTCAAAAATTATAAAAACTACGAAAATCCATAAAGTCGATCTTGTAGAGAATTTTCATAGCTACAACATTTTCTTTAGTCCCATTTTGATAGGACTTGCGGGTTCTAAGCAAAATCGTGAAAACCTAAACAACCTCTTAAATTTTAACTTAAATCGCGATTTATTTAAAAAGTGCTCCGGTGATTTTTTTTTTTGTTTTTTGATTTTTCTCATCTATAAACATTGTAGTTTAAGAATCCGCAAAAACTTCCGAGGTGTAAGCACCTTCCATTTAACATTGTTTCAAGAGCACCGTGAACAGTGTAAGTTCTTTCGAAGACAAGTCCATACTTTCTGAGATAATGGCTCAAAAGTTCGGCTTTGCAGATCGCAAAATTTCTTCCAAACGTTCACACTTTTCAAAAATATTTTTTTGCACCTTCCTCACATAGGGTCAAAATTTTCGCTTAAAACCATTAACAACAATATTCTAGAAAATCACTGTTATAAAATAATTTTTTAAAACTATTATTATATTTGCATTTGGATTTAGTATAATTTTAAATTCACACAAACACAAAGTGATGAAATATGCTCTCAAACATCATAGAGATAAATTCAATATTTTCAGTATTTCATTAATGACGTATGTTCATTCATATGTACAATACAATTAAACAAACATTATCAAATTTATCTTCGATGAAATAAAAGCAACAATTGATATTTTTCTGTTATTATTATTGCAAATTTAATATTTATTTTTAATACAATAATTTGTTTAATTGTATATACCGAGCAAAGTCCAAAACAACAAAAAATCATGCTTATTTATCACACCTCAAAAAAGAATCACATCACATAATTTTTTCCATATGATTCAAATTAAATTTGTATATTTTTTTTTGTTCGTCATCATCATCACGATAATCGTAGCACATTAGTTTAATTTCACTATTTTGTGCTAATTTATTAGATGACAATAAATTTTGGTAGATTGCTTAACCAAAGACATATGTTGAGCGCTTGGAATAAAGCAAAACAAGTAAGTATATATTGGGATATAGAAACAAATAATATGAATTTTTGGATATTTTTATTTTAAATTTAAAATTTGTTTCAATGCGTATGACACTAATCAGACGCTATGTGACATATTGTCGAAAGCAAACAAAAAATTTAAATTTTCGGTGGGTATGCCAAAATAATTTCAAACCAACGTAAAAACATGAAAAGTGTGAAATCTTAAATAAGACCAAAAGGCAGATTGAAGCGTTTTATAATATTTTTTGTATACAAAGCTCCATTTTGGCAGGTTGTCGTGATTGAAAGTTTTTGAGGCTATGTCTGAGTCTGGTATCACTGCAACAATTCAAATCATAAAGACATACATACACACATAACAATAAATTAATAAAGGAAATAACTATAACTAATATTTGAATAATTTAATATTAATTTAATTAATCGAGCTAACATGTCCATCAAGTCCGCCTAGTGTCTTGTCTAGAATTATTTCTCAATATATACACATGTACAATCGATTGTAGACACAACATTTGATAATTTTGAAGATTTGGGGCGAAGAGAATTTTTCATCTACAAAACTTTTTTCTAGTTTAAAGCCGCGTTGATTACTTCCAATTATTAAGTTAAGTTATCGATAATGCAATAGTGTCGTTAATGCTAAGGGTAATTTACATCTACACGTGCCTAGAACCTATGGTAACATATATTACCATTGTAACGCTTTATGAAGAAGCAGAATATCTTAACAGATGAAAATCATTTATATTGATATATTTCTGCATTGAGGTTTTCTACCCACTGAGATCCCAAGATACAAAGTTACATCCACTTCAGAAGGAACATTTAGCCAAACCCTTTAAAAGAGCTTACATGAGGCGTCATCGGGTTTCCTTCTAAAGTATGGTCCAATATTTTCAATTTTCCGAATTGAGTTTTTGTCTCCACTGACAACACACAATACCAAATTACAGCAATCACGGTTCGAAAATTTAACCAAAAAAGGCTCAAAATACATAAAATAGGCCAAAACCGGTTCTTGATGGCTAAACTGGGAACATAAAATTCCAATTAACAACCATTCTGGTAGAAAAATGTAACTAAAAAGTTTTGTACCTCCAACGAAGACTAAATATAAATACCAAATGTCAGTTATTTCGTTTAAATAATGTGCTTAAAACTAAATAAAAATAGGTAAAAAAACTTTTTAAGTTAAACGGTTTTATGTTAAACATACATTGCAATGTTTGAGATAAATGTACTAAAAACCAAAAAATAATAAAATAGATACAGTCGTGGGAATTATAAACATATGCATAGACTAGACTAAAATAAAACCGTGGGACACGTCAATTGTCTACAATCGTTGATTAAAATGTTTGTTTTGTAATGTTACACTATAATTAGGCAGTTGTTCAACCGACAACGATGGACGTGTGATAAGTAGGGCTAGAATGTGGAAACAAGCTAGCAAGCTCGATTATAAGCGGGTTTAAGGTTTCATAGTGGTGAGCGAGAAGTACTTTGTGGATTAAAGACAAACTACGAGCACTGAAACGCTTCCTCGCCAGGCAGCAGTGTGAATGTCCAACGATAAACTAGTTGAAACATCTCTTTTATTTACATGGAGTGTATAACTATTGGAATTTCCATGTGCAAGAAAATAGTAAGTAATTTCCTCAGCGTCTGCGGGCCAACTGCCTAACGACGAATTAAACGATTCTTCTATCGCACATTAAGTCGATAATTTGTAGACAATTGACGTGCCCCACGGTTTTATTTTAGTCTAGTCTATGCATATGTTTATAATTCCCACGACTCTATCTATTTTATTATTTTTTGGTTTTTAGTACATTTATCTTAAACATTGCAATGTATGTTTAACATAAAACCGTTTAACTTAAAAAGTTTTTTTACCTATTTTTATTTTCTAGTTTTTATTTCGCATTCTGTTTAATTCATTTAGTGCTTCATTATTGCAAGGTTTCTTGCCGTTAGTTTATTGCAGTCCAACTCCTCTATACGTAGTCCCTGCAAAGATCTTACTCTACTAAGAGCCACGTAGGCTTGACCTTCTTCAAACAGTTTCGCACCTAAGTATACGACTGCGTGATCCACAGTGCTGCCCTGCATTTTATGTATTGTAGAAGCCCATGATAGTATTAAAGGCAACATTCTTCTTTCAGCCGTCCCGTAATTGTACTTTGCTAGAAACTGTATGGTTTTCGGGTGTATAAGATGTACTGTATAGTGCACTGTATTCTTCTTGTCAAGCCCTTTTATTTGATACCCATATTGGTGGGATTGATAAAAAATTGTTATCAGCCATTTGGTAGCGGCGGCCATCTTAGATTTCAATTTTGCATAGTAAATTGTATTCTACTTGTTGAGACCTTTCATTTGATACCCATGTTGATGGGATTGATAAAACCTAAGTTATCCGCCATTTTGTAGAGGCCGCCATCTTGGATTTTAATTTTATATAGTACATTGTATTCTACTGGTTGAGCACTTTCATTTGATACCCATATTGATGGGATTGATAAAACCTACGTTATCCGCCATTTTGTAGCGGCCGCCATCTTGGATTTCAATTTTTTATAGTATATTGTATTCTGCTTGTTGAGCCCTTTCATTTGATACCCATATTGATGGGATTGATAAAACCTACGTTATCCGCCATTTTGTAGCGGCCGCCATCTTGGATTTCAATTTTTTATAGTATATTGTATTCTGCTTGTTGAGCCCTTTCATTTGATACCCATATTGATGGGATTGATACAACCTACGTTATCCGCCATTTTGTAGAGGCCGCCATCTTGGATTTTAATTTTATATAGTACATTGTATTCTACTGGTTGAGCACTTTCATTTGATACCCATATTGATGGGATTGATAAAACCTACGTTATCCGCCATTTTGTAGCGGCCGCCATCTTGGATTTCAATTTTTTATAGTATTTTGTATTCTGCTTGTTGAGCCCTTTCATTTGATACCCATATTGATGGGATTGATAAAACCTACGTTATCCGCCATTTTGTAGCGGCCGCCATCTTGGATTTCAATTTCTTATAGTATATTGTATTCTGCTTGTTGAGCCCTTTCATTTGATACCCATATTGATGGGATTGATAAAACCTACGTTATCCGCAAATTTTTTAGCGGCCGCCATCTTGGATTTCAATTTTTTATAGTATATTGTATTCTGCTTGTTGAGCCCTTTCATTTGATACCCATATTGATGGGATTGATAAAACCTACGTTATCCGCCATTTTGTAGCGGCCGCCATCTTGAATTTATAATGATAATGAATAAACATAATTGTATTGTCACCAAAATCCAAAGTGTATACAAAATTTCAGATTAATCGGTTGACAGGAAGAGGGTGAAATTTGAATTACTAAATTTGACCCAAGAATAAATAATAAAACAAACGGGGTGAGCTAAATAAAACCTTTTAAAAATTACCGAAAATCGGGCGTACCGTTCTATGAGGGCTATGTATATGAATAGATGGTCCTATACTAATACTAATATATGTCTGGTGCAAATTTGTGTACTAAATACAAATTGTGACTAAATAAAAATTTCAAACACTTCGGTTGGATATTGAAGCCACAACATTTAAAATACCGGAGGTACCGTTCTATGGGGTATGTATAAAGAAAAAAAGTTGTGTACCCCATTTCCGTTAGATATTAATGCCATAACCTTAGTTTTATACTCCCAGTTAGTTTTATACCCCCAACTAAGACCAAATGCCAAATTTCAGCCATTTCGATGGGATGATGAGGCCACAACCTTCAAGGTACCGAAAAGTTTGGTCGCTAACGTGATCGTAAGTCTCAATGTTATTATTCGTGCCACTGCGTAGAGAAATTTTAACTACTAATTAGAGGGTACAAGGGGCACTAAAAAACCTTCTGGCCTAGGCAACACGTAGTCTCGCCAGGCGTCATTTGACATTTTTTTTTTTTTTGGAAAGTTTGACAGTTTTTAGTTTAAGCTTACTCATGACATTTTGACATACGACCGACCATGTGTTGGATTGTTGTGAAAATTTTCGTCTGATAACACTGGTCAACACGACTTTTGTTTCAACCGAAGTTGTTATTGTTTCTAAATGAAATCGGCGAGCTATTTTCAAATCTTTTTTGATAAATACTCGCCATAATTATTTCAAAAAACGTTTTGTATCGAGCGTACAACATCTTCTTAATATATTAGCGTCGAAAAACCCGAAAAAAATATTTGTTTGTATCCGAAAATAACCAAATTCTGGGTAAAACTCGTAAAAACCGATTTTGAGCTATATCTCAAGAACAATAGCTGATGGAGAAAAACCGTGACCAGATTTGAAAATAGCTCGCCGATTTCAGTTAGAAACAACAACAACTTCGGTTGAAACATTCAACTTTTTCAATTTTGTTGAGCAGTGTAATTTTTCACCACTTTTGACGTGGATAATCACAGCAAGAGTGCATCGATCAAATTAAATCTTTGTAGGTCGATAAAGGACCATCTTATAGCTCTTTGAAAAACTGTTTTAATGAATTCATTCGTGGTCGACACTCGCCAAAAAACGAAGATCGTGAGAGTCGTCCACAATTGGTCGTTTTGCCAGAAAAAATTAAGCCGTGCGTGAAAGGACAATGCAAGACCGCCATGTTATATACCGTGAGATAGAGGCATCCTGGGGCATTTCTTTTACCAACTAAGATTTGAAATTTGGCTGAAATACGGATTTTTCTCGCTAAATCCAGGAAAATTGGTCAATCGCTTAAAAAGAGGCCCTTGTGGATTGGTGCATAGAAATTGTGAACAAAGACAATAGCGTTGTTTTAAACGACATTTAAAAATATTTTCGTCTCAAGAAAATACTGTAAAAATGTTCGAAACCCATGTTTTGGAGGAGTCTCAATCAAACCACTGTAAACAACGCAACAAATGGTGGTATGTCAAACTATCCTGAGTACGCTTAGGCTAAAAACTGTCAAACTCTCCAAATAAATGTCAAATGACGCCTGGCGACACTGCGTGTTGCCTCGGCGAGAAGGTTTTCTAGTGCCCCTTGTAACATGTTCAGTCTCACCAATGGACAAAATAACAGTATGGAGTGTGCGTACAAATTTACCTAAAATGTTCTAAAAAGAGAAAACTGTTTTATAAAGGACATTCCTCTCTTAAATTAATTTGTTATCAGGTTGTTTTGTAAGTAATATAATTTGGTAATGGTTTTTTTTTTAATAAAGATAATGTCGTTGCACTGCGGACTTCACATTTTTGAGCGGTGTCAAAAAAACTGCTCAGCGTAATGAAGGTGACATTTCTTGAGTATTTCAGGCATGTAAAAGTTCTCTACATATGGTGTCCTAAGATAATCCTTTCGGACTCGACGATAAAAATGTGGTCTCATATCACTGAGCAAATATAAATCGGGGTGAACTTCCTGATATAAGATAAGTTGTCATTGTTCCTTGAAAAACGTCCATGGGAAATATTTGTATTTGTTTAAAGATAATTAACTGTTTAAAAGCTTGACTCATTGCTTAATTTGCAAAAATACCAATGTCAACCATTTCGGTGGTGGAGGCTAAAATCTTCAAACCACCAGAAATCAGGAGGTGGCTAAATGGTTCAAAATCAAAATGTGGACTGTTATAACCCACATTCAATACCAAACAAAAAACGTGTACTGTCGTAATGGAAGCTGTGAATACAAGTTATTGCAACATAAATCAAAGCGATTTGAGAGCAGGCCTTAAACTTTTCCCAAATTTTGTGTGGGAGGTACTCGAAGGAGTGGACCTATATAGTCCATATTCGAACCTGATCTATGTCCCGAAGAGGTATTACAATATGTAAAGTATGGACCTTTAAGAGTATCGTGCGCACTATTTTAGCGACAATTTTTGAATATTTCGAACCGAATAGGCTGATCCGTTCGAGAGTTATCATGCGCTGCAACCACTACACATGGTGCCATAGGCGTTTTTAAAACCTTTCGGATTATTTTCTCAGAAAGTATGGACTTGCCCTTGAAAAATTTCTCCCGTCGTAATGGGGACAGCGAATACTAGTTGTTACTGCAAGAATCAAGCCGATTCGAGAACAGGTCCTAAACTAAAATTTTTCGAAATTTTATGTGGGAAGTACCCGAAGGAGTGGACCATATTGGAACCTCATCTATGGTTGGTAGGAACTTCATGATGTGCAAGGTATGAACCAAATCGGTTACTCCCTTCAAGAGTTATCGTGCGCACAATTTTTCGGAGCATTTCCGAACTTTTGTGGGGGAGGTACCTGAAGGAGTAGACTGATACGGCTCACTTTCGAACTTAACCTATGTTTGGAACAAAATATTAATAACGCCAAAATTTTGGGCCAAATCGGTTCATTCATTCGAGAGTTATCGTGCGCTCCAGTCAGCCAGACAGACAGACGAACGGACACTGCTATATCAACTCCAAATTATCTGATACAGAGTTCGTCCAAACATACTGTCTAAAACCATTATTTCGATGAAGCACATTTTGGCCGTATGAAAGATAGCATAAATGTTGAGGGTATACAAATTGGTACAAAAATTCAGGTAAACCCATTAAAAACGTGTTTTATGGCGGGTTTTTCGTTGTTTCCTTATGGTAGTTTACTGTTATTTCTGTCTTTTCCCATTCATAAAGTGGAATTTGACATTCGAAGTTTCCTTCAACGGTTTGTTAGCAAATATAATTCTACTTGAAAAGAGATTTTTTTAGTTCTAATTTTATCTTTTTTTAATTCTTAAAAATGTAAATAAAACTGAATTCAATAAAAAATTTACATACAAATAGTAAGTAAAACACACACCTCAACAAAACTGCCAAAGTGAATCTAAAAAAATTTACAAGAAAAACATTTCTGGATCTAAATGGGTTAATTAAATACAATTGTTCCCATGAGAGAGAAAGGCGGTTTGACGCATTTAGACTAGTTTTTGTTGGAGTTTTTGAACTCGGAAGCATAGAACGATACGTTTATAACAGTTCACAAGATACCAACAACGTGTTTTCAAGAATTCTGTGGATATTTGGGTGCCTGCCCAGTTGGAGATAATATTATTTTCATCACAATACAAAATATATTTATTTTTCATTTTAGCAGAAAATAATATTACAATTAATATATTAATTTTTGACGCCCTTTATTACATTCACTTTGCTCCGGGCGGTAATTTTACATATATATTTTATTTGGTATCCACATATTGCATATCCATGTATTATGTTCAAAGGTTCGATATAAATACATACAACATGAATAGTTAAATGTTTTTCTTAATTATTCAAAATGTCCCATTGCCACCTCATACAAAACAATATGAAAATATATCTTATTTCATATTGTTTTGTTTTCAAAACAAAAATCAATTTCGTTGTAGAAATGCGGTTCATTGGAAAACAAGAAATACCACATGTCAAAATTGTATGATAAATTGACAATATATGTACATATTTATATTGTTTCGAATTGTTATACAGCAAACATAAAAATCATACAAGACGATAATAATTTCTATAACACTTTTTTGAAATAACATATTTTAAATATCATTTTATATGCACTTTAATAAACAAATGTTTGTTTTAGAATAGGCAATTGAAAGAAGGTATATAGAAGAATTTTCAATTTTAAAACACCAACATACTTTTGGAAACCGCACAATGTGTATTTTGTTGTTTCTATCTGGTTTTATTGCTATACATTTTGAATTTTTTTGGAAATAACAATTACAGTAAACAGCGAAATTTCTTTTCTTATTTAATTTTTGTTAGAAATTAAGGTTTTGAATCTTTTGTTATTGTTTAATTTTGGTTATTTTGTTTGTTTTATCTCACAGAGCTATAATGTATACACTTTTCTTCTGTGTTTAAAATTAATTAATATTGTTGTTTCATTATTTTTGTATATTTTTTACTTTTGCTTTTGGTTATATTTTTTTGTAGTATAAATTAAACATTATAGTATAATATTTTTTTCACTTTTTTGTTTTTTTTTAATATATTTCCATTTCTCTTTGTGTATTTACACTTTTCAATTGTTAACACAAATGATCAGCCTTTTTTTCTTGTTTGATATGTATGTATATCCAAATATATCTATGTATGGTAGCAACAATATCACATTTATGTATATAGATAATTTTCTTTTTGTTGTTGTGTTTGTTTTAATTTATTTTCTTTTTTTCTGATTTCTTTTTTCAAACAACCGCGTTTGGCAATTTTTGTTTTGCAACATTTACGCCGTATAGCACTTGGTATACTGATCGCCAGTGCGAATGGTCTTTGTATTTTTTGATAGCTGGCTTGATCTTCCTTGGCATGCGGTGTTTACTCTCCGTAGCTTGCTCACTTGGTGCGTGTGTGTATTTACTTGGAAAGCTTTTAGTTTGCCTAAAAGCTTTTTGGCATTTTTTGGAATTCTCTTTAGACGCCATACAAATCTCTTAATTTAAAGGCAAAGTATTTGAGTATTCGAGGTATAACAAAATGACGGGTTGTCGGTAACATTGCTAAGAACTAACAAATTCCATTTGTATCCTCGCTAGACTCCCATCTGTCCGTCTTGCTAGCTAGAACTCCCGGTAACTTTCAAAATGATCAACCGAATTGTCCAACATTTAGGTTTTTTTTTAAGTTATCTTAGGTTATACTTGCGTTCCCTACCTTCTGGTAGAGCTGGCAAACAATCGATAGTCCCTATCGTTTTGATTATAGTTTTAAGATAAAAAATACTTTGCCCACCAAAACATGTTTTTTGCATTATCTGTGGCGAAAGCTTTACGACAGCGAACAAAACGATAGTCGGATTCATCAGAAAAAGTTAATCGAACAGGTAAAAAAGTATCAATCGGCTTTGCCGACAGAGGTATACCCTCAGCCTGTGTGAATTGAAACGTCCATTTATTGACAATATCGAATCTACGTACTATTTTAGTGAGATTTGTTTACTTTTGGGGAGGGGGAGGTACGGGAATGTGCCAATCTTCAAACTTAGTTTGGACTAAATATTACGAAGCCCAAATTTTGGACGGAATCGTCTGATCCGTGCGAGAGTTATCATACGCATAGTGCCAGAGGAATTTTTACAGCTTTCGGGCTATTTTCTCAGGAAGTATGGATTTGCCCCTGAAAAAAACCACTGATATAGCGGCGCGAAATTAATAACTTGAAAACGAATTGAGACATGTTCCTGAAATTTTGCACAAACCTAGCCTGTGTGGGTAATAATGTGCCAAATATGAACAATATCGGCTAATGTTTTGGTGTAGCCGCCATATAACGATTTTCCGTATTTGGAGGATTTAAGTCACATTTTCGTTGCAAATTACTTGTAATTTTGTACTTAGGGTTCCTAGTGGTTACAAAACATTCCCACCAAAAATTATGCACATAGGTGCACCGTGCACGTTTTGATATAGTCCCCATGTAACCGTACCTCCCGATTTAAGGTATTTTGAATATCATGACCACATTTTTCAACCGAATTGGCTGTTATTTTGCATTCCGTACAATACATTTTCAAATGTGGATTTATGTTTCGATGAAGACCCCTTTTATGGTACCTCCCGATTCACTTAATTTTTATTTGTTATCCCGTATTTATTACCGGATTTAGCTACAATGTGGTATTTTAGGGTCTCCGGGGGTAGAACTCCTTCTTGCAAACATTTTTCATGATAGGTCCATATTTTGATATAGCTCACATACAAATGCCCAGATAAATTAGTATTAATTTCAAGCAAAATCCCATATTTTAAAAGTGCAGTTATCAGAAGATTTGCAAACATTTGAAGCCCTAATGTGGTTATGCCGTATCCAAAGAGTCCAATTTAATTCATCAAAAAATAATCAAACCCAAGTTCGGCCAAGTTTACAAGATGCACTCTATGGAAAAAAACGCGTATAACCAATAAAAACCCTATAAAAATTTAATTTTTTGGAAATTTATTGCTATATAACTATGTAACTCCTGACACACAACTATTTTTTATAATTTAAGTCACACCCTCCGCTATCAATTAAAAATAAATTATGTTCAGCTTTATTACGAATTTATGTAACAGTTAAACAAATATGAAGACAACTTTTTAGCGACAAATTTTTTAAAATCTGATACAGAAAAATTTATTTATTTGATAGTGAATACAACAACAAAAATAAAAAAAAACAACATTTTTGTCAGCAAAGTGTCTGTAATCGATACAATGGAAAATATTTGGCGTTTTATAGTTTGATTTTTGGACTTTCGCGCCGCTAGATCAGTGGTTTCGACCAGTGTGCGTCGTCATGGCGGCAGTGAATACAAGTTGTTACAGCAAGGATCAAAGCGATTCGAAAACAGGCCTTAAACTACATTTTTCCGAAATTTTGTGGTGGAGGTACCTCAGAAGTGGACTGATATGGCCCATCTTCGAACATAAACTAAGTTTGGACAAAATATTACGAAAGCCAAAATTTGGACCAAATTGGCTCATCTGTTCGAGAGTTATCGTGCGCACCAGCCAGCCAGACAGACAGACAAAAACAATTCTGAAGTGACAAGACGAGACATCACTGATTTCAGTGAGTGCAGTGAGATTTAATTTTAGGTATCGATTGCTTACGAAAACAATCACAAAGGGACAAGAAGAAACTTCTCTGATATATAATAAATGCAGTGCGATTCATATTTAGGTCTACGATAAATGAGCGTCCAGCTGCACTTAACCCAATATCGATGTTCCAATTACTCGTGTGGTGATATATTTTACAAATAATCCAGAATAATGTGATGCATACTGTATTGTATCAATTTCTTTTTATTGTTTATTGCTTTAAAGATGTTCTTATTGCAGAATGACAATAGGAGGATCCATGTGACGTCACACTGACGTTATTTTCGATAAAGAAAATACAAATTAAACACAAAACATGCACACATACACATGTATATATAAATTGGAAAACGCAAAAAATGTTTTAAATCCAATAATTAGTTAAATTTGCAAAGAAGAACGAAAGAATATACAATACAAAACAATAATAATTTGTATGTTCAACAAAGTAGGATTCGATGGTAGCGTGTCTGTTCCATGCTTTACGGAAGTAATAATAATCGTACACACGCAGCTACTATACATCTCATAGAGATACTAGATAATATAAATTTCTGTAATATGGAATAAGTGGTTGTATGGCGATTTTTATTCATCTCGTCCAGAGAAGTATTCTCAGAAAATATAAAATTAACAAAGTAAGACTTAATGGAAGTATATCTGTTCCATGTTTTACGGAAGTAATAATTCTACATAACAGGGACGTAACGAAGGTAGTTCAAAGGGGAATTTGGAAACATAACCAACAGTTGCTACCAAACGTATTGTCATCCATGTTACAAAACTTCTACTTGTCAAATTATTTTTATTTTATTTTGTTTGTATTTTGAGGATTTTTGCTAAATTTTGTGTTATTTGAAATGGTCACAAAACTTCCACAACAAAAATTGTCAACTTAGGTCCACGTTTCGGTATGGCCCTAACATAAAACGGTACAAGGGAAGCTAGTTATGGAGAGGTTAAAATATGTGAAAATGAATGAAAAAGTTGTATTCACAATTTCTATTCAGGGAAGTTCGATAGACGTAGGGGATGGAAGATACCAAGTAACGGTCCTGACCGGCTTTAACATGGCAATGCCCAGGAGTTATCTTGGTCCCCCTTTCATCTCAAGTGGACACTGACCTCCCCGTGGTGTCACCTGGGGAACTGCCTTAACACCCGTTAAAGGTAGTGAGCTAACATGTGACGCGCGTTCACCCATGGGAACGTTAAAAACTTGGGTTTGGGCGTCGGGTTAGTAACCCTCCCCTAGAAAAAACAGCCTACTATGAAAAAACGAATGAAAAGAAAAACAAATCCCTCTATGATCTGCGAATATGCACCTGGAATGTTCGCACTCTTTATAGAGAAGGTGTGGTTTACGCATTGGCAGATGTACTTGAAATGTACAAGGCCGACATTACTGCCATACAGGAAATACGACGGAACGGGAAAGGCGTCACAACAACACCTAAAGGTCACGCTGTATTATAGCTGCCATGACGTAAAGCATGAGTTTGGTTGGGGATTCGTAGTTAGTCGGAGACTAAAACATCTGGTATCCAGCTTCACTCCAGTGAATTAAAGACTTGCTCCAATCCGAATAAAAACTATATTCTTCAACATCAGCTTTATTTGCGCTCATGCTCCCACTGAAGAAAAGGACGAACAGACCAAAGATATATTTTACGAGCGCTTAAAAGAAACATATGACCGTTGCCCTGCCCATGACATTAAAATCATTCTAGGCGATTTTAATGCCAAAATTGGAAAGGAAAATATCTTTGGCCCAACAGTCTCCACAGTGAAACACCTGACAAAGGTATGAGGCTGATAGACTTTGCAGCTGCAAAAAACATGGTAGTTAGCAGTACCAGATATAATTATCTCGATATTCATAAGGGCACCTGGCTGTCTCCAGATCAGAAAACAAGAAATCAAATTGATCATGTTGTGATAGATGGAAGACATTCATCCAGCGTGTTGGATGTACGATCGTTCCGAGGCGCAAACATTGATTCGGACCACTACCTTGTTGCAGCAAAGGTACGCGCCCGCTTAAACGATGTACTCTTTTCGATGTCACTCAAAGAATTCTACTACATAACTGACACAAGATCTTCATTTAAAATAGGAAAGAACCTCTCCGAAGAGTTTTGTACCAAAAGAGGTTTCAGGCAAGGAGACAGCCTCTCGTGTGATATTTTCAACATCCTGCTAGAAAAAGTTATACGAGAGGCAAACGTCAAAAGAAGTGGCACAATGTACACCAACAGCCACATGTTACTTGCTTATGCTGATGATCTAGATCTCATGGAACGATCAGTAAAAGAAGTAACCAATACCTTTATGAAGGTGGAAGGAAAATCTGCTAAAGTGGGTCCGGCGGTAAACGGCGAGAAAACCAAGCTGATGATGTCGACGCGCAATGCGTCCATTAAGATCGGACCAACTGTTGAAGTTGGTTCCTATAATTTTGAGGTAGTAAACGACTTCGTATACCTCGGCACAGCCGTAAACACAACAAACGACATCAGTTGTGAAATAAAAAGAAGAATTGTATTGGCCAACAGATGCTACTTTGGCTTAAGAAAGCACTTTAAAAACAAAGCACAACTGGTCAAACAAAAATAACGCTTTACAAAACACTGATACTACCCGTGCTGATGTATGGTTCCGAAGCCTGGGTACTTGCGCCAGCAGATAAGGCAGTGCTTGGCGTGTTTGAGAGAAAAATTCTTCGAAAGATCTACGGACCGATCTGCGTTGACGGTGAATATCGAGCTGTATCTGCTATACAACGACATCAATATAGTTAAACGTATCGAGATGCAGCGATTGCGTTGGCTAGGCCATATAATAAGAATTAGCGATGATGAGAGATGACAAGGCGAGGTATTCCAAAAAGCGAAGCACTAAACAGAGAGATTTGGAGATGGTTTCTAAGTTCGGTCTTTGGAACAAATGTTCTGTAATGAGCCAGCTAAGTAAGTAAGTAAGAAGTTTGAGTGCAAGGTCTTGCAATAGGATCATTGAATCTTTATATCTCAGTCATTCAATGACCACTGACATTTAATGTTTTTTGTTGTTTGTTTTTGTAAATTCCATCATATTGTCAATAATTCATGGCGTCATTATGCATAATATTATAAAAATATATATAAGAAAAAAATTGTGCTTTTGCAAAAATCTCCTCATTAGAAAACGTGTACGTAAAAGTCTATGTTGTTCATTATATTCGAAAGTATATACACATACATACATTCGTATGTATATACTTTCTTTTTGTTTAACGCTCTCCAAATATACTTATAGACCGAAACTAATTAATCATTATTTCAGTATATTGTCTGTCTAATTTTTCTTTTTTACGTTTTGGTGCACAAGCAGGGAGGAATCCTAAAAAACACACACACACAATGTATCTGTAGTCGCACAAAGTGTGTACACAATATGTTAAACTAAGTCAACAGTAATCATTTTATGATGATACGCCTACTGATAACGCCTTTATGGAGGATTTGCTTTGCTTGTCAGTATTTGACCTATGAGCACAACATCCATTAGGTGGTATTTACAAGGATTTGAATGGACTAAAACATTTTAAAAGGAGAAAATACATACATATGTACATATATTTCAGTCATTATGAGATGAGTATATTTGTAGATTGACATGCATTTATACTAGACTTTTTGTTCCGCTCGTGGCAAGCCAATTATTCAAAAGTGCATAAAAATCGAAAGATGTTTGAAATTCGATAAACCAAATAAGAAAAAATGAGTTCTTAATAAGAAAACAAACTCTAAATTTTGTATACAAATAAAATTTAATTCCTCAGCCTTTAGGCTATAGAGGGAGGGTGTATACAGTAGGGTTATGACTTTTTTCAACCTCGTATCCCTGTATCATATTTTAATGAGTTTTTACCTAAGATTAGATAAAATCTTAATTTGATAATTGATAAATTTTTGAAGCTACTATAGTCAGATATATAACTGAAAATAATCCTTGGAGCCACACGACATAACCAAAATAGCAAAACCTTTTGTTTCTCACTAAATATATCATCATATCATTACCTATATATCATTTTATATCATATATAATTTTATTTCATATATCATATCAAGTGGGTTGTGCGTGACCTTTTTCAATATTTAAATAAAATAAAGGCTATTACAGTCAGTCAAAAACAGGAAATATTTATTAATTTTTTTTTTATTTCATAGAATTAAAACAAGTAAGAAAAGCGTTAAGTTCGGTCGGGCCGAACTTTTTATACCCTCCACCACAAATTTCCGCCATTTGGGTGGATTAATGTGGCCACAACCTTCAAAATACCGAAATTCGGAAGGTACCGTTCTATGGGGGCTATATGATGGCGTGAACCTATACCTACAAATTGCTGTGGGAAAGTTTTATACGCCTAAAGAAGACTAAATACCAAATTTCAGCCATATCGGTGTGATAATGAGGCTAAAACGTTCAAAATATCGAAAATCGGGAGATATTGTATTATGGGGCCTATATCAACACGTGGACCTATATAAACATTTTATGGTAGAAATGTTTTTAGCCTCTGGAAACACAAAATACAAAGTTACAACCGATTCTTTATTCAAATGGGTCTAATACATTCAAAATATATTAAAATGACGTGTACTTTATAAGGGGCCTTATGGGGGGGCTATACCAAAACGTGGACCTATATAACCCAACTTTGGTAGGAATGTTTTCTGGCCTCTGAAGACACAAAATACCAAATTACAACCAATTCTGTGGTCAAATGGGTCTAATACATTCAAAATATATTAAAATGACGCGTACTTTATATGGGGCCTTATATGGGGGCTATACCAAAACGTGGACCTATATAACCCAACTTTGGTAGGAATATTTGTTGGCCTCTGGAGACACAAAGTACCAAATTACAACCAATTCGGTGGTAAAATGGGCCAAATATCTTAAAAATTCCTTAAAACGACGACGCGTCACGCGTCATTTTGTATGGGGGCTATACGAAAGCGTGGACCTACATAGCCCGCTTTCAATACCAAAAGTCCTACGTAAATATAACATATTTTCCCAAAATTTCATCAACCTACGTCAATCCGTTCGGACGCTAGAGTGATTTCCACAGACGGACAGACGGACGGACATGGCTATATCGATGTAGAATTGCACGCTGATCAAGAATATATATACTTTGTGGGGTCTACAATGATTATTTCGAGTAGTTACAAACGTAGTGACAAACTTAATATACCCCCATCCTATGGTGGAGGGTATAAAAAAGCAAAAAAATCAAATTAGTTTATGCGTGACTTTTCTTAATGCTTTAAAAGAATAAATGTTATTTTAGTTATTAACAGGCAAAAGTTCATTCATTCCCGCTACTGGGAATCATTTTTGAGAGAAGAGGTCAAAAAGTCATGACTAAAAATAGAAATAATAGTTTTAGATCCGAGGCATGATTGGACAAAGTCCGTTTCAGACAATTTGGAATCACCATGGAATGTGGAATAGCCATGTCCGTTTCTCTGTCGGTCTGTTTGCTGCACGGAGCGCATTTTAACTCTCGAACGCATCAACCGATTGGGTCCAAAATTTTGCATTCGTAATATTTTGTCCAACGTATGTTTAAGCTCGAAGATGGGCCATATTGCTCCCCTGCTTCGTGTACCTACCCCACGAAGGTTCAAGATTTGTGGGTAATATAGTACGGACTCTAACTTCCGAAGGGTATAACCGATCTGATTTATGCCTGGTAGAAGTATTACGATGTGCAAAGTATGGACCACATTGGATACTCCCCTCGATAATTATCGTGCGCACTATTGTACCCCTCTGTTTAGGATGCTTCCCATACCAACTTTCAGTTGAGTGAAGATTAAGACCTCCTCTCGATTCGTTTTGATTTCTTTTATACCCTCAGCCTTTAGGCTAGAAAGGGTATATGACGAAAAGTCGACAAAATTTAACATAGATGAATCCAAGGTTTGCACTGTTATAATTCGCGAAATATTGCAGTGTACCACGAAGTTTGATCATAGTTGGATCAAAGTAAGTGTTTTTAATCAAAGCTCAAAAATATGGCTAAAAAGTTTATTTGCGCGGAAGCTATGACGGCGTAAATGAATAAAAATAGGTAAAAACACGTTGAAGCAAACGAGTTTTTTACGTTGTTATTCGATTGGCGGTTAAACCAATTAAATTACGGATATCTGTCCAAAGTAAAAGTAGAAGAATACAAAATGAAGATTACACTTCTAATGTATCACATTTCAAAATCTCCACTACATCCACCTTTTATTGACGCTGACATTTTGAAGACAAATGTTAGGTGTTTTTTGCATTTTTGATCTAACTGCGACGCGCATTCGGTTATTTCAGAAAACATATAATAGAATCAAAGTACTCGCGATTACGCATAATTTGATATGTATATTGTCTATGTAGCTCAAACAGCATCACAGTAATCCACTGCCAAAGGCATATGGAGGGTATAATTAAATTTGTCATTCCGTTTGTAACACATCGAAATATTCGTCTATACTATATACTATAAAGTATATATATTATTGATCAGCATAAAATTCTATGTCGATATGACCATGTCCGCCCGTCCGTCTGTCTGTCTGTCTGTTGAAATCAAGATACAGCTCGCAATTTTAAAGATAGAGAGTCAAAATTTGGTACAGAAGTTTTTATTACTTGCAGGTTGGTATTGAAAATGGGATGGGTCCACGTTTTGATATAGCCCCCATAGAACGGTACCTCCCGATTTTCGGTATTTTTAAGGTTTTAGCTTCATTATCCTACCAAAGTGACTGAAATTTGGTACGTAGTCTTCTTTAGTGGTATAAAACTTCCCCCAGAATTTTGTCGGTATCGGTCCACACCTTCATATAGCCCCCATAGAACGGTACTTCCCGATTTTCGGTATTTTTAAGGTTTTAGCTTCATTATCCTACCAAAATGGCTGAAATTTGGTACGTAGTCTTGTTTAGGGGTACAAAACTTTCCCCCAGAATTTTGTCGGTATCGGCCCACACCTTCATATAGCCCCCATAGAACGGTACCTCCCGATTTTCGGTATTTTTAAGGTTTTAGCTTCATTATCACACCGAAATGGCTGAAATTTGGTACTTAGACTACGTTGGTGGTATAAAACTTCCCCCAGAACTTTGTCGGTATCTGTCCATGCCTTCATATAGCCCCATAGAACAGTACCTCCTGACTTTCGGAATTTTGAACGTTGTGGCCTCAATATTCCACCGAAATTGCTAAAATTTGGTATTTAGACTTCGTTGGGGGTACTCAAACTTCCCCTTTAAATTTGTCGGTATAGGTTCACGCCTTCATATAGCCCCCATGGAACAGTACCTCCCGATTTTTCGTATTTTGAAGGTTGTGTCTTCAATATTCCACCAAAATGGCTGAAATTTGGTATTTAGTCTTTAATGTGATATAAAACTGTTCGCCAGAAATATGTCTGTACAGGTCCACGCTTTCATATTGCCCCATTTTTGACTAAAATTCGTCGGTATAGGTCCACGTTTCGATATAGCCCCCATACCTCCGGATTTTCGTAATACTGAAGATTGTGACGTCAATAACCAACCGAAATGGCTGAAATTCGTTATTTCGTCTTCCAAGAGTTATAAAATATTCCCGAAGAGTATCATCAGTATAGGTCCACGTCTTCCTATATCCCCATAGAAGCTTACTTCTTGATTTTCGGTATTTTTTTAGTTTTAGCCACATTCTCTTACCGAAATATAGGAAATTTGGTATTTAGTCTTCTTTAGCCTAAAAACTTTCCGTCAGAAATTTGTCGGTATAGATCGACGTTTTGAAATAGCCCCCCATAGAATGGTGCCTCACATTGTTTTACCGAAATTTTGTATTAAGTCTTCTTCATACACGAAAGGAAACTAATTATTCCATTTTACTTCAATACAACTTGTGGTGGAGGGTATAACAAGTTCGGCCCGGCCGAACTTAACGCCGTTCTCACTTGTTTGGGTACAGTATTTACAATATCCTTTTGATTGTGCTGGGACCCCAAGATATTTTAGTTTTTTGACGGCCCGGATCATATAAATCATAGATCGTGAAAATCCATCCACTAGAACGGCGAAAACAGCAACTGCAAGATGTTAGCGTGTATTCGAGAAGTGATTAGAATAAAAAATGTGATTTTTTGCGTGAAATTTAACTAAAATAAAAGAATAACTCCGATCTATTTTTCTTACACATTCTTCAACTAACTCACAAAATAAATTTTAATAAATATTTTCTCTTACAAAAATTTTATAAATTTCCTCAATATATTTTTTTGTTTTTTGCTATAATATGCAAACCGCTAAACGGATTTTTATAGCTTTTGTTTCATTTGAATCTTCGCGATGTTTAGATTACGTACATATTTTTTATATATTTTTCAGATGCATAAACAGCTTGAATTTTATTAAAACAAGTTGCAAACTACCAATTGTTTTGAAAGTTTTCCTAATTTCCGCGAAAATTTATAACTTTTTCACTAAAGTTTTGGGACCTCAGTAAACATATAGTATGTAGGAAGCCATACATTAACAATGTTTCTCGATATAATGAATAGCGTTTTTATAATAATCAGAATTGAAACCGCCATAACATTTGCGCGCAATATCCAAAATTAGAATCTCGAACAGATTTGAGAATGGGAATTTTTTCTAAATGCATGTACCAAAAATCGTTCATGTAGCGTCAAAACAAATTTTAATTTTTTTCAAATGGAAATTAAAAAATTCTGACTTTTCCTCATATACACTTTGATACGACCAAAAATGTGCCTCATCGAAATAACGGATTTAGACCCCAATTATGTTTCGACCAAATTCGTTTCAGACAATTTGGAGTCGATTTAGCCTTGCCCATCCGTCTGTCTGTCTAGCTGGTGGGCACGATAACTCTCGAACGGATCAACTGATTCGAACCAAATTTTGCGTATCGCAATATTTTTCCAATCTTAGCTTAGGTTCGAAGATGGGCTAAATTGTGTGATTGATAACTCTCGAAGGGAGCAAGATAATTCTCGCAGGGAGTTTCTGATTAGTACAGACTTTGCATATCGTATTATTCCATCCAGTCATGTATCAGCTTAGAATATGGAATATGTCGGTCCACTCCTTCTAGTACCTCCCACACAAAACTTGGAAAAAGTGAAGTTTAAAAGCTCCTCTCGCATAGTTTTGATTCTTTTTTTCAGTAGGTTGTTCTAGCGGCCTCATTTACAACCAGGGTTTCGGAGTCGGAGTCGGAGTCTACGAGTCGGAGTCGAGCAATTTTGCTGGAGTCGGAGTCGGAGTCTGAGTCGAAAAAAATAACTCGACTCCGACTCCGGGCAAAATTTTTTCCACGTTATAGAAATATAACATTAAATGTGGAACAAGAACATTTTTTTTAAATTATTATTTTTTTAAAAGGAAGGTATAAGAAGACATAGTATATGCAAACGGTATATTATACTAAGTTAAAGCAAAATTCATCCCTATTTTGTTGATCCAATTGATTTTTTACATTTTTGCAAACAAAAGTAAAGTTCTATGACAATCGAATTAAGATTGGACCTTTAAAATTTTTCGTCAGAAGTCTTACTGGTATTCTCACAAAGTTCTATTGGTATTCTCATCTTGTTTTTATGAGAAGTTATCCTTGTCTTCTATTAAAGACATTGTGGTCTCTATGGGAAATCTTACTGAACACAAAATGGAAGTCAAGATCTGGGGGCGGAAAAATTCCTTTTCGGGATGAAAACCCCAATGGATCCCATATCTTATATTTCTGAGTTATGACATAATGAATTTTTTGATTGACCCCCATCAATCATAGAGAAAATAGATTTTTATCTCTGTTTCGAGATATTGTTTCAACATTGTTAGATGTCATGTTTTCAGTTAAATAGAATGAGGAACCTTTCTGTCGAATATGCTGTCCTTCTACCTCAGTTCCTTCGATGTCCTTCATGTTCTTGAACTCAAAAAGTAAAACAAAATGAAATTTTTTGACAAAAATGTTCCATCGAAAATTATATGTAGGTTTCCCATATCCAAGAAATCCATATTGTCACGTTTTCATTGTCCTTTATAAGTTTTACCCATTACTTTCTCAAAAAAATCGTATGTTTATGTATTTCGGTAAAGTTCGCATAATCTATTAACGACTAATCTATTAACGCATAATCTATTACGCTTCTGAATCAGGGCATCATAAATTCGTTGTTGGTCAACGATAGATTCATCCCACCATAACTCAGATGTCTGACAAACGGCGAATCTTTCTTCTAGGATTCATTATATACTCAATGAGGGCTTTAGATGTAGACATTCAAATAACCGGATCCGTCCGCCAGGAACAGATATAGTCATGTGTATCCGAGGTTTCTACACAATCAATAGCTTATACCAAAATTAATAAAATACATAATCATATAGTTTTTCATGAAAAAAGGATCGGGTAAAAGTGATAAAGGACAATGAAAATATGACAATATCGATTACTTGTCCTAGTGGACCGACCATACATAAAATTTTCCTAGCAACATTTTTGTAGAATATTTTCATGCACGAAATCTCAGTGTGCTAATTTTTCAGTTCCAGGAGACATCCATCTGCATACGTGCTGGGTGGTGTCCACAATATATCTCAAATATTTCAATAAAATTATCCACTCCACACCAAAGTTCAAAATGTGAGCGCTGAACTTTAGTTTAAGGGGTGATCCCTACTTATAAATTTCAGAAAAAAGTAGAAAGTATAAATAGCATAGAATATGTGGTCAAATTTTTAAGCCGATCGGAACAATATTGCCACAGTATGAGCGTTGGATGGGAACAATTTATTTATTTTTTTTTTGTATGCAGCATATAAACTGTGTTTTTCTCGAAATCGGCCACAAAAATATATGACAATTGGTTTATTAGTTTTCGAGCTAAAGTTGGCACCGCAAAATGCTTTAATAAAAGCTGGGTTTCGTAGACTGCCTCAAAACTTCGTAATATTTTTATACCCTCCACCATAGGATGGGGGTATATTAAGTTTGTCACTACGTTTGTAACTACTCGAAATAATCATTGTAGACCCCACAAAGTATATATATTCTTGATCAGCGTGCAATTCTACATCGATATAGCCATGTCCGTCCGTCTGTCCGTCTGTCCGTCTGTCCGTCTGTGGAAATCACTCTAGCGTCCGAACGGATTGACGTAGGTTGATGAAATTTTGGGAAAATAAGTTATATTTACGTAGGACTTTTGGTATTGAAAGCGGGCTATATAGGTCCACGCTTTCGTATAGCCCCCATACAAAATGACGCGTGACGCGCCGTCGTTTTAAGGAATTTTTAAGATATTTGGCCCAATTTACCACCGAATTGGTTGTAATTTGGTACTTTGTGTCTCCAGAGACCAAAAAATATTCCTACCAAAGTTGGGTTATATAGGTCCACGTTTTGGTATAGCCCCCATATAAGGCCCCATATAAAGTACGCGTCATTTTAATATATTTTGAATGTATTAGACCCATTTGACCACAGAATTGGTTGTAATTTGGTATTTTGTGTTTCCAGAGGCTAAGTAACATTTCTACCATAAAATGTTTATATAGGTCCACGTGTTGATATAGCCCCCATAATACAATATCTCCCGATTTTCGATATTTTTAACGTTTTAATCTCATTATCACACCGAGATGGCTGAAATTTGGTATTTAGTCTTCTTTAGGCGTATAAAACTTTCCCCCAGAAAGTTTTAGGTATAGGCCCACGCCATCATATAGCCCCCATAGAACGGTACCCTCAGAATTTCGGTATTTTGAAGGTTGTGGCCACATTAATCCACCGAAATGGTTGAAATTTGTGGTGGAGGGTATAAAAAGTTCGGCCTGATCGAACTTAACGCTTTTCTTACTTGTTCTCTTTCAGATGGAGAAAAAAATCTGCCAAAAAGTTACGTAGTGTTCTCGAAAAAAATAATAAAAAAATTGCTTTTATTGAGCTTTACAACTGGGGTTCTTCTTTTAAGACTAAGCACATTAAAATGTTGGTTTACATCCAGTTTGAAACTTGGTCATAAATTGCTTATGATTTTTGTTGCATGTACACAGGCCTTATGATTTGTATTGCCACTTCATTTTCACATATTTTGAAAGCTTTAAGATTTTCTCACGCGGAAGAATTCCGTCCAGAATATACTCGTCCAAAAAAAGGAAAACCGACAGAAACTTTCGTAAGATTCGGCCGAAACGATATTGATATGATCGAATGTATTCGAACGAATGTCCTTTCTAATGAATATGTTATGAAAAACTAACACATTAGCCTATGTAGGCCAAAATATAGGAAAAAGTTAAAAAAATTTGCACATTTTATTCATTTTTAGTGGTATAGGAATTCACTCTCGGAGTCGACCCGGAGTCGGAGTCGGAGCCGGAGTCGTGAAAAAAATTCGACTGGAGTCGGAGTCGAGCCAAAAATACCTCGACTCCGAAACCCTGTTTACAACGGTACAATTTTTTCCGCCTGAGATAATAACCCAAAAGGTCAAAACCCTGCCGGCCCATACTAATGGCTGTTGTGCATGATAACTCTAAAACTTTTTCAAAAATTTCTTCCAAACTTATTTTAACGTGATTTAATATTTCGAGCCCTTTATTAAGAAATTTGTTACTAAAAATGTTTGGTATATATCAATGATTTGTTATACCCCCTACATTACGGTACCTACAGTTAAAGCATAATTATTGTATTTGGTTTGAGATTGTGCTCGAGGTCTATATTACGAGGTACAAATTTGTTTAGGGGCATGTTCATACTTTCTGAGAAAATGACATAATCAAATTCAGCAGGTTATGCAGTGTGGCATGCCCTTGTTAAAATAATGGGTTAGTAGGAGGTTTTGTAAGTAGCTATTACTACCAAAGTGTACTAATAAAACCCATTATTTAGTAATGATTTGTTTTACTGGGTATGAAAAGGAAAGACTCCAAAAAAATCCACTTTGAAAATGGACTTTGCGGTCCAGTTCTTCGGTTACCTCCTCCGCAACACTTTTCAGCTTTAATTGAAATCCATTTGTTTCTCGGGAAGTGCATGGACTTATGAAAAGGGCAATTCTCCTATATACATAATTTTTAGGGTATAACTCTGTCGGCAAAGCAGACTGATAATTTTTTTGTTTTTAATAATAATAAATTTATATGTTTATAGGTTGTCTTCTCAGAATTTCAATTTAACAAAATGTTTCTGCTTTCTTGTACGACAAGTTTAGTCACTCATGTGCGAGACAAAATGTCTACATAATAATAATGATGGATACGGGCAGAAAAAATATTCAATATAGATATACGTTTTCCAAGAAATATATGTCAATAATACAATCGTATCAAATATTGATTATAAAATTCTTTGAACTGTTTTATGCAGAATCCAGCCGAAAAAATTGAGATGAACTAACATTTGTCAAAACTTTATACTATATGGTAAACACATGCGTAAAATGTTGTTTCGTTGTTTTATTGCAGAAAAGATACCAATAAAAAATCTATTTAGATACTAGTGGCATTACATAAGGTTATCATCATGTCCCTAAGTATCCACACTAGCCTCTATACTAGGATGCCATAGATTAGAGCAAACTTTACTCAGGCAATGGCAATAAAATATGACTGCAGTAAAAAAGACACAAATCACATCTGTGGCAGCAGCCAAGAGCATCAGCAACAAAAAGCACACTTACACATATACCGCAATTATCCATTCATTGTTGAACAACGTTGTGGTCTGGCTGGTTCGTTTTGATTTAGCCATAATCCCATGTTGCTCTATGACATTTTAGAGATAGATACTCGTACATATGTATATATAACGTAGAACGGATAAGCCACATACTACTATAACTATACTACTATAACTGCAACAACCAATAAAACTACAGCCATAATTTGCAGCTGATTTATATTTGAACTGCTTGAAAGATTTACTATTCAGCGACTACTATTCTCATGGATTGTTTTTATTTTCTAAATACCAAAACAATTTCATAAAAATGAATACGGAAATGTTTTGTTTTGTTCTTTAGTTCTTAATGTGTTTCTAAGTAAGGCGGCACATGTGAGAGAGCGAGGGTGAATTTCAAAGAGAATATATATTTTTTTAATTTTATAAATATGCCAAATTGTCTCTCCGATTAGTGCAGACCATCATCCATGAGAATCTCCACACATGCATAAACAAATGATAGCCCAAAAATATTTTGCAAAAAATGTAAACGAAATTTGGAAATTAAATCAAGTGGACGTTGTAGGGGTGTGGTATGGAAATTGAAGTTAAAAACAAGTAAAAAGTCGTTAAGTTTGGCCGGGCCGAACTTTAAATACCCTCCACCATTAAAATACTCTTTACAATGGAATATATAGTTTCCTTTCCTCTCCAAATTTTAGGAGCAAACAATTTTCGAACGGATGAGCCAAATGCCTAAATTATCTAATCTAATCAAAAAAATGTGTTCAGTCCGGTGGTCCCTTTATATGAGGGCTATTTTGAAGTAGGAACCTGTTTTGTGAATCTCAGGGAAACTCAAATGTTAAATTCAGTGAGGAAATGTAGCTGGAACCCTCAAAAATTCGGAAAAACCGGAGTTACCGTTATATGGGCTACACCTTAATATGGGCCAATGTTGACAATTTTTAGGTAAAGATGTTTTATGACCCCTAAGAACCTCAAGTGTTAAATTGTAGTAAGTTCGGTTACAAATTTTAGCTAAAATCTTCAACATAGCGAAAATCGGGGGTACCGTTGTATGGTGGCTACACGTAAATAAGGACCTATGTTGAAAATTGTTGGCGAAGACGTGTCTAAGAACCTCAAATACAAAATTACAGCTAGTTCGGTTAAAAATTATAGCTAAAACCCTCAAAATACCGAAAATCGGGGTTACCGTTAAATGTCAAATTACAGCTAGAAATGGTTAAATGTCAAATTACAAATAGTTCTGTTAAAAATTTTAGCTAAAACCTTCAAAATACCGAAAATCGGGCAGTACCGTTATATGGGGCCTATACCTAAACATGGACCTATTTTGACAGTTTTTTGTTGAGTAGTGTTGTGACTTTTAAGAACCTTAAAGGTCAAATTACAGCTAGTTCGGTTAAAAATTGTAGCCAAAACAATCAAAATGCCGAAATCGGAAGGCACCGTTATATGGAGGCTATAACTAATCATGGAGTGACACCTAAGAACAATAAAAGTCAAATTACAACTTTTTCAATTAAAAATTGTAGCTAAAACCCTCAAATAAAACACTGTAAATACCGAAAATCGGGAGATACCGTTATATGTGGGCTATACCTAAGCCGGACCCTATGTTGACAGTTTTTGGTGGTGTAGTATTGTGGCACCTAAGAACCTTAAATGTCAAATTACAGCTTGTTCGGGTAAGAATTGTACCTAAAATCCTAAAAATACCGAAAATCGGGGAGTACAGTTGTATTGGGGCTATACCTAAACATCACCGATATAGCCCAACTTCAAACTTGGCCTGCCTATGAAAAAAGATACTCGGGTGCAAAAGTCCAGCACTCTAGCTTAATTTTTGCGGACACAGAGTGATTATAACAGACGGACATGTGTAAATCGACTCGGAATTTTATCCAGATAAAGAATATATAAATTAAATTATGAGGAATTGGAGTGCCTTCTTCACGACTCCGTTGAACTGATCCGGATGTTGTTAAAATGTGACAAGTGGATGTGATTCTTTGGATTGCATCCAAATGCAGTTAAAATGTGAGTAATGGAGTGCCTTTTTCACACACCGTTTAAACTCATCAAAACACGCCGTGAAAGAACTAGTCCACATTGCACTACTTCCAATTTATTTTACTGGGGTATAATAAATAACAGTCATTCTGGACTGATGGGCAGTGTTGCCGAAGTTGACGATTTATCGTCATTTTGACCATTTTTTGTCCGAAAATTCAAAATTGACGATTTTATAGTCTAAAATAACGATTTTTCACGTACGTCAAAATTGCATGAAATAGGACATGATAATTATATTTCGACCAAAATTTCACAAAATACTTTAAGGGAACATGCGGCAATCTCGATTTTATGAGCTTTTTTAATGTTCTCATCAATTTCCAAGCTGATTGACTACACTTAGGTTAATATCTACAATACGAATACAGGTGATGGTTTGATGGTATTTACCGCACCTTTTAATTATATCAGCTGAAAAAATTCGTTTAGGATTATAAATAGATAAAAATCTTTCTCGAAAATACTTCGAGGAAAAATGAGAATGGTAGTAAAAAATGTATGAGCCCAGCATTATTAACATTCTACTAATGTTCTCTTTAAGTGGTCAGTCAGTCAGTTTTGAATGACAGTTTTCATCGATTTCCGACTATCCAACAACGAAAATGTACGAGGATGACCAACAAACATGGACGGTCACACTGTCAAGCAATCGATATTTGAGCCAAGCGGTCATTCAAAACTGGCAAAATATGTACCCAGCTTTACCTTGCAGCATTACTACAAACTCGATAACCATAGGGAAAACTCTCATCTTGTGAAAGCAGGTCTTTATAGCGGTATTTAAGTTGGATTGGGGTAGATTAATTTATGTGTTGTGGTTGTATCTTATGTAGTCAGTCTCAAAGCCATAACTATACGCGAAAAAATCGCATTAGACGTGCTGACGATTTTCCAAATTTTATAGACGATTTATTGACGATTTAATAATTTTTTGACGATTTCCGATCAAAAACTATCGGTAACGCTGCTCATATGTCAAAATTGACAACAAGTTTTAAGTTTGTTTTTCTGTATGTAAGACATCGACATATCGCTCATTTACTCAAAGGGTGGCATAACTCAAAAAATGCGTTCTCTGAGCTAGCAATTTCTATTTTTTCTATGACTTCTATATTATCTTGTGTCAAATTTTCATGTTGATATCTCAAAAACTCGACGAGTTACACTAAACTCTTCAAATCATGCTTGATCTTGCACAGAAATTTACTTTTTACAAAATATGGTCCAAGTAGTTATTTTAGTTTTAGTGTAAAAATCTTTTTAGGCTGAGAAGTCAAATTTCAATCGCAAACTTTAAACACGTTTTTCTTGAAACAGGATTTTTTTTATATGTGTCACTCTTTTAGTAAATGAGCGATATGTATATTCTTGATCAGGGTAACATTTTGAGTTGACCATGTCATACTTGTGCCTATCGGTCTGTTGTAATCACTCTAGCGTCCACAATCATTGAGGTAGAACGCTTTGTTTATGCACCCGAGAAGATTTCTTCCATATATACATATCGCTCATTTACTCAAAGAGTGACATAACTCAAAAAAAGCGTTTTCTGAGTTAGCAATTTCTATTTTTTCTACTACTTCTACTTTATCTTGTGTCAAATTTTCATGTTGCTATCTCAAAAACTCGACGAGTTACAGCTCATTTACTACGAGTTTCGCATAATTCAACACAAAAGTATTTTGAGTTTATGAAGCACTAAAACACTTCAAATCATACTTGATCATGCACAGAAATTTAGCACTGATATCTGGCTATCTGATTGCAAAATATGGTCCAAGTAGTTTTTTTAGTTTTAGTGTAATAACCTTTTCGGATTGGGAAGTCAAATTTCAATCTCCAACTTAAACCGCGTTTTTCTCGAAACTTGATTTTTCGAGATGTGTCACTCTTTGAGTAAATGAGCGATATGTTAAATTCGATTATGGGCTGTAGCGATCCACATTTTGTTGTAGCCCCCATATAACGTTAACTCCGATTTTAGGTATTTTAAAGATTTTGTCTGCAGTTTTTGTCAGAACTAGATGTATTTTGACATGTGAGTTTCCCTGTACACGGTGCTCTTGAAACAATTTTAAATGGAAGGTGCTTACACCTCAGAAATTTTTGCGGCTTCTGAAACTACAATGTTTATAGATGAGAAAAATCAAAAAAAAAAAAACAAACAAAAAAAAAATCGCCGGAGCGCTTTTTAAATAAATCGCGATTTAAGTTGACATTTTTAGGGGTTGTTTAGGTTTTCACGATTTTGCTTAGAAACCGCAAGTCCTATCAAAGTGGGACTAAAGAAAACGTTCTAGCTATGAAAATTCTCTACAAGATTGACCTGTATGGTATTCTCGTCGATTTTACCATTTTTGATATATAGAAGTTCAAATTGGAACAATTCAAATTCAATACAATTCTGTATCGCCCCCTTATAAAACAATGTCATGACTGAAAATTCCCAACTTAAACTTATATATTTAAAAACTTTTTACAACTTAGGATAAGTTACTTAAGCCAGTATTGTAGAGACTGCACAGTCAGTGCATTGTCCGGATTTGAACTTCTTTATCTCAAAAATGGTAAAACCTACGAAAATACCGTAAAGGTCATCTTGTAGAGAATTTTCATAGCTACAACATTTTCTTCGGTTTGATAGGACTTGCGGTTTCTAAGTAAAATCGTGAAAACCTAAACAACCCCTTAAAATGTCAACTTAAATCGCGATGTATTTAAAAAGCGCTCGGGCGATTTTTTTGTTTTTTGATTTTTCTCATTTATGAACATTGTAGTTTCAGAATCCGCAAAAACTTCCAAGGTGTAAGCACCTTCCATTTACATTTGTTTCAAGAGCACGGTGTGTAGTCACAAAACTTCTCCACCAAAAATTGTCAACATAGGTCCATGTTTCGGTATGTCCTCCTTATAACAATGCCTCTCGATTTTAGGTATGTTTAGAATTTTGGCTAAGTCCATATTGTGGTATATAACCATATAATGTACCTCCAACCTAGCTGTAATTTAACATTAGAAGTTCCCAGTGGTCGTAAAACTTCCCCACCAAAATTTTCAAGGTGGGTTTGTATAGCTCCCGTATAACGGCACCTCCGGGTTTTAAGTATGTATTTTGAGAATTTTGGCTACATTTTTTTGGCCTAACAACATGTAATTTAAAATTTGAAGTTCCCAGTGGTAGCAAAACATCTTCCCCAAAAATGTGGGTTGACATAGCCCCCTTATAACGCCTTTTATTTAACCTAAATTTGACATTTGAGGTTCTTAGTGGTCACAACACTTCTCCACCAAAAATTTCCAATATACGTCAACGTTTTGGTATGGCCCCCACATAACTATACCTCGAACTTTTCGGTAATTTAAGGATTTTTGCTAAAATTAAAAAAAAACTAGCTGTATTTTGACATTTGGAAATCTTAGTGCCACAACACTTCTCCAGTAAAAATTGTCATTTTAAGTCCATGTTTTGTTATAGACCATTATATGGTACCACCCGATTTTCGGTGATTTCAGAATTTTAGCATTCATTTGACAGTTGAGGTTCCCTGCAGTAACGAAACTTCTTCACCAAAAATTACCGACAAGAGGTCCTTGTTTTGGTATAGCCCTCATATACGCCCTAACGGTACATATATGAATGTTATCTTGCATAGGATCATCAACCACACAAGATTGTTAAATATACACGTCGTTTAAGAGGATTAATTATTCAAGTCTTACATAACTTCGAACGTACGCTAAAGGCCAGAACAGAATAAATCGTCGCTTGCTTTGCTTCCCCAAATGTCAAATTTTAAAGAAATGCCAGAGCCTCTTTGCAAATCCGCCTGCATTCCCCTTTAGGAGGCTCTGGCATTCCTTTATAATTTGATATTTGGGAAGCAAGCAAAGCAAGCGACGATTGATTTTTTTTCTGGCCTTAACAGCACTTTTTGCTTCGGGCAATGCTGATCGGAGTTAATCTTTTTTTGCATTTAGAGCTACAGATAGTTCTTGAAAATTTTCAGCTCAGATCAATTGACGATTGAAATTAAAGAACAGACATTACGCAACCTTTTCCGGGTTTCAGGCATCAGAATAAACGAGCGGGAATGGTAGGAGAATTCCAGCGTGTATTGCAGACGTTTGGGATCTGTTTAAATATTACCAAAGCGATCTCACTACTCTTAGTGAAGTGACTGAAGAGAAACTTCATGTTACCTCTGCAACCACCGGTTTTCTAAATCTCATTTTTATCATCGATGAAGGCTGCTTTCAATTGGGCATAATTGCTTATTAATTCGTGCCCAAAGAACAACTCGAGCAACAATCACCACAATTGATTCCCATAGCTTGAACACATCTAACACTTTTTGGAGTTATTCTGGGATTGTTTTAGCTTTTCCAATGTTGAATTGAAACGCAAAGCTCTCACGGTGTGTTTTAGCTTTTCCAATGTTGAATTGAAACGCAAAGCTCTCACGGTGTGTGCTTACTTCACACGAGCAGCTTGCTTTTAGGTAGCCTCGTGGATTCCTAACTGACATGGAATTGTGGTTTCATTCCTAACAAAATGTTGGCTAGCATTTCTGAATATTTTCGCTTTTTATACCCTTTTGGAATGTTTCAATACATATTAGTTACAACAAGACGCATATAGACAAATTTATTAATTTTTAATACAATTTTCACCTGACATTAACCGCCATTATTAAACTTTGCTATTAAAAAAAATAAAACAAAATAAATTCTGTCTACACTAAACTTTTAAGTTGTTGATTGCAATGAAAAGGAAAAAAAAAACAGAAAAGTCCAAGTCGACATCTTGTGGACGACTAGTATGACAGCGACAACGGACCACTGGAACATTGCCAATATAATTAACGAAGAACGAATACAATGAGACTGAACATTACTTGTTTCAAGCAAATCCATTTACTTGCCGTCTACCAGCAAAATAAAAAAATAACAACACAGGAAAAATCACATGAAATTTTGCAAAAATCAAAATCTCATTTATACGAGATTTTTCTTGTGTACAAAAATATACATTTATTTTTTTTCTTCTTGTTTTCACAAAAACGAGGAAGAACCAGCAGCGGAAAAAAATATAAAAACCAACCAGACATGAAGAAAAGTGTTCACTTACCTTTTTATGACTTTTAAAAACCGAACATTTGAATGTGTCCGTACTGGCATCTCGAGCAATATAACTAAATATTTTGAGATCACTGCTGTCATGAGACACATAAAATATTCGATAAATGGGATGATTTAATAATTCAATTTCCTCGCAATCATTGGTCCAATTCTTTTTCTAGAAAACAAATTGAAGAGAAAAACAGAAATGAATGAGAAAAGGATTTCAAATGCAATTGTTGTAATTTTCCACAAATTTAACTTACTTTTCTCCTTCGCTTTTTCAGGACAACGCGAACACCATTAACAGAAATGTGAATGGTAACTTTACGCTTTTTCAGATTTTGCACTTTGCATTCGTACTGCAATGAAAAAAGAGATGAAGAAGACAAAAAGAAGGGAGCATTATTATTTATGATAGTCATTAGTTCTGAAAAACTACAGTTTTTGGTTTTCGTTTTTATTTTTTTTGGTTTTGTAAGCAGTTATGCAAACTAACCATTTTAGTTAGATGTTGCAATGTTGTTGTGTGTTTAGATGTTGCTGTTTAGCGGTTTTATGCTCGTGTACTTTATTGTATGTACTTTTAAGATTGGTTGCAAAATATCCTTAGTTTTGACAATAGACAATTTTTTCATATCAAATTTCATGGATTCTACTTTTGGGTAAATATATTGTTACCAAAAAAAATTTATCAAATAAGGACAAAATATCAGAATTAGTAAGCAACGTGGAGCTTTAAAATACTTTTTAAAAGCCCTAGAACGAAAGTGACCTCCAGAAACAAAGTGGACTTTTAAAACAATATCTGAAATCCTCCATAGCAAACGTACAATTTACAATTTTTTACAAATTTTCAAACGATTGTTTGAAGTCTTCTCCAACCAACGTGTATTTTTTAAAGCCTCTAATATTTATGTGGTTACGTTTGGTTTTTAATAGTTTTTGATAGCCTCTACAACCAACGTGCATTAAAAAACTGTTAAAGCTCTACGGCAAACGTCAATTTTTTAAACTAATTATTAAAGCCTCTACAGCGACGTGGATTTTTAAACGATTTTTTTAAAGCTTCTACAGAAAACTTAAAATAATTGTTTAAAGCCTCTACAGCAGACGTGGATTTTTAAAATAAATCTTTTAAAACCTTTATAGCGGACGTGGATTTTTAAATGATTTTTTTTAAAGAAATTGTTCAAACATCTTTAGCAAACGTAGATTTTTAAAATAATTTTTTTTAAATCCTCTACAGCAAACGTGGGTTTTCCAAAGATTTTTTGTAGCCTCTGCAGCAAACGTGGATTTTAGAAAAATATTTTAAAGCCTCTATAGAAAACGTGGGTTTCTAAAATAATTTTTCAAAAACTCTACAGCAAACGTGGATTTCTAAAATAATTTTTTAAAGCCACCACAGCAAACGTGGATTTCTAAAATACATTTTTAAGCCTCTACACCAAACGTGGATTTTTAAAAGAATTTGTTAAAGCCTCTATAGCAAACGTGGATTTTTAAAAAAATTATTTAAAGCCTCTACAGCAAATGGGTATTTTTAAAAGAAATTTTTAAAACATCTAAAGCAAACGTTGGTATTTAAAAGAATTTGTTACATTTTTAAAAGAATTTTTAAAGTCTCTGCAGTAAACGTGGATTTAAAAAAAATAAAGTCCCTAGAGCATACGTGGATTTTTAAAAGACTTTTGAAATACTCTACAGCAAACGAGAATTTTTAAAATAAGTTATAAAAGCACTATAGGAACCGTGGACTTTTAGAAGAATTTGTTAAAGCCTCTACAGAAAACGTGGATTTTTAAAAGAATTTTTAAAGCCTCTACAGCAAACGTGGATTTTAAACAATTTTTAAAGCCTCTGCAGCAAACGTGGATTTTTAAAAGAATTTTTTAAAGCCTCTATAGCAAACGTGGATTTTTAAACAATTTTTAAAGCCTCTATAGCAAACATGGATTTTTAAAAGAATTTTTAAAGCCTCTACAGAAAACGTGGATTTTTAAAAGAATTTTTTAAAGCCTCTACAGCAAACGTGTATTTTTAAAAGAATGTTTAGAGCCTCTACAGCAAACGTGGATTTTTAAAAGAATTTTTAAAGCCTCTACAGCAAACGTGGATTTTTAAACAATTTTTAAAGCCTCTACAGCAAACGTGGATTTTTAAACAATTTTTAAAGCCTCTACAGCAAACGTGGATTTTCAAAACAATTTTTAAAGCCTCTACAGGAAACGGGGATTTTTAATAGTGTTTTTTAAACCCTCTACAGAAAACATGGATTTTTAAAAAAAATTTTAAAGCCGTTACAGAAAACATAGATTTTTAAAATATTTTTTTAAGCCTCTACAGCAAACATGGACAATGTGTTCATTAGGGTTATAACTTTTTTGCAAATATCAAAAATACCACCGCATAGCCGTGTGAGCATGATGAACTACTATGAAATAACAAATATAGTTATTGTTCCACAAACATCCCAGACGGGACAAGGGAGACGTCTCTCATATCAATGACTGTACCCCGATTCATGTTAGCTAAGTGAAATGGGACCTACTGTTTACCGCCAAGTTCGAACGGCATGTCTAAAACATCACTTGTAGAGAAGTTTTACATTGCTGAAATACTCAGGAAATATCGCTAACATTACTGAGGGGTATTTTGCCACCGTTGAAAAATGTTTGATGTTGTCTGATGTGCATACCATTTCACCATGGGGCACCAAATAAAATACGGTGTCATTTTTTCTCAATCGCGAAAAAGTTTCAGCACCAAATGCGTTGAAGTTCAGTAATGCATTATTTACTTTTATTTGTTATAACGTCACATACGCTTTTCGTAATAACTTACAAATAGTTTTAATCTAATTTAAAATCAATATAAAATCATTTTGGAAGAATTTATTATCAAATCGCGATATTTCAGAGCAATTAATACACCTTTGACTATATTGAAAGTTTCTGTTTTTCTTTATAAATTCGCGAATTCTACGTTTCCTGTTTCTATTCGTTTGGCTTGAGGTCAGAATAAATAAAAAACAGACAATGTTTGTTTTTTTAATGTTGATTTATTTTTCCGATATTTCGACTATCATCGATAGTCATCATCAGGGAATTATTGCTTTAAAAAACAATTACATATTTTTACAAAATTATAAAACAAAAGTTGCAATAATAATTACTTGGTTTTGTTACTTCCACAGCTTATAACATCCTCATTTGTTGACAAGAATTTTTCAACTAAATTTTCTTGTGCTTTTCAATGACATTCCTCTATACCTGAGCACAGTGTTTGGTGTCTGACTTATTACACTGTGCAACAAAATGGAGCTCGAGGTCTGGGGGGCTGGTGTTCATGTTCATTCCTTTCTTTAGCTAAAGGACACACAACTCTTGAACTAAGACGAATTAAAGGATTTCGAATTTGTCTTAAGTTTAAAGTATGCTATAAATTTCACTGGAAATTGCTTTTCAATTGATATTCATTCCGTTTAAAATATTTAAATATTCATATTCCAAATTTCTTTATAAGATTCGTTTAGGATATATTAAAATACAATTTTAAACATTTGCCACTACCAATTATTTTTTTTTAAGAAACATAACGACTAAAGAAAAGTTGTGATAAAACCAGGGCTGCGGAGTCGGAGTCGGAGTCGGAGTCTGGAGTCGGAGTCTAGCAAATTTTGCTGGAGTCGGAGTCGGAGTCTGGAGTCGTGAAAGAAAGCTCGACTCCGACTCCGGGCAAAATGTTTTTTTCTACATTTATCAAAAGAGTTTTTATTTTTTTATGATAGAGAGATTAACTTTATTAACATTTTGATAAATCGTTTATTCATTTTATAGGAAATCTATGAGTAAACTTGTAAGCAAAGGATTTATTATATTTAGTAATGTTCCATGACAAAAGAATTATAATTGCATCTTTCAATATGAATCGATTTCTTAATATACCATCACATTTATGACAAAACTTATATACACTCTGGAATACTAGTTTTAGATCTCACATATTTATACTTCACAACATAATGTGGAAAAAGTATTATAACTTTATTTTGTCCACAATTAAGGGGTTATGGTCACTTATTGTGCACGAAAAATGAAATTTTTCATGAATTTTTACACGTAATCTACCAATTTTTTCCAAAAGATATTGTTTTCATCTGATTTATAATACCTTGAGCTACTTTCAGATTTTTTTTTTTTGTTGAAAAATATTGCACAGTTTTCTGACAAATGGCCACCTACGAAACACTGTTTTTACTAAAGCAGTTTGCGGTGACCACTGAAGCTCGAAAACGAATAAACCGATCAGCATATGTTTTTGTGGAATCATTAAGAACATAATAATCGTGTATTTAAGCGAAACGAATTAAAAAATATGCATTTAAAAAAAGGGAACTGTAGAAGTCAAAATTTCGCTTTCGTAAAATCTGTAAGTAACAAATTACTGTTGGCATACCCATCTTCATATTTCGACAAAATAAAACGAAAAAGATATGTGACCCGTCCCACAGAGGGGAAATTTGTTTTAAAAGTTGATCAAAAGTCCTAGAAAGCTCATTTATACTTCGATTGATATAATATTTGGCACAAAGCATATCTTCTGCACAAGGATTAATCCTATAGAAAATAATGAAAATCGGTCCAGATTTGGATGCAGCTTCCATATATATTCGCATCTGATATGAGATAAAAATGCACAAAAATCACTGAAATTTGACACATGCAACCTGAACTAGCCTTAAAAAACATTGAGCCAATTTTCAAACAAATCAGTACAGATGTATATATAGTCCCATATACATATATTTCATTCCAAATTTTATTTTCTGAAATTTACTTAAATTTAATTTTTCTCAATTCACATGAGAAAAGCCGTGAATGTTTCTGAATAATGCAAACATATTTGATAGGTGTTGGTTTAGTTTGATAAATTAGAGCCCCGGTTATAACGCGGAGCAAAATTTAGTGTGAGTAAACCTTTCAATTCCATATAAAATTATTTCATATTTTAGTTGAGAAAAATTAGATTTTTTCGGAATGGCGCAAATATGCGCAATTTTTTATGATTGAATCTGATATTTGAGGCTCAATCGCATAAAACATTAGAAGAAACTATGGTCGGGAAACGACGGTGAAATAGACTTTTTCACTATTGAAATTGTAGTAATCTTAAAAATGATCATAAACAATTTTCATAAAGAGGATATGTATTACCATTATTAAAGAGCAAAGATGTAAAATCAATCTGAAAATTTTAAATGCTAATCTTGTTCGGAGACTGTACAAAAACAATAAATCTTGAAAAATATTAGTTTTCGCGAAAATAATGTCATTTTAATGTTAATGTGTTTTTAGTTAGTTTTCGAAAATTTACTTTTTGTTTTCAGTAAGGCTAAGTTCAATCGACTGCTGCATTGGATTGGTTAATCTTACAAAGTCGAGGATGGTTATAGCAAATGTAGAAAGAGTCTGGTTGCCGTTTATCAACATTTTTTTCATAAAAAAAACGATTTTCATATTTTGAGTTTTGAGCAACTTTATGCCTATGTTTCCCCTCTGTGCGTCCGTACAAAAAAAATTTAATCAAACTCGTCAGTTCTACTTGTTTTTGCTTTAAATTGATAATCGGAGGATATACTCGTACATATATTTCGGCAAAATCTACTGAAACTTTCTAAATTCTTTCTGTTGTTGTTGTTCTTTTTGATATAAGATACAGCAGATTCAATACGGAACATCAATTTTACATCGCATTGCATTACAAATTGCCTTCGAGAAAAGAACAGATAAGCATATAGGGTCCTAGTATAGGAAAAGTTGAAAAATTTAGCAAATTTTATTAATTTTTAGTGGTATAGGAAATTACCCTCGGAGTCGACTCCGGAGTCGGAGTCGTGAAAAAAAAATGGCCTGGAGTCGGAGTCGGAGTCGAAGGAAAAATGGCTCGACTCCGAAACCCTGGATAAAACACAAGAAACCACAACGATTATCACATCCTTTTTCGGAACCTAAAAAAGACTCCATCAACACCATTTAACTGCCATCGTTAATAAATTCATGATAAATGTGCCAACATCATAACCACAATTTAAAATTCTAGAAAGGAGGAATGAGTGGTTATGGCAGCAAAAGCATTATTACAAAGAAAACAAAAAAAAAACAACAACAATGCTAACAAGTCCTTATAGAATTTATGCTTATTATAATGTAAGTACTGGGATAAAATATACTGGCTTTTTGGGACTACTTTTCATGCTTATGATGGCAACAAAAAGAAATAAATAATATTGTAAATTGTTTAAAAATGACTATGGAAATTTATGATAATATGTCTAGAAGAGAGGGTGGGTGGGTGTTGGAAATGAAAGAATTGAACGCTTTATATTGTCATTGAAAACCAATTCTAAGAAAGCTGTAGCTGAAATGATATCAGTTTTGACAAATTGTAATTTTATTGGCATACGCTTTTGCTAATTTATTACATAATAATTTTATGGCTTTAGGTCTTAGAAGAATATCGATAACACTGTGGAACAAAAATAAGTAAGACAACTGAAAAACGAGATCTTTGGGAGTGTATTCTACGTTTGGTTTCAAGAATGGCTGTTGTTTAATGGCCACATAAGTAAAAAAGGTGTTGTATAAGCTTTCAAAATTAAAAATCCGCGTTGATTCTAGAGGCTTTTAAAAATCTTAGGGATTTTAAAAAATTATTTTAAAAATCCAGTACGTTTCTAGAGGCTTTCTAGAATTGTTTTGAACATCCACGTCGGTTTTAGATGCTTAAAAAATGTTCAGATAATCTATGCTAGTTCTAGATGCTTTCAAAAATTGTCTTGAAAACCTACGTTGGGTTTAAAGACATTCAAAAATTACTTTAAAAATATACATTGGCTCTAGAGATTTTCAAAAATTGTTTTAAAAATTGTCGTTACTTTTAGAGACTTTCAAAATTCTTTAAAATATCACGTTAGTTCTTTAAAAAATCTTTAAAAAATACACATTGGTTCTAGAGGCTTTAAAATTTATTTTCAAAATCATCAAAAATTCAAAAATTCAGTTTAAAATCCACGTTAGTTGAAGAAGCTTTCAAAAGTTCTTTTATAAAATACAGCTTGGTTCTAAAGGCTTTCAAAATTGCTTTAAAAAATCCACGTTATTTGTAAAAGCTTTCAAAAGTTCCTTTACAAAATCTAACTTGGTTCTAAAGGATTCAAAAATTTTTTAACAAAAAAATCCACATTGGTTCTATAGGCTTTTAAAAATCCACGTTGGCTTTAAAGACTTTCAAAAATTCGGCGTACGGAAATAAGGCCCCATGCTATAACACTCCAAACGGAAATGAAAATGGACAATTTGGAAAATATTCTCAATACAAAAAGACCCCACACTAGGAAATTTGGCCCCAAAAAAATATTACATTTATGCCCCAACATTTATTGGGGCCAAAATGCATTTTTGAAATTGGGTGCATTTGGCAAATGCAAACACCAAACACCGAAAATACAATTAGATCCCAAACTATAAATTTACACACCAAGATATTTATTCACTTAAATTTGGGGTGTAAATGAATCAATAAAATTGGGGTGTATTTGCAAAAAGAATTTTTAAAGACATTCATACAATAGTTTGTAATAAGTAACTAATTGATGGCTATACATTTTTATAATTTTAACATATTGAAACCACTTCTACTCTCCATTTTTTTAATTATGTTAGAATTAATTTGGAGAGTAGCAAAAAAAAATATATATTAAAAAATTAAGAAAGTACAACGTTTTTAAAAATATGCAAATATTTTTTAAACCCGAAAAGCGCCACAGTCGAAAATATTTTTGAAAAAATCACAGTTTTACTTAATATAAAGTTTTTCTTTTTTTTACAAACATATTTTTTATTATTTAAGAAAATACAGAGTTTTTGTAAAAAATGCAAACACATACAAAAATTTCGATTTAATTTCATTTTAATTTAAATAATTAGTATACTCGTATATACGAAATGTCTTCGTCGAATACGGTAGTCTGAAAAAATTTCTCCGAACTGCTACTGACAAATTCAGATATAATTTCATTTTTAAATAATTTTATGAAATTTGGAAAATTTTCGGTATCGTTTGGCACTTAATCCTTCACAAACTCTTCTCTAAAATTCATAACAGTTCTTCGATCAATAGAAAATAACGGAATATTTCGAAAAGCAAAAAAAAAAAAAAAACTTTGAAATTAAGAAAAAATCGTTGAGAGTCCGGTTTTTTTATATTTATGTCCGCTTTGCTTCAAAGACATAACTCCCAACGAATTTTGGGAGTTATGTCCGGGCACTTTTTTTTAAATTTATGAAATTACACCCTAATTTTTGTTTTGTTCGTTTTCTTCATTATAACTTTCGAAAATTGTCCCGAATTTGTGTATATATTTTATTTTTATTCCGGCTCGAACGACCAAAATGTTGAGAAGCAAATACACAACCGCTGTCTTTGGTTGAATATTCACTTCTAATTTTATTTAAAAATATTTCCCTTAAGAACTACTTAAACTAATCTATCTTACCCACACGCAGACATACAACGCTTCTTATCAATCAATGCTAACAGTACACATTGAGGGTTGTTCTGTATCTGCATTAAAACTAGCATGTCGCCTACAGAGAGTATCGTGCACATTAGCTGTGTTCCAGAACTAAAAAGTTTTTACTATTTTTACGACTCGTTCCCGTACACAAGAAAGTTGTAAAATGTTCATTTCTCTTTAAACAAAAATGGCGCTGAATGACGCTCTCTTTAAAAATTTTTTACACGACAAATTTGGGCGAGTAAAAAAATAGTAACATGGTTGCCGGCGTCTGATTGGCTGATACGCCGACTTTGACATTTGTTCCAGTTTTTTTGACGTATTTTCCATTTTTCCGTTCCCGAACTATTTCAAACAACTTGTGTGTGAGAACAAATTTATTGCAGTTCTCTCTTTTACGAGTTTTACCATTAAAAAGTATGGGAACGAAGCTATTATTTTTATGACTGCTGGGAATCTTCTAAATTTAAAATAAATTTATCGTAAATTACACTTAGCCACTTATCATAAAACATACATATTGATAATAAAACATGAGTGTCCAGTCTATCCTAAATGAAAAGGCAAAGATTATAGTAACATATAATTATGTTCATATTTCTATGAACAATTTGTTTTTTCTGTTAAAACCTGCATTGCAAAAATGCCTTTATGAAAAATGCAATTAGACCACAATTTGATTTTAAAATTTTCGATTTACATGTTGTGAAGACAAATTGGCCCCAATAGCTGAATGAAAAAAAGGTCCCAAAAAGATGAAAATAGGTCCCAAAAGTTTTGTTGTTGTTTCCAGATATCAGTAGTGGAATTCTGTAACTCATTTTACGAGTTACCGACAAATGTCGGTAAAATTAAAATGCTTATAATTTCGGTAATTAACGAAAATTTTCGGTAAGTTAACAACCAAACTAAAACTGTTGATAAATCCTACCGATAGCAACAGTGTTGTCAAATTTTACTAATACCTTTCATTCATAATTTTGCGTTTTAATGTTACCGATTTTTGTCGGTAACTCAAAAAATGAGTTACAGAATTCCACTACAGTTTGGGGTCTATTTTCAATTTGGGGTGTTATTTCATGGGGCCTTATATCTGTACGCCAAAAATTCTTTTAAAAATTCATGATGGTCTAAAAGCTTTTAAAAATCTTCGTTGGTTTTAGAGATTTTCAAAAATTCTTTTAAAACCCCAACTTGGTTCTAATGGTTTTCAAAAATGTCTGAGTTGGTTCTAAAAACTTTCGAAATTTCTTTAAAAAATCTTTTTGGGTTTAAAATCTTTCAAAAATTCTTTTAAAAATCCACTTAGTTGTTCTATTCTTCTTTACATATGTATTTCCACTAAAGTATTTATTTATTATTACATGTCTGCATGTCCGAGATACAAATATGAATTTGCAAGGACTCAAATTATCAAAATGACATCTCATTGCTAATTAAACTGAAATAAATTGAAACTAAAACAAAACTAAACTCCTCTATGACTGTAGTAATATCAAGAACTATGATTATTACCATGTTAAGAAAACTTCTACATTTGGTTTGGCTACTAAAATTAACTTTTATTTTCTGAGGATCCTGAAATCATTTCAACACACAATGTAATTATTTGGTTATGATATTATTCAATATTGTTGCTGCTGTTCTTGTTGTCTACGTAAAGGACTCTGTGTGACAAACCGACAGACAGATACATTTAATAGAAATAGCAACTCATATGAATTTTGTTTGTCGGTCATTAAAGAAGTTAAATAACATGTAATTATGCTTTTGTGTTTAGTTACTTAAGTGTTATTACCACAAAGAAACAAAGAAAGAAGAAAAGGCCAATACTTATTTGAGCAAATGGTACCCGGCCAACAGATGTTACAAAACCGTAATTTTATTATCTTTATTAGTTAGGCCAATTATGTTCATGAGAAATAATTAAATTGTTATGTGAAATGAAATATCTTTGAAATTAATATTTCATTGCCAAAACAAGATACAGCTCGCATATGTTACAAAGTTATTAAAATGAAAGTAAAGTTTGAATAATTTTTATATGTCAGAAAATGTTTGCGGGGAAAAATAATGACATATGTATATAGAATATATTCTTAGTATCCAACAATAAATTTTGTGGAAACTAATTAGGTTGGTAAAATAAGTTTCCTCTACATTAAAGTATCAACATTTATTATAATTCTTGTTCTGATTCTGATTAGAGAAATAAGTTAATATGTGAGAATTTCGGTAAAAGTTGTTAGTTGATATTTTTAATTTGAAATGAATTGAAGGCACACAAATACTACTTTTCACGTGTTCTAAAGATGTTTATTCATATTTTCTGATGCCTCATGTCCCTCAATCTTTGAATTTTTAAACTTTTTTTTAATTCCTAGAGAAAGCTAACCAAAATAAAAGAGGCGTCAACAGAAAATTTTCACTAAAGTCTCAAATGTCACTGCATCCTTGGCACATAACTTTGTTTAAAATATTCAACTTTATGGCAAAGGTGATGCTATGTAATAGACGACAATAAAGGATGTGGGCTCAGATGTCAGTAAATGCCACAGGGGGGAAAAGTTTGGTCTTGTTGTTCGTTAGCAGCTTGTAACTTTATGATAAACGCATGAATATGATAAAGTGTTGAAAATGAAACTTTCTTCTTTTTTCATCTGGCCAAAATGGAGGAATTATGGTTTTAAATTGCGGAGAAGAATGTGAAAACACACGCCATGACACAGCTCAGCGAAAAGAATTATGTATTCAACAAACATATGTGCTATATATTTTCATACCCTCCACCTGAGAACAAAGTTATATTAATTTTAACATTCTACTTGTATGATACTGAGGGATATTAAACTTTAAGATTCGTTTGCTACAAAATTCCGAATGTGTCGCTTTTATTTCAACTTTTAGTGTGTCCATTTAAAAAATACTAAAACTTCGAACAATGTGTACATGTTTTGAGAACTGGGATTATGAACGAGTATCAGTCAGCATTTCCCAGATATGGGATAATTTATGGTCATATATCATTTTAATTGGTGCCGACCGGAGTTTTTCAAGCTTTTGTTTCTCTATCATAGGAATTATGGGGATTACTTGTTTCCAGTTGTTCATCAAGCATATGAGAGCTTTTGAGTAGTCACTCAGACTTACAGATAGTTCTTCAAAAACTAATGATCATCCCATAAGTAAGAAATGAATGAACAGGCATGAGAATAAATGCAAGAAAATATAGAATTGTAAGGGGGTTTCAGCATGCATTGCACATGTTTGGGATCTGCTTAAACGTTACTAGAATGAATTTTAGTGAAGTGCCTGTAGAGAAAGATCATTTAATCTCCATTTTACCAATGGAGAAGGTTGCTTTAAATTGAAATCAAATCCTGTATAATGAAATACTCGATCTTTAGTGATAAAGTGGGTCCATGGAGCTTCCATGACAATGTGAACAACCCGATCCATTACATAATGCTGAACATGGGTGGGTGTTGGGTGACCCTTCTCTTCGAACACGTGCTAGAGTCGATCTACAATGGCTGTCTTTTTGCCGGTATTCACGTTTGTTGTATCGGTCATAATTACCACAATTGATAAGTTTGATGCCCCTAAAACATTCTGTAGCCCTTCTGCGTTTGTCTAAGTTTTCCTAACTTTCATTTTGAGCCGAGTCAACTTAATTTCTATATTTATTGTATATTTTTCGTCAAAGTGCATGATCCACTTATCCAGATAAAGTGTGTTTACCTGAGCGAATTACTTGAAAATAGACTTGTGAATTCCTGACTGGTATGGGGTTGGGATGTCAATGCCCTCATCGGAAAGATGGTGGCACACCGTTGCTGTTTTATGGGACGACAGATTTGAACGTATAACAAAACGTCTTCCAATGTCTGTTGTGTTTGTAGGCGTTTCCTCGTTGATCCTATATTCAGTTAACGTTGAGCTGGTTAGTGTGGAAGCGGCTGTGCTTCCAATGTGCTCTTTAGCTTGGATAGGTGCATGTTTTGGTACCAGCAGGTTTGCCGTTTGTAGAGGTTATTATCCTCTTTGTACAATAATTCGTCTTTTACCTAGGCGATGTAAAACAATTCCTTCAGTTAATCAACGTTTTATTTATTTATTTTTTTTTTTGTACCTCTCATACTTGGTACCAGCAGGTTTGCCGTTTGTAGAGGTTATTATCCTCTTTCTACAATAATTCGTCTTTTACCTAGGCGATGTAAAACAATTCCTACAGTTAATCAACGTTTTATTTATTTATTTTTTTTTTGTACCTCTCATACTTGTCCACAAGTTTTATTAATTTTGCACAAATTACACGAACAGATGGATATATGTGGGAAAATCAATGTTTTGCTCCATAGGGCTGATTTTGATGAAATTTAGAAAATGTGTCCGAATTTTTATATAGAAATCGATGTGGTGTACGGTGTTATATAGTCGGATCCGCCGACTATGATTGTTTACTTAGCGCTTATACCCTCTTACATACTTTGATACGATGAAAATCTGCCTTTCAGACCATTTGGAGTACGCAGGGGGTAATAATTTTGCATAATATTACTTCCAAGCATAAATCAGGTTAGAATATGGACTAAATCGGTATACTCCTTCGGGTACCTCCCACAGAAAACTTGGATTAACTACTCGTCTCGAATCATTTTGAATTCTTTTGCAACAAGTTCTTCCATACTTCCTGAGATAATGGCCCAATAGCTCCAAAAAAGCTTTCCGACAACAACATGACTGGATAGTATCTAAGATAATCCTCGAAAGTAGAAACCGATTTGATTCAAAAGTTATATATTGTATTAATTCTTACAGACTTGTATTATATCCGCATATTGAATACATCGGACCAATCCACGATGCACAATGTCGCGAGTTCATATTAACTGTGGCCAAAAATAGAAGGAGTTGTCGTAGGTGCATAAATTTTGGTATACGTACCTATTATTGACTTACAATCTTCAGGACAAAAAATTGGGTTGGTCGGTCCACGTTTTGATATAGGCCCCATAGAACCGTACCTCCCGATTTTCGGTATGTTGAATGTTTTAAACACAATGACCAACCGAATGTATTCAAATTTTGTGGTTAATCGTCGGCAGAGGTATCAAACATTCCAACAGAGAATTGTGGGCTTAGGTCCACGTTTTGATATAGCCCCCATACAACGGTACCTCCCGATTATCGGTATTTTGAAGATTTTAGCCTCATTATTACACCGAAATTGCTGAAATTTGGTATTTAGTCTTCGTAGGGGTCATTATACCTTCACCTTGAAATTTGTCTACATAGGTCCACGACTTCATATAGCCCCCATAGGACGGTACCTCCCGATTTTCGGTATTTTGGAGGTTTTAGCCTGATTATCACACCGAAATGGCTGAAAATTGGTATTAAGTCCCCGTTGGGGGACTTATAACCTTCCACCAGAAATATGTCGGTATAGGTCCTCGTCTTCCTAACCGTGCCTCCTCATTTTCGGTATTTTGAGTGTTGTGGCCTCAATATCCACCGGATATGACTGAAATTTGGTGTTTAGTCTTCATATTGTTTGTGAGCATATTGAATATATCAAATTCTTGTCTTTATATATGAGACATTTCCTTTAAAAATTTTTGTGACCGATTAGTGGTCAAAAAACGGCCAATTTTTGGTAAAAAATCGAATTTTGATTTTCGCTGTTCACAATTTTTTTAAAAATTGATATTTTTAAAATACTCTCTTTATAAAGCAAGATTATTAGGTACTTAATAAGCCCACAAAAATATATGATGATTGGTTCATTCGTTTTCGCGCTATAGCCAACACCGCAAAACGATTTGTTAAAAAAGGGGGTATCCTCTCAGTGAGGGGGTCGCTGAAAAAGAGAAATGACACATTCGTCTGCAAACCTCTGCAGGTGGGAGTTTTATATATTTGAAGTACTCACTTTTTACTCATACAGTAAAAAATATCGATATACACTTTTATACCATTTTTTTCCACTCCACTCAATTTAAAATTTGCTTCAGAAAATTAATAAACTTAGTAATACATGTTTGGGTAAATGTGAACACCATATGATTAATATTTACATGTAAACAAAAGTGTAGCCAAGTTTATTACATCCCAAGAGAACTTAGGAACTATTTCTGCTGCGACCGTTACTTTTAAATTTTAAATATTAACGCATAATATAATTTATTAATTTTAGAAAAAAAACACAAAAATACGTATTAACTAAAATTGTCGGATTTAAATCCTCATAGAGCAAAAACTACTTCACGTATCAGTACCAAAATTCAGATTCTTCTTAATTAATATGTTTTCTATCACTCCCCATCACTAAATTTGTTCAACGAAGTATTTAGTTTTTACCATTTTTGACCACGGTGCGATGGTCCCAATGTAGAAATTTTTGACCAAAATTATTTTTTTAGGTTTTAAAATTTTATTTTTTTTCACATAATAATAAAAAACACTTCAGTTTTTGCAAATACCTTTAGTTGCCGTACAGTGCCCAAGTTGACACTTTTTTGTATAAAAATAAATTAGATTTTGTGCTGTAAAAGATATAATTTTGTTGTACTGTGTAATTGTGTCTATATACAGAAGTGAGACAAAAGTTTTTATGAGCCGGGAAGCTGATATTGAGTACTTTCATAATATTTAAAAAAAGAACGAATAAATTTGTAAAATTTCGATAGTTAAATCTAATCTAAAATCTAATATTTGCTAAATCTATTTAAACTTTAGAAAAAATGTCCAAATAAGTCCGTCTCCAAATCGATTTTGGAAGATAGCTGGGGGTTGCACTAATATATTCTGCAGTAACATCTTGCGGAAACTTGCAGTCCCAAAAAAATATATATTTTTCTATTTTAAGAAGATTTCAATTTTGCGAAAATGCGTGTGACGACCGTTTGTATTATACAATTAAAATATAACGGTAATTCCCACATTTATCAACCAATTTGGTTTGAGAGTGTAGAAAACAAGTCTGTATCAATTTATCGAAAATAAGTCCATCTTTAGTCCTAGCCCCCATATGACAGTACCGCCCGATTTTAGATACTTTGGGGATTTTAGCTACATTTTATAACCGATTCGGCTGCAATTTTGTATTTCGACTTACTGGGAGGGAGAATCCTTCGTACCAAAAATTATTAAATTATGTCAATGTATTGGTTTAGACCCCACATATCGGAACTACTCTGTTCAACGAATTTCGAACATTTTTGGCAATTTTGGGTGAAAACTTAAGAATGACTGTTTTTAGAGATTTATTATAAATAATAACCATTTTCAATACAAAGTGGACGTTAAAATTATTTTGGCCAGAAAATTTGATTTTGAGACCATAGTGCACTCTTTTGGGTACCTCCCACACAAAGTGTGAAAAGAGTGCAGTTTAAGGACTCATTTGGAATCTTTTTTTTTTTGGTAACATGTTGTGTATGCGGCCCTAGTTACGACGGCTCAATTTAACGGGGGGAAGTTCATACCTCCTGAAAAATTATCCCAAAACCTCAAAAAACTCCTATAGATGTCAGATAGATTGTGTTGCTTCTTTTCTTTAGATCCGAGGCTAAGGGTATATGTATGTCGGCCCAGATGACTGATATTTTCTTACTTGTTAAAATTAAAGTTCGAATCAGGAATTTTTTGTTACTTGAACCTTAAAAATTACATGCAAATGAGATTTTGGGTTCTAGTACTGCTGCCATCCCCATGGTGAATTTTCCAATACTAATATGTGTTTGTTCGATGTTATAATTCGGTTACTTTAATTACTATTACACTATGCAACACTGCAAACAACTTCTAGTATGCATTTTTTTTAAGTACACATTTAGACTACAAAAACCCTAGTAGGGTTTTGTCGTGTCAGATCTAGTTCGGATTTTATGGTCTCATCTAAACCGTGCTAAATCTACACTTTTTTGCATTTATCAGGCCTTAATCTCAGAAACGAATAGAAATTTGAACTTGCTGTCTTTAGCAATATTGTAGCCCTAAACTAGTAGAACTTATCTTTTGAAAAAATCATATAAGAAAATCTCCATCTAGAGCATCAAAATCTATAAAGTATAGAAAATTTTACATAATTGCTGAAATTCTTGTCAGTATCGGCTAAACTATTGGGAGTTGAACCAAGTAACCTTTTGCAAAAATCTTCCAAATAAAGTTCTCAGCAATTCTTTAGAACATTCTGAAACTCTAAAATGCTTACTTCATTTTGTTTCAGCGGTGTTTTGCATCATATCATTTACAACACGTATCAAACACAGTTCACACCAACAGCTTATTCTCGCATTTCGGATTTCACTACATTATTGACATTTTTATTAAATCGTCGTTGAAAAAAAAACAACAATGACATGTTCTGAAGAGTTGTGTACTACATTTCAAGGAATATTTTTCCAATAGATAATATTTAGAAAAAATTAACGGTTTTGGAGATACGGTGCGAAATGTATAAAAATTGTGGAATTTTTGCATATATTTTGAAATTTGAGGTAATAAATGTTGTTTTTCGAGTTAATTATTTCTCCACATATTTTATTCTTGTACTTATCTACAAATTTGCTTCAGAGGTCAGAAGAAGATTCACATTGGTTTCAGAGATATAGCCCCGAATTTCTTTAAAAACTGAATATTTAACCATGTTTAGATGGGGCCATAAAATCCGAGCTGGATCTGACACAACAAAACCCAACTACGGTTTCTTGTCGTTTGGTCTGTACTTTGAAAAAATCCTCAGTTCGAATTGTTTGCACAATATCACCTTAAAAATGTTGCACAGTGTTATATGTACCCATATCTTTTAAGAGTATAAAATATTGTTGCTTTACTCACATTGTGAAGGGTATAGCAGATTCGAACTCCATTTTTACTTTGGTTTATTACAATGTTATTTATGAGATGAGCTTTTACACAACACACCAACCCCAAATTATGAATACTCGTATAGCAAGAATTTTTATTTTAATTTTTCTTGTGGGAGGAAAGAACATACGTATAAGAATGCCTTAAACTTTTCGATGTGAGTGAGAGCAATTAAAAAGTTTGCCACTTTACCCGAAAATTTTGTACGAATACTTGTTAGAACTGATTAAAAATATGTCTACGCATACATGCAAACAATTAATGTTAAGCATAAACAAACACACATCATGCACACGTTTATATCCTTAACAAAGTACATACATATGTTGGCATAAGCTTGACTGTGGGTGTGCTCACTTTGGTAAGAGGTTTTGCATTAAAGGCTGAGTATAATTTCATTTAAGATATGCCAAAGATTAAGTCTTGATTGCCGACATTATGTTACCCATACCCACACTCATGATAACAGGAAAGTATGTACATTAATACATACACATGTGTATGTACGCAACAAAGAAGGAATAAGAAGAGCCACAAGTTCCACCATTCAATTGTGTAAACATTGACATTTGCTACTTAAGCTTTAAACCGATTTCGTTATTGCTTTTTTCGCAGCATCAGCAGTTCTTTTTTATCCACCAGGCTTTTTATTATATCATTCGCTTTTCATGGAGATTTTATATAGCCATTTAGCAAACGCCTCCAATCACATACCTCTCGCTCTCTGTGTGGGAGAGAGTGTGCGTTTGCCTGGCCCATGACTACAATAATCAGTGAATGTAAATGCTGACTTTTGTGACACATTTGATTACAATTCTCTTTGGTATTATTATGCGAGCTCAAGATTTCAACAATGTAGCTTTCAAAGCATATTCTTCTTTGTTGTAATCTGATATCTGAATCTTTTAATGGTAAGATTAAATGTTTTAAACATTTATGGTCTATCTTAAGGAGCATAAAGTCAATGACATCTGTTGCCCATTTCGTTTAAAATGTCATGAAGATATTTGTTGAATTTACATAAATTTGCCATGAAGTTAAAGAAAAATTAGTTTGAATTGCTGAAAACAGATAAGAGTAATACATTTGTATTTTAGCACAATACAATAAAAATAACAATGTTTAATACGTTGTCGTGAACAAATGAAACTAAGTTTATACTTTTAATAATGTATTACAGTATTGATAGATAACAAGGAACGGTGAAGATGCACGCAGAGAAAAAATATGCTTCGCTTTTGTTAGAACAACAATATCTATTTTTGTTCCAACAATTTATTTGTTTTGTTTAATTTTTTCATAACACATGGCCAGGTTTTGCAAGGTTTAACTAAAAAGACAACAAAGTGAATGAAGAAACATAACTACGTACTTCATTGCGCTCATCCAAGCACCAACCCCAACATAAGGAATAAAAAAAACATAACAAATACGGAATGAAAACACAAATTACGACAACCCCGGTTTCCTCCCAAAAACACTTCTCAAATTGTGTCGGTATAAAGCTGAAAACACATCCAACGTTTGGGTAAAGTTTTGTGTCGTTTTGGCCGTTTTTACACTGTTGGGCATGATGCCGAAAATTTCAAATTCTTTTGAAATATATGCCGGCAAACAGATAAACGCTGAACTTTGGTGTCGGCGTCGCCCTGTTGTTGTTTTTTTTTTTTTCTCAACGGCCAACACAAAACTTTACTCGAACGTTGGATGTGTTTTCAGCTTAACTCAACCACCAAATCCAAAGAAGAAAGAAAAAGAAAGATGCAAAACAAGTGAGCAAAGGCTATAGTCGGGACGGGGCCGACCATGTGATACCCTACACCACTACCCCTGTGCATAAGCTTTTCACTGGTAAACATTTATTTTAGGGAACATAATCCGACTACCACCAAACATATTTTGGTTTTTAATCAAAAAATATGCGTCTTTCTCTCTGGGACCCACATAAGCAACCAAAATTTTGTGACAATCCGATCAAAATTTCGACTTGTAGAATGGAAGAATTGGATGCATTACCGACTATTGTGGTATATCCCACCACCTTCGCCAACCTACTTTACACCAATGTACAGGTAATATCTTCTTCTTCCTTTGACAGGCTTTGCCGTTGAAATAACCCTACTAGAAATTGATATATTCACAAAAAATACAATTTTGAATTTGTCTCCACATGAGTTTTTCCCCATTCCGATCCTTAAATATTATCCGACTATCTCCAAAATCAATAGGCATCTTCCTCTGTGGGGCCCCCATCAACCCCCAAAAATTCGTGACTCTCCAATCAAAATTCCAAACTGTAGCGTGATTACAAAAAATGGAAAAATGGGATATATTATATTTTATAATATATTTTGCGATATCTCGGTTGTTTGCCCACTTACTCCAACATACTTTGCGTCAATGTAAAGGACATATTTTCTTCTTCCATTGGCGGGCTTTCCTTGTGGAATACTCCTACTAGAAGCGGAAATATTCTCATAAGAAAAAAAAACGTTGACTTTTCTCCACATAAGCTTTTCGCTTATTCCGACTCCTGAATATTATCCCACCATCACCAAAATAAATAGGCTTCTTCCTCTGTGGGACCCGCATAAAATTCCAAAAACTTCGTGACGATCCGATCAAAATTGCGACCTGTAGCGTGGTTACAAAAAATCGGAAAATGGGATGCATTAACGACTATTGCGATATCTCTGTTGTTTGAGCAGCTACGGCAACCTACTTTACATCATTGTAAAGTTGATATTTTCTACTTTCCTTGCCAGGTTTTGCTTTTGATACACCTCATAAATAAACAGAGATATTGGCTTTGAAATAAAACGTTGACCATTCTCCAAATAAGTTTTTGCCCATTCCGACCCCTTAATATTGTCCGACCATCATTAAAATCAGTAGGCTTCTTCCTCTGTGGGACCCCCATTAACCCCCAAAACTTCGTGACGATCCGATCAAAATTGCGACCTGTGGCGTGATTACAAAAAAATCGGAAAATGGGATGCATTATCGGCTATTGCCATATCTCTGCTATTTTACCACTTACGACAACCTACTTTACATCGTTGTAAGGGTGATATGTTCTACTTTCCTTGCCAGGTTTTGCTTTTGATATACCTCTTAAAGAAACAGAGATATTGGCTTTGAAATAAAATGTTGACTTTTCTCCAAATAAGTTTTTTGCCCATTCCGACCTCTAAATATTATCCGACCATCGCCAAAATCAATAGGCCTCTTCCTCTGTGAGACCCCCATTAACCCTCAAAATTTCGTGACGATTCGATCAAAATTGGGACTTGTAGCGTGATTTCCAAAAAATGGATAAATGGGATGTATTACCGACTATTGCGATATCTCCGTTATTTGGTTACCTATGCCGACCTAGTTTACGTCATTGTAAAGACGGGATCTTCTACTTTCATAGTCAGGCGTTGCTTTTGGAAAGTTTCCAACCAAAGCTGTGATATTCGTCAATATAATTAAAATCGCAAAAATGAAAATTGGGGTTTTATTTGCTACTATTGTGATATCTTCGTTGTTTGATCACCTACGAGCACCTACTTTACATCAGTAGAAAGGTGATATTTTTTACTTTCATTGTCAGGTTTTGCTTTTGGTATACCCCATGTAGAAGCTGAGATATTCGCTTTGGGAAAAACGTTGTCTTTTTATCCACCTAAGTTTTTTGCCCATTCCGACCCCTAAATATTATCCGACCATCACCAAAATCAATAGGCTTCTTCCCCTCCGGGACCCCCATCAACATGCAAAATTTCGTGACGATCCGATCAAAATTGCGACCTGTAGCGTGATTACAAGGTTTAGATGGACAGACGGACGGACTGACGGACGGACACACATAGCCAGATCGACTCAGCTCGTCGAGACATTCATTTTGGTATATATAAGTATGGGTCTACGACCAATATTTCGATGCGTTACAAACTTTTTGACCAAAACCAACTTATAATACCCTCCACACATAGAGGTGTAGGGTATAAAAACAGAGATAAACAGAACTCATCAAAATTGTTTTTCCACCACGGCATATAATATCGAGAAAGTAGAATAACATTTTCGAAGAAAAGAGAATAATATTTTCCAGTTGACAAAAACTATTGTTGGATATGACAAAAACAATTGTTGTAATTGACAAAAACGATTGTTGGAGTCACAATACTACATACGGAATCTAACAATATCTTTACAATACATATTTGCTCTTCGAATATTGTTGGATCAATCACATTTTTTCTCTACGTGTGGGATTTGATATTTTTACGGGAAGTTTTGCGGATTTTGAAACTACAATGTTCATTGATGAGTAAAATCAAAAAAGTCGCCAGAGCGCTTTTTAAATAAATCGCGGTCAAAGTTCACATTTTTAGGGTTTTTAGGTTTCACGATTTCGCTGCGAAACCGCAAGCCCTATAAAAATGAAACTAAAAAATGTTGTAGCAGTAAAAATTGTCTACAAGATTGTCCTTAAAAATATTTTCATAGGTTCTACCATTTTTGAAATATAGACGTTCAAATTGAGACAATCCACTGACTGTGTCGCTTCCTTATAAAACAAAGTCATGACTGCAATTTCCCAACTTAAACTTATATATCTCAAAAATGGCACAACTAGGAAAAAATTACAAAATCCAATTTTATGTAGAATTTTCACAGCTTATATTATAGTCCCATATCCATATATCCCATATTCTTGCCGTTTTCAAGCAAAATCCTGAGAACCCAACAAAATAGGATAGGATAGGACTTGCGGTTTCCTAGCAAAGCCGTGAAAACCTAAAATAAACCTGAAAATGTGAACTTTGGCCGCAATTTATTTAAAAATCCCTCCAGCGATTTTTTTCTTTCTTAAATTTGTTTCATCAAGGAACATTAGGGCTATAACCAAAAAATACCACGCCAGTACCATGTACGGAATATTGTCCTGATAACTAAACGCGTGTTTTAGTTCAATTCGATGAAAAAAGTTTCCGCACCGACTAAGATTTCTAAATGCATTTTGAACATTTCTATTAAGAAAATTGTTGATTCTAGTTTTTTGAGCTTGAGCGATTTGTAGAATTTTCCCATATTGAAGATAATAATAAATACCTTATTTAATAAGGATATGCTATTATAATGGAAAACATATAAGAAAAATCTGCAATGAAAAACTTGTATACAAGCTTTTATAGCGGTAGGGGAAAAGTGATAACGCATTTCTTAACATTTTTCCATGCTCTTTACGGCTATGTGGTGGTATTTTTGATTCTTGCAAAAAATGCAAAAAAGTTATAAACCTAATGAACATTGATGTTTCAGAATCCGCCAAAACTTCCCAAGTGTAAGCGGTTTTCATTTAAAGTCAGTTCAGGCGCACCGTACATGACATTGTTTTATAAGGAGGCGGTACTGTTATTGCATTGTCCCAATTTGAACTCCTATATCTCAAAAACGGTAGAACCTACAAAAATATCATAAAGGTCAATCTTGTAGAGAATTTTTACAGCTATAATATTTTCTCTAATCCCATTTCGATAGGACAAGCAGTTTTCAATTAAAATTGTGAATACCTAAGAAACCCCTAAAAATATGAACTTTGAGCGCGATTTGTTTAAAATTTTAATTTTTTTTTTGTTTTTTTAATTTTTCTCATCTATGAACCTTGTAGTTTTAAAATCCGCAAAAATTCCCAGGTGTAAGCACCTTCCATTGAAAGTTGGTTTAGGCGCACCGTGATGTGTAAGAAACGTGCTGTTGTGTCATAGGCGAATGAAAAGGTTAATTTTAAAATGTTGGTCGACATTGTTTATACCCTCAGCCTTTAGGCTAAAGATACGACCAAAATTTTCCTCATCGAAATAATGGCTTTAGACCCAAGTATGTTTGGACGAAATCTGTTTCAGACATTTAAGAGTCGATAAAGCAATGTCCGTCCGTCTACCTTTCTGGCAGGCTGGTGCACACGATAACTCTCGAACAAAGCAACCGATCGGGTCCAAAATTCTTAATATTTTGTCCAAACTTAGTTTAATTTCGAAGATGGTCCATATTAGTTCACTCCTTCCCGTACAAAAGTTCAAAAATTTTCCGCTAAAATGGTGCGCACGATAGGTCTTGAAGGAAGTAACTGAATTGGTCATAACTTTGCAATGGTTACATTACTTTCAGGCATAGTACGGGTTCGTATATCGGTCCACTCCTTCGGGTACCTCCCACACAAAATACGAAAAAAGTGAAGTTTAAGATCTCCTTTCGGATCGTTTTGACATTTTTTCCAGCATATTTTCCTTGCGCCCCCTTTACGATGGTAAATTTTTTTCGCGGGTAAGTTCATTCTTCCTGAGATAATGGCCTAAAAGCTCCAAAAAACCTTGACGGAACCAAGTAAAATGGCAAATCATCAAGATAACACTCGCAGGAAGTTTCTGATTGCTTCAAACTTTGTAGATCGTTTTATTTCGTCTAGTCATGTATTAGGTTGGAATATGGACTATATCGGGCCCATCCTTCGGAAACCCCTACACATAATTTGGGAAAAGTGCTTTTTAACAGCTCATCCAGGATCGTTTTGATTTTTTCAAAAAGCTTGCTTGTTACGGTGGTGGTTTTTTTTCGGGGGCAAGTTCATACCAATGGCCCAAAAGCTCCAAAAAAGCTGCCGGCGCCAACAAAATTTGGTACTACGTTAGGTAATCCTCGAAAGGCGGAACCGATTTGGTCCACACGTTCTACTTCAATTTATTCATTACAACCTCGAATTATCTCATACATTAGACCACTCTTTCGGCTACCTCCCACACAAAGTTTAGAAAGAGTGCAGTTTAAGGACTCGATTGGGATTGTTTTTAAATTTTTGGCAACATGTTTTGTATGCTAATAGCGCTGCAATAACGGTACCATTTTTTCGGTGCGAATCCATACTTCCTAAGAAATTGGCCCAAAACTTAAAAATTTGACAACATCTTTTGTATGCAGCGCTTGTTAATAGTTCCTGAGAAATTGACCCAAAAACTTAGAAACCCATATAGACGTCTGAATCTTATCAGGGTATATCTCTGTCGGCACAACTGTTTCTACTAATCAATTTCTAATCTATTTCAGTTGAAATTGTAATCATTGAATTCATTTTCATTTGAAATTTTGCCTGTTAGGGTGAAGATAATTTTTTAATATCAATTTGTATTAATTTTCTCGTTGAGCATAATGATCGAAGGTTTTTTGCAAATGAAAAGGGAAAGCCGAAGATTCGAAACCACACAACCACCAAATTGGGTTTCGCTATTGGTTTTTGCAGCTCATCAGACACATCGGCTGTGGGAGTGGCTACCCTGTCATTGATCTTTGATTTCTCAAATGTAATGTATTTTTACAGCGACGAATATTTGTACGTTCAATCTGTATTTCTTCCATGACAAACGCTTTTTAGCACAGCCTTTGGAAGTTATGAGTTTGGGTTAGAACGCTAACAAATCGTGACAACATCCCAGCCGGAATTTTGCTTTTATGGCGAAGACCATTTTAATGATAATTTTTTTTTTTTTAAATTTTATTTTTAATTTAATTTATACTTGGCAAATTTTTAAACGTATTGATAAAAAGTGGTTTGTACCTTTGCTATTGTCTGCTCAAAATTGTCTTTTCTACTGTCTTTTGCCAGATTAAAAAAGCTACTTTCAGGACATTGCACAAACGAAATATGCCATTGAAAGCATTTATCTGTCACATCCAAGCTATTAGCAGGCTTCCTTTTTACACATCTTTGTATAGAATTTCTAAAACAGAATGTATATCATTTCATATCCATTTGACATATTTTAATTTGAATATGTCTCGAAACGACATGTGACATTAACCAACCCCTCCCCCCAAAAAAACCTTAGTAGTGAAGGGACCAGATACGTAACAGAAATTTGTGCAAAAACCTACTTCAAATAAAAAATTTTGTGTTGAATAAAAAATGTTATGATTTCTTTGATGTGACTGCCATATTCGGTGCAATGAATAGCCGAATGTGACATGTATACACACGTCAAGTTCCATAATTTTTTTTTTTTTTTGGTACATTTTAGTATATGTAAAGAAACCTGCTGTGAAATATAAATTCGGGATGAGTAATACAACTGCACATCCTTGGTAATAAATATCATGATTAAAATAGGAAAAAAATCAAACTGCGAGACTACAAAAACATGCAGACATACTTCATATGTTTTGTATGTTGTGTCGTCACACTTACAGATACAAATTACACATCACAACAAATGTCAATATGTAGATAGGGGGTTTCAGAATTTTGTAGCCCTTTTTGGTCGTATCAACTTACACAAAATTTTCGGGTATATGTATATCTTAACAATTGTGTACGCTCCGTATAAATGCTTAAGTTTTCCTAACAAATTTGATTTGAATTAAAGTGCGATAGTGTTGCCAAGGAGGTTCCTGAAGGAATGGACCGAAATAGTAAATTTTGGAAATGATCTAATGTTGACAGCCCTTTCGTGACCATGGCATTTCAGTTTATGACCGTAGGATGTTTAGTTTTTATAACGTTATCGCAGTAAAAAGAACTATAAGGAGTACCTTCGCTAACAAAAATCCAAAGAAAAGGCATTAATCTGCACTTAAGCGAACAGATGAATCTTTTATGAGGGAGGTTCCCTAAGATGTTGTCCAATATAGACCGTCTTGAAAATTGATGTACGTTTGGAAGAAATTTTACGATGCGCAAAATTTCGCTCCAGTTGGATACTCAGTCATTTTAGTTAGTGCCGACGGAGTTTTTAAAGTTTTTGGTTCAGGAAATATGGAATTGCCTACGAATCAAACTGTACCATCGTAATAGAAGCTGCGGGGACAATATACTGTGAAAACTGTCAAAAGTATCCGAGACATCTCCATAAACGGCACTTTTTCAACAAATGGTGTGTGGAATGTACCTAAAAGAGTAGAACGATATAGTCCATATTTCATCCTGCCCCCTATTCAGTAAGTATTTAACAACTTTACTCATTGTTTAACAAATGCATTTGTTTGTTTTGTAGTTGTTGCAAAAAACAAAAGAAATTTTAACAACTTTTCAATCGATAAAAGTTACGGACTTCCTATACTGGTCCACGTCTAGAAGAAAGGCTAGGGTTTTTATACCTTCATTACATTTGTATCATCTCTTTTATATTTAATCTGATTTTCCGTTTGTAACACATTGAAATAATCATTTGCGTGCTGTGGCCTGATCAAAAAAAAAAAACGGTAATTTTAAATTTGTTTCAAAAAGTATTTATTTATTAATCAATAACTATCTTCTCACCTTCAAAGTAATCACCTTACACTTACACTTATGCCAGAGCTTTTTTCAATTCTCGAAACCCTTATGAAACGCGCTTGTTAGTATAACCACAGCTCCTCTTTCGAATTTTCGTTTGTCTTCTCAATCATAGCAAATCACTTTCCTTTCATCGGCTTTTTCAGTTTTGGAACTCATGAGTGGTTCTTTCACAATTCTGTGCGTTTCAGACGAATTGCTACGCGCAAACCGCGCATAACTTCAAAGTAGTATCCCTTATTGACCGTATGACCTTGTGGCAAGAATTCATGGTGCACCACACTATTGCTATCGAAGAAAACAGTGAGCAAAACCTTCACATTTGACCGACTTGCTTTTTTGGTCTTGGCTCTTCTGGACGTTTCCAGATGAGATGAGATGAGTTATGACTTTTTTAAGATAATCTGGATCGTCGTTGACGATGTTCAACAGCTCCTGAGCAATGTCCACTCGACGTTGTATTTGCTCAAAATGTAGCAATTGTGGAACAATCTTCGCTGCCACAAGTTTCATGCCTAACGATATGTCAATTTTATCAGCAATTTTTTCATCGGGCAACCAGGACGAGCATCGTGATTGACATCTTCTCGGCTTTCCTTAAACCGGTCAAATTTTAGCTATATTTTCTTACCGAACTAGCTGTACTTTAACATTTGAGGTTCCTAGTGGCCACAACACTTCTCAACCAAAGATTTTCCATATAGGTCCATGTTTTAATAAAGCCCTAAACGAGGGCTACTAGAAAAATTTCTCGCCTAATAATGAAAACACGAATTATTATTATCAAAAATAGTTTAATTGTTTTGTAAAGTATCTTCCAGCATGATTTAAATATTTCTGCATGCGCTTAAACCAATTGTTGAAACACTTTTTCAACTCCGAATGAAATATGTACCACTAAAATATGGTTTTTGAATGTTTCAACAACATCTTCTGGCGAAGAAAATCGTAGACCACGCCTTTTGTTCTTGATGTGTGGGAATAGAAAGAAGTTATTGTGTCGGTCCACCTCTTCGGGTACCTCCCACATAAAATTCGGTAAAGGAGAAGTTTTAGAACTCCTCCTGGATCGTTTTGAATGTTTTTCAGCAGACTGTCTTTGTGGTCCACTATACGACGGTACAATTTTTTGTCGGGGTTAAGTCCATACTTCCTGAGATTATGGCCTAAAAGCTCCATGAAACATTATGGCCTAAAAGCTCCATGAAACACTGACGGCGAAAACTAAAATGCAAATCCGCAAGATAACTCTGACAGGGAGTTTCTCATTGGTCCAAACTTTCCACATCGTATTATTTCATCCAGTCGTGTATTAGCTTGTAATATAGAGTATATCGGTCCTGTCCTTCTGTTACCTCCCATTCACAATTACAACGATAAAATTTTATTGCAGAGTAATTCCATACTTCCTGAGATAATGGCCAAAGGCTCCAAAAACCCTACCGGCACATGCTAAAATGGCATTTGGGGTATCTGTGGGCATAAAATATCTCCATGGATAATTTAAATGGATATGGACAGGAAAGAAAACTGATTATTCCACTTTAGTTCCTAATTTTATGTAGATAAAAAACCCAGTTTCTTACATTTTCAACTTTTTTCTAAAGAAGTATCGAATGTTTTCTTTTAAACAAGTAATATTTCTTTAGCGGCTATATTATTGGCTTAAGATTGGTGCTTTGGTGTGTATGATTGTAATTGTAATTTTCTACCTTATAACAAACATACGCACCAAGGTACCAACGTTAAGAAATGTTACAAAAACCAAAGAGTTAAAAAAAAGAATAACACAAAATTACATAACATATCAATTTTGTACCAATTTAATTGTTTATACCCAACACCACACTGTGGTAACATGCAAAAGGAAGTGAGATAGACCCATAGTTCCTTTTAGTCATATACATAGAATCACTTTTTGAGTCGACTTATGCATGTCTGTCCGTCTGTCCATGTATTTTTGTAATCAGCGTACAAGTCGCATTTATTGCTGAAGATCATTTTTTGACCAAAGGACGAACGCTATTTATTTTGGAAAGGTCGGCTCAAATTTGGCTATAGATTTTATACTTATATATTATCGCCCGATTTAAGGTATTTGGTGCACGAAACGCGCAAATTCTGTCCTATTTTGATGAAATTTGAAACGTGTGAAGGAATTTGGTCTTGAAATAAGTTTGCCAAGTTATATTGAAATCGGATATAGCTACCATATATTTTCGCCCGATTTAATATATTTGATGCACCGATCGCAACATAATGTAGGTATCGATCCGGAGTTAAAAATAGCTCCCATTTATTATACCCTCCACCATAGGATGGGGGTATATTAAGTTTGTCACTACGTTTGTAACTACTCGAAATAATCATTGTAAAACCCACAAACTATATATATTCTATATATTCTTGATCACCGTTCAATTCTACATCGATATGGCCATGTCCGTCCGTCTGTCCGTCTGTGGAAATCACTCTAGCGTCCGAACGGATTGACGTAGGTGGATGCAATTTTGGGAAAATCTATTATATGTACGTAGGACTTTTGGTATTGAAAGCGGGCTATGTAGGTCCACGCTTTCGTATAGCCCTCATACAAAATTACGCGTGACGCGTCGTCGTTGTAAGGAATTTTTAAGATATTTGTCCAATTTTACCACCGAATTGGTTGTAATTTGGTATTTTGTGTCTCCAGAGGCCAAAAAACATTCCTACCAAAGTTGGTTTATATAGATCCACGTTTTGGTATAGCGCCCATATAACGCCCCATATAAAGTACGCGCCATTTTAATATATTTTGAATGTATTAGTCCCATTTGACACCAGAATCGGTTGTAACTTTGTATTTTGCATTCCAGAAGCTAAGAAACATTTCTACCATAAAATGTTTATATAGGTCCACGTTTTGATATAGCCCCCATAGGACGATATCTGCCGATTTTCGGTATATTGAAGGTTTTGGCCTCAATATCACACCAAGATGGCTGAAATTTGGTATTTAGTCTTCGTTTGGGGTATTAAACTTTCCCCCAGAAATTCGTAGATATAGGTCCACGCAATCATATAGCCCCCATAGAACAGTACCTTCCGATTTTCGGTATATTGAAGGTTGTGGCCACATTAATCCACCGAAATGACTGAAATTTGTGGTGAAGGGTATAAAAAGTTCGGCCCGACCGAACTTAACGCTTTTCCTACTTGTTTTTTATTATGAAACTCGACAGATAGCGAGCCTAACTTTGATCTTTTCCTTACAGATGTTTTTCCATTTTCATTTACTTTTCTGTAGTACAAAATGCTAATGTGGTTCGGTACCTTCTAAGCAGCTTAGAGCAAAAATGTTTTAATGCGTTTTTTACACTTAAGCCGCTATAACTTTGTCACTTTTAATGGCCAAAGAAACTACTGATTTCTGGTGACATGCTCTTGTCACAATAATAGGTTAGTAAATAAAATTGTAATGATTTTTTAATAATACCCTCTCATAATAAATAATACCATTTTCTCGTATGACAAATATAAGATTAAGTAAACAGACAGATTATTTCAAACATATACCAAACAAGATTTACCACTACCATGTCATTATGATGCAGAAGAAATACGAGTACATATTTCGGTTTATACATTCATACTTTTCTATTTGTTTAGAACAAATAGGCAACCACAAAGAAAATTCCATTTAAGCCTTGCAATCTAAACTGTCCAGGCTTTCGTGATTACAACACTTCATATTTGAATGATGCTGTGATTCTAAGATTTATGGCTTAGAGCAGAAAACCAAACAACAACAGAAACTTAACAATGGTAAAAAAAAAAAACAAAAATCCACTGAAGTAGAAAATTCTAAACTAGCCAAATGGAAATTTAAAGTCTAATCTCTTTGATGCCTAGGCACAACAGGCATGGGAAGAATGTATGTATGTATGCAATTTTAATTCCACAAAATACCATGGGATGTGTGAAGTGAATGTTGAAAGCAAATATTCAGATATGTACAAAACTATTATGCATGTCTACATATGTATGTAATTTTTTTTTAATTTCCAACTTTATTCTAAGAAGAATGATTTAATCAAAAAGGTATAATATTTAAGACTATGGGTACAGTTTCATTGATTTAATTTTTATTTTTTTTTACAATACAGTATTTTTTTAATTTCGAAAGTGTAAACCATTAATAAGTAAATATTATCATTAATAAGTAATGATACTTCATCTTCCATTCAAAAAAATGCCATTATTCGGTAATGATTAAAGAAATGTCTGTACAAATTGAATTTGCTCTCAATTTTATTTTGATTTATTTGACAGTATATGCTCAGTTTGACTTTGATTGAATATACGAATTACAATCTTCAAATTTCAATATAATGCAATAAAATCTGACGTACTGCTAAAGAGATAGATATTCATTTCGCACAAGCATTCAGAGCTTACTAGTTAGTTACAGTGATCCATTCAAAATACAATATTAAATGGCTTTGTGAGTTTTATTATGTAAAAACGTTTATAATCCATCCTAAATACCCTACTACGTATGAGAGAATTTTCATTGAGTGGCAAATATGCACAATGAACAACAACAATAGCTACGTATTAACAATGTTATGGATATTGGTAGCATGACATAGCATGAATAGAAATATCATTGTAAGCAAATTGTTTTCCGATATCCATGGACGTTTACAGTCAGTAATATTTGCTATCACAGCATTTTGGGGCTTTTTGTGTAAATCTCCTCCCATTGTAAGTTAATCACCGTTAAATACCATACAACAAATTGCTATTCAAAAGTGTCAACGTTGACAAAGTTAGATACATTTGGAAATCAATTTATCAATTTTTCTTTGAATGGTACATAGATATAATAACGTAAAAAATCATGATTGGGACGAGACATCTTAAGAAAGCTTTGGATGTGTATACCAATTTTTATACCCTACACCACACTGTGGTAAGGGGTATTATGTCTTTGTGCATTTGTATGTAACACACAAAAGGAAACGAAATAGACCCATAGTTCCTTTTGGGGATATACATAGAATCACTTTCTGAGTCGATTTATGCATGTCCGTCCGTCTGTCCGTCTGTCCATGTATTTTTGTTCGCAACGTACAGGTCGCATTTTTTCTCCGATTCAGCTGAAAATTGGGAAATATAATTATTTTATCCATAGGAAGAACGCTATTGCTTTTGGTGAAAATCGTTTCAGATTTGGATATAGCTTCCATATATATTTTCGGCCGATTTGACGTATTTGCTGCACCAAACACGCTATATAGGTCCGATTTTGATGAAATTTGGTATGTGCGAAAAATTAGTATGCCAAATTATATCGAAATCGATTCAGATTTGGGTATAGCTCCCATATATATTTACGCCCGATTCCAGGTATTTGCTGCACCAAACACGCTATATATGTTTGATTTATATGAAATATGGAATGTGTGACTGAATTCGGACTAAAAATAAATGTGCCAACTTACATCTTATTTCGGCCGATTTGACGTAATTGCTGCACCAAACACGTTATATACGTCCGATTTTGATAAAATTTGAATTGTGTGGCTGAACTCGATCTAGAAATAAGTGTGCCAAATTATATCGAAATCGGTTCAGATTTGAATATAGCTCCCATATATGTTTTCGCCCGATTTCACGTATTTCTGCACGAAACACCCAATATCTGTCCAATTTTGATGAAATTTGGAATGTGTGACGGAATTTTGTGTACCACATTACACATATAGAAATCAGTTGAAATTGATATATATCTCCTATATATATATTTTACATATTCACAGTGGTGTAGGGTATCATATAGTCGGCCCGCCCGATATGATTCTTTCCTTACTGGTTATGGTTGCAGAAGTTTGCAGTCGTGGCTGCTATAGTCAATACTTTTAAACAGGTTCTCAACAGCGAAAAAAGCATTTGACAATTTTTATTTATTTGGGCGGTATTGAGAAACAATAAAACACCAATGAAAATTCATAACTATACTCGTACAAAATGGACACACAAACCTAATTTTTTATACCTTTCACCATAGTATGGGGGTATATTAAGTTTGTTGTCCCATTTGTAACGCATTGAAGTAATAATTTGCGACCCTATAAAGTATACGGTGAAATCGGAGACTTTTTCAAAAAGTGGTACAATAATTGCTGGACCCTTTTCAAAATAGAAAAATTAAGAAATTTTTTAGCAATTATTGTATCAGCCAATAAACTATCTAAATTGATGATCAAATAACTACAACTCGGGAATTATATGAATGGACATCCGAGCCTAATAATCTACCAAATATTAAAGTGATGTTTTCTCCAAGAGATAATTATTTAAATACGAAAGAGGACTTAAAGTTAAAATACGAAATGGCTGAACCTATCACGGGTACACAAAAACCTCATTCCGTAATATACACTAACGCTGTTACAAGAATTAATAAACCAATTTAAAATCGAAAAATGAAGCAGTTTTTAAGATGCTTAAGATAAATTCTTATGTCGTAGTAATTTTTTATTTATTTATTATTTATTTGTTATTTGTTCGAAAGCATTTGCATAGTTTACTTAGAAACCTAATCCTTAAGGAGATGGTGAAAAACAATCTTACATCTATAAGTACATGCCAGTATAATATATTTTTTATTTTTACAGATAGATATTTCGAGAAGGAAAACTGATAATAACCTTCAATAAAAAGATAAAACCCAAAAAAAAAACAAATGTTAATAAATGTATATTTTTATTTTTTGGTAAAATACTAAATGTTTCACACTGGTATAAAGGACAAATTAAATTGACAAATCTTAAAATATTAAAAAATAGTAATCATTCGAATACCAATAGGACTTAAAATTTTTATATTTGATCGTAGCTGAATACAAGAAATTCCAAGTAAATTGAAGAGTACAATCTTTTTTCAAAATAGTTTTTAAATATTAAACCACGAAATTAAAGCCACATCCAAGCCCACAGTGCAATTTTTTCCTATTTTGTATTCATTAGCTGATAAAACAATAAAAACTTCAAAAAATATTTTTTTTTTTCAAATTAGACCAATATTAAAGAAGTTATGAGTAGACATTGGATTTTTGCATGTTTTTGTGGATCTAGGCGTTTTAAGTGTCAATTTTTCGATATTTGGGGTCATATCAAAAACATGCAAAAACTATGCAAAAAAATGCATGATGTATTGAACAAATATGCAAACAGTTTTTGGCTGAAAATCGTCATAAAACTCGTAAAATTGTCAATTAATGTTGAAAAGATCATCAAAAATCTTCCAAGTGTTATACATTAAGATAGTTGGCAGTTTAACGACGATTTTTTATAGCAGATTATTGTGTTATCGAGACCTCTTACGACAGTGTGGTGTAGGGTATAAAAGTTATTTATTATTTATTTTACTATGCAAAAATATAAAATTTGATAAAATATCAAACGTTCCATGTAAAATTCAATATTTTCATTGTCATAATTTGTAACAGTGGGCTGGTTTTTGTTCAAAGGGAACAAATCGATGTCGAATTTTTTTAAGGCGGCACCCGCATAAATTTTTAAGTTTGGTCAGATATTAAGACTGTCAAAGTTTGAGCACAATTGGAATATGTTAACATGTGCCACTGGGGCCTCGACGTTATGAAAATCTCGACTTTTTGGCTATTTAGCGATTTCGGCGACCCATTTCTCTGGAATGGTTAAAGCTTTTTGTCCATATTAAGCATTAAATTAAAGGCCATTCTGCTCTTAACATTTCTTGCTGAACAACAAACTACGTAAGTATTACAGAATTCGAGGTAATAAAGCCAATGTCCAATGTGACTAGGTACGCCTTAGGGCAAAAATGGAGTCTATTAAAAAATCATTTTCTTCCTTTTTATAAATTTTTGGAATGAAAACATTAATTTTGTTCTAATTTAAATTTATTCAAGCGTCAGACATTATGTGGTTTTGGAGCTGGGTACAGCTGACTACTTGAAGAACGCTCTGCTATGTAGTTCGCAACTTTTAAGTTGTTTAACATCCCAGCAAAATTTGACGGAAGGGGTTCTTTGCGATGACGTGATTTCATGTCATCTTTTGCATTGGTTCAAAGGAAGTCGTGGAAGATCCGATCTTTTCATTAGGATTTGAACCAATGCAAAGGAAGTCGTGAAAGATCCGATCTTTTCATCAGCATTTGTAACCATTCCATCGATCCAATAGAGATGATGTTTGTGTTTTTATTTACACACCTGTTTATTTTCATTTTGGTATGTTCCAGTACTGCAAAAATCTACTAATTTTTACTATTTATTCCGATAACATAAAGGAAAAATTTTTATCGTAGTAAAAATAAGTAGATTCTTGCAGTTTCTGGAACAGACCAAAGTTGTTAGAACTGTCGTCGTGATGTTGTCTTACATTTCCTGCATATCAAACCACTAAAACTTCTAAACAATTGGTATTATATGAAGTCCAACCATCGAGCTAAAAATAGAATCGGACTGCACACATTGCTATTCTAAAAGTTCCCTTGTCTGTTCTAAATCTGACATAGAATGAAATCAATCAAATCTCGCTTCTTGGAATTTGAAAAAAAAAGTCCGAAACGAAAAGGAACAAGAATCTGAAAATAAAGAAGAAACTACTTTTGGAAAGAAACAATTAAAAATAAATTAATTAAGCATAAATGGTATTTTCCATAAAAAGTCTCTCCTCCCCGTTCGTTACATTTTGTTCTTAGAGATCCCTAAAGCAAGCCGGGTTGTAGATCCCTACATATTTCCGTCACTAAACAAAAGAGTATAAATTACCAAAATGTTGTTATAAAATAACAAAATTATAAAATGAAAGTAATTTACGAAATAAAAATACTTAAAGGAGTGCATTTGGAGTCCATGTCGAAATCTGAACTGGTGATGGGAAGATAATTGAAAAAACCTTTTATAAGATGAAAGAATATCAGTTGCGGAGAACGGAGGAACTAATCTTTTGCGTTGCAGCGGTGGTGATTACATTGCAATTTTGGATGTAAACTTTTGAAAAACTAAACTGATAAATTAATTGTAGTTATTTCATGAATTCGTTTGAATTAATAAAGAGTTTTGTTTTTCATGAAAACCATATTTCAATACAGCATTTCCATTTTCCAAACAATATGAAAATTTCATGCCAAGGGGTTGGTGAAAATGACATGCCAAAGCATTGGTTAAAATGACATGTCAAAGCATGGGTGAAAATGACGTGTCCATTGGTGAAAATGACATGTCAAATCATTGGTGGAAATGACATGTCAAAGCATTGGTGGAAATGACATGTCAACGCATTGGTTAAAATGACATGCTTAGGATCCTGAAAAGAACGTCATCTTTTGGGGTCCACGCTCATATAAAATTCATCGATGAAGATGCTAAAAAGATGACATGCTAGATCACTTGCACCCATGATTGAATGTCATCTTTGGCATCGAACATTTTGCTGGGATCCTTTGCTCCTTCTGGAAATTCGGAGTTAATGTTTAATCTCTTGAACAACAAGAAGTCCCACATTTAATTATGCCAGACATTTTCCTAGGAATTTGAAGTTTGGAACAATTAAGTCTCACTTGTAATTATGCCTGGTAAACCTTTTTCTAGGAGTGTTGGCAGTTGATTTTTTGTAAGTTTGAATCGAATATTTCTGAAGAAATTTGCGGCATTTTGCATTGTTGGATCAAACAATGCCAGGTCAACAAGTTCAGGACTAAGATTAATCATGTTTTTATTTCCTTCTCTGATATTTGTGTGTCAATGTTTTCATATTTCAATAGATTTTCAATGAGGTCTACGTCTTGTTTTGATGCTAAACGTATCGAAGAATCTGAAGAATCATCTGACCTGAAAAGAATTAAGCGTGGCTTCAAGAAAATCGTAACTATGAAATTGCCATTGGTGCTGGACCGCTGTAAGGTGTCCTATAGGAATGTCACTATTATCATTTTGGCTACTGTAGAAACTATCGGAGAGGATCCCTACATATATAAGATCTCTAGAAGCTTTATCTCTGAACAGCGTGAACGCGGTTTTTTGCGTGCATTGGCATAGAAAACTATTACCAGGTATTCTCAAAACAGAGCAGAAAGAACGGTTTGCTGTTCTGATATCATCTGGTATGGGGGTAAAGAACAACTCCTAGGCGTTCCTGAAACTGACAGTAACTCAGGGGAGAAGCAAGACCTAGCAGTGTACAAATGCCTAGAATAACGGCGTCTCACCAGCTCGAGCAGATATTAGGTCGAGAGCTTCTGTACCACCGTACAGACTTATTAGAAAAATTGTTGAGAGAGATATTTTTGACTGCAAGTTTGGAAGCACATCCGGACATCAACCAAACATATTCCAGCGATTTCTATAAGAATAGTATGCGATTGACAAATACGAAAGGCATTCACAAACAAATATGAGATAAAGGAAATAACAAAATGATAAATCATATGTGCTACCTTTGTCCTGAACTTATTGGCCTATGCATATGCAAAATATGCAAATATGCAAAATAAATACAAAATATGACCCTGTTATTGAATTCAGCTTTCTTTGAAACGAATGTTGGTCCAATCAGAATCTTCGTATCTTTGTATATCGTTTTTACAGAATTCGACTTTTTCAAGGAGCGATTTCTCTGGAACCGTCACCACGGCAAAAAATAAAGGAAATCAAAAACTTGTTTGATTACTTTTTGAAAAAACGTCTGATTTCACTCAGAAATCACCTTATATATTATTGATCAGGATAAAATTCTGAGTCGAAATAGTCATGTTCGTCAGTTGTAATCACTCTAGCGTCCGCAATAATTGAGCTAGAATGTCTTAATAATGGAACTTAGCCCACATATAACGATACCTCCCGATTTTCTGTATTTTGAGATTTTTATCTACAATTTTTAACCAAACTTACTGTAATTTGACATTTGAGGTTCTTAGTGATCACAGCACTTCTCCACCAAAACTTTATATATGTTTTGGTAAAGGCCCCATATAACGATACCTCCCTATTTTCAGTATTTTGAGGATTTTAGCTAAAATTTTTAGCCGAAGTAGGTAGCTGTAATTTGACATTTGAGGTTCTCAGTGGGCACGAATCTTCTTCACTTAAAATCAACATAGGTCCATCTTTTGGTATAGCCCCCATATAACGGTACCTCCCGACTTTCGGTATTTTGAGTGTTTTAGCTACAATGTTTAACCAAACTTGCCGTAATTTGACATTTGAGGTTCTAAGAGTTCACAGCACTTTTCTATTAAAAATTGTCAACATAATTCCATGTTTTAATATAGCCCCCATATAATGGTCCCTTCCAAATTTACGTTTTTTAGGATTTTAGATAAAATTTTTAATTATACTTGCTGTAATTTGGAATTAGAGGTTCTTAGTGGCCACAGCACTTCTCCACAAAAAAATTGTTTATATAGGATCATGTTTTGGTATAGGCCCCATATAACCATACCTTCCGATTTTTTAATTTTAAGAGTTTTAGCTAGAATTTTCATCCCAACTAGCTGAAATTTGGCATTTGAAGTTCTCTGTCTTCACGAAACTTTTCCAACAAAAATCGTTAACATGGGCCCATATGTTTTTATAGAATCCATATAACGGTACCTCCCGATTTTTCCTATTTTGTGGATTTTAGTAAAAATTTTATTTTAGCTATAATTTGACATTTGAAGTTCTCAGTGGTACCTCCCGATTTTCGGTATTTTGAGGGTCTTAGCAACATTGTTTGACAGATCTACCCATAATTAGACATTTGAAATTCCTTACAATTACAAAACTTTTCCACCAAAAATTGTCAAGATAGGTCTACCTTCGATATAGACCCGATATAAAAGTATCACCTGGTTAAACACATTTTTTCGATTAGATTAGATAATTTAGGCATTTGGGGTATCCGTGGTCGAAAATGTTTTGCACCTAAAGCTGTGAACAGGAAAGGAAACCAATTATTCCATATTTGTTGAGAATATTTTATGGTTGAGGGTATACATGTTTTTACACGGTTTTAATGGTTTTTACACATCAGAACCAACCCCAGAAATTCACACTTCCACTATAAAAGCATCTACTGTGCTATGGTCCAACGCCCTTTTTATACACTTCACCACTATGTGTGGAGGGTTTTGGTTCAAAAGTTTGTAACACGTAAAAATAATGGTTGTAAGTAAAAAGGTATCAGTGAGCTTTGCCGACGTAGATACAACTTCAGTCATTGGCTGTACAAAAAAAATAAAAATTAAAATTGTTATGGTCGGCCGAGCGAAATTTTAAGTAAGTAATCGTGCTCATCTGTCATTTGAATTGGTGCCTGTGGTGTTTTAAAGCTTTTGATACATTACCTTAGGAAATATGGACTTTTGTTGCACTAGGAACCATGAGAACAATGTGATGCAAAAATTTTCTAACATTTTTGAAATTTTGTGTGCGAGGTTAATGAAAGAGTGTACCATATTCGAACATGATCTATATCTGGATGAAATATTTCGAGAAGCAAATCTTGGACCAAATCTCTGCAGCCAAACAGGCGAAAAGGACTAAACCGACTCTAAATTTTCTGAAACGAATTTCGACCAAATATATGAAACACATTTATATCATATCAAAGTGTTGCTACTCTCGTTAGCTGCAAGACTGACAGTATAATCGACGAGCAGAGTCGATCTGACTATATTTCTTTGTACGTCGAACCTTGTAATCATGCAACAGGTTGCAAATTTTGGTTGTGTCGTCACGAAATTTTTGAGGTCAGAATGGACAAATAATGTCTCTGGGGGAAAAAGTCAATCACATAGTCGGCCTGGTCCGGCTGTAGCCTTTGCTTACTTTTTACTAATATTCAGTAAAGCTGGTTCACTTTCAGACCTAAAAGCTCACTGTAACAATTGCATCATGGCACACAATAATTATTACCTTGACAAATGACAATGGTTATCGTCAATCGTTCGTTATAGTCAATCGTCATGCAGTTGCATTTCGTTGAAACTTTCTTTACTAACTTTAAGCCAATATTTAGGACCTCGAAACAAAATGTTAAACTCAAAAATGGTTTCGTAGGCTTAAACTCAATAAAATAAGATTTTCACTAACGAAGATATGTTTAGTTTAAGTTTATCACAATTTTCCCATTACAAGATTACATTTTACATATTAAATGTCTGCGTTACTATCCGATGTGGTATTAATATAACTTGTTGTCAAGTGATAACAGCAACCTCAATGAAAGTGCTATTGTCATTCAACAATCTGGAAAAAGGATCGAAAGAACAAAAGTCCCAAAGGCTGATATTCTATTCTCTGTAAAAGTATGTTAAACTCAAAAATGGTTTCGTAGGCTTAAACTCAATAAAATAAGATTTTCACTAACGAAGATATGTTTAGTTTAAGTTTATCACAATTTTCCCATTACAAGATTACATTTTACATATTAAATGTCTGCGTTACTATCCGATGTGGTATTAATATAACTTGTTGTCAAGTGATAACAGCAACCTCAATGAAAGTGCTATTGTCATTCAACAATCTGGAAAAAGGATCGAAAGAACAAAAGTCCCAAAGGCTGATATTCTATTCTCTGTAAAAGTATGCCAAAACAAAAGAAAACCAAACATAGATAATACACAAGGAAAATATTTTTCCCTTAAATTGAAGCTATTCAGCAGGATAAGGTTATAAATCAAGGTATGTAATCTCATCTAAACAGGTTCTGTGTATGTTCCTTACACACACACGCACACACACACAAGCGTACATACGTTTTCCATTTATTTATATACGAGTATATTTACCAAAGGTTTTAGCCAATAACTTTGATATTTAAACAGGACACAAAGGTCCTGCATAATTTTGTTGAAAACAAATCCATGAATCGAATTAAGTGAATGCTGTTAAAAAGGTTCAACTGAGAGAAGGAACTGAATAAAATTAAATTCATTCATTGAGTTTATTGGTGGTTGTTGACTATGCATGGTCCCACTAGGTAAGGTTTCAAACAACAACATTGGGATCCTTTTTAGGGTATTTGTATATTATGGCCTTAAGGTAATATTTTATATACAATGAAATTTACAAATAAACTTACCCGAATTCTTCGCATGGCCTGGACAATCTCAGCACGGGTGTTTGGTCGGGGTACCTCCTCCCAGCCAACAAACTGTAAAAGAATTAAAAAGCGGAAAGGGACATTAACATAAATGTATGTATGTAGTTTGTTATGCATTGTGAGATAGCTGAAAATGTATATATGTGTGGTTATGTTTAACAAAGAATTTTGCAAGGGAAATGGATTTCCAAAAATTAAAAACAAACAAAATAAGGGTATAGTTATGAAATTTCCTTTATGATGGATTTAGCCAAAGTTATTTATAATTCCCATATAAAAGTTAATTAAAATGTTAAACGGGGTTGGTTATCACACGAGTGTTGACACTTAACGTAGGTAGAAGTAAAAGTTAGTGTTTGCTTACAAATAGCAAAGTTATAAAGTAATCAGCAAAGATGTGAAAGTAAAGAGAGAGTAAGTGCGTGTAACTTGACGAATTTCACAATTATAGAAGAACACCTACGACGAAAGAACTGCAGAGTTCCTTTTTAATAAGATTGTATAACCCATCCAAGGTCTACACAAGGTCGACCACTTAGACTCCTTTTGGCAACACACGAAATATATTGTGATTTGAATTTCTTCGTTTTTTTAAATCACAATAATATTACATCAAACATAATAATCAGGTGGCCTTCTTGGGCGACCTTGTGTAGGCCTAGAACCCACTCCTATAAACAAACATCCTAATAGAAAAAACAAATAAAAACAAAAAAAAACCCTATAAAGCTGGGCCATAATCTGTATCTGGAATGTTATCAATATAATTTTTCCGCAAACATCCCAAATGGGACAAGGGAGACTTCTCTCATATCAATGAATGCACCCCTATTCATATTAAGCTCAATGATATGGGACCTACAGTTTATCGCCGAGTCTGATCGGCGTGTCCACTTATAGAGAAGTTTTACATGGCTGAAAAACTCAGGAAATGTCGGGATTACTGAGGGATATTTTGCCACCGTTGAAAATTTGATGTTGCTTGGCCGGGGAATCGAACCCACAACCTTCAGCGTGCAAGGCGGGTGTGCATACCATTGCACCATGGTGGAACCCATGAAATGTTAGACCTCTTTAATGTGTAGATGCATTTTGGTAGCTGGCGGATGTACTTGTAATTATTATGCTATTATAGCTGCCATTAAACGAAATATGAGCTAGGTATTGAATTTAGGGCGAATCGTTGAATACCGATTCGATTCACTCCGGTGGGTGAGAAAAATGGCCACAGTCGATATAAAAGCAAAGTTCTTTAACATCAGGATCATTCATATACGGCCGCGCCCCGACCGAAAAAAAATATGAACAGACCAAGGATATATGTATTCTACGAGCGTCTAGAGAAAGAGGGTATGACCGCTGTCCATGCCATGACATTAAGATTGTTCAAGGAGATTTTAATGTTATAGATGGTCTCACGGTCAGCAATTTCAGCTTTCATGAGGTAACATCGGAATAAGTTCGATATTGCTGCTGCAAAAAACAGGTAGTGAGCAGCACCAGGTTGCAAACCCTCGAAATACACAAGGCAACGTGGATGTCACAAGATGGAAGAACCAAAAACCAGATTGATCATGTTCTGATAGACATTCATCAATCTAACGTCCGAGCGATTCTAACATTGATTCGGACCATTTTCTTGTAGCAGGTAAAGTCATGAAGGATGTCATGAAGCTGCAAAAACAACAGATGGCACATGCCTTTTCCGTTCAACATACTACAGTGGTATTCACTAAAAGGGCGTAACGGGTTTAATGACCCAGCCTAACAGGTTGTTACCAGCACCTCGGTCACATGGGACCGAAACTGGAAGTAACTCGGTTACAAGATCCAACCAGATGTCTCTTTTCTGATATCCTAGGTGGAGTAGAGAATTGAGTACCCATCTCTCCACACCATCACAGACCTTTTACGATCTTGTAGGGGGCATTTTCACGCAAAAATACGTTGCCGTTCGCCAGCTGCAAAGCGGAGGAAGTTGATAGGGCCCGCTCCCAGCAGTGAGAAAGGTACTACCATGTAATTGTAATGATTAAACTGCTCCATCATTGTAACACTTCTGTAACATTCTCCCTATTCACTGATTGTGCCCAACTTATCGCGCACTGGGCGACCCGTCCCGATTTGTATGGAATTAAAACTGGTATTAGAGTCAACTACGAAGCCGGACAGGCGGCTTTTTTCTGGTGAAAGATACAACTCATCCCCCTAACAAGAGGGAAGTGAAATCAATACAGTGGATTTTCTAATTGGTGCCTACGAGATAGAAGCTGAAAGCTCTGTGGAGTGCAACTACTCTCTAAGAACTATCTAGGAAAGGCGCACTCGCCGACGCATGCACCATGCTTTAGCCGTGAAGGCGTCCTACATGTAAAACTTCTTGGCAAATACCCATGCCATTGTTAAAATCGCATTTTTCGAAAGTGTGACCTACAAAAAAAACCAAATCAGCCGCGTCTGACCCACAGTGGGCGGCTTGCTGGTCTGACTCCAGGAGGGGCGGCCGTTATACACACTTTTGCCCTTATGGGCATTAAAGCACATCACTTAATATCTATTGATCCCCTAATCTGATAGTTGTAGTATTTTGCAACTTGTTTAAGTGGAGTGAAATCTTATTGAAATTGCTTCTAGGCTAATACTGCACCTGCCTCCGTCCTATTAAAACCCAAGAAGTCTCGAGAAAGCTCTCAGTTCTATCGCCTAAAAGGTGGATGTGAATGACCCGGCTTGCCTGGATAATAGGGGACTGCCTCTGAACGAAGTTTGTCATAAGGATTCTGCGTCAACCCTCGCATGGCCTTCCTTCTTGCATAGACAACCATGGGACCGTAAAATGTAACTGCACATCGGTTTGTACTGAAATAAAGGCTTCAAGTTTGGACCCAATTACAATGAATACCATCAAGTCCCTGTATCGATGCTAAAACTAAAACTGAACACAGTGGTGCAATGGTATGCACACCCACCTTGCACGCTGAAGGTCGTGGGTTCGATTGAGTACTTTCAGTCAGGTAAAACTTCTCTACAAGTTGTGTCTTAAGACACGAACTCCCATGTCATTGAGCTAATATGAATCGGGGTGTACTCATTGATATGAGAGAAGTCTACCTTGTCCCGTCTGGGATATTTGTGGAACAATTATCATTAGCATCAAATATTGCCGGCGATTAAGATACCCAAAAACCAATCCAAAACGATGGCACTGAATGTTTACCACCTAGCCATAGTTAGGTCGTGCAGCAATAAATCGGCTGAAGAACAACAAGCTAGGAGGAGCTGATGGGCAGCCTGGCGAACTGTTAAAGGCCGGTGGTGCCATACTGATAAGAAGGAATGCATGCTCAACAATTGGAACCTCAGTCTGCTATGTCCTGTCCACAAGAAAGGTGACACGACGATTTGTGTCAACTACAGAGCCATTCGTCTCCTACATATTGCACATAAAGTGTGTGTTATGGCCAATGGAATAATTCGGACATACCAGTGCGTCCTAAGACCTGGCATATCTACTATAGATCAAATCTGTACTCTACGAGAAATCCCAGGTAGACTCCTTGATAAACAGTTCGAAACTTACCACTTGTTTCTTGACTATAAGGCTTTCTTCGATAGCTCAGTAAGGTCAAAGTTGTCGCATTTGAGTTTGGCGTTCCTGGAAAGAACCTCTCAAAGCTTTTTACTATCAAACGAGGTTTCAGACAAGGTGGCAGTCTATCTTGTAATCTTGCTGGAACAGCCAAAAAATGTATCTAAAATCTTCAAAATACCTAAAATCGGAAGGTACCGTTTTATGGGGGCTATAACATGCCATGGACCAATGTTCACAATTTTTGGTGGAGAAGTTTTTTGACCAATGGGAACCTCAAAATTCAAACAACGGGTAGTTCAGTCAAATATGTAGCGGTTATGTGAACCACTAGATACTGCAAATGTTACATTACAGCCAGTTCCGTAAATAATCTAGCAAAATCCCTCAAAATACCTAAAATCGGGAGGTACAGTTATATAAGGACTATACCAAAAAATGGACACACGTTGAACATTTTTAGGAGAGAAGTTTTGTGACCACTTGAAGCCTTAAAAGTCGAATTCCAAGTAGTTCGGTAAACACAAAAAACAAGTAAAAATGTATCCGTCGGCTTTGCCGACAGAGATATACCCTCAGCCTGTGTGAAATGAAACGTCCATCTATTAACAATATCGAATCTACGGATTACGGATTTTGTAGCCCTTTTTGAATTTTGCCGACAAAATATATATTTGGTTTGAAGTTCAAAAGTGTTTCGAAGGGTGGACTTGAAGGCATGAACCGACAGAGTCCATTTTGAAAGTGCATCTTATTTTGGGATTCATTCCATTTTATGGATTTTGTGCCCACCACTCATTTCAGTTGGTCACCGTATAACTTCGAGGTCGCCTTAACAGGACCGTATTACTATGAGGTTTCGGGCAACGACGCCAGGAAGCATGGGCTTGCCCACGAAAAACATAAAGCCTCTTAAACAGGACCACAAAGAATAACATCGGTATAATTGTCCAAAGGTTCTTCGAACAAACTGCGCTTAAACAAAAATTTTGAAGTTTTGTGGAGGAGGTACCCTAAGGAGAAGACCGATTTCTGAAGTAAAACTACATTTAGACAAAATATTAGAAGATCCAACGTTTGGACGGTTGCTTCGTTCAGCGGATATAGCGCGTACTATTGTGTTGACGTTTTTTAACTTTTGGGGGTGGGGGATGTACCAGAAGGTGCGCACCGATAATGCCAATCTTCAAACTTAAACTTAGTTTGGATTAAATATTACGAAGGCCAAATTTTGCACCGAATCGTCTGATCCGTTCGAGAGTTATCGTGCGCTCCAACCATAGGACCATAGGGGACTTTTACAACTTTCTGGTTACTTTCTCAGTAAGTATGGACATGCCCTTATAAAATTTGTACCTTCGTAATACAAGTCTCAAATCAAATTTTCTGAACATTTTCCAACTTTTGTGGGGGAGGTACCTAAAGGAGTGGACCGATATGGCCCATTTTCGAACTTAAACTAAGTTTGGACAAAATATTACGAAAGCCAAATTTTGGATCAAATAGGCGCATCCGTTCAAAAGTTAACGTGCGTACCAGCCAGACAGAGAAAAATTCTATATTCCCTCGTTAGCATAAATGCTGAGGGTATAAATATCTCAAAATTCTCAAAAAAAAACAAACAAATCGGGGGTACTGTTATAAAGGGACTATACCAAAACATAGACCCACGTTGGCAAACGTGCATCTATGTCGACAATCCTTGTTGGAGAAGTTATGTGACTACTAAGAACACTAAATTCCAAATTGTAGCTAAATACGGTCTGAAAATTTTGGTACCGTTATATGGGGGCTTTTCCAAAACGTGAACATATGTCCACAATTTAGTTCGAGAAGTTTTGTGGCCATTAGGAGCAAAAAATACATGAAACCGGGCGTTACCATTAGACGAAGGCTATTATTGAAAAACTTGGACCTATGTCCATAATTTTTGTTGGGGAAGTTATGTGACCAGCAGGAACTCAAAATGCCAAGTTATAGCTAATTCGATCTGAAAATGTAGCTAAAAACTCTAAATTATTTGAAACCGGGTTGTATCGTTAAATTGTGGCTTTTCCAGAACGTGGACCGATATAGCCCATTTTCGAACTTGATCTGCATGTAAAGAAAATATGCTTACGTTGGGTTGATCCTGTTAATATGATAGCCATTTGAGTATTCGCTACAAGGGAGGCGTAGGAAAATCTATCATTTCCTCTCCTCATCAATCACAATATTAAGCGATTTGTGACAAAAATTCTCAAACATCCCTCAAAATTTTGCCAATACATAACTAACTAGAAAAACATTAAATTCATTCCTTACGATAAAATGCGGTTTACTTTATTAAGCTTTTGAAAAAAAAAAAAACTCCAAAAGATTGTGTGATGCACGAAGGATATAGAAATGATTAAGAAACGATAAAAGAAAAAAAACAACGTCTACAACTCATTCGAAGGAAAACAACATCTACCATCAATCTTTAGCAAAAATGAAAAAAATGGCTTCAGAACAAAAGGTTTCACTTTAACAACAACAACACCAAACCAATCAAAAGTAAAACAATAGGCGGGAAAAGAAAATGAAAAAATCAATCAAATATGCTTTCCTTTTTGTGCAGACCTGGCCTATTCTTTTGTATTTTCCTACTGAAACAATGAACAAATCTTGGGATTAAGACAACTGAACATCAACCAAGGTAATCAATTGTGTTTTTTTCATCTTCTTTGTTTCCTTCATGGGTTTCATCAAAAATCCTTTCACCAAGAGTGTCGGGAAACACAGAGGCGTTAAGTGGTACAACAATGGCGCGTTTCAATTCGAATGATTCGTTCATTCATTCAATGAATTCATTCACTGTGAAGGATTTGAGAATTCTTTCTTTTGGCAAACAAAAAAAATTGGCATTTCAAATGTTGAACAAAAAGGCTCAAGTGTTCAAGTCACAGGCAGTGAATCCTTGGCGATGATTTACTGCTGCCGTTCATTGTCAAGAAAAAAGGGGGAGGACTAAGCAAGAGGGCATTCACACTTTCTCTATTAAACGAATGACTACATCATGTTGTTATGGAATTTGGGATTACATTTCAAATGTTAGAAATTTAGAACATCTATCAATGGAATATTTTTGTGTGACATTTAGGATTTGTGGCAATGAAAGCAACTAAGAGTTTGATATCTTATTTAAAAGCAATATCATGGAATAAATTTCCATTTGCTCTTTAAACAAGAGGGTTACAAATTATTATTATATTGTATAGGACTTATACGAGATTCTACTGTATACAAGTTCTCATTTTATGCTACAATGACATGTCATTGTCAACATTGTGGAGTTTGTTCTTTGTGAAAACTAAAGTCTCACACTAAATACCTTTTTAAAATTCCAAAAATAATCTAGCAAATGTTTAGAACTTTACATTACTCGTTACAATTAGATTATGAAGCGTTTACGGTAAGATGCCTTTGTAATAAAAAACAAGTAAAAGTGTTTAGTTCGACAGGGCCGAACTTTTTATACACCATTAAGTATTATGCAAATTAACAAAATAAAATAAATTGGAAGTTCAAAATACATGAAATCGGGTGGTCCATGTCAACAATTTTAGTTGGTTTTGTGACCGCCCGAATCCTCAAATATCAAGAAAAATCTAATTCAGTCGGAAAACTTCACAATACTTGAAATCGATTTGGACCAAAAATATTGGTACAAAACAATTATTAGATAATAGTGACTTCAAAATGCCTAATGTCGGCCGAAACTTTTATATGTGGCCATTTCAAAATGTGGAGGTGTTTTTTGACCACTATGAATCCTAAATGCCAAATTACAGATAATCAGGTCTGCAAATTTAGCTAAAACCCCCAAAATATCCAAAATCGGTAGATACAGTTATATGGAGTAAGGCCAAAGCATGGACCTATGTTGACAATTTTTAATAGAGAATTTTTGTGACTGCAGGGAGTCTCAAATGTCAACATAGTTCAAATAAAAAATGAAGTGAAAACCCTCAAAATATCGAAAATCGGGAGGTACTGTTATATAGGTTCTATACAAAAACATGGACCTATGTTGTCAATATGTAGTAAACAAGTTTTTTGACCACTGGGAACCTCAAATGTCAAATTAGAGGTAGTTCGGTCAATGAATGTAAATTTTCAAAGTGACGAAGATCGGGTATACCTATACTGATATTTTTTTGTGAAATTAATCAAATGTCAAATTAAAGCTAGTTCTGTTAAAAATTGTAGCTAACATCCGCAAAATGCCGAAAATCGGATGCCGTTATATGGGTCATATGTCAAAACATAAGCATATATTGAAAATTTTTAGTGAAAAAGTTTTGTGGTCACTAGGAATCTCAAATGCAAAATTACAGGAAGTTCGGTTAAAAAATTTGTGTAAACTCAAAATATCTAAACTCGAAATGCACCTTTATATAGGGGCTATAACAAAACATGGACCTATGTTGAAAATTTTTGGCGGAGAAGTTTCATAACTTCAGGCAACCTCAAAAGTCAAAATACGTAGCCAACGGTTTAGTATCTGTGGACCAGAAACAGAGAAAATAGGATAAAGGTCCCAGTTGCTTTGTTATTTTGACCTTTAAGAACCGTCTATACAGAGTTCATATGTTCTAGAAAGATGTTTATTGGGATCTGAGGTACGTTTCTGAAGTTGGTTGTTTGCTTCAAATTTGATCGGTTTGATAGCTGCAGACCAAAACCCGAGAAAAATTTTTAAAATAAATTTGACCTTGGCGATTTTGACCTTGCAGATGAAGTTTGATGGATTATTTTACATTAAAACCTCAAACGGAGGCCAACAACCGCGAAAGTTGATGAGATAGGGAAAACCGGCGAGACACGTGTCTTTTATTTTTTGGTCTTCTATCACGCTTCTGTGTCAGAATATGGTTAATAATTTTCGTTTTGCACAGTGTTATAAAAGGGTAAACCTTGACTTCAACCATGTTAAGTTTTCAAAATTTCATTTCGGCTACTTGGCTCCCTGCTGGACTTGAACATGCGAACTTCTGATTGTTACCCAAACACACTACACTTACATGGGACCACCAATTTTTGGTCAGTTTGCTAACAATAAAATTGTTGCCGACGGTGAGCATTGAACACATGACTCTCTGTGTCAACGTACTAATTACTGAGTAATGAGTAAAGTAAGTAGCTTTATCTTGTAAGACTATATCGGTTCACTCCTTGGGATACCTTTCACATAAAATTTCAAAAATTCTTGCAGAAGTGCAGATTAAGGTCATGTCTCCTATAGTTTCGAATTGGTTCGAATAATTCGAATAATGGCTCAAAAGCTTAGAAAACCTTGCCGAGACAAACTAAAATGACTTATGGGCACGAATACTTTTTTGGCAATAATTAACGCATCATAAAATTTATTCCAAACGAACGGAGAGTGTTCCAAGAAGGTCTATATCGGCCAACACTTTCGGGTGACTCCCTCACAAAAGTTATAAATGTTCGCTTAATAACAGTTTAGGGCTGTTCGGGATTGGTTGATTTTTGTTAGCTTTCAAACGTAATCGTAAAGGGTGTTTTTTTAAGCCCGATAGAACTTGAAATTGTAAAAAATAACACAAAAAATTAAATTGTAATCAAAAAATTTTTTTATTCGAAAGATCAATACGTGACATTAACATTTGAAAATGATTTCGGGCATATGGGCACCGCGGCTGTTCTTGACGAAGTGCATTCTGGACGTCCAATTTTTGGCCACTTTTTCGAACACTGCTGGCCGTATGTCACGAATAACACGAACAATGCTGGCCTCCAAGGCATCAATTGTTGATGGTTTATCAGCATAAACCAGTGACTTCACGTAGCCCCACAGGAAATAATCGAGAGGTGTCAAATCGCACGACCTTGGAGGCCAATTGACAGGTCCACTTCTCGAAATCAACTTATCGCAAAATTTTGATTTCAATAAGTCGATGGTTGCGTTCGCCGTATGGCACGTAGCGCCATCCTGTTGAAACCACATCTCCTCCGGATCAATGTCATCCATATTTTCAAACAAAAAATCATTGATCATGGTGCGGTAACGATCTCCATTGACCGTAACGCGAGCTCCGGCCTCATTTTTGAAGAAATAAGGTCCGATGATGCCACCAGCGTGAAAACCGCACCATACGGTGCATTTTTCTGGATGTAATGGAGTCTGTAGGGTCTCTTGTGGATTGGTCTCACTCCATATGCGGCAATTTTGCTTATTAACAAACCCGTTAAGCCAAAAATGCGCCTCATCGCTGAACACAATTTTGCGATAAAACAAATGACGAAGTCGTCTATAAGTTGCGCGAATCGACGACTGATTTTCAAAGTAAATTTGGATAATTTCGTAGCGTTGTTCAAGCGTGAGTCTATTCATGATGATTTGTCAGAGTATACTGAAACAAATAAAAAAATGTCATCAAAATTTAATTTTTTGTGTTACATTTTACAATTTAAAGTTCTATTTAGCTTAAAAAAACACCCCTTATAAAAAGCTCTAAAAATCCTACGATCACCAACATAAATAGCTGCTGATCCCGATAATCGAAAGGAGTGACTGACATTGATTAATCTAACCCTTGCACATCGTTATACATCTCTCAAATATACATCAAGTTCATAGAAGGTCTATATATTTTGGACAAGACCTTCATGGACCTACGAGGAAATTTTCGAAACTATGCCTAACTGCAGTTTGAGAATTTGCTTTGAAGTTTTCATCAAGGGCAGTCCTTGTGTTTCTGTTTACAACGATATAATTTTTGTTTTCATCTTTTCTAACATTATAACCCAAAAGCTCACAAAATCCTACGGTGACTAACTACTGTGGCTGTTTGGCACTATTACTATAGAAAGGGATGACTCCAAAAATTGGATCCACATTCAAGATGGGCTATGGACAACAACATTATATATAAAATGACCACGATATGACCCAATATTTAGGGCCGCTCCTTCAAAGTTAATTCTTATTTCAATGCTATAATTTTATTCTGCGTAGACTGTGTTCAATAAGTCTGTCAGTGGTAAAATTAGGTCCACTATTTATGATACCTACCCTTCAACGCCAACAAAATTACGCTGAAAACTTCCAAAACTTATTTTTTCATCTACGAAAATGCTATATATTTCTAGAACAAGAGATCTGTTTTAGAACGTTTAGAGATGGTTTAATCTTTAAGTATTTGAAAGTAATACGAAAAATATCTTTTTTTAAGATTCGTACAACCACAATACTATTACTACTTCTCTTGTTACCTTTTTTATTCAATTAACAACACAGACAAATATGTATTTCTCATTGCGGTACTGTTCAGTGTTACGTTTTTGCAATGTCTTCTATCATGGTTTATGTTTTCTTTGGCATCTTGACATTGATTGAAATAAACCGTTAATAGATGGTGATGAATTGGAAATATACGTAAATTCTCTCATTCGATTGTATCCAATTTGTTTTACGTTTACAATGCCACTTTGATTAATTATTTAAAACGGAAATTGTTTAAATCGTTTTCAGTTTTCAAATGAATTGTTTGATGAAGATACTTTCGTACATGAAGAAATTAATGTTAGCCTTAAAATATTAATAATGTACTTTTGGTATCGAGAACATACTTCACTGACAATTAATTTGAAGCAGTATCATCTACATTAAACACATAATAGGATTTGGTTTAATAACTGCTTAAAAATGTTGATACGTACACTTTTAACTTATCCAACTTTGAGCAAATTTTCAGAAAATGTTTGAGTATCGATAAAATACAACTAACAGGGAATTTTTAATTTTTTATCTGTAACCATAGATGTTAAATCTTAGTTACAATGGGGCGTAGTTGCAATGCAAATTTTACTTCAATTCCTAGTAATAATTATTCACACAATGGACTGCTTTTTTCACAATCTGTGTTATTTGTAAAGCTTTTCTAACAAATATTTTATTCTTCAATATTTCCAGCCAAAATAACCTATTTGCTAATACCGCACGTTTTGCTATACAGAAAAGTGGACATGTATTGAGAGAGATGATTGCCACGTGTACTTCGTAAATTATATGGCCTATGGATAATTACGTCCTGTCGTTTATTCTAATTTCATCACGTACTGAATATAAATAAATTATTTTTTTCGAATAATAATCAAAAATGGACCCATTAATACTTAGTGGTATATCGTTGGCACATTTACCGCCGCTATTTAGATGACACAATTTTAATTTATGGATTGTTTTGTTGTTAGTGTATATGTTTTGCGGGTTTTATTTTAAACACACATTATAGGTACATACATATCACGGAATATGATTTATTGGTAGAAAAGCAATCAAATTATTTTTAAAATGTTAATAAATTTTTAGATGTCTATTTAAATATTATGAACAATTTAGTTTTAATATTACGAACATTAGTTGTATTTTTTTTTTCTGAATATTGCCTTAGATATGGTGGATCATTTTGACGAGAAAATTAGAGAAACTGTTATAAAAAGTTATTCAATCTCGTCCAAACATCCCAGATTAGTAAAGAGAAGACAAATAAGTGGTCTAGCATGCTGTTTGAAAATTCATTCATACTAAACTCTTGAAAGAGGTTACTTTTGAAATTAATTTATCGTTAGAGTCGAGTTTATTGCCCAATGATTTTTTTGCAAGTGAAAAAGGAAAGCCGAAGATTCGAACCCACACAACGACTATTGTGTGACATGTTTCGCTGTTGGCAGCAGCTCATCGGACATATCGCCTGTGGAGTGGCTTCTCTGTCATCGAACTTTTCATTTCTTAAATGCAAGTTGTTTTTTACAGTGATGAGCTTTATTCTCATTCAACCTGTATGACTTTCCACGATAAATGCATTTTTAGCTTAGCCTTCGGTAGCTAAGGGTTTGGCTCAGAACGCCAACACGCCGTGACAACACTTCTTTCATATGGCTTGAAATACATTTGAAGATATGGGGCTGTTGAAGGGATCGTTATAGTCGCCCTGTTTGTTTCTTTTTAGAAACAAACTGAAAATCTGATAAACTGGACATTTTTAAGATAGAGCTTTATAATTTGGTACAGAAGCTTCTATTACTCTTAGGATGTTTGGGCTATATCGGCCCACGTTTAGATATAGCCCCCATAGAACGGTACCAACCGATTTTCAGTACTCTGAAGTTTTTAGCCTCATTATCACACCGAAATAGCTAAAATTTGGCACTTAGTCTTCGTTGGGAGTATTAAACTTTCTTTCAGAAATTTGTCGGTATAGGTCCACGCCTTCATATAGCCCCCATAGAGCGGTACCTCCCGATTTATGGTATTTTGAAGGTTGTGACCACAATAATCCACCGAAATAGCTAAAATTTGGCACTTAGTCTTCGTTGGGAGTATTAAACTTTCTTTCAGAAATTTGTCGGTATAGGTCCACGCCTTAGTATAGCCGTCATAGAACGGTACCAACCGATTTTCGGTACTCTGAAGGTTTTAGCCTCATTATCACACCGAAATGGCTGAAATTTGGTACTTAGTCTTCGTTGGGGGTGTTAAGCTTTCCCCCAGAAATTTGCTGGTATAGGTACACGTCTTCATAAAGCCCCCATAGAACGGTACCTCCCGATTTTCGGTATAATGGAGGTTGTGACCACAATAATCCACCGAAATGGCTGAAATGTGGTACTTGGTATTCATTTGGGATGTTAAACGTTCCATATGAAATTTGTCGGTATAGGTCCACGCCTTAGTATAGCCCCCATAGAACGGTACCTCCCTATTTTCGGCATTTTGAAGGTTTTATCCTCATTATCACACCGAAATGGCTGAAATTTGGTACTTAGTCTTCGTTGGGGGTGTTAAGCTTTCCCCCAGAAATTTGCTGGTATAGGTACACGTCTTCATAAAGCCCCCATAGAACGGTACCTCCCGATTTTCGGTATAATGGAGGTTGTGACCACAATAATCCACCGAAATGGCTGAAATGTGGTACTTGGTATTCATTTGGGATGTTAAACGTGCCATATGAAATTTGTCGGTATATTTCCACGCCTTCATATAGCCCCCATAGAATGGTACACCCCGATTTTCGGTATTTTTATGGTTGTGGCCACAACAACCCACTGAAATGGCTGAAATTTGGTATTTAGTCTTTGTTGGAGATAAAAGCCTTTCTCAATGAAATTCGTCGGTATAGGTCCACGTTTCCATAGCCCCCATAGAAAGTCAATATCCAATCGAAATACCAAAATGTGTTATTTAGTCTTCCATGGGCTATATTCCAGAAGAGAATTATCAGTATAGATCCGCGGGTCCCTATATACCCCTTAGAAGCGTACCTCTTGATTTTCGGTAGTTTGAAGGTTTTACCGAAATATCTTAATTTGGTATTTAGTCTTCTTTGAATCTAAAAAAGTTCCGCCAGAAGTTTGTACGTATAGATCGACGTTTTGATATAGCCCCCATGGAACGGTACCTTTCCAATTTCGGTATTTTGAACTTTAGCCACATTAATTTACCGAAATTGCTCAAATTTGGTGTTTTGTCTTCTTCATAAAAGAAAGGAAACTAATTGTTCCATTTTACTTCAATACAACTCGTGGTGGAGGGTATAAAAAGTTCGGCCTGGGTAAACGAGACCAAGTAGACATGGATTTTAAAGATTTCTGGGAACCACCAAAGAGAGCAAATAGACGTGGATTTTTAAAGATTTTTGGGAACTACAAAAGAGCCCAAAAAGACTTGGATTTTTAAGATTTTTGAAAACCACCGAAGAGGTTAAATAGACGTGAATTTTTAACGTTTTTAGGAACAACCGAATAGGCCAAATATACGTGTTTTTTAAAGATTGTTGGAATCCACCAATGAGACATTTTTAAAAATTTTCAGGAACCACCAAAAAGGACAAATAGAAGTGAATTGTTAAAGATTTTTAGGAACATCTTTGTGTTTATTTTTAGGAACCACAAAATAGCTACCAAAGAGGTCAACTTGAGGTGAATTTTAAGACGTTGATTTTTAAAGATCTTTAAGAAGCACTAAAGAGATCAAATAGGCGTGGACTTCTAAAGACTTAAGAAACCACCAAAGAGACCAAATAGACGTGTGGTTTTTAAGATTTTTGAGAACCACCAAAGAGGCCAAATAGACGTGAATTATTAAGATATTTGGGAACCACTAAAGCGGCCAACTAAATGTGAATTTTTAAAGATTTTTGGGAACCACTAAAGACGCCAAATTGAATTGGATTTTTAAAAATTTTGGGAACCACCAAAGAGGTCAAATCCAAGTGGAATTTAAAAAATTTTTGGGAACCACCAAAGAGTCCAAATAGTAGTGGCTCTTTAAAGATATTAAATTAAAAATCGTAATCTTTGAAGACATGTAACATTGTTAAAAAATGATTTTTGCTACAATTTCATACCTAAATGCTGAACTACGCACACAAGAAACAAGTACACCCAAGTAGTGAAAGTGAAAATGTGTGCAACATTTCAAATGAAATTAAAATTATATTTGATCTTTTTCTATGTTTATTCTCGCTCTTCTGTTAAAAATACTTCAGTTTTTTTTGCATTACGTTTAGCGAACACGGCAGCCAGCCAAGAAATAGTTGATGCTGCAAGCTATTTATTTTTCGTTAGAAATCGTTTTGTACAAAAGTTTAGGCCGCAAATAATGGTGGCCTTTTTCGAAAATAGGAAAAAAACAAAATGGTTTTAAGCAGAAATATGTATATAGAGGAAATTTGGAGGATATCAACTCCTAACATAAATCTAAAACAAATGATTTTATTCTGGATATCTCCGCTTAGATCACCTAGCAATTAATTCGTAATTTCTTTGAAGGTCACATTTGCCCTATTTGGTACATTTTCAACATAACACGCAAAAGTTCGAATTGTATCCACTAGAACCACTCTTGATATGGTGTCCAGATGTATTTCTAATATTGCTCACCAATTGGTAAGGCAGACACGACTATAGTTTTTAATCCCGCCACAACATTTCATTTTTTTGTCTCTTAACAAAAATCTTGTATACCCAAGTGTGATTTGCAACTAAAAAAATATAGTCTCCTTTACATAAATGTTATCCTTAAGGCCCTTGTTTAGGAGTTCAGCACCCTCTCTTGTCTAACACTAACAAACCCAATTACCTCGACAAAGAAACTATAAAGCAAATCATTTGCATCTTTACACGAGATGCACATTTTTGTTACACCAAATGTGCTGAGGTGTCCGTCCGTCTATCGCCTGTTCGTCGTTGGTCGAATGACGTCAATAGAATTTATTTTTAAATTTAAAGAATAGAAAAATCTCTAACAAGAAAAAAAAACAAATGTAAAATGTTCATATGAATTGCATACGCATTGTGCGGCAGGCACAACATATTGTGGCATTTTGGCGAACACACGACCAACCCCAAAGAGTCAATACGAGTGGACCACGATGAACAAGGTAAAGGGATGAAAAAAATCAACTATATAAACTTTTGCCAATGGACGTGTACCATTTAAACATTTACGAGTCAAGTCAGGCCACAATCACCACGTTAGCCACAAGTCTGGTTGTTGCTTTGTGCTGAACACTTTGAAAATACTTTTTATTGCCACTTTATGTTTATTTAAAGTTCAAAAAGAGAATATTTTCAATTACATTTGAAGTGTTTTAAAGTTTTTTTTTAGATTTTTAGTTCGCCTGTGAACAACATTGTGTAGAGGGTATGGGTTTGCGTCGGGACATACTCCCATTGGAGAGTTCATTCATCTCGTAAAGATTTGCTTGGTGTGCAGTTCTGGTCGTCTTCATGTGTCTATGATGTGTGACATTAAGTGCAACTGGCGATTTTTTTGGAAAATGGTTCTAAATATAAATTTTTCTTTAATATTTCTTTTGGCTTTCAATTTTTATTTGCTTGGTGGTGCCATTAGACTTGTCGACATTTTTTTTTTGTTTTGAAAACTTGTAATCTTAAAAATTGGGTAGGTTAAATCCGGCAATGTCCAAATCCGAATTTTGTGCCACCGCCTTACGCACAAAAGATCGTGAGTCCCGGCCAATTATGGCTAAACCTTCAGCGCAATATTGGCTACATTTCCGGAGAAATTCAGGCTTGTTAAACTTCCACGGTGCGCCTTAACTAACTTTAAATAATAGGTGCTTACACGTGGGAAGTTTTTGCGGATTATGAACATTGTAGTTCATAGATGAGAAAAATAGAAAACCAAAAAAATCGCCAGAGAGATTTTTAAATAAATCACGGTCAAAGTTCACATTTTTAGGGTCTTTTTAGGTTTTCACAGTTCTGTTTGGAAACAGCTGGTCCTGTCGTAATGGGACTAAAGAAAATGTTGTAGCAGTGAAAATTCTGTACAAGATGGACCTTTATGACTCTTTCCTAGGTTTTACCATTTTTGAGATATAGAAGTTAAAATTGGGTCAACACACTGACTGTATCACCTCCTTATATAACAACGTCATGCACGGTGAGCCGTAACTAACTTTAAATGAAAACCGCTTACATCTGGAAAGTTTTTGCGGATTCTGAAACAGCAATATTCATAGATTAGAAAAATCCAAAAACAAGAAAAAATCACTGGAAGGATTTTTAAATAAATCGCGGTCAAAGTTCACACTTTTAGCTTTATTTTAGATTTTCAGGATTTTGCTTGGAAGCGGCAAGTCCCCAGCAAAAATTCGGATCCGTTAGTCATTTCGTAACCCATTCCAAAGTAATGTAAACCAAAATAACTACTTAAATTACTCCTTATTAAGTTATGAGTACGGTGGCACAGAGCTAGTGTGTCCGACTACAAATCAGAGTGTTGTGTGTTCAACGCTCACCGCCGGCCGGGTACTTTTTGTTAACAAAACCAATGGTGGTGCACATGTAAACATTGAAACAACCCTGTCGGACTTTTATTAACCAGTTCATAAAATGATTGATAATAGATCGATAATTTTTAAACTGACTAAAAACTGGCTGAAAAGTTATATAGAGATGAACACTTTGAACAGAAAAAAATTTCGGCAATTGTCCATGTTTAAATAACTTTTCGACCAATATAAAGTTAGTCGAAAAGTTATCTAGAGATTAACCACTCTGAAAACAGAAACATGTACCGTCTGCAAAGTATTTGTGTTTGTCGAAGAAATAAGGCACAAATGCCTTATTCTTCGTATAAATGCAGCATCCAGTTATAGAATACAGTGTTGATGGACTGAACATATTCGTACATATTACTCATATTATTCTGGAATTAAAAAGGAACACAAAGGAAATATACAAATTTGCCCCTTCTTCTCTCTAACAAAAAAGAGAGAGAGACAAAGAGAGGGAGAGAGAGAATATGAAAAGTCAAAAGTAAAAAACACACAGAAACAAAAATTGTTTTTTTCACATTATGTTTTAAACTGACTAAAAATAGACAAAAAAAAGTTAGTTTATTATCAGTCGAAAAGTTATCTGGCGTTGGACAATACTGACTACTCAGGCACTCATCGCCTTGTAAAATTAGTCAGTTGGCATAAGGCAAAATGATCGATAAAATGCCACTTATGTTTAAAAAAAGCTAGCTTTATGTGAGTTTTAAATCGGCCACAGTCCCTACAGGGAACCCTTAATGTTTGTGTGCGTGGCCTAGTATGTAGTGTGTTCGGCTACAAAGCAGAAGTTCGTGTGTTCAACTCCGGTAAGGGGAGGAATAAAATAAAACAAGTAAGTCAAGGCTATAGTCGGACGGAGCCGACCATGTAATACCCTACACCTTTACCCCTGGGAATTAGCTTTCCACATATCAAAATTTCTTTATGGAACAAATAAACTTATTGTAAGATGTAAATTTGTGGATTCTGGCACAGTATCACACCAAGCTTAAATAATAACAGAATAATTGTTTCACAAACATCCCAAAAGGGACAACGCTCAATGATATGGAACGCACAGCTTATCTTCGAGTCCGAACGGCGTGTCCTAAGACACCACTTGTAGAGTAGTTTTACATGACTGAAATACTCAGAAAATGTCGCAAACCTTACTGAAGGATATTTTGCAACCATTGAAAATTTGATTTTGTCTGGCTGGGGAATCGTTTTGACAAAAGGTGGCAAAGCGACCCATGCTGCAATGTATTTATAAAAATCCAATTGGACAATTAAAACGTTAGGGCACCATGTAATTTGCAATAATGCAACAACTGGGAATGGGAAAATGTGGTTCTCTACACAAAACCCATTATATATTAAGCAGTAGGCCCGTTATCTAGCAGATACTTTATTGCAATTTTCATCAGGGGGAGATCAAAAGTTATATTTTCATATGTAGTCTACTTTGGTATATGCCCTCCAGGAAATTAAATATAGACCAAAAATATGTTTTTTGTATTTTTCATACAAAAGTAATGGTCCATTTCACCCGCTAAATAATATCAGATCATCATCCAAAATTGTAAGCATCTTCCTCTACTTAAACTCTTACCTCGTGCAAAATTTCGTGATTATTGAGCTATAATTGCGACCTCTAGCGTATTTATGATTACACTACAGACAAATAACAGGGTATATTAGACTGTAACTCTGTTATCTTATCATATACACCCACACAATTGACATCAATAGAAAGGACAAGCGTTCCTCTCCAAGTATAGCTTACTTGCCCGGAATGTCTCTTCCAGGAATAAAGATATAAGCCGTATATTAAAAATTTTCACAATTTTCACACAAAAGTTTTGGTCCATTTAACTCTCTTAATATTATCTGATCCATAATTGCGGGCTGGAGTTTGATTATAATTTATAATGGACAGACGGGCACACGGGCGGACGGACACACATCTCAAAATCGCTTTGGGGGTCTCCGACGAATATTTCGCGGTGTTACATGAATTTTTACCAAAACAAACTTATAATACCATTTCCACATAATAGTGTAGGGTATAAATATGAAGTGTGTTGAAATTGAAAACAAATTCCACCTATACTGTTCTAAAATAAAAAAATATTTTTTTATACCCTTCACCATAATATGGAGGGTATATTAAGTTTGTCATTCCGTTTGTAACTCATCGAAATAATCATTTGCGACCCTATAAAGTATACATATTCTTGATAAGCGTAAAATTCTATGCCGATTTAGCTCCGTCTGTCCGTCTGTTGTAATCCCGCTATCTTCCGAATGAGTTGAGCTACAGGGCTGAAATTTCGTAAACATGTGGTTTTAGTCTGTACTTAGATCAAGTTCGAAGGTGGGCTATATCGGTCCACGGTTTGGGCTATATCGGTCCGTATAACGGTACCGCCCGATTTCAGATATTTTAACGTTTTTAGCCACATTTCCAGAGTGAATTAGCTATAATTAGAAATTTAAGGTTCCCAGTGAGCAAGAAACTTCTCCACCAAAAATTATGGACATAGGTCCACGTTTTCTTATAGCCCCCCATATAGCGGTACCGCACGATTTCCGGTATTTTGACGTTTTTAGGTAAATGATCTGGTCGAATTAGCTATACTTTGGCATTTAGGGTTTTTAGTCATCAAGAACTTTATCTACCATATGTTATGGTCATAGATCCACGGTTTGGTACAGCCCCCATATAGCTGTACCGGCCGATTTCACCTATTTTGATGCTTTTAGCTACATTTTCAGACCGAATTAGCTATAATTTGACATTTAGGGTTTCCAATGACCAAGAAACTTCACCACCATAAATTATGGGCATAAGTCCACGTTTTCTTCTAGCCCCATATAGCGGTACCGTCCGTTTTCCGGTATTTTGAAGTTTTTAGCTACATGTTTAGGCCGAATTGGCTATAATTTGGCACTTAGGGTTTCTAGTGGTCAAGTGACTTCTCCAAATAAAATTGTGTGCATAGCTACTTTCGCAACAGAAAGAAAACTAATAATTCCACATTAGCTCATAATATTTTGTGGTGGAGGGTATAAAAAGTTCGGCCCGGCCGAACATAAAGTTTTTTAACTTGTTTAACATATCGCATATTTTTCAACTTCTAGTGGCCGTAGAATAACTAGTTATTCTAGTGGTCATAGGATAACTAGTAATTCAGTGCGACATGCCCTTGTTAAAATAATGGGTTAGTAGGGGGATTTGTAAGTAGTTACGGCTGGCAAAAATCCCTTGCAAAACCCATTATTTTGGGAGGATTTTTTGCAGTGGTCCTATCGAAATATGGCTAAAAGAATGTTGTAGAAGGGGAAATTATCTACAACATTTTTGTTTGCCCCATTGCGATAGGACTTGCAGTTTCCAAGCTAAATCACGAAATCCGAAAAAAGCTAAAAATGTGAACTTTGACCGCTATTTATTTAAAAATTAATCCATCCATCGATTTTTTTTTGTGTTTGGATTTTTCTCTTCTATAAACATTTCTGTTTCAGAATCCACAACAGCTTCCCAGGTGTAAGCGGTTTTCATTTAAAGTTAGTTTCATTGTTTTATAAGGAGGCGATACAGTCAGTGCATTGTCCCAATTTGAGCTTCTATATCTCAAAAATGGTAAAACCTACGAAAAAGTCATAAACATTGTAGTTTCAAAATCCGCAAAAACTTCTCAGGTGTAAGCACCTTTCATTTAAAGTTAATTAAGGCGCACCGTGCTTCGCTATAAGCAGTGTACTGCTAACTTCGATAAGCCCTTTAAACTCGACCATTGATCTGCAGTATTTGATATGAAATACACCTCAGCGTAATGTTGGCGACATTTATTGAGTATTTCAGCGATGTTAAACTTCTTAAGACAAGCCGTTCGGACTCGGCCATATGAATCGGTGTGCACTCATTGATATGAGTGAAGACTCCCTTGCCCTTTCATGCATGTTTGTGGGAACATATTTATGTATGAATTCTTCCTGTGCCCTATTTGGGAATATTGCTGGAAAGATTGTTCTAGATTTCTATTATAGCTACTTTTTTGTTTAAAGGATTGTTTGACTACAGGTATTTTTAAAATAAAAAAAAAATCTGATGTTTTGAATTTGATGCTCGAAATAAGGAAATTAAAATAAAGTTTTGGTATGTTTGCTACTAAGTGCTGTCTTCAACTCTAATTTGTATTAGATTGAAGAAAACTTTTTAAATGGTTAAGGTCATGTTTATATTACAGCCTTTTGCAGGGTTAACCTTCTTAATTAGGATTTACTTGACCTATACGTAAAGGAATTGACATTTGAAACCCAGTGGGTTTTTAATCCCCTTATATATAAACGTACTATAATTTAAACACATAAAATTTCCCATTTGAAGCAACAATAAATTGCCACAGTTCTTATCAATTTATATGTAAAACTTTACAATAATATCAACAGGGTTTTTTTATGTGCATTTATAAAACAAATTATTCCATTTGATGTTAGCAATTACTAAAGAATAAATTCCTGGGGATACAGAAATATGCAATTTAATTAAATACAATATTTGCAAAAAATTTCATTACGTTTTTTATTCGCATTGCAAATAAGTACAGTACAAAAAAGTACAAAAGAGGCATAAAACAAATTCTTCCATGAAAATGCATAAAGTAAATATTTTGTTTACAAACTGAGCAAAAAGCCACAACAAAGCTTGGCTATAATCCAAAATGTAGTTTTTGCACACTCGTTTGTTATAAAAAATGTGTTTTTTATAGAAATAACTTCTGTATGTTTTTTACAATACGATAATTTTTTTCCTATAACATTAAAAATAACATGAAAAAATAGTTAATTGAGGTGATTTAATAAATAGCGACAAGTTTAGGATGTTGTTAGTATTTGCAGGCTATGCAATGAAAACGCTGAACAAAAACTATGCACTCCGAATGTTTTGTTCAGGTGACCGGATGAAAACGGCGCCTTTTGCAATAACAAATACAATTTAAATCCACAGCAACAAGTAAACAAGGCTATAGTTCGGCCGGCCGAACTTTTTATACCCCCAAAAATTAAATATTATATGGAAAAATTAGTTTTAATCCCTCAGCATTTAGGCTAACGAGGGTATATACACCTTGATACGACCAAAAATGTGCATCTTCGAAAAAATGGTTTTGGACCCCAAGTATGTGTGAACGAAATTCGTTTCAGCCAATTTGGAGTCGATTTAGCCATGTCCGCCCGCCTGTCTGTCTATCCGTCTGCCTGGCTGGTGCGTACGATAACTCTCGAAGAGATAACCCATATCGGTCCAATCCTTCAGGTACCTCCCCACAAAAGTTCAACAATTTTCGGAAAAATTTTGCACAGGATAACTCTTGGGAGTGACCGATTTGGTCCATACCTTACACATCCTAATATATCTACCAGATATAGATCAGGTTCGAATATGGACTATATTTGTCCACTTTTTCGAGTCCATCCCACAACCAATTTCGGTTAAGTTCACTTTAAGACCTGCTTTGGACTCACTTTGAATTTGCATTCGCTGCCTCAATTATGACAGTAAAAGTTTTTTCATGGGAAAGTCCATACTTCTCGAGAAAACAGCCCGAAATGTGTAAAAACGCCTATGACACCATATGTCCTATTGGTCCACAACTTCCGGTATAGGCCCACCAATATTTAAAAAAAAGTGATTAGAATGTTATGCACGATATCTCTTGAACGGGGCAACCAATTTGGCCCACACTTTGGATCTCCTAATATGTTTTCCTCCCCCATAAAAGTTCAACATTTGTGTTTAAGTGCAGTCCAGGGTCTGTTCGAAAATCCATATTTTTGTCAGCAGGTTCAAATGCCCAAAAAGGGCATTCGATAGTTCCGTAGATGAAAGAGGAAATTCACATAGGATGAGCGTATATCTCTGTCAGAAAAGCAGACTGATACTTTTATACTTGTCTTTCTGTTACGAAAGTAGAAATGCCCACAATTTTAGTTGGATAAGTTTGTTTAGCACTGGGAACCCCAAATATCTAATTTAAGCTAATTCGTCAGCTAAATACATGAAATCGGCGGTACCGTTATATGAAGGCCATACCATTTTCTCGAAAATTCTTTATTTGTATGCAATTTTTGGGTTTTTAACCGCATTGAACACTAAATGCCAAATGGCGTCCAAATACATTACATGAGGCGGTACCGTTTTAAGCGGCCTATTCCAATAGGTGGACCTATGTCCACAACTTTTAGCAGAGACGTTTTTCGACAACTAGCCAAATTACAGTCAATTTAGGTCGAACATTTAGATAACAACTTCCAAATACCCGAAATTGGGCGGTATCGGTATATGGGGATTATGCCAAAATATATACCATTGATCACAATCTTTTATGGAGAACTTTGTAGGCACCGACTCCTTATAAAAATATGTCATGCACGGGGAGCCGTAACTAACTTTAAATGAAAACCGCTTACACCTGGGAAGCTTTTGCGGATTCTGAAACAGCAATGTTCATAGATGGGAAAAATCTATAAACAAGAAAAAATCGCTGGAGGGATTTTTTAATAAATCGCGGTTTAGTTCATTAGTCTCATTTCGATAAAACTTGCCGTTTTCAAACAAAAAACCTAAACGTTGACCGCGATTTATTTAAAAAACGAGCATTGTAATTTCAGAATCCGCTAAAACTTCCCAGGTGTAAGAAACATTCATTTAATGTTAGTGATGATGTTAGTGATTGTTTTTTGCAACACTCTGGGCCCCTATTACTGTGGTACAATCGATTTGATTCCAACTTTGGAAAATGGGCCATATCGTTCCACACTTTAGGGTACCTCAAAATGTACTGTATGCCTACTGATATAATAGTCCAAGAGCTCTAAATTACACGGTGATCAACTGTGTAATTTCTGCAGGTACCTCCTCCGCAATACCATTGAGCTTTAATCAAAATTCATATTTTTGTCGGCAAGTTCATACATCAAAACAGGGTGAGAAGGTTCTGAAACCCCCGAAATACATCATTTTTGGGGAAAAGAACTTTGGTTGTATAGCCGGTTTGAATTCACAAAGACTGAGGGCATGTGTCTGTCGGCATTGAAGAAGATTTTTTTTTGCTTTTTTCCCTGTTCTTGAAAAAAATCGTAAAAATTGGTATTTTTGGGCTGCACGACTGTGGGCAACCCCTTAAGTGCGGTGTAAGGATTGTTTTGATATTTCATCGAAGTTAGGCCATGTGATTCTGATTACAACGATATAATTAGTCCACGCTTCGAGACATAATGACCTGAAAGCTCAAAAAATCGTACAGTGACCAACTAAAATGGATATTTGGCGTAAAAGGAATGACTTCCAAAACATGATTTAGTTCCAGGTTGGACTATGGAAGTGATGGGTGATCCGCCTAACAGTCCTAAAAGGCCCCCAGTGACTTCTTGTTATTCCAGCACATGAAGAAAAAAAATCGAGGTCAACAGTTTTCGTTGAAAGTCCATGTTTTGGTGGTGTCTCAATCAGAATGCTTCGACAATTGGATCGAACGCATGCAAAATGTATAAACCAACCTGGAAAATACCTTGGAAAATAATAAAACCCATTTTTGGTGATAAATATTCGCGTTTTCATTATAAGGCCAGAAACTTATACGGTAGCCCTCGTAAGTCTGTAATTTTATTCTGTGTTGATTAAGTCTGTCAGTGGAAAAATTGTGTTAACAAAAGTTGTCAAATTCTCAATTTGTGGAATTTTATTTCCAAGACGGATATCTCCGGGTCTGTTGGACAAGAAAAGAATCTGATAATGAAAGAAGACCAACTTTGCCCAAAGTTAAGCACTTTGTTTATGGGCCCTCAAAGAATTGGGGCCTTTGTGTCTTTTTTACAGAAAAAGAAACAATAATCAGTTTTTCGGTCTCATATCCTGCAAACATTTTGAAAATTATTTACCAAACGCTCCAGTAGTCATTTCATTTCATTTTAATTAATTATAACGCAATACCCAAGCCGCTAAGACAGTCACTAATAACAAATTTTACTTGAAGCTAAGTTGAAACTCTTATATCATTGTGGACAGAGAAAATCAAATAAATTTACAGTCTTCTGTTTTTGTGTTGAAACTACTTCCCTCCAAACTTTTGGCAGTTAAATATACATATCTTCCCTCATCAAATGCTCTTCAAAGTGCCTTAAAAAGCTACTGTTGTAATTTAACAAAAACAATTTCATTGGACCATGCTCATTGTCTCATTCTAACTTATTTTAATCCTTGTGCAGAATCCCTTGCGCGCCTTACTTTAGATCAAAAATGCGATTTTTATTTATTTATTTTGTACAACGTTGAACATATAAAGGCCATTAGTCGTCTATCTGAGAATTATATGGAAATGTGGTATTCTGCATACCGGGGTACTAGTCCCGTTTCAGGCGATATCAGATTTTAAAAATTAATTAATTAAAAATTAACAATTCCTGAATAATTCAGTAATAATATTAAACATTAAAATAACAATAATAATAATAATAATAATAATAATAATAATAATAATAATAATAATAATAATAATAATAATAAAACCATAAAATATTAAAAAATAATACAATTTCTTTTTTTCGTCACTGCCAATTTTATCGCTTTTATAACTTCCAGTAGTGACGGAAGCGACAAGCCAGTTATGGCCGCAAAACTGGGACAGTTTTTTAGTCATTTTTATCTTTTTGGATAAAAATGCGACTGTCGCAGCAGACACCACAATCGCTTTTAAGTGACCTTTCCGTCAAGCAGGCGATAGAACATGTTTGCAGGGTTGCATCGAATAATCTTTGTATTACTCATACGCTCGGGATGTCTATAATACAATAGCAATAATCATACGCTCCTACAGCCACTCCTAATGCTTATAAATTTCAAATTAATAAAATACAACGCAAATACCCATGCCACTAACGCAATATGCAATAACATAATTTCATTAGAGACACAGTTGTCTTTTCATTTTATTATTTTACAACTTAAATTGTAATAAAATTACAATGTATAGCAATAAAAAAATTAAGCTGACTAAATACTCAACACCACACACTTGCTTTGCCCCGCAGTTACTGCTCGTTTTGATCCTCTTTAAACAATAACCTCATTTCTACAATTTCTGTCCATGAGGACTTTTATCGTTTCGACTTATTTGCCACGCAATGTGTCGCATATCGACACTCAGTTGACACAATTGCGCCACATCAATTATAAAACGTTTACAGTTGCACTTTGCCCGAACAAAGTGTATGAAACACACACAACAATAACAACTAGATCGAAAAATGACAGCACCGCAACATGCATGCAAAATAAAACTACAAAAATAGGAAAAACGGTTGACACTTCAATAAGTGCTTGGCTTATACACACAGACATATCGTCGGTGTCATGCTTAAGTGTTCCATACGCCATTTGCCTGATTCGAGAAAAACTCAAGTTAATGATTAAGGCCATACAGGATAAAAATGGTGCAATAATCCAATACTTTAAGAGCTCAGTTCTACTTAACTAAACTCATAGAATGTATCAGTAGTTTATTTTAGTCAGATATCTGTGATAGTCTAGAAGTTATGGCCACTTTTTATAATTGCAAAAAGTTGCTGAATTGTTCCATGAAATCTTTTTTTCGTGTTTTTTCAGTTTGTGTCACATGGAATAAGATTTGTCACATTTCAGCCAAAACACTTTTTATCAATCGTGTTCCACCTCCCTTATATGAAGTGCTACTGTGAAGTTGAAAAATCAGGACTTTAAATTAAAAATTTATTTTTCTCATATAAATATAATAAGGAACATTATTGTAGGTTTCCTTAACATTTATTTAAGGGATTGCCTCCACTTATCACTATTTTTTTTTTGTGGTAAAAATTTCGATCGGACAAAATGGATTGATTTTTTGCATTTCTAAGGTACCATAAAACATTTAAAAGCGTTTTTCTTATAATACCATTTTTGTAGTCGGCGCCCACACTAGTTTCAAATCGAAGGAACGTTTTTGCGTATATTTTTGTGGACTTCCATCAAAATTTTGTTTTTAAACTAGGCATTTTTTGTTTAAACGGTTGATAAATTTTCGTTTTCATATAACAATACAATATTCAAAAATAGTCCTTTAAAACAATTTGTTCCATACGCCAAATTATTCGTAACTTGGCAAAATGGGACATTTTTTGATCCAAACGCCATCATTTTTGGTGCGGAACAATTGGTTTTTGTCTCTTTTTGTTCCATACGCCAAACGACATGGATATGGAACTAAAAAGTTCACAGTTGTTTTGTTCCATACGCCAGACTTTATGGATATGGAACAAAACGACAAGATTTATATGGAACATATTGGCGTCTGAATATCTCAGAAACTATAAGAGATAGAGAAAACCCGACAAAAAAATCTGAAAGAGAATGGTTCAAATCCTTGTAAGGTACCTTTATCTCAAAATGTCAAAAATGGCGTATGGAACACTTAAGCATGACACCAACATATCATGTACATACATCTGCCAAACGATTGCCGCTTTGCAGGCACAATGCAATTGTTCGTTAACTTTCGTAGTTCAAATTGGTTTCCTTAAAGTTTAAACAACATTGTAAAAACCATAGAAAATTTGAAGTTGGAGTACAATGTCAAACCTATTATACGTCAAACCTGTGGTTGTCAAATGTTGATATTCTTGATGTACAGAACAATACGGAAAGTGCGTCGTACACTCATACATAGATATGTGGGTGGTTATAACTAATAGGTCTACCACCAATGGCACTTAAACAATTAAGGACACATATCAAACAATAAAGGAGAACATATACATTTTAAAAAATCATGATTCAATGAATTTGTTGAGCAATGCCAGCGTGTCAGAGAGGAAAAAAACAAAATCTTAAATCGTGAAACTGAAAACATTTTGTGTTGTGAACGTAAAAATATACTTTTAAATGGGCTAAAATGTGACGTAGTGCTCTTTGAAATAGGCTTTGGGAATAAGTGTAGGAGTTGAAAAAATATCTCGAATCCGACTGTAAGCAATTTTACATTTATCAAAAGAAGAGATTACACCCACCACGGTGCACCTGAACTAACTTTAAATGAAAGGTGCTTACACCTGGATTCTGAAACTACAATGTTCATAGTTGAGAAAAATCAAAAAAATCGGCGGAGGGTTTTTAAACAAATCACGATTTTTAGGTTTTCACAATTTTGTTAGGAAGCCGCAAGTCGTATCGAAATTGGATTAGAGAAAATGTTGTAGCAGTGAAAATTCTCCACAAGATTGACTTTTATGATATTTTCGTAGGTTTTACCGTTTTTGAGATATAGAAGTTCAAATTGGGACAATGCACTGACTGTATTGCCTCCTTATAAACCAATGTCATGTACTGTGCGCCTTAACTAACTTTTAATGAATACTGCTAACACCTGGGATTCTGAAACGGTAATGTTCATAGATGAGAAAAATCCAAAAACAAGAAATCGACAAGTTAAATAGCGTTAAGTTCGGCCGGGCCGCGCTTTTTATACCCTCCACCATTAAATACTCTGAGCTAATATGAAATTATTAATTTTCTTCTTGTTGCGAAAGTACCAATTCCACAATTTTAGGTGGAGAAGTTACTTGACCACTGGGAACACTAAATGTCAAATTATAGCTAATTCGGTCTGAAAATATGGCTAAAAACGTCAAAATATCTGAAATCGGGCGGTACCGTTATATGGGGGCTATACCAAAATGTGGACCGATATAGCACATCTTCGAACTTGATCTAAGTTCAGACCAAAAACACATGAGTACAGAATTTCAGCTGTGTAGCTCGAATGTGCGTGAAGATAAAATCGATTTTAACTAGCGGAGACAAAAACCATAACTACCACCACCATATTTAGCCAAGACACATTCTTTTACGTATAACAGATTTAGAACAGTTTTATAACAGTTCTAAAAACGATTTTGACAAAATATAAAATCGATTTTGACAAAATCGTTTTTGAAGAATATGTGTTTTAGACCTTTTTCAGGATCTAAAAAGATATGAGCTCACGGAAAATTGACAAAATTGAAAAAAAAAAAACGGAAAGTTAAAAAAAAAAGATTCTGTAGGACTTTTTATTGAAAACCTTCATACATGTGGGTGGCCCTATTGAGGGCCCTCCTAGGCGAAATTTATGCCGCGTACCTACAGATGGCGAGTACAGCTAATTAGGCCATTGGGTCGACTATCAGAAAATACAAATTTGATTACAGGTTGATTGTATAAATTTTGAAATATCGATATTTTATGAAAAACCTTCATATATTTGGGTGGACCTTTAAAGGGCCCCCCTAGGCGAAATTTATGCCGCGTACCTACAGATGGCGAGTGCAGCTAATTAGGCCATTGGGTCGACTATAAGAAAATACAAATTTGATTACAGGTTGATTGTATAAATTTTGAAATATCGACATTTTATGAAAAACCTTCATATATGTGGGTGGACCTATAAAGGGCCCCCCTAGGCGAAATTTATGCCGCGTACCTACAGACTGCGAGTGCAGCTAATTAGGCCATTGGGTCGACTATAAGAAAATACAAATTTGATTACAGGTTGATTGTATAAATTTTGAAATATCGACATTTTATGAAAAACCTTCATATATGTGGGTGGACCTATAAAGGGCCACCCTAGGCGAAATTTATGCCGCGTACCTACAGATGGCGAGTGCAGCTAATTAGGCCATTGGGTCGACTATAAGAAAATACAAATTTGTTAACAGGTTGATTGTATAAATTTTGAAATATCGACATTTTATGAAAAACCTTCATATATTTGGGTGGTCCTATAAAGGGCCCCCCTAGGCGAAATTTATGCCGCGTACCTAAAGATGGCGAGTGCAGCTAATTAGGCCATTGGGTCGACTATAAGAAAATACAAATTTGATTACAGGTTGATTGTATAAATTTTGAAATATCGACATTTTATGAAAAACCTTCATATATGTGGGTGGACCTTTAAAGGGCCCCCCTAGGCGAAATTTATGCCGCGTACCTACAGATGGCGAGTGCAGCTAATTAGGCCATTGGGTCGACTATAAGAAAATACAAATTTGATTACAGGTTGATTGTATAAATTTTGAAATATCGACATTTTATGAAAAACCTTCATATATGTGGGTGGACCTATAAAGGGCCCCCCTAGGCGAAATTTATGCCGCGTACCTACAGACTGCGAGTGCAGCTAATTAGGCCATTGGGTCGACTATAAGAAAATACAAATTTGATTACAGGTTGATTGTATAAATTTTGAAATATCGACATTTTATGAAAAACCTTCATATATTTGGGTGGACCTTTAAAGGGCCCCCCTAGGCGAAATTTATGCCGCGTACCTACAGATGGCGAGTGCAGCTAATTAGGCCATTGGGTCGACTATAAGAAAATACAAATTTGATTACAGGTTGATTGTATAAATTTTGAAATATCGACATTTTATGAAAAACCTTCATATATGTGGGTGGACCTATAAAGGGCCCCCCTAGGCGAAATTTATGCCGCGTACCTACAGACTGCGAGTGCAGCTAATTAGGCCATTGGGTCGACTATAAGAAAATACAAATTTGATTACAGGTTGATTGTATAAATTTTGAAATATCGACATTTTATGAAAAACCTTCATATATGTGGGTGGACCTATAAAGGGCCACCCTAGGCGAAATTTATGCCGCGTACCTACAGACTGCGAGTGCAGCTAATTAGGCCATTGGGTCGACTATAAGAAAATACAAATTTGATTACAGGTTGATTGTATAAATTTTGAAATATCGACATTTTATGAAAAACCTGGCCTAATTAGCTGTACTCGCCACTTGTTGGTACGCGGCATAAATTTCGCCTAGGGGGGCCCTTTATAGGTCCACCCACATATATGAAGGTTTTTCATAAAATGTCGATATTTCAAAATTTATACAATCAACCTGTAATCAAATTTGTATTTTCTTATAGTCGACACAATGGCCTAATTAGCTGTACTCGCAATCTGTAGGTACGCGGCTTAAATTTCGCCTAGGGTGGCCCTTTATAGGTCCACCCACATATATGAAGGTTTTTCATAAAATGTCGATATTTCAAAATTTATACAATCAACCTGTAATCAAATTATTATTTTCTTATAGTCGACCCAATGGCCTAATTAGCTGTACTCGCAATCTGTAGGTACGCGGCATAAATTTCGCCTAGGGGGGCCCTCAATAGGTCCACCCACATATATGAAGGTTTTTCATAAAATGTCGATATTTCAAAATTTATACAATCAACCTGTAATCAAATTATTATTTTCTTATAGTCGACCCAATGGCCTAATTAGCTGTACTCGCAATCTGTAGGTACGCGGCATAAATTTCGCCTAGGGGGGCCCTCAATAGGTCCACCCACATATATGAAGGTTTTTCATAAAATGTCGATATTTCAAAATTTATACAATCAACCTGTAATCAAATTATTATTTTCTTATAGTCGACCCAATGGCCTAATTAGCTGTACTCGCAATCTGTAGGTACGCGGCATAAATTTCGCCTAGGGGGGCCCTCAATAGATCCACCCACATATATGAAGGTTTTTCATAAAATGTCGATATTTCAAAATTTATACAATCAACCTGTAATCAAATTATTATTTTCTTATAGTCGACCCAATGGCCTTATTAGCTGTACTCGCAATCTGTAGGTACGCGGCATAAATTTCGCCTAGGGGGGCCCTTTATAGGTCCACCCACATGCATGAAGGTTTTTCATAAAATGTCGATATTTCAAAATTTATACAATCAACCTGTAATCAAAATATTATTTTCTTATAGTCGACCCAATGGCCTAATTAGCTGTACTCGCCACTTGTTGGTACGCGGCATAAATTTCGCCTAGGGGGGCCCTTTATAGGTCCATCTCATATATGAAGGCATTTCGTAATCGGTCGATTTTGTTTAACTTTCTACAATCAAATGATTAGCTATCAGCACTTTCTAGTAGCCGACCCAATCCTCTAAATAGCTGCATACGCCAAATATTCCTACCCCCCACAGATTTCGCCTAGGAGGCCCCTCAATGGGTCCATCCCATATATGAAGGACTTTCATAATCGGTCGATTTTGTTTAACTTTCTACAATCAAATGATTAGCTATCAGCACTTTCTAGTAGCCGACCCAATCCTCTAAATAGCTGCATACGCCAAATATTCCTACCCCCCACAGATTTCGCCTAGGAGGCCCCTCAATGGGTCCATCCCATATATGAAGGCATTTCGTTATCGGTCGATTTTGTTTAACTTTCTACAATCAAATGATTAGTTATCAGCACTTTCTGGTAGCCAACCTAATGCTCTAAATAGCTGCATACGCCAAATATTCCTACCCCCCACAGATTTCGCCTAGGAGGCCCCTCAATGGGTCCATCCCATATATGAAGGACTTTCATAATCGGTCGATTTTTTTATCTTTCTACAATCAAATGATTAGCTATCAGCACTTTCTAGTAGCCGACCCAATCCTCTAAATAGCTGCATACGCCAAATATTCCTACCCCCCACAGATTTCGCTTAGGACGCCCCTCAATGGGTCCATCCCATATATGAAGGCATTTCGTAATCGGTCGATTTTGTTTAAGTTTCTACAATCAAATGATTAGCTATCAGCACTTTCTAGTAGCCGACCCAATCCTCTAAATAGCTGCATACGCCAAATATTCCTACCCCCCACAGATTTCGCCTAGGAGGCCCCTCAATGGGTCCATCCCATATATGAAGGCATTTCATAATCGGTCGATTTTGTTTAACTTTCTACAATCAAATGATTAGCTATCAGCACTTTCTAGTAGCCGACCCAATCCTCTAAATAGCTGCATAGGCCAAATATTCCTACCCCCCACAGATTTCGCCTAGGAGGCCCCTCAATGGGTCCATCCCATATATGAAGGCATTTCGTAATCGGTCGATTTTGTTTAACTTTCTACAATCAAATGATTAGTTATCAGCACTTTCTGGTAGCCAACCTAATGCTCTAAATAGCTGCATACGCCAAATATTCCTACCCCCGACAGATTTCGCCTAGGAGGCCCCTCAATGGGTCCATCCCATATATGAAGGACTTTCATAATCGGTCGATTTTGTTTAACTTTCTACAATGAATCCATTGGATATCAGCATATTCTGATAGCCAAGCCAATGCTCTAGTTAGCTGCACACGCCAAAATGTTCTACCCCCCACAGATTTCGCCTAGGAGGCCCCTCAATAGGTCCATCCCATATATGGAGGCTTTTCATCATCGGTCGATTTGTTTAACTTTCTTGTGTAATAATATTTTTTTTTCAAAAATTTCCGATTTTCTCAAAATTTCCACAATGAAATACTTAGTGCTATGCATGCATTCATCTTTTTTTATATACCGAGCAATATTCTAAAACATACATATATTCTTGAAAATCGTTTTTCAAAATCGTTTTTACCTTCGTACGAATCTGCTATACAACTGTTATACTGTTATACCACCACCAATGTGGTTTTTGTCTCCGCTAGTCAAAATCGATTTTATCTTCACGCACATGTAGCTCGACTCATTCGGAAGACAACAGACGGACAAACGGACAGACATGGCTAAATCAACTTAGAATTTTACGCTGATCAAGAATATATATACTTTATAGTTTCGCAAATGATTATTTCGATGAGTTACAAACGGAATGACAAACTTAATATACCCTCCATATTATGGTGAAGGGTATAAAAAAATCGCAGGACGGATTTTTAAATAAATCGCGGTCAAAGTTCACATTTTAGGTTAATTTTAGGTTTAGGTTAATTTCATGTCCTATCAAAATGGGACTAAATGTAGAGAATTTTCACTGTCACAGCATTTTCTTAAGTCGCATTTCGACAGGACTTGTCGTTTTCAAGCAAAATCCTGAAGACCTAAAATAAATCTAAACAAGTAAGAACGACCTTAAGTTCGGCCGGGCCGAACTTGTTATACCCTCCACCACAAGTTGTATTGAAGTAAAATGGAATAATTAGTTTCCTTTCGTGTATGAAGAAGACTTAATACTAAATTTCAGCAATTTCGGTAAAATAATGTGAGGCACCATTCTATAGGGGCTACTTCAAAACGTCGATCTTTACCGACAAATTTCAGACGGAAAGTTTTTAGGCTCAAAGAAGACTAAATACCAAATTTCCTATATTTCGGTAAGAGAATGTGGCTAAAACTAAAAAATACCGAAAATCAAGAAGTAAGCTTCTATGGGGATATAGGAAGACGTGGACCTATACTGATAATACTCTTCTGGAATATTTTATAACTCTTGAAAGACGAAATAACGAATTTCAGTCATTTCGGTTGGATATTGACGTCACAATCTTCAGTATTACGAAAATCCGGAGGAACCGTTCTATGGGGGCTATATCGAAACGTGGACCTATACCGACGAATTTTAGTCAGAAATGCGGCAATATGAAAGCGTGGACCTGTACAGACATATTTCTGGTGAACAGTTTTATATCACATTGAAGACTAAATACCAAATTTCAGCCATTTTGGTGGAATATTGAAGACACAACCTTCAAAATACGAAACATCGGGAGGTACTTTTCCATGGGGGCTATATAAAGTCGTGGACCTATACCGACAAATTTAAAGGGGAAGTTTGAGTACCCCCAAAGGAGTCTAAATACCAAGTTTCAGCCATTTCGGTGGAATATTGAGGCCACAACGTTCAAAATACCGAAAATCGGGAGGTACCGTTCTATGGGGGCTATATGAAGGCATGGACCGATACCGACAAAGTTCTGGGGGAAAATTTTATACCACCACCGTAGACTAAGTACCAAATTTCAGCCATTTCGGTGTGATAATGAAGCTAAAACCTTCAAAATACCGAAAATCGGGAGGTACCGTTCTCTGGAGGCTATATAAAGGTGTGGACCGATACCGACAAAATTCTGGGGGAAAGTTTTGTACCCCTAAAGAAGACTACGTACCAAATTTCAGCCATTTTGGTAGGGTAATGAAGCTAAAACCTTAAAAATACCGAAAATCGGGAGGTACCGTTCTATGGGGGCTATATCAAAACGTGGAGCGATATATCCCATTTTCCGATACCGACAAAATTCCGGGGGGAAACTACCGAAAATCGGGAGGTACCATTCTATGGGGGCTATATCAAAACGTGGAGCGATATATCCCATTTTCCGATACCGACAAAATTCCGGGGGGAAATACCGAAAATCGGGAGGTACCATTCTATGGGGGCTATATCAAAACGTGGAGCGATATATCCCATTTTCAATACCAACCATCCTGCATGTAATAAAAACTTCTGTACCAAATTTTGACTCTCTATCTTTAAAATTGCGAGCTGTATCTTGATTTCAACAGACAGACGGACGGACGGACATGGTCAAATCGACATAGAATTTTATGCTGATCAATAATATATATACTTTATAGGGTCTCCGACGAATATTTCGATGTGTTACAAATGGAATGACAAATTTAATTATACCCTCCATATGGTGGAGGGTATAAAAATGCGCGATACTGGAAACTTCAAGAGTCAAATTACGGGTATTTCGATAAAAAAATGGAGCTAAAATTCTTATAATACTGAAAATCGATAGGTCGCATACCCGACGATAGCAACTGGAGAACCGCATGCTCCGTCCGCAATACTAACGATAAGAATGTCTGTGTAATTGCAAGACACTGAAACTACTCGTGCTAATGGATCAGTGACAAGGGTACTTGCGCAGGCAGATAATACCGTACTTCAGTGTTGTCCTAGAAAGACTTCCATCTGATCATCTCTGATCTATGATCTATTCGTCTATTAAAACTCTGTTCAAAGTCTCCTTATAGTTCGGAATATCAATGACTCACTTCATATTACGTTTGTTTATGAAAGACTAGAGTATTGAGTCGATTCAATACTCACTTCAATAGGGTGTCTGACGAACATTCTCTTCAACTCGTCCCTGAAAGACTCCCTTTAGCTCGACTATGAAAGATTCCCTTTATCTCGTCTTTTAATGATTCCATTCATCTGTAAAAGACACCATTAACCTCGTTTATGAAAGACTCCCTTCAGCTTGTCCATGAAAGACTGCTCTTCTTTGAAAGAAATCGCTTCAGATCGCCTCTGACTGACTCCCTTCAAGTGCGCTATCAAAGACGCCCTTTAGCTCTTCTATGAAAACTCCACTCAAGTTGTCTATAAAGACGACGGGCAGCTTGTCAGTAATTTTACCGTTTAGCACGTCTATTAACATTAACTACATCTCTTTTGTGCAAGACTCCCTTCAAACTGTATATTAAACCGTCCTTCAGTTAGACTATGAAAGGCTGCTCTTGTATGAAAGATTCTGTTCAGATCGCCTCTGAAATACTCACTTCAGCTAGATTTTAAAGGCATCCGACCTCAGAACTGCAGTAGGTGCCTCCTCCAGTAAATGATTTAGAAATCCGTTAAGAAATTTTGGATTAGGTCCAAACATCGGATCTCGTAATATTTTTTGTAAACTTGGTTTAATTTCATGTTTGTTAAAGTGCAGTTTAATGTCTTTTCGAGGTTTCTCTGGAACTTTTTTTTATAGAAGGTACTCCTTGTAATCCTGTTTAAAGAGATATTATTTTGTTCATGGACAATTCCATGAATTCAATACATTAACCGACTGAAGTACCGGGCACAATATCTACCGAAAGGAATGACTCCCAAAATAAGATATACTTCCAAAATTGACAGTGTGGTCCACTCCTTAATGTGCCTCCACCGCAATACTTTTGAGCTTTAATCCAAATTCATATATATGTCGCCAAGTTCATATATCTAAAATTCTGAAAACTTCCATAATTTTTGGGGAAAAGGATTTTGGTTTAGTTGTCGGTATTGGATTTGCCCTTAGATGAAGATTTCAATTCACACAAGCTGAGGGTATAACTCTGTCGGCAAAGCAGACCGATGATTTTTTACTTGTTTTGTCGTCAAGGTCATACTTCTTGAAAAAGGCCTTTAAATTCTAAAAACTGTATAAATCATTTGTTTTTTTTTTTTTTTGAAAAACTATTTCGGTTTTGTAGCTGGTATTCGATCTGCCTATAGACGAATGTATCCTTTCACACAGGCTAAGATTATACGTCTGTACGCAAAGCCGACTAATACTGTTTACTTGTTTAAGATGCTGACATTGTAGAAGTTTGTTTATAGAACTTTTCATGAGAAAATGCTCCTAGTTAATATGGGTCCAAATATTTACTGGAATCACATAGAGGAATAATCTTATGTTCTATATTGGAAAATACATAAATAAATAAGTATATTTTCTCCTATTGTAATAAATCTGTGCACATTTGACGTCATACCATAGGCTTATGTTCTTCATCGCATTTACATTCATATAAAATTAACCAAAAACTCTCAGAAGTGGCTATTGTTCTGGTTTGTCTCATTCGATGACATCCTCATGTAATAAACAATAATTGCTTGGTCATTGGGTCTGCTTCGCAATGATGTGTAAATGCTGTATGGCATTTAAATGTAATAAAAACAGCCTGCACTTTATGTTCTTGCTATTGTTGTTGCCAAAAATCATGCCGGATCGTCTGTATAGTGCTTTAACGCCAACGTAAAGTGTTGGTGACACTTTTATGTCTTTTTTTCGTTCCTGTTTTCGGTTGATGGCGATGCCACAAGGTGGCGATGTAAGTACACACAAACATACGTACGAGTAATAATCAACCCAAACGTTAAGTATCGACGACGATGCCGCCGTTGTCGCTATTGCATCTTGTCTTGTATAATAAATTTTAAATGTAGGTCCATATCTACGCAATTATTATCCTTGAATGAGTATTTTTACGTGAAAACAACAACGTAAGCTAATGATCACTAGCAGCAGTCGTAGTAGCAGTAACGACATCAAAAAACAAAACAAAGAAACACACAGAGAGGCATTTAATTTAACATCAACTATTTAAACAATTCTATGTATGTCTTGTTGCAGTTTTCTTTTTTTTCAATCACTTTATACACCTCAATGTCTCCCTGTTGTTCTCAACTAGGTTGTGTATTGTGAATTGAACTCAATGAAATTGAAAACCAGAAAGAAAAACCAGAAAAGCTATTATTTTATATTGTTCCCATTGTTTTATTGAAAAAGTTTTTTTTTCGAACTATTGTCAAAGTTTCGAAAAAGGTGAACACTGTCCTAACTCAAAAATCGATAATTTTGGGCCAATAATTTCTATTTTTCTGCATATTTTACTAAATATAGTGTAAAACTTTTATGTTGATATCTTAAGAATTTATCGTAAATAAATTGATTATTGATTAAATACAGACTCGTTTGGTAAAACTGAATTACCAAACGAGTCTGTATTTTTTCAATGAAACGATAACGTAAATGGAAATTTTTATAATCTTACGCAAGAGCTTAATTCGTAGACTGTAACATATTGTTACGAATATGACAAGTAGATTTAATTTAAATTAAGTTTCGTTAATTTAAAAATTGAATTGTAACGTAAATATTGTTATTAAGGATTTACTTTCTTCGAGTCAGTAATACAACAACAACTACTGTATAGAATTTACTACCATCATGAAATGTTCTCTTTCACTTACTATTTTGTAATTGTTTTTGTTGTCAGTTTCATCAGTTAGTTTTAATCTAATAATAGTTGTGTCTTTTTACTTTTTCCGTAATAATTATTCAGCAACTTCTTTTCAGAGAGTAAGAGAGATTTTACTCTTTGATACGAAAATAGAGAAAAAAGTAAAAAGACAGAATTTAGTAAACTTTAGCAAGATAACATTTGATAACCATAAAACATGCATTGGCATGAAAGAAAAAATAACTCCAAAGCAATGAAAAAGTTCTTCAATTTTAAGCAAAATAAATAAAAAATTAATCAGTATATTAATTAAATAATCAATAAATAAACCTGAGTCGTAATATTTATAGTATTTTTCCACAAAAAAAATAAGATAAACATTGAGCAGCTGACCATTTCCAGGTGATTAAAAAACAGCTGATCGAACTTGCTAAAGTTTGCTGGGAAAAATTCTTTCAGCAACTTTTAGAAATTTCTCAGCAAACAACTGTCAAACTTGTTCTCTCACTTCGCTCTCTTTTACTGAACTTTTGTGTAAAAAGACAGCATTTAGTAACATTTCGTAATAATTATTACAAATTATCACGTAAAAAGACACACCTAATATTTGTGACGTTATACATTGTTACCCTTTATAATCTCTCATTGCTGTTTACACCCTGCCAGCATTTGGAAGTGAGTTTCTCACTCCCTCGCCTAAGACGTCACTCCGGAGACACGCCGAGGAAGATAAAAGAGGATCGTTGGTGAATCACACAAATAATGCCTATAGCCTTATTATGATTATCTTTAATCGCGTGAGCAGATACTTCTAAGTGACGCCTGAGTCACTTACAAGGCGGTTGCTTAAATTTTTTAAGAATTCAACACATTTGAACAATTATGGGACGTATGATGATTATATGACTGGGTGGGGCAGTGGTAAGCATGCTCGCTTTGCACTCTGAAGGTCCGGGTTCGATTCCCAAGCCAGACAACGAAACAAAATCACATTTTTAGAATGAAAAAATTAATATACCATTTATTTCTAATTCTCTAAATGCGTACTTTGAAAAAACAAACTAAAACAAGTAAAAAAGTAAAAAAGTATAAGTCGGTTTGACGACAGAGATATACCCTCAGCCTGTGTGGATTGAAATACTTTTTTCCCAAAAAAAAACTTATGTATTTAGGGAGGTTTTCAAAATTTTGGATGTATGAAGCTACAAATGTATGGATAGGATTAAAGCTCAAAAATTTGCGGGGACAACGATAGATAGGGCTTTTTATCACACTAGCCTACGAAAAACATAATATGGCTGTGACCAGGGCCACTAGGGAAACCTTCGGTAAAATGACCAAAGAATCCTCGAACAGACCCTTAACCACACAAAAATGTTCAACATTTGGGTGGTACCACAAGGATTGGACAGGCAGGGCCCAAATTTGAACATAAACTAAGTTTCGACAATATTTAGAGATCCAAAGTTTGGACCAAACTGGTTGCTACGTCTTTGAGAAATCGCGCGTACCATTTTAGCGAATATTTTCGAGCTTTTAGGGGGAGCTACCGGAAGGAGTGGACCTATAAGCACCGCCTTTGAATTTCATCCAATATTCAAAGAAATATTATAATATCCAAAGTGTGGACGAACGCAGTATTCTGTTCGAGCTCTCCAGCCACTACATATGGTGCCAACACAACAACAACTTTCGGGCTTTTTTCTCAAGAAGTATGGACTTGCCCCGGAAAAAACTTTTACTTTCGTAATTGAGGCAGGGAATGCAAGTTGTGGACAAATATAGTCCATATTCGAACCTGATCAGATATAGGATGTGTAAAGCATGGACCAAATCGGTCACTCCCATCAATATTTTTGAGCTTTTGTGGGGGAGGTACCTGAAGGAGTGGACCGATATGGCTTATCTTCGAACTTAAACTAAGTTTGCACAAAATATTACGAAGGCCACATTTTGGACCGAATCGGCAGATCCGTTCGAGAGTTATCTTGCGCTCCAACTACTACACACGGTGTCATAGGGTTTTGTTGTACCTTTCAGGCTATTTTCTCAGGAAGTATGGACTAGCCCCTGAATAAACTTATTGCGTCGTATGGGGGGCAATGAATACAAGTTGCTACACAAAATCAAAGCGATTTGAGAGCAGGCCCTAAACTGAACTTTGCCGAAATTGTGTGGGGGGTACCCGAAGGAGTGGACCGATTGAGGCCATATTGGAACCTCATCTATGTCTGGTATAAATTTCACGATGTGCAAAGTATGGACCAAGTCGGTTACTTCCTTTAATAGTTATAGTGCGCACAACTTTTCCGAACATTTTCGAACTTTTGTGGGGGACAAAATAAGTGTGGACAAAATATTACGAAAGCCAAATTTTTTACCGAATCGGTAGATCCGTTCAAGAGTTTTCGTGCGCTCCATCCAGCCAGACAGACAGAAAGACGGACGAACATGGCTAAATCAACTCCAAATTGCCTGAAAAGCATTTCGTCCAAAGATACCTGGGGTCTAAAACCATTATTTCAATGAGGCACATTTTGCCCGTATGAAAGTGTATTAGCATAAATGCTGAGGGTATAAAAAATGAAAAAAGTAGAAAAAAATTAAAACGAAATAAAAAAATAAATAGAATAGAATGTCTATGCATCTGCCAGACAGTACAAATACGGGAGAGTAGCAGTTGGGCGATTGAGTTGTAAACCATACCGCGAATTAAAACCATCAGCAGTAAAGAAGTAAAACGTGAATTCAGTAAAATAAATGAAATAAGTTAAGTAAAATAAAGCGTCGTGCCTTGTAGATTTAACCTGTGTGCCTTGTGTATAATTTTTACACCCTCCACCATAGGATGGGGGTATATTAAGTTTGTCACTACGTTTGTAACTACTCGAAATAATCATTGTGGACCCCACAAACTATATATATTCTTGATCAGCGTGCAATTCTACATCGATATAGCCATGTCCGTCCGTCTGTCTGTCCGTCTGTGGAAATCACTCTAGCGTCCGAACGGATTGACGTAGGTGGATGAAATTTTGGGAAAATCTATTATTTGTACGTAGGACTTTTGGTATTGAAAGCGTGCTATGTAGGTCCACGCTTTCGTATAGCCCACATACAAAATGACGCGTGACAAGTCGTCGTTTTATAGAATTTTTAAGATATTTGTCCCATTTCACCACCGAATTGGTTGTAATTTGGTATTTTGTGTCTCCATAGGCCAAAAAACATTCATACCAAAGTTGGTTTATATAGGTATAGCCCCCATATAACGCCCCATATAAAGTACGCGTCATTTAAATATATTTTGAATGTATTAGTCCCATTTGACAACAGAATCGGTTGTAACTTTGTATTTTGTGTTTTCAGAGGCTAAGAAACATTTCTACCATAAAATTTTTATATAGGTCTACGTTTTGATATAGCCCCCGTAGGACGAGATCTCCTGATTTTCGGTATTTTGAAGGTTGTGGCCACATTAATCCACCGAAATGGCTGAAATTTGTGGTGGAGGGTATAACAAGTTCGGCCCGACCGAACTTAATGCTTTTCTTACTTGTTTTTTCTATTCTTGGCCAGGGTTTTATGGAAAAAGGCCCTCGGTGGCCTTAACAAATGCCTTAACAAATTTCATACATATGTACATATATAAATTAAAGTTATGCTCAAACACTATAACATTTATAATTTACTTCTTTCTGTTTCCTTTCTTTAATTTATGTGTAAGCTTTTCATTTAGCTTTGAATAATCACTTTATAAAATATGTAATATGTGATATTTTACTGTTATCCATTGCGTTCGGTTAAAGATATACAACACAACCAAATTCCCATCTCTGTTTTGTATGATAAACAAATAGTTATACGTTTATCTTCGTTCAAAGTAGAAAGAAAACATACTTTTTCATAACATACTTCTAGGCATAAGGTTTTTTTGAATGAATGTTTGGTAGTTTTAGTGTAGTCTGCTGAATTGTGTTAGCCAATACTACAACCAATTTCATTAATTATCATTAATGCTTTTCATAAAAATATATGTATGGTATGTACTATCAAATGGACAGTGTGCAAAACAAATGTTTGCAAGAGAAAATAATACGCAATTTGAAATGTAACGACGTTTTATTCTTATATGTCTATAACATTTTTAATATACAGATGTCTTCACATTTTTATAGGCTCACTATTTAGGCTAACCGAAAAGGTATGCTAGGGATATGATTTTCGACTTTCTTTCTCAAAATTCATCACTTTGTCAGGAATTATTGAATTTTAACTTAATGGTGACTACAACAACATTTATTCCATTAAGATGTTAGAATAGGTCACATACAAACAACTCTGAAATTATATATTAGTGAAAATTTGGTGCCGATACCTCATCCATACCTAATTGTTGCGAAAATAGCACGGACTTATCCGACATAAGTATTGAAAATCCTTAGGAGAATCGATCAATTGTGATGATTGTTGCCAGTATAACAAGCGTGAATACAAGCTAAATGACAGGTGTAGTAGTTCGACTGCAGTAAATGTTCGAAAAGAAATACAACCCCACCTCCAAATTCCACCTTTCAGGCTGCGTTGGATTCTTCGTGTTGCCATGGAAAGTGCTCTATTGGTCGACTAAATCACCAAACGTCAAGGGTCATCTATGATTTTTTTTTTTTTTGAAATTTTCATCGATGGCAGTACTTATGGTTCTAACTACCAAGATATTATTTTATTCTTGTCCAAGTCCATGCTTCATGTCATAATGATCCAAAAGCTATAACAAACACTACGGTGAACATTTAAAATGACAGACACATATCGAACGAAATGAGTTAAAAAATGAACCGGTTCAAAGATTGACTATGTCCATTTGGATGCCCACGATAACTTTCGAACGGATCAGCCGATCTGGTTTATACTTTGCATCGGATAATAGTTTGTCCAAACTCAATTCATGTCCGAAGTGGGCGATACTGGTCGACTTCTTCGTGTACTTCCCTCAGAAGTTCACTATATTTTCGCAATGTGTTTGCTATTATGGAGGGTATATTTCTGTTGGAAAAAATTCTAAGTCGATCTATGCGTATCCGTTCGTCTGTGGTAATTACTCTAGCATTCACAAAAATGGAGAGAGGATGCTGAAATTTTGGAAAAATGCGTCTTTGCATTTTGACGTTTTTAACTTAATTTTCTGGCCGAATTTTTGGCATGTAGGGTTACCAGTGATCAACAAACTTCTCCACCAAGAATTATAGAAATATGACCACCTTCTGTTATCACCCCCATATAACGGTACCACCTGATTTGGGGTATGTTGTCGGTTTTTGGTTATATTACCTTACCGAATTAGCGATAATTTGGCATTTAGGGTTCCCAGTGGCATTTAGGGTTCCCAGTTTCTTAATCATTCCTTTTCTCATCGACATACATAAACAGGCCCATAGACCTACATTGTGGTGATATATTCCCATATAGCGGTACCGCCCGATGTCAGGGCTTTTTAAGTTTTTGGTTCCCAGGGATCAAAAAATGCAACTAAAATTGTGGACACTGGTACTTTTGTAACAGAAAGAAAACGAATTATGTCATATTAGTTTAGAATTTTTCATGGTGGAAAATATAAAAAATTCGGCCCAGCCGAACATAACTTTTTTACTTGTCTCTTATTTATTTATAAAGTTCGGGACCTGTTCCAAATACTTATTTGAAGATGGTTTATATCGTTCCACTCCTTCCGGTACCTCCCCTACAAAAGTTCGGAAATATTTGGCAAATTTGTGTCCATGATAAGTCTTGAACGGAGTAACCGAAAAAAAAGTTCAGTTTAAGACCTGCAACTTGTATTCACTGCCCCGTATACGAGGGCACAAGTTTCATCAGGGGCAAGTCCATACTTCCTAAGAAGATATGCTGAATGGTGCAAAAACCCCTATGACACCATATGTAGTGGCTGGAGAGCGCGATAACTCTCGAAGGGATCTGCCGATTCGGTCTAAAATTTGCCCTTCGTAATATTTAACCCAAACTTAGTTTAATTTCGAAGATGGGTTATATCGGTCCACTCCTTCCAGTACATCCCCTACAAAAGTTCGGAAATGTTCGGCAAATTTGTGCGCATTCGGTCCATACTTTACACATCCTAATATAGATCAGGTTCGATGTGGACTATATTTCTCAACTCTTTCGCACACAAATTTCGAATTAGTTCACTTTAAGACTTTCTACGGAATCACTTTGATTTTTAATGAAGCGACTTGCATTCGCTGCCTCCATTACGACGGTAAAAGTATTTTCAAGGGCAAGTCCTTACTTCCTGAAAAAAAACAGTCCGAAAGGTGTAAAAACACCCCTATGGCACCATATGTAGTGGATGGAGAGCACTATAACTCTCGAACTGATCAACCAATTTCTTTTTTTTTTTTTTTGTCCAAAATTTGGCCTTCATCATATCGACGCCTCCAAACAATAGTATGCTAAGTCGACTTAGCATGTTTTCAAGTTCTTTACATTTTTATATTTAGCGTCCTTTAACTTAAATTCTGTCAAATTTTGGTAATAATCGGACAATCCGAACAGAAGTTATAAACAAATAATTACTTAGCATAGTACTGAAGGTCAAAGAAATTTCCAAACTTTTAGAGCTTGTCCTGCAAAACTCACTGTTCAGAATTAGAAAACTATTGTTTGGAGGTGTCGAACGTCCTTTAACTTAAATTCTGTCAAATTTTGGTAATGATCGGTCAATCCGAACAGAAGTTATAAACAAATATTGACTTAGCATAGTACTGAAGTTCAAAAAAATGTCCACACTTTGAGAGCTTCTCCTGCAAAACTCACTTTTTAGACTTAGCTTACTATTATTTGGAGGTTTCGATATTTTGTCCAAACTTTGTTTTAGTTCGAAGATGGGCAATACGGGTCCGCAACTTACGGTACCTTCCCCAATATTTAAAAAATGTCACTAAAATGGTATGCACGATATCTTTTGAACGGGGCAACCAATTTGGTCTAAACTGTGGATCTCCGAATATTTTGTTCAAATTTAGTATAACTTTTAAAATGGCCCATATGGGTCTTCTCCTACGTGTACCACCCCCACAAAAATTGAACATTCCTTTGGAAATGTATAACGATGCTGTTCGTTGTGGTCCTGTTTACAGCGATATTATGTTTTCCATGGACAAGTCCATGCTTCCTGGCATACCTACTGAAATGACAAGTGGGCCCGATATCTATCGAAAAGATATGACTCTCAAAGTATGAACCACTTCCGTAATGGACTATGTCGGTTCATTCCTTCAAGTACTTCCTTCGCAACACTTTTTGTCGCCAAGTTCAAGTGTCCAAAAAGGGCCAAAAAATTCTGAAAAGACACTAAAAACATTCGATCTATCCGTAGATGAAAGTTTCAATTCACATAGGCTGAAGGTATATCTCTGCCGGCAAAGCCGACTTATACTTTTTTACTTGTTTCTAAAAATAATGCATATTTTATACTTTCACATATTTCGAAAACAGTTTAGTGTATCATATCCGTGATCAAATAAAAATCTAATATACGTGTGTGGTTGATAGTAACAAATATTTTACAATTGGAAAACATTCCAATGTGTTGGTATTTCCCCATAAAATAGGAGCTCAAGTCGGAGATGAAAGTTACGACACAGGCAAGGAAGATGTTTGTTTTACTAAACTTCTGAATACAATGATTAATTATTATCAAACATCAGCCAGTCATTAGCTTTAAGGATGTCGGCAGCATACCAAGTCGTCAAGCCAGTCGTAAATTTAAATGTCGATCGCAACCAATTCAATTCTTTTGTTGTTGTTGTTTTCTTATTATTTTATTGAGTGTGTTTACTCTAGATTTCGGTTTACATTTAATGATTGCTATTCTATTGAATGTTTTTGTTGATCTTTTTGATGAAGTTTTTTTTTTTCAACAAACATTGCTATTTTCATATGAATTTTTGTGTGTGAGTTGATTTTCATTTAATGTGCTCGTAATTATTTTTCATTTAAATTGCCGCAATGCGAATCGGCAAGTATTTATTTTTGGAATATTTTTTTTTTGGAATAGTGGCGTTTATTCAAAGATGTAGGCATATCACGGTGTAATGGTTTCATTTACAAATGGATCGTTTTGCAATGGCGAAAATGTATACATTTGTGAATAAGAAACATTAATTAAGAAAATGTGTAGGCCATTTCTGAGTCAATTATCATTGGCTATTGATTTCGTATTTGGCTATTAAGTATTTATGTCTATATTAGATATGGTGATGCAAAAAATATTATTTATAAAAGGAAATATTAGTTGTTGTTATTTATTTAGATTATAGACAAATTGCAGCTTGGTGGTAATTTCTAATTGCAGTCATGGAATCGTATACTTAATATTAATTAGATATGTCTGTTACTTATACGTATGGTAGTGTAATTCACAAACTGGAGCTGGCAAACTATAGATACATATTCCCAACATTAGATATTTTTGATATTTCATTTCAAAAAATCGATTGATATCGATATTATCGTTAATTTATCAGCACCATTAATTTGGACATGAAAATACAGTCGAAATCGCTTATAACGTCATATCGGTTATAAAGACGGTATCCAAAAGTCCCAAATCTCTGGGGCCCTTTATAGCCCTATCGCTTATAACGACATATCGGTTATAGCGACAAATTCCGTTGGTCCCTTGACCCACGTTATAAGCGATTTCGACTGTAGCAGAAATGTATATGCTTTTATTGATATTTTGCACAAGGTGGCCAGGAAGAACTACAGGGACGAGAGGTGCTATGCAGTGATCGATACCAGTAGAGGGTCCGGCAGATTACCTAAAGAACATCAGCAGGCCATCGAAAATATGGTCAGCGATAAAATACTGGAACACATTCTAAAGAGTGGGCCAATAAAAATAGTCAGCAGCGAGCTCAAAGGGGACCTCCTAGTATACCACTTGGGACCGCACGCGAACCCGGCCGCTCTCGAGGAAGTCATCAATAGTGTGACAACTCCTTGGGAAGGCGGCAAATTGAAGCTGGTGAGGAAGGACGAGATACCTCATCTGACTAAAGCGACGGTTTACGTCAAAGGGTGTGGCTGCAAGTTCGAGACAGAACGCATGCTCGAGGTCTTTGGCAAGCAAAATGAGACCTTGGAAGTGAAGAGGTGGGAAGTCTTCCACAGGGAGGAGAAAGAGGATGGCACTCTCCTTGTGGTTGGAATTGACGACCTCTCACTATCCAGTCTTACAAAGACAAAGGGCAAGGCGTACTACATCTGTAATGCAGTCACCTTTAAAGTTGGAAGGGCACGAGTCGGGGAAGAAGAAGAGGATGCCCACCAAACCAGCAAGGAGGACAAACCACCGAGCAATACCGAATAGGGGGTCGAAGCCATCAGCGACTCCCAAGAAGCACGCTTACTGGATGACTCATGATTGAGGTCATCCAGATAAACCTCCATCGCAGCGAAACGACAACTCTGACGGGATAAAATAAACAAAGGTAATATACACATCGGTTTAATCCAGGAACCTTGGACCGTAAAGAACAAGGTTTCCGGACTAAACCACATTAATTACCAACTCTTTTTCGCTAATACAGGAAACCGACCGAGGACCTGTATTATATGCCATAAAAACTTATGCTTACTTTTCTCCCCAGAGTTGTCAACCTCGGACGCCACAGTGTTGAAGCAAGGGAATGGTAATATATACCTAGCATCAATTTACCTGCCGTTCGACTCGACGACATTACCACCTTCGTCGGAGCTACAGCAACTGGTGAGGAAAATCAAGCAAACAGGTAACGAAGTACTAGTAGGTAGCGATGCTAACTCTCACCACATTTCGTGGGGTAGTACTAATACTAACAAGAGGGGTCAAGCCCTTCTAGAATTTTTGAATACTAACGACCTGATAACCCTTAACATAGGAAATGTACCAACCTTTGTTAACAGAGTTAGGGAGGAAGTATTAGATGTAACAATATGTTCAGAAAATCTAATAAACGAGGTACATGAGTGGAGGGTTTCAAAGGAACACTCCTTCTCTGACCATAGGTATACTAGGTTTAAAATATCAAGGCCAACGCCGAATCCGATAACTTTCCGAAATAAATCCAAAACTAATTGGGCTAAATTCAGAAAACAAGTTAAAGATATACTAGGGCAAGAAGTTGAGGTTTGCCTACGCAAAGAAGATATAGATAGAAATGTCAATAAAATAACTGAGGCTCTAGTAAGGTCTTTCGAAGAAAGTTGTCCACTTCGAGAGAGGAAATCTGCCTACGAAAAACCATGGATGACAGGGGAAATTCGTAACAAAGGCAAAGAGGTCCGAAGAATTTACAATAGGGCAAAACGTAAAAAAAGCAGCTGTATTCTGGGACAACTACAAAACTAAAAGAATACAACAAAATGACAAGAAACGCCAAGCGGAACTCCTGGAAGCTTTTTTGTGAACAGGTAGATAGCCTGAATGACGTCTCTAAAATTAAAAAGTTTCTATCTAAAACTCACTCACAACCCGAGCTTATGGTTGATGAGACGGGTAAAAAGATGGAAACAACCGAGGAAACTCTTAGCCTTCTGATGAGAACGCACTTCCCGTCGAGTACTACGGCACACACAGTGTCACCGATGGAGATAGCTTATGCATCAGAAGAAGCACCAAAAATCAACAACTTGATGATTAAAGAAGCAATAATGAGCTTCTCACCATACAAAGCAGCGGGACTCACCATACAAAGCAGCGGGACCAGACCAGATTTTCCCAGCCTTACTTCAAAGGGAAGTGGACTATATTTCATCCAATCTGGTCGAGATTTTCAATGCTTGCTTAAACTTTGGGTATACTCCATTGGCCTGGCAAGAGGCAAGGGTAGTATTCATTCCCAAGCCCGGCAAGTCAAGTTATGCAATACCAAAATCTTATCGTCCGATAAGTTTAACTTCATTCTTACTCAAAACAATGGAACGGACGGTCGACACCATGATAAAGAGTAACATCTCGAACGATATGCTCAAGTACAAACAACATGCATACGTAAAAGGTAGATCAGTGGAAACCGCATTACATGAGGTAGTACACCACATAGAGAGAACCTTCGAGATGAAGTTGTATACCGAAAACGCTAATCCACTCCTTAGATGAGTTTCAGGTAAACCGGGCCTTGAGGCACTGGATAGACCACATGCTAAGGAATAGATGGATAAGCTGCGCGCTACAAGACGCAACAAAAAGAGACAAAGTTGGTCAGGGGACGCCACAGGGAGGAATACTATAACCTCTCCTATGGGTTACCACCATAAATAGCCTACTAAGGATCTTAACCGATGAAGGATTTGAACCCATCTGCTATGCAGACGACGTTATAATACTTCTTAGGGGAAAGAATCCAAATATACACTGTAGAAGGGCCGAAACGGCTCTAAAAATAGCATACAACTGGGCTAGACCGAGAGGTCTAAATGTCAACCCGAAAAAAACAGAATTATGTCTATTCACTAAGAAAACGAAAATAGGAGCTTACGAAGAACCCGTTTTCCTAGATAAGATGATAAACATTTCTCCAACAATTAAGTACTTGGGAGTAATTCTAGACAGGAAACTTAAATGGAGAGACCATATTCAGGAAAGGGCTAATAAAGCCTACAGATGTTGGTCAACCTGCAGAAGAGCTATAGGCTCAAAATGGGGTTTCAATCCTAGGATGACACACTGGTTATACAGAAGCGTAATTAGACCGATTCTAACTTACGCTTCTGTGGTATGGTGGACAGCTACGGATAAGAAATGCAACGTAAAAGTTCTGCAAAAAGTCCAAAGAACGTGCTGCTTAAGTATCAGCGGGGCAATGAGGACTACACCAACTATTTGTCCACCTAATAGAAATTCAGGTAAGGTATGAGGCAGCCATCGCAGCTATAAGACTTAAGTCGATGAGCGAGTGGATCGTAAGAGACCACCAAACATACCACCAAAGCATATTACAGGTTACAACGGGTGAGTCAATAGATCATATTGTATCAGACCGTATACCTGAAATAATTGAATCCGCCTTGTGTGAAGACAGGGACACGTGGATCGATGGAACCCTGGAACGAATGCCAAGTGGAAGCTGTGGTTTCGCAGATGGGGCCGTTCTAGGGGGGAGAACGGGTCTGGGTCTATATATCGAAGACCAGGAAACTAGAATCTCCCTTCGACTGCCGGATCATAATACGATCCTACAGGCCGAAATCCGAGCGATCACAGAGTGTCTGAACTGGTTTAAAGCTAACACAAGGCCAATCACTGTAAACATCCTAACGGACAGTAAAGCAGCAATTACGGGCATGTGGCGATTCTTATATTCGCCCCTCATTTCAACCTAACCTAATCTAACCTAACCTGCACAAGTAGTTCACAGAAATATAATAAAAATACACAAAAAATGCAATTTACTTTGCCGGAAGATTTGTAAGTGTGAATACGGACTTATTTTCTCACGTCCACAAAACCAAAAAGCCACGAAATTTCTATTTATTTCAATGAACCTCACATGTCAAATTACAGCTAGTTCGGCTCAAAATTATGGCAAATTTGGAAGGTACTGGTACGAGTATATAGGAGCTATACCAAAAGGTGAGCTAATAAAGCCTATCTTCAAATTTTAACTGCCTCTAGAGAAATAAACACTCGAGGGCAAAAATATAGTTCAATTAATTTGAACGCAAAAGTGATTTCAAGAGACGGACAGACAGACATGGCTAGATCGACTCAGAATTATATCCTGATCAAGAAAGTATATACTTCATAGGGCCACAAACAAAAAAAATAATATACCCTCCATACTATGGTGGAGGGTATAAAAAAATTTTTATAATGCTGCTAGTAAGTAAAAACCTTCTATCGCTGTAAAAAGGAGTACCTACTTTAAACTTAGCTTAAAACTATCCTAGAAAGGTCCTCAAATTGTACTTAAGTGAAAATTTTGAATTTTTGTGCTACCTCCGGAAGGATGTTTCCAAAAAATACTTTCTTGGATTTTGATAAAAGTATGGAAAAAATTTTATGATGTGCACAGTTTCCGTCGAATCGGACATTCAATTCACAAGGTATCGAGTGCATTAGCCTTCTTTTGGTCCGGCATGTTTTTTCGAGCAATTGGGACATTATTTCGGGAAGTATAGTATAGGAAGGATGCCACCGTGGTGCAATGGTATGCACACCCACCTTGCACGCAGAAGGTCGTGGGCTCGATTCCCCGACCAGTCAACATCAAATTTTCAACGGTGGCAAAATACCCCTCCGTAATGTTGGCGACATTTCCTGAGTACTTCAGCCATGTAAAACTTCTCTACAAGTGGTGTCGTAGGACACGCCGTTCGGACGCGGCGATAAACAGTAGCTCCCATATCATTGAGCTAATATGAATCGGCGTGCACTCATTGATATGAGAGAAGTCCCCCTTGTTCCGCCTAGGATGTTTGTGGAACAATTATATTCGGTTCATGGGGCAAACGGTGTGTAATGGTGTAATTTTTTTATTAATATGTGCTGCAAAATTAATGAAAATTTTAAATATCATACTTAATATTACGTAGGAAATGACAAACACTATTATTATTCTCTGACCATAATTGTGAAAATAAATTGTGCCTTTTCTGCCTTGGCTTGTTTGCAACTATTTCCCAAAACAAATCTCTGCGTTGGTGTGCATTTGCTCCCTGAGCAAACATATAATAAACATAATAATAATAAATAGTTTCAAAGCTATGTTGTACTGCAGCAACAACATCTTTTTTTCTCCACTGACTTTATGTTCATATCCACAAGATGTAGCATTAACTAAAATGTGGCTAGAAGAAGAAGAAGTCGTGGTAGAAGAACAATTTTTAAAATTTATTTTATGGTTATTTGCCACAAGGGATGGTTAAAAAAACGGAGGACTTTTAACCAACAACTAAAGTTCCAGTATCTACTGCAAAAACATAAATGTTGGGAATTTCGTAAATAAGAAATACCTCTCGCATCTTTATGCAAACATTGTTGTTATCTCTCTGCATTGCTATACTTCCAAATTCAATGTTATTTATAATTTTCCAGCACTTGCAAATTTTTTAAAGATTAGTTTAAAGGAATGGTATGGATTAAACTTCTTTTAAAATCAAAATAGTTTTAGTTTTTTTCCTTGCTCTCTCTATCTCTCTTACTTTGGTCTAACCATACAAATAATCTATGCTACTTCGAACTACAAACATAAATACTAACAAGAATTGTAATTTGTATGGCAACATGGTGTAGGTCAATACCTGTCCTAAAGCAAATTATTTGTACATGTTTTTCCTTTCCAGCCAATTATTGGCAAATAACAAGGGTTCAAGTTATTTCTTCAGGCTATGAAAAAAATAATAATGAATGTTGTACAAATAGGATTTAAACTTAATTCCATAGTGCAAAGGGAAATTGTAGTTTAGCTAAAGCAAATACAAATTTCATTTCAAGTTTTTTTAGTACTTGTTCAAATTTACAAGGAGAAAATAACAAATGCTTATAATTTCTTTGAAATAATGAAAAGCTTGTTAAGAAAAATAACTTCTGTCACAATAAGGAAAGTAAAATTTAATATTATCATATACCATCTTAGGGCTATTTGATTCAGAGAAAAAAGGGTAATAGGTTGGTATGCAAAGAATAAAGTCTACGAACTAAAGATTTTTGTCAACAATGACTGTAAAGTATATCAACGTCATAATAGGATACACTATTTAGTAAAATAGAATAAATACAATAAAAAAACGAATTAATAAACGTATGAGCGAATTTAAAATAGTTCGCTGCAAAAGACATACCTTTTGGAAAGTAGTTTGCAAATTTGGATATATCTGTAAATTACGAGGGCTGCTCTAAAACTTTCTGGCCTAATAACGAAAACGCGAATATTTACCATGAAAAATAGTCATATTGTTTTCTAAAGTATTCTCCAAAATGACTTAAACACTTGTAGAAACACTTTTTCCACTCCGAATAAGACACCTCCAAAACACGGGTTTTGAACGCTTCAACAGCATCTTCTAGCGACGAAAATCGTTGACCATGACCTTTTTGCTTGATGTTCGGAAATAAAAATAAGTCAAGGGGTCCCCAGTCAGGGGTGTACGGCGGATGACCCATCTATTCCACGATTTGTCAGGTCAAAAAACAATGGTCTGAAGCGATGTGTGAGAGCTCTCACTGAAATTGTGCACATTGATTCATCTTCTCCTGTTCGTTTTTCGAATTCCTCTGAAGAGTTCAGGAAAACAAATTGTGGTGTACCACTAAGAATTGGCCGTCCTACGTATCTCAATCAGAATAGTCGCATCATGACCAGTTATGACGAAGAAACAGGCGACCATTTGCTTTGAAGTGATGCTTTCATGAACAACGTTCGTTGGACTTGGCTAATCTTCGAAGACCCACCACGGTCGATAGCTGTTTGCTCATACGTATAGATCCATACTTCGTCACCTGTGAGATCTTATAATTGTCTTTTAAAGCACCACAATTCTATTTTTTTCAACGTTTCTTTGAGGCAAAGATACTTTTTTAGCGATTGTTAGACGGCGGAATTTTATGCAACCCCTATTTTTGGTCCGATTCATGTCAAATTTTGGGACTGGGCAAATTTTTGGCTTCTGATTAAATTGCAATCGAAACATATGAAATTTATACAATTTTTTTATGCATCAAATATTTCAATAATAGGTACAAAAATGTTTGTGTGCTATAAGAAGACGTAGACCTATACCGACAAATTTCAGATGGATTGTTTTATACCCTCAAGGAAGACTTAGTACCAAATTTCAGCCATTTCGGAGGGATATTGAGCCCACAACCATAAAAATACCGGAATTCGGGAGGTGCCTTTGTATGGGGGCTATATGAAGACATGGACCTATACCGACAAATTTCAGATGGATTGTTTTATACCCTCAAGGAAGACTTAATACCAAATTTCAGCCATTTCGGAGGGATAGTGAGGCCACAACCATCAAAATACCGGAAATCGGGAGGTACCGTCGTCTGGGACTATATGAAGGAAGACTAAATACTAAATTTCGTTCATTTCGGTGGGATATTAAGGCCACAACCTTCAAAATACCGAAAATGGGGAGGTACCGTAATATGAGGGTTATATGAAGACCTGGACCTGTACCCACAAATTAAAGGTGGAAGTTTGTATACCCCCAACGAAGACTTAATACCAAATTTCAGACATTTTTATACCCGACACCACATTGTGGTAAGAGATATTATGTATTTGTGTATTTGTATGTAACATGCAAGAGGAACTGAGATAGACCCATAGTTTTTTTTGGGGATACACATAGAATCACTTTTTGAGTCGATTTATGCATGTCCGTCCGTCTGTTCATGTATTTTTGTTCGCAATGTGCAGGTCGCATTTATTATCCGAGTTAGCTTAAAATTGGGGAAGATAATTTATCATTTCGATTTGAGCTATTTGGAGCACCAACATTGCTATGTATGTCCAATTTTGATGAAATTTGAAAAGTGTAACGGAATTTGCTCTAGAAAAAAATTACCAAATTATTTACAAATCGGTTCTGATTTGGATATAGCTCCCATATATATTTTCGCCCGATTTCATGTATTTGACGCACCAAACACAAAATTGGACGGAAATTTTTATCAATGGTGGAAATATGGTCTAGAACAAGTAAAAAAGTATCAGTCGGCTTTGCCGATACAGATATACCCTCAGCCTACGGACAGATCGAATACATTTAAGGTATTTTCAGAATTTTGTGTTCTTTTTTAGACATTTGAACTTACCGAAAAAATGTTGATTGAAGCTCAAAAGTGTTGCGAAGGAGGTACTTGAAAGAATAAACCGACATAGTCCATTATGAAAATGGATCTTATTTTGGGAGTCATATCTTTTAGATAGATATCGCGCTCATTATCCATTTCAGCCATGCTAAGAAGCACGGACTTGTCCACGGAAAACATAATTTCGCTGTAAACAGGACCACAACGAACAGCATCGGTATACATTTCCAAAGAATCTTCGAACAGACCCTAAACTGCACTTAGATACAAATGTTGAACTTTTGCGGGGGAGGCACTGTAAGGAGAGGACCGATATGAACCATTTTAGAAGTTAAACTGGACAAAATAGTAGGAAATCCAAAGTTTGGACCAAATTGGTTGCCCCGTTCAAAAGTTATCTTGCTCTCCACCTACTACATATGGTGCCATGGGGGTTTTTAACCTTTCGGGCTGCTTTCTCAAGAAGTAGGGACTTGCCCCATGAAAAAGCTGTTACCGTCGTAATTGAGGCAGCAAATGCGTGTGGCTTTAATAAATAAAAATCATAAAGCTCGATTTCCTACGAGAAATTAATTAAAAATCAAAGTGATTCGAGAGCATGGCTAAATCAACTCCAAATTGTCTGATACGGATTTCGTCCAAACATACATGGGGTCTAAAACCATTATTTCGATGAGGACATTTTGCCCGTATGAAAGTGTACATACCCTCGTTAGCATAAATGCTGAGAGTATTAAAAATTTCGCCAAATTATATTGAAATCGTGGTTACTTTGATCCTTCCTTACCGATCTTTTTCAAATAGATTTTCCAAGTCACTGTAAACAACCCAACACATTGTCATACGTCAAACCGTACTGCGTACGTTTAGGTTAAAAACTATCCAACTTTTAAAAATGTCAAATGGCACCCGGCAACAAGTAGTGTTGCCTAGGCCAGAAACTTTTCAAGCAGCCCTCGTACTTAAGTAATGGTTTATTCTTAGTTTTCTGCACACCAACTCGATAGAATAACCTGCGCTTTTCAAACCCGTATTCTTACCTGTAAAGAAAGTAAAATATAAAATATTAGTGAAGTTTTAAAAGGAGAACATATTTATCATTAAATTTTGTTCATATTTTATGGAGTGATACGCATTGTTTAGATAACATAAAAAGTTTCATTAGATGGGAGAAAAAAGTAACACCCACTAAAATGTTTGTAGCCAAAGAAGTACACGCAGAGAAAAAATATTGTTGGAACAATCATATTCTAAGAGCAAAATAGTGTATTTTAAAATTCTTAAAATATGTGTTGTTGGCGCAACAATATATTTTGTGTGATCATGTTTTCTAATAAAAAATATATGATTAAAACAACAATATATATTTTCAGATTTTTAAAATACACTATTTTGCTCTTAGAATATGATTGTTCCAACAATATCTCTTCTCTGGGTGTAGTTGAATTATGAATGCAAGTGATTTCGGAGTACATATTTTTACGTGATAGAAGTCATGATCTTTTTATTATAAATCGATTGAGATCAAAAAAGTAAAAAAAGTTTTAAATTCGACTTGGTCGAGATCAAAAAAGTAAAAAAGTTTTAAATTCGACTTGGTTGAACTTCTTATATCATCCACCATGATAATGCAAAATCAAAATATATTTACCCCACATCTTATGCTGGAGAATCAAATAGGTTATTACCCAAACACATTTCTATTTTTAAGAAGAGCGCGTTCGAATTAAAGAAACGCTAATATATGTGCAGTCGGCTCGGGTATCTTTTCGGAAAAAGCAAACGTAGCTACATCCACAATGCAACTTGAGGACTGCAGTATTTTTCAGGCGAAGTTACTGGTCATAAAGGCATCAAACACAATAAGAATTTTGCCGACAGTCAAGCGGCGCTTCTAGCTTTAAAATCAGACACTGTCACATCAAAGCTAATGAAAGAATGTAAAGAAGAACTTGTGATGAAGAACTTAGTGGCGTAAAGGCATACGAACTAGCTAGAGCTCGGCCTGCCACCAACGGTTACACCGTGCATCATTTTTAAGGTGATCTTGTGCAAACAATTCGAACTGAGGATTTTTTGAAAATACAGACCCAAACGACAAGAAACCCTAGGTGGGTTTTGTTGTGTCAGATCCAGCTCGGATTTTATGGCCCCATCTAAACATGGTTAAATATCGAGTTTTTAAAGAAATTCGGGGCCATATCTCTTAAACCAATGCGAATCTTCTTCTGACCTATGAAGCAAATTTGTAGATAAGGACAAGAATAAAATATTTGGAGAAATAATGAACTCGAAAAGCTACTATTGCCTCAAATTTCAAAATATATGCAAAAATTCCAAAATTTTTATACATTTTGCATTGTATCTCAAAAACCGTTAATTTTTTCTGAATATTTTCGTTTGGACAAATATTCCCTGGAATGTAATACACAACTCTTCAGAACATGTCATGCATGAGAATAAATAAATAAAAAACAAGTAAAAAAAGTATCAGTCAGCTTTGCTGACAGAGATATACCCTCAGCCTGTGTATATTGAGAAAATTGTTTCCCAAAAAACGTATGTGTTCAGGGGGTTTTAAAAATTTTGGATGTATGAACAGACAAAAATGTTGATTAGAAAGAAAGATAAAAAGTTTTGCGGAGGAGATACTTAAAGGAATGGATCGACATTGACCATTATGGAAGAGGATCTCTAGCCACTACATATGGTGCCATAGGGGGTTTTTACACCCTTCGGGCTGTTTGCTCAAGAAGTATGGATTTGCCCCTGAAAAAAATTTTACCAAATTTTGGAGGTCTTAAAGTGAACTTATCCGAAATTTTGTGTTGGAGGTACCAGATGGATAGTCCATATTTGAACCTGATCTATATCTGGTAGATATATTAGGATGTGTAAAGTATGGAACAATTCGGCCACTCCTTTCAAGAGTTACCGTACGAACAATTTTTCCGAACATTTTTGAACTTTTGTGGAGGAGGTACCTGAAGGAGTGGACCGATATAGCTTATCTTCGAACTTAAATTATGTTTGGACAAAATATTACTAAGGCCAAATTTTGGACCGAATCGGCAGATCCGTTCAAGAGTTATCTTCCGCTCCAACCACCTCACACGGTGTCACAGGGGTTTTTTGCAACTTTGGGGCTATTTTCTCAGAAAGTGTGGACTTGCCCATAATGAAACCTGTACCGTCGTATGGAGGGTAGTGAATACAAGTTTCTGAAACAAAAATCAAAGCGATTCGAGAGCAGGTCCTAAACTGAACTTATCCCAAATTTTGTGTGGGAGGTACCCGAAGGAGTGGACCGATTGAGTCCATATTGGAAATTCATCTAAGTCCGGTAGACATTTCACGATTTGCAAAGTATGCACCAAATCGGTTACTCCCTTCAAGAGTTAACGTACGTAAAAATTTTCCGAACTTTTGTGGGGGAGGTACCGGAAGGAGTGGACCGATATAACCCATCTTCGAACTTAAACTAAGTTTTGACAAAATATTACGAAAGCCAAATTTTGGATCGAATCGATTGATCCGTTTGAGAGTTATCGTGCGCTCCAGCCAGCCAGACAGACGGACAGACAGACAGACGGACGGACATTGCTCAATCGACTCCAAATTGTCTGAAACACATTTCGTCCAAACATACTTGGGGTCTAAAACCATTATTTCGATGAGGCACATTTTGCCCGTATGAAAGTGTATATACCCTCGTTAGCATAAATGCTGAGGGTATAAAAAATGTCAATAATGTAGTGAAATCCGAAATGCGAGAATAAACTGTTGGTGTGAACTGTGTTTGAAATACGAGTTGTAAAAGATATGATGCAAAATGCCACTGAAACAACATGAAGTAAGCATTTTAGAGTTTCAGAATGTTCTAAAGAATTGTTGAGAACTTTATTTGGAAGATTTTTGCAAAAGTTTACTTGGTTCAACTCCCAATAGTTTAGCCGATACTGACCAGAATTTCAGCATTATGTCAAATTTTATATATTTTATAGATTTTGATGCCCTAGATGGAGTTTTTCTTATGTGGGTTTTTCAAAAGATAAGTTCTACTAGCTTAGGGCAACAATGTTGATAAAGACAGCAAGGCCAAATTCCTATTCGTTTCTGAGATAAAGGCCTGATAAATGCAAAAAAAGTGTAGATTTAGCCAGGTTTAGATGAGGGCATAAAATCCGAACTGGATCTGACAGGACAAAACCCTACTAGGGTTTTTGTAGTCTAAATATGTACTTTCAAAAAATGCATACTAGAAGTTGTTTGCATTTTCAGTGTTGCATAGTATTATTTAGCCGATATTTGATCTATCCATAGACGAAATTCTCAAAATTCACACAGTCTGAGGGCATATCAACAAAGTTTAGTGATACCTTTTTACTTGTTTTGAACTAAAATTTAATAAAACTAGGAACCACAGAAGGATATTGGTACGCTTAAATGAGGTTCTTTAGGTATCTTTTGTGATGAATTTGCCATATACTGGATAGTACATTAACGGATTCTAAAGATTAATTTTGTTTCTTTACCTGGAGACTTGTTGTTTTCCGTTATAACACTGGAATGAAATGAAAAAAATTAAATCCATTTGTTTTGTGACTATTGTCCTCTTGGAGCGTGAAATAATCCCTCGTCACCAATTTAATGGCATTAAGACCCATTTCAGGTTGGAAATGGCGAAACCCGCGTTATTCTTAACAAAATTACTTGAATGCAAAGACCATTAGAACAGGATTTGAAAAATTATACCATCTTTCGAAAAGTCAATTGGCGGCAACATATGTAAGTCATCGACTTAGATGTAGCCCCTTATAAATATATTACCCAATTATCGGTAGTGGCTGTAATTTGACCTGCGGAATTTCTATAGGGTTGAAAATCCCCATATAGATAAAAAAAACCGGTTAGTTGTGTCGGTTAACCGGTTTTAAAAAAATAGTAATAACTTTATACCCTTCATCATAGGATGGGGGTATATTAAGTTTATCATTCCGTTTGTAACTACTCGAAATAATCATTGTAGACCCCACAGACTATATATATTCTTGATCAGGAAATCACTCTAGCTTCCGAACGGATTGAAGTAGGTGGATGGAATTTTAGTAAAGTCTATTATACATATGTATGTAGGACTTTTGGTGTTGAAAGCGGGCTATGTAGGTCCACGTTTTCGTATAGCCCCCATACAAAGTGACGCGTGACGCGTCTTAGTTTAAGGAAATTTTAGGATATTTGTCCCATTTGACCACCGAATTGGTTGTAATTTGGTATTTTGTGTCTCCAGAGGCTAACAAATATTTCTACCAAATTTTGTTTAAATAGGTCTACGTTTTCGTATATCCCCCATATAAGGCCCCATATATAGTACGCGTCATTTTAAGATATTTTTATTGTATTAGTCCCATTTGGCCACAGAGTCGGTTGTAACTTTGTATTTTGCGTTTCAAGAGGCTAAGAAACATATCTACCATAAAATGTTTACATAGGTCCACGTTTTGGTATAGCCCCATATAACGCCCCATATATAATACTCGTCATTTTAAGATATTTTGCATGTATTAGTCCCATTTGACCAGCGCCTTCATATAGCCCCCACAGGACGGTACCTCCCGATTTTCGGTATTTTGAAGTCTTTGGCCTCAATATTCCACCGAAATGGCTGAAAACATTCCATATGAAATTTGTCTGTATAGGTCTACGCCTTCATATAGCCCCCATAGAACGGTACCTCCCGATTTTCGGTATTTTGAAGGTTGTGGTTTTAATATTCCACCGAAATGGCTGAAATTTGGTGGTTAGTCTTCACTTGGGGTATAAAACATTCCATATGAAATTTGTCGGTATAGGTCACACGCCCTCATATAGTCCCCATAGGACGATATCTCCCAATTTTCGATATTTTTGAAGGTTTTAGCTATACTATACTACCAGTTTTGAAGGGTTTAGCCTCATTATAACACCGAAATGGCTAAAATTTGGTACATAGTCTTCGTTGTGGGTATAAAACTTTCCACCTGAAATTAGTCGGTATAGGTCAACGTCTTCATATAGCTCCCATAGAAAGACATCGCCCGATTTTCGGTATTTTGAAGGTTTTAGCCTCATTATTCCACCGAAGTGGCTGAAATTTGGTATTTAGTCTTTTTCCGGGCTACAAAAATTTCCCTCAGAAATTTGTCGGTATACGTGCACGTTTTGGGGGTACCCCAATAGAACGGTATATTCCAATTTTCGGTATATTGAAGATTTTAGCGTCATTATAACACGGAAATGGCTGCACGATGGCACTTAGTCTTCGTTGAGGGTATAAAACTTTCCACCTGAAGTTTGTCGGTATAGGTCCATGTCTTCATATAGCTCCCATAGAACGGTACCTCCCGATTTCCTACATATAGCTCGTTCTGCACCAAAATACCTGATATTTGGTATTAAGGTTTTGATAGAGGTATGAAACATTCCAGCCGAAATGTGCCGGTATAGGTCGACGTCCTCAAATACCCCCATAGGACCGTACCTTCCGAATTACGGTAACTGAAATTTAGTATTTCAATTGCCATGGGTGTATAAAATATTGCAGAAGAGAATTATCAATATAAGCCCTTTTCTTCTAAAAACCCCATAGAAATGTACTTTCCGATTTTCGGTATTTTAAGGTTGTGTCATCAATAACCCATCGAAACCGGTGAAATTTAATATTTAATCTCCGTTGGTGGTATAAAACTTCCCACCCGAAAATTTTCGGTATTGTTCCATGTTTTTATATACCCCCCATAGAAAGATTCCTCCCAATTTTCGGTATTTTGAAAGTTTTAGCCACAATATTCCATGGGAATAACTGAAATTTGGTATTTAGTCTTCGCTGGAGTTACGAAACTTTCCTTCAGAAATTTATCAGTAAAGGTTAACGTTTTATACAGCCTCCATAGAACGGCGCTCCCGATGTTGTTAACTATCCAAATCTAGAATATCCACGTTTAGGTCTAGTCGGTTTTGTTGAAAAAAAAAAACTGTGTATACTTAATATTACAATGTAGTTTGAATGACGTTACTCATACGTTTTTAAATTAGTACAGTAAACTAAGAACTTGTCGAATTTAAGGTTGTAGAGGGTAACGATAACGAAATACATGTTTGATTCCGGCACGATAATTTTAGGTTCTCAACACATGAAGGAGAATCCAGATTTAATAAAATGCAAACTTAATTCTTTTGGTACACAATTTATATATGTATGTAAGGGTAGAGTGGTTTTAAAAAATCAATGTCCGACATCTATTTTTCCCTTTGAGTTAAAACCAGTCTAATGTAAGGGTTTTTACAATTTTTAGAGCACAATTTCAGTCTTAATTTTACTGTCCCCACTTCGAGCTTGAATGTCAAATAACAGGGGTATTATGTGCAATTTTGTACCTATTTTAAAAACCCGGTTTAAACCGGTAAACCGGTTTTGAATATTGTTGAAAACAGAAAACGGTTTTAGAAAAGAATGAAAACTTCGGTTAACCGAAAACCGTTTTGTTTGAAAAACCGGTCTTTTGGACACCCTAATCTACACATATAGAATAAATAGTTCAAAAATTAAAATAAATAACAAAACGATTGACCTGAAATACCAATATATGCCAAATAAAATATGTCAAGCAAAAGTCGAAAAATTTAAAAAAAAAAGATCCTTTGACTCTTTACAACACCAGCAATACTAACATAATTTAGAACTCTGTTGGTAAATGAAGAAACCAAAAAGAAGTAGAAATGTGGCACTGAACATCTTGTTTATTTTTTTAAGCATTCTCTTCCTAATGCACCAGAAAACCGACATTAAGTGCTATGCAACGCCACAACATTTTTGACACAAAACGGAAACGGATGTGTCTTGTGAAGTCAGTACTGAGTGAGTTGTTGCTCGCTCTTAACAATGTTTGTTGATGGCAGTCAGCCTTTTTCCCTACCTTTGGGCAACATCCTTTGCCAGGAATAATTTGTGCAGTTTGCACTTTTTTCCTTCTTTCTTATTTTCAGTCCACGTCTTTATGGTTCTGTGGCAAGTCAAGTGTTGTTCTTCTTTCTTTCCTAACCCACTCAGCCAAATGAACGAACGAACCAACGCCTTTGCAGAAAAAAAACAAACTCCAAAACAAAGAAGGTGCAAAATGTGCAACTAAATTAACACTAGAAAAGGCTTGAATGTGTTTGTTTAACATCAGGAGCATAAATTTAAAATTTAAGTATTTGGCTTTTTAGCTGTTATTCTTGGTAATGCTGCAACTATTTAGCATATACCATGGTTTTACGTCCAATTTGCCTTGTCACGATGAATCCTTGTGGCTGGAGTAATATTTATGGGGTAGAACAAAATGTGTGTGGGATTGAATGTTGCTATGAAAGGAAAGAAACATTGTCTCTTTCGAATAAAATGATTTAATAAGTATTTGGAGAATTCTGAATGAAATCGGACACTTTTGCATTTTGTTATTTGTGATGCTGTTCCTCAGCAAAACATTTCAGTATAATTTCAGATTTTTGTCACTAACGGTTCCAGAGATAAGCGCCTTCAGAAAGTTGAACTCTGTAAAAACTATATGTAAAGAAATACTCATAATTTCTTTAATATTGGTCCAAATATCTAGTTATCTAAAAAATAGAAAAAAATGCACAGTGCGCGATTTAATATTTAAAATCAATTTTTATCAATGATTGTACTCTTCGATTTTCTTGAATTTTTGTTTTGTTTTTTGTATTAAGCTACTATTAATTACAAAATTTTTAAGTCCTATTTGGTAGTGGGATTCGAATAATTACTTTTTTTCTATTTGGACCAACATTAAAGAAGTTATTAGTATTTCTTTGATATAGTTTTTACAGTATTCGATTTTCTCAGGGCGTGAAATCTCTGGAACCGTTAGTGAAAAAAATCTGAAAATATACTGTTGTTGCTGCATCAGTATTTTTGTTTTAGGTATGTGTGTTCGTTCTTCTGCTCATTCTGGCTCTGGGCCTATATCCAGTTCCATGAAAGTGGCTGTTCGATCTAACAGATCCACTGGAGGTAGATGAGTAGGTTTGGCAGGGCAGTTGAAAAGGTGCAGTGTGTTGTGCGGTCCCATGCCGCATGATGGGCATATGTTTTGCAGGGTGCGATCGATCTTTGTCCTATAAGAATTTAGGCGACTGCAATATCCCTAGAGTAATTGAACAAAAACTACTCTGGTTTGTCGTGGCAGCTGACGCTCCTCAGCTGCAATAGAAGGGGGATATACTGCGAGGACTCTATTCACACTAGATTTGCTCATGGCCTTAGCAACTGCGCCCGTGTGAATGCTATATAAACCTGCTTGATATGCTTGTTGATCTAGGGGTTTTCTCCTGTATCGTCGGACCTCTTCCTCTACAACGTGAATATCATTCTTGATGTGCCTGAGTGTGTTGGGCCTTCCCACCAGATGGTGATTGGGATGACTCCCACGGTAACACCCGAGCAAGAACTGCAACGAAAGCATATCATTGTGTTGCTGTACTGGAAGAATCTTTGCCTACTCATGTAGATGGTGCACTGAAGACATGAGGAGGCGCCCTGTTGTTGTTCTAAGGGCGGCATTCTGACAAGTTTGAATCTTATTCCATTGCGTATCACATAAACTCGGGTACCAAAGTGGCGCCTCATAGCTTACCACAGACTGAATATGTGGTCAACAAGGTTTCTTTATCTGCACCGCAAGTCCTGCCTGCTAGGGACTTGAGGACTTCGTTACTACTGTTAAGTTTGTCGAGAGAACGAGAAACGAAAACGAGAACGTGCTGCCGAATGTGACCCCTAGAATTTTAAGGTAGTTTGTGGTCGGAATTCTGCTACCATCGACCACGACATTCAACTTTCTTTTCGTCTACGCCGTCCGTGTGGGGAACAGAGTTCCCGTAGATTTAGTGGCGGATATCTGCATATTCCTCGAGTGGAAAAATGTGGTACGATCGGCCAAATAGGAGTGCAGTCTTTTACAAATGTCATCAGGGAAGGTACCTTACGTCGGGATCGTGCAATCATCCGCATACCTGGATGCCGTCTGATGGCATTCTCATTGTAAACTGTGGTGGTTTATCCTCGGCAGGAAGAGATCTTATGCGACGAAGTACTCTTCTCTTCGCCCGTCAATCCCGGTGGGCCCGATCAACTGTCGATTGAAATAACTTGCGCACCTCTTCGGGTCAGTCAACGTAACGCCGCCAAACGTGACTGAGGTCCTATTTTCCCGCCTTCCAGGGTTCGAGAGTGACTTAACCGTTGCCCATAATTCACTTATACCGGCTGCAATGTTGCAAATCTTCACATGATTTAACCACTTGTTCCTATTATGCTCGCCGACCAACTTGTTAACCTCCAGCGTCAACTCCTTGACTCTGGGGTCACTGGGTTTGGCTCTACGAAGCTCATCACGCTCATTTGTCAATCCCGTCGCTTTTGCTGGGAAGTTTGGCCTCACTTCTTCTCAGCCAACGCTGTACCCCTCTGGTCGTTTCAGAGGACGGAATGCTACAACTCATGATGTGCATCAAAGTCGCCCAAGACCAGACTGTTATGACCTACCAAAAGCGGTCTAATGCTAGGCTTGTAACCTGAAATACAGTTATTTACTGGAGGGATGTATACGCTCAGCAACTCTATGTCGGCAGTTCTACACCTAACTGCTACCTTCATACATTCCATGTACGGGTCATTAGGGACATGCTCAAGCGGGATAAGTCTCTACTGAACAGACTGGTGCTATAGGAAAGCTATGGGTGAAGCTGCGGATGTGACAAACCAAGCACAAATATATTGGTCCTAGGTTTTCCTCCGTCCCGGCACGGACCAAAAGAACCCAGAGCACGAATTCAGAAAAAAATACAGATACAAAATATTTACACTGAGGTGGCAGCCGCTGGCCAGAACAAGGATGTTGTGTGGTTCCGAGTCAATCCGGTACGAGAGAACCCGCTGTCGTGGGTTTGAAAATATAAAAAATATAATGGAAATCAAAAACCACTTTTTCTAAAAGTGTCCAAACCATTTGCGCTGTATATCATGAGGAAGAAAATAAAATTTTATTGCTAATTAAACAAGTGAATAAATGGATTACTGACATACATACATATCCAAGCAAGGATCAATTTCTTTAATTTGTATGTTTATGGGCAGACTGCTCTTCCCCAGCATAAAACTATTCGTTGTCATCAGGATCACAAGGATTAACTTCAATCCTCTTAAATTGCTCCTGGTCAAAATTTTTTTTAATGTTTGTGGGGGAGTTTCCCGGTCATGACCAACGTGTGGAGAAAATGTTACGATGCGTAAAAATTGGATCAATTGGTTACATTCTTCCATAATTATATTGTGTATTTGCCGGCCTTACTGTTTGTATAGTCGAAAATACATAGCTTTATCTTCTCAAAATTGTCTGAAACGGAACATATGAAGGGTCTGGAAATAAAGGGAGGTTCCTTAAATAAGTTCACAATAAAAGTGTTCTAGGTACAACAACACCTTGTAATAAAACACATATCCGTAGTTTCACTTCAACACTTTCCAACACTTACTAATTAAAAGTAAAACATCTTCAGTATCCTTCTGCAGCATACATTTATGCACTACTTAGCAGAACTATTTACTTACTTATTAATATTTTCAGTTAATTGCCGCGACAGTTTACTCGTTGCTAGGGAACGGGAGCTTAATTAAGATGTCATCTGTAAAGTAACATAAACTAAGTAAATATGTACAATAGTGAGTGCAACAGTTCCCTTAGAGTCAAACGAAACTTAAATTTGGCACTAAATAGTTTTACAACCCAACTATTTCACAACCGCCTTAAATAACATGAAACTATTTTTAACATGCCAAATACCATTACCCCACAAAATGGTCTCTCCTCTAAAAAACGATGTATAAACGTTCTAGACCCAGCAACATGAACAGCACCAGAAAGTGTCAAGAAAATCGTAAAAATGGCAGCAATTAAGAAAGTCAGTGAATGTTAAAAATTCACAACACAAATTGGTAACAAGCGTTAATGAGTTTGCAAAAAAAAGTTGTTATGTTCCTTTACCATCGTCATCTGGAAAACTCATCAACAAGGTAAATTGCGCTAAGGCTTGAAAGGTACTAAATGTACGGAGATATGGTATAACCTTTAATACTTGAAGCGTCATGAAATGTTGCATTTAGTTGATGTTAATGATGCAGTTGTGTACGAGAGAATAAAAAGAGGAATACAAATCAAGTCATAATTAGTGATTTATTACTCAAGTTTTAATTGACGATATTGCAGACTTTGTAAAAAGTTTAAGAAGAACCAATAATGTATAAGATGATTTTATACCTTTTGATTATTTTTCTTTTTTCCAGCTATAATGACATAAGAAGTGTATTGTAATATTATATCCAGAAAAGTTGCATATACAAGCCACCGATGTGCTCAGTCAATAACTTAATTTGAATACTCATGATCGTTAATAAGAAGACCCACATGGATCCCACGGGACTTCAATAAAGATACCAGCTGAAATTCTATAAAGAGAACTACTGACCTTATACTTCAATAAAGAGACCAGCTGAAATTCTATAAAAAGAACTACTGATCTTATACATCTTTCTGAATAGAATGATGGATGGGTGCACGATAAAAAACCCAAAAATATAACGTTAGACCTGGTATAGAATTTCATTGTTTTTATTTTATTATTATTTATTTATTTTTTTTTGTATTTAGTTGGCCCTCAGGAGAACATGGTCCTATTAACTGATTACGATTGTTCTCTATTTGTTGCTTTATTTCTCCAATTTTAAATAGCGCGTTTTTCGATCTCGTTTTCCACTTGTTTTCTCCATCGAAGCCTTGGGCTTTCAGTTCTGCATGGTCCGCCATGCGGCCCGTATTTATACGTCTTTTTAGTGGGATCATCATAGCTCATTCTTATGGCATGTCATGACCTAGCCAACGCAATCAGTATATCTCGATACGTTTAACTATACTGATGTCGTGATTCATACGACGTCGATATTCACCGTTAAGGCATATTGGCCCGTACATCATTAGAAGAATTTTTCTCTCAAACACACCAAGCACTGCCTTATCTATTTGCACAAGTATCAGCGTTTTATAAAGTGTTATGTTTTGTTTGACGAGATTTGGCTTGATTTCTATTTTAGACTGCTTACTTAATCCAAAGTAGCATCTGTTGACCTATGCTATTCTTCTTCTTATTTCTCAACTGATGTTCTTTATTGTGTTTTTTGCGGTGCCAAGGTAGACGAAGCCTTTAACTACCTGAAAAGTATAGGAACCTGTTTCCACAATTGGCCGGCTAACTAACATGTGTCGTAAAACTTGGGTTTGGGCGTCAGGTTAGTAACTATGAAAGATGACGAACCCCGTAAACGTTTTAAGGGCCATGATCTGCGAATCTGCACCTGGAATGTTCGCACTCTGTATAGAGAAGGTGTAGTCTACGCATTGGCATCAAACCTATGCTTCTACGTAGGCTGCTACAACAACAATCACAACAACAACGTATTGGCAGATATAGTTGAAAAGTACAAGGCCCACAATACTGCCATACAGAATATACGATGGATTGGGAAAGGCGTCAAAACAACACCTAATGGCGACGCACTGTTTATAGCTACCATGACACAAAGCATGAGTTTGGTTCAGGATTTTTTAGTTGTTCGGAGGATAAAACACCTGGTCTCCAGCTTCACCCCAGTAAATTAAAGACTCGCTACAATTCGATTAAGAGCAAAATTCTTCAACATCAGCTTTATTTGCATTCATTCCATGCAAACAGCCGCAAAATCCATACTTGGATACCAGAGACCTCCACCAAGGAATCCATGTTATGACCAGGAGTGTCGTGCTGCTACCGAAGAGAAAATGCGGCATATAAAGCTACTCTACAATCAGTAGCAATGTGTAGCGCACGTGAGAGAAATCGGAAGAAAAGGAGTGAAGAGAAACGTCTCTTCCACAGGAAAAAGAAAAAAAATGGAAAGACGGGAGTGTGAAAAAATCAAGATGTACAGGAGCCAGAATGAAGTCCGAAAGTTCTACTAAAAAGTGAAACATCAAACTGATGGCTTTGGTACAGGCACATCCTCCCATAGAGATAAGCAAGGTAATTTGGTAACTGATACAGATAGTGTGCTCAGGATATGGAAAGAATATTTTTCCAAACTGTTGGTATCCGATAGTGGTGAAGACGGCGAAGATACCACAGATTCAATCGCAGAAGATGGTATTGAATGTATACCACCCGGCCAAGATGAGGTAATGACAGCAATAAACCGGCTGAAGAATAATAAGGCAGCAGGAACTGATGGCTTACCAGCCGAGATGTTTAGGACATCTTCTCGCATCGTTTTGATTTTTCTTGCAACAGGTTGCCCTCAAGGCCCCTATTACGAGAAAATGACCCGAAAGCTGTAAAGCTGGTGCGCACGACAACTCTCGAACTGAATACTTCTTTGGTCTACACTTTGCATATCGAAATATTTCTTTGAATATTAGATGAAATATTTTGCCTAAACTTAGTTTATGTTCAAAAGTGGTCGGTCCACTTTTTAGGGTTCAACATTTTGATTCAAGTACAGTTAATGTTCTGTTCGGCGATCATTTGGAGATTTTTACCGAAGGTACTTCAAGTAGCCCTGTTTACATTATGTTTTTAGTGGGCAAGTGCATATTTCTTGATATATTGGTCTAAAAGCTCTTAAGTGTATGGTGGCCCACTGAAATGACTAGTGGGCGCAATATCCAAAAAAGACTAAGAACTTTTGAGTTTAACAGCCTGTTTCACTATGTCGAAAGAAAATGAAAACGAACGAAAAACAACTAAACGCGTGTATGTCTGGAAAACCAAAGTCTAGGTGTTTTTCGTTCGTAATAATTTTCTTTCGACATAGTGAAACAGGACCTCAATCTAAATCCATTATTTTGTCGGCAAATTCATACTCCCAAAATTCTGAAAACCCCTATATACATACAAAAGTGTTTCAATTTATCACACAGGCTGAGGGTATACCTCTGTCGGCAAAACCGACTGATACTTTTTTTACTTGTTTCATTGAATTTTTACCGCATGTAATATTTATGATCCGGATAACGCTTATATTAAGTTATGGTTTTTTCAAGCATCCTGTGGACATGAATTGTTAAACGAATACTAAATTCCAAATTTCAGCATTTTCAGTGGGATATTGAGGCCAGAACCTTCAAAATACCGAAAATCGATAGGTGTCGTTCCTCCCGACAAATATCAACTGGAAAGTTTTATTCCCTCAACGAAGACTAAATAAAAAATCTCAGACTTTTCGGTGGAATATTGAGTCAAAATAACGAAAATCGGAAGGTACCTTGCTGTGGGAGCTATATTAAAACAATCAAAACGTGGACCGATAAAGCCCATTTGCAATACCAAAAATCCTATTATTACTAGGAAACTTCTATACCAAATTATAAAGCTCTATCTTAAATATTGCGAGTTCAACAAACAGGCAGAGGGACATGGTTATATCTACGTAGAATTTTATGCTGATCAAGAATACATATACTTTATAGGGAGTACCATATTGCGTAGTTGGGTTTTGTTGTGTCACATCCAGCTTGAATTTTAAGGCCCCATCTGGGCTATATCTCTGAAATCAATGTGAATCTTCATCTGACCTCTGAAGCAAGTTTGTAGATAAATATTTGGAGAAATAACGATCTCGAAAAACTATATCTATTGCCTCAAACTTTATAAAATATCGAAAATTTCAATAATTTGTATACAAGGGTTATGAATTTTTGAAATTTTTCTCAAAAATGATTTCCTGTAGTGAGAATGAATGAAGCATTTTAGAGTTTCAGAATGTTCTGAAGAATTGCTGAGGAGTTGATTTTGAGGTTATTTGGATGGAGCTTTTCTTTTGTGGTCTGTTCAAAAGATAAGCTCTACTAGAGCTACAATATTGCCAAAGACAGCGAGGCCAAATTCCTAATCGTTTCTGAGATAAAGGCCTGATAAATGCAAAAAAAAAAATGAGTTTTAGCCCAGTATAGATGAGACCATAAAATCCGAACTGGATCAGACAGGACAAAACCCTACTAGGGTTTTTTGTAGTCTCAATATGTGCTTTCAAAAAATGCATGCTAGAAGTTGTTTGCATTTTCAGTGTTGCACAGTGCAATTATACCCTCCATACTATGGTGGAAGGAATAAAAATATACTGTATTCGAAAGATGTTTTCTATTATCCATGCTCGCGGAAAATAATATACTCATTATGTTACCTTTTTTCCTGTAAAAAAGAAATGTTATTGACATGTTGTAAAAACTATTTCCTCATATGTAACAAAAATGCAAATGAAATACTTTTTTTTCGGACAACCATCGACATAGCCATTTATAGTTTATTGTCTTGTACTCAGCAAAGTAATCATAAACGTTAATGAAGGAGAACATTTGCACAAACATCTAGAAATATTACAACATTGGTGCATAGCTAGCAACAAACATTTCCTGCTAGAATTGAATGGCAGGCAGAGCCTGATGAACATGTTTCGAATATAAAATAATGAATGTCGGCCTATAATGGCCTCTTTCATAATTTGGTATTTTTGTTTTTTGTAGTTTTCTAGTCATTTCCATAAACCTGTCAACGAAGCCGTCAACCCATCCTAACACACCAGCCAATGGAGATGATCATTTATTAGTGAAGGCGAAATGCGACGATAATCACACCAACTTTGAATATGTTAGGCAATGACAATTGTTTGTACAGTGGGACATTATAGAAGACAATAACACTGCTCAACAAAATTGAAAAAGTTGAATGTTTCAGACGAAGTTGCAGTTGTTTCTAGATGAAATCGGCGAGTTATTTTCAAATCCGGTCCCGGTTTTTCTCCATCAGCTCTTGTTTTTGAGATATAGCTCAAAATCGGTTTTTACGAGTTTAACCCAGACTTTCGTTATTTTCGGATACAAACAAATATTTTTTGTGGGTTTTTCGACATTAATGTATTAAGGAGATGTTGTACGCTCAATACAAATCGGTTTTGAAATATTTATGTTGAGTATATATCAAAAAAATATGGAAAATATACGACGGACCTTGTAAAAATTGCTTATTTTGAGTACTTTAAGCTGTAATTACGTCATTGGGGGAAGTCATAGGATCTTCATATGGCAATGTGGATATGCTTAGGGTGTCTACTATATAGTCCAGTATTCAAATATACAATATAAAGTTCATAGCGCCCATGATTCGGCCATAACCTAAAAATCATCATGAAGACTGCCATTGAAAAGTATATGGCTTATGTGGTAATGATATCACCGGTAAATTATTTCCCTTTAGCAGTCTTCATGGCGATTTTTAGGTTATGGGCGAATCATGGGGGCTATGAACTTTATACTGTACATTTGAATACTGGATTATATAGTAGACACCCTAAGCATATCCGGAGTACCATATGAAGATCCTATGACTTCCCCCAATGACGTAATTACAGCTTAAAGTACTCAAAATATGCAATTTTGACAAGGTCCGTCGTATATTTTCTATATTTTTTGATATATACTCACCATAACTATTTCAAAAACGATTTGTATCGAGCGTACAACATCTCCTTAATATATTAATGTCGAAAAACCCACAAAAAATATTTGCTTGTATCCGAAAATAACGAAAGTCTGGGTTAAACTCGTAAAAACCGATTTTGAGCTATATCTCAAAAACAAGAGCTGATGGAGAAAAACCGGGACCGGATTTGAAAATAACTCGCCGATTTCATCTAGAAACAACTGCAACTTCGTTTGAAACAAAAGTCCTGTTGACCAGTGTAATAGTTGTACAAATGTGTTATTTGAGTGCTATACTTGAATGTTAACAGTTGTTAAAGAATTTCAACCTTTTTTACCCACTGTCGAATGGAAGGAAAACTTTTACTTACGAATTTATTTATTTTTTTCTATTTTTTGTATTACGTATTCACTGTACAACCCAAAGACACTCCTTAGTGTTGAAACACAGGGTAGGCGATTGCCTGTTGACTTGTCAATGAAAACAACGAATAATTATGCAAATTATGAAAAGGACAGACAGACAGGCACAAAGACAGTCAACATAGCGATTCAAAATATTCAATTGACAGTAAAAAAGTAGATAAACGTTTGCCGATAGAGAAGACAGTCAGAAGAAATGGTCAAACAGAGATAGCAATGGAGATGTTTGCAACCAATTAGAGTAGATAGAGGTGTTTATGAACGAATATTAATGACTTTTGCTGGGACATTTGAATATCATTATTCTTGACTTTTCATTTTCAATGTCGTGCAGAATTGTATTCTTATAAGAAGCATACCCTCTAACAATACCCAATTTAATATTTAAAAGTTGGCAGCCAGAAGTTCATCAATTTAAAGCGTCATTTAATAAAAGCATCATTTATTTCAGCTAAGGTTTCAGTTTATATGTATATTCCTTTTTGTAAAGCATTGCCTTTATGTTTCATTCATCTACGTTGAAATATTTTTCAATTAATTTTGCTACAATTTTGCCAATTTATTTTGCTGTTTTTGTTTTTTTCTTTTTCGTTTGCCACTCTGTTTCACATGAACTATTTCCGTAAGTCATTGCTAAATTATCCCTCCCAAATGAATTGCAAATTGAAAAATGTTTTAAAAAGTAATGTGGTTTATTTTTTATTCTGCAGTTTTAAAGTGGTAGTTTAAGCCATTTCAAATTAAATTTGTTTGTTTTAAAGTTTGAATTTACAAATAAATGGATAGGAAATCTTGAGTTGAGTGGATATTGGAAAATAGCAATGTTTAGGATATGAAGAATATCGTCTTACCATTTAAGCAAGTTACAAATCAGTTTTTTGCCGACATAAATATTCCATTACTCTCTAATAGTAAAAAATTTTTGATCCAATACTATATAAATTGTTTTAATTAAAATCAAAGTTTTAGTTTGTGACCAGGGTTTCGGAGTCGAGGTGTTTTTGGCTCGACTCCGACTCCAGGCGAGTTTTTTTCACGACTCCGGCTCCGACTCCGACTCCGGGTCGACTCCGAGAGTGAATTCCTATACAACTAAAAATGAATAAAATATGCAACATTTTTTAACTTTTTCCTATATTTTGGCATATATAGGGTAATGTGTTAGTTTTTCCTTACATATTCATTAGAAAGGGCATTCGTTCAAATACATTCGAACATATCAATATTGTTTCTGCCGAATCTTACATTGAAAAATAGCAAAGTTAGAAAGTTTTCCTTTTTGCACGAGTATATTCTGGACGGAATACTTCCGCGTGAGAAAATCTTTAAGCTTTCAAAATATGTGAAAATAAAGGGGCAATACAAATCATAAGAACTACATGCAATAAAAATTATAAGCAATTCATGACCAAGTTTCAAACTGGATCTTAGCCAACATTTTAGTGTGCTTAGCCTTAATTTGTACTTAATTGTTACTCAATTTTTTCGCAGATTTTTTTCTTCATCTGAAAGAGAAAGATGTTACGAAGATTTGAGGCCGTCTACGAAACCCTGTTTTATTAAAGCATTTTGCGTTGCCAACTCTAGCTCGAATACCAATAAACCAATTGTCATATATTTTTGTGGCCGATTTCGAGAAAAACACAGTTTACATGTTGCATACAAAATAAAATTTATTTTTCCCATCCAACGCTCATACTAAGGCAATATTGTTCCGATCGACTTAAAAAATTTACCACATATTCTATGCTTTTTATACTTTCTACTTTTTTCTGAAATTTATAAGTAGGAATCACCCCTTAAACTAAAATTCAGCGCTCACATTTTGAACTTTGGTGTGGAGTGGATAATTTTTGTGAAATATTTGAGATATATTGTGTACACCACTCAGTACGTAGACAGATGGATGATGGATGAAACAATATCTCCAAACGGAGATATAAAGCTATTTTCTCAGTGAGGGATTTGGGTCAATCAAAAAAATCATTATGTCATAACTCAGAAATTTCAGCTATGGGATCAATTGGGGCTTTCATTCCGAAAAGGAATTTTTCCTCCCCCAGATAAGATTTTCCATAGAGACCACAATGTCTTTAATAGAAAACAAGACTGACTTCTCATAAAAACAAGATAAGAATACGAATATACCTTTGTGATAAGACCAGTAAGACTTCTGACGAAAGAGGTAAAAGGTCCAAACTTAATTCGATTGTCATATAACTTTACTTTTGTTTGCAAAAATGTAAAGAATCAATTGGATCAACAAAACAAATAAAAAAGTATCAGTCGGCTTTGCCGACAGAGATATACCCGATATACCCTCAGCCTGTGCAAATTAAAACACTTTTTTCACAAAAAACTTATGTATTTTGTAAATTTTGGTCGTATGAACCAACAAAAATGTTGATTAGGATTAAAGTTCTAACATTTTGCGGAAAAGGTACTTAAAGGAATGGACCGACATAGACCATGGGGGTGCCATAGGGGGTTTTTACACCCTTCGGGCTGTTTTCTCAAGAAGTATGGACTTGCCCCTGAAACAACTTTTACCATCGTAATTGAGGCAGCGAATGTAAGTTGCTTCAGCAAAAATCAAAGTGATTCAATAGCAGGTCTTAAAGTGAACTTACCCAAAATTTTGTGTGGGAGGTACGGGATGGAGTGGACAAATATAGTCGATATTCGAACCTGATCTATATCTGGTAGATATTATGAAAATGTGTAAAGTATGGACCAATTCGGCCACTCCCTTCAAGAGTTACCGTACGAACAATTTTTCCGAACATTTTTGAACTTTTGTGGGGTTGGTACCTGAAGGAGTGGACCGATATGGCTTATCTACGAACTTAAAGTAAGTTTGGAAACAATATTACAAAGGCCAAATTTTGGCCGGAATCGGCATTTCCATTCGAGAATTATCTTGCTCTTCCACCCATAAACATGGTGTGATAGGGTTTGTTTTTCAACTTTCAGGCTATTTTTTCAGGAAGTATGGACTTGCCCCTGAGGAAACTTGTACCTTCGTATAGGTGACAGTGAATTCAAGATGTTACAACAAAATCCAAGGCGATTCGAGAGCAGGTCCTAAACTGAACTTTTCCGAAAGTTTGTGTGGGAGGTACTCGAAGGAGTTTACCGATTGAGTCCATATTGGAACCTCATCGAAGTCTGGTAGAAATTTCATAATGTGCAAAGTATGGACCAAATCGGTTACTCCCTTCAAGAGTTATCGTACGCACAAATTTCCCGAACATTTTCGAACTTTTGTGGGGGAGGTACCGGAAGGAGTGGACCGATATAATCATCTTTGAACTTGAACTAAGTTTGCACAAAATATTACGAAAGCCAAATTTTGGACCGAATCGCTAGATCCGTTCGAGAGTTATCTTGCGCTCCAACCACTACACACGGTGTCATAGGGTTTTTTGTAACTTTCAGGCTATTTTCTCAGGAAGTATGGACTTGACCAGGGACGTACGCAGGGGGGGGCACTGGGGGCCCGGGGCCCCCCCCCCCCCCCCGAAATGGATTGGTCGAACAAAATTTGGCAAGCTACAGTAACAAATTATTACATATTTTCTTTCTCATTAACATTTTTTTATTATTGGAGATTTCAAATGAAATGAAAACTTATCTTTTTCTGTTCTGAAAATATGCATCATTAATAAGTTTTTTAAGAAATGTTTTCAAATTTTTTTGTTTGGGCCTATACTCTAATGAAATCTGAATTACTTCTTCAGGTCATATCATTCCACTATTAAATACGAATTCCGTAATGAATATACTACATGTTTGTTATATTATATTCGAGGTATATAGAGGTCTCGAGGCATTACACTCAATGGACGTGCATGAAAAATTTTCTATTGGATAAAATGTATGAAGGGTTTTGCGTGGACTATATCTTAAAGCCAGTTAGAAATTTTTCTCACTGGCTTCATCAAAATTTTGTTATTCTATTTTAGGCAAATTGGTTGCTAAACAGTAGGAGAAAGTAATTACGTAAAATGAATTTGTTTGTGTCAAAAACTGCTAAAATCTGATATATTTGGCAAATCCACTTGAATTTTTCAACACCGTCCAACATTTTTAAAGTAGTCGTGTGTAAACAACTTCTATCGAGAATTTTATTTTTTACTTGGGTATTGTTTTTTCAGATCCAGCTAAGATTTTATGTCCCCATCTAAAAATTGCTAAATATTGAATTTTTCGAACAAATTGGGGCTGTATCTCAGAAACCAATTCGAATTTTGCTTTGACGGTTTCAGGAAACATAAAGATAAGAAAACAATTAAAATATTTTTACAAAAAATCGACTCGAAAAACTGCATAAGCGCTATAAAATGTATGCAATATCTGAAAATACCACAGTTTTGATATAGTTTGCACCATATCTTCCAAGCTTTCAAATTTGTCGTAATGATATCTTTGAAAAAAATATTCGCTGAATGTGATACACAATTCATTTTAACATGCCTTTGTTGTCTAATGTCTCTATCACGGTGTACCTAGAATATTTTCCAACGATCATTTAATAAATATATCAATAAGTCACAACGAATTTCCAAATATGAGAATAACATGTTCGTGTCAGCAGTGTTTGATATACATGATGTAAAAACAACGTGAAGGAAGCATTTTACATCTTCACAATGTTCCAAGGAATTGTTATGCGCTCTTTTTGGAAAATTTTCTGTAAAGGTAACATGGTCCAGCTCCCAATGGTTTAGCAGCTATTGACTAGAATTTCAGAAATAATGTCAAATTTTCTATATTTAATCGATTTTTTGTATGACATATAAGTTCTGCTGCCTGAGGTCGGTAAATACTGGAAAACAAATAATGCGAAAAAACTCATTTTAGACTGGTTTAGATAAAGCCATAAAATTCGAACCGGATATGAATAGTCGAAACGAAAAATATCTATTAGAAGTTGTTTGCATTTTTAGTGTTGCACAATTGTACCCTCAGCCCTTAGGGCCTCTAGGTCAATACGTCTGTCTGTATCTCTGTTTGTCTAGCAGGATGGAGCGCATGGTAACTGTCGACCGGATCAACTGATTTGGTCAAAGTTTTTGATTACGTAATATGTTAAGTTTAATTCAAATCGGTACCACCGCCATAAAAGTTAAAAAATGTTCGCTAAAATGGTGCATTCAAAATTAATAATTTAGTCAAGGTGCATACTATATGTCTCGAAGAGAGTAATCGATTCTATCTAAACTTTGCACATCGCAATATTTCTTCTTTGACATAGATCGAGCCTAATATGGGTTATATAGGTCCACTCCTTCAAATATCGTAAAATTGCTTCCAAATGTACATCAAGTTCCAAGAGAATATGTTTGGACAACATCTTCAGTTATATCCCTCATAAAAGTTCAACATAAGCGCAGTTTCAATACTGTTGGAGGATCCTTTGGACATTTCTTTTTGTTGACAATTGTAGTCTTGTTTACTGCGATATCCTATTTGTCGTGCGCAAGTCCACGCTTCCTGACAAAGCTCAAAATACGATTTTTTTTAATTCGTTACCAACTGATTTCAAGTTATGACAAATATAAAACTCTTTTGGACACAAGTGGTCCTTCTTGATTAATTTGCTTATTATTAGCGAATAATTATGTGAGATTCTTAAAAGATCGATTGTTATTTCCCAAAACTATGTAACATTTGAAGCAATACATTTAATTTAAGAAATTTTTAAATTCTAGTTTCAATAAGTTGCAAGAACTGAGTCCAGCAAAGTGTTTAATATCATCGAGTCCAAAAACGCCCACTCGTACAATTAAAAAATGAATGCTTCTTCTGTACGAGTAACATTATACCGAAAGTAGAGAATACAGCCGAAACAACAATCAAGTAATTTTTTCGACTTAAAGTGTTTTGTCACGATTTAGCTAAGAGTTTTCCGATTGATTTCTGATATTGGTTTCTGAGATATTTGTTCGACCATGCTTTGGCATAGCCCAAACATGGGTTTTGTAGCCTCATACAGTACTGCGAGAAGGATTCGGAGTATATGAGTCGTGTTCTGTATCGTACGATTTTAAATTTCTGAAGATTATAATTCTTATTCTTAGGCTATCGACACAATATCTAGATATATAGAAGTCCAAGCTGCACTAGCGGATTCGAGTTATTCTTCTTTTTCGAGGTATTTAATTCATAGAAGTCGAAAAAGGGGTTATGATCGGGTATATCCTCCAACACATTTAACCCGTATATAACTTAATTCGTCCTACTCGCGAATAGAATTATATTGGGATTGGATTATGAGAAATCCCAAAATGTAATCTAAGATCTTCGAAATACTGAGAATCTTGTGATAGCAAAAACAATTGCAATTCTCTGCGGTTGTAAAATTCTGGGTTATAACATTCCGTGGACCTACATGATTTATTTTCAATTCTAAATATACGAGGACTTATATTTTATACTCTTTAAAAAATTATAATTGTACGAGCATTGGTTGCAGTTTACGCCCCGCTACAATCCTGTACATTTTGGAAAAATATACATTAAATCCGGAAGTTTTGATATAGCTTTCTGGCCAAGTCGAAGAAAGGAAAATACATTAAAATATGTAAATATATTTGTACCCTAAATACTATTAAATTTATATACTCTGTGTCAATATTTCATATAGAATCAACGAACAAACCCTTTAAAATAGCTTTACGTAACGCTACACAACATTTCAAAATTTCATGATTTTTGGTATAGTTGGGCCCCCCCGAAATGAAATCCTGCGTACGTCCCTGGACTTGACCCTAATGAAACTTACAGCGTCGTATAGAGGACAGCGAATACAACTTGCGTGAACAAAAATCAAAGCGATTCGAGACCAGGTCCTAAACTGAATTTTTCCGAAATTTTGTGTGGGAGCTACCCGAAGGAGTGGACCGATTGGGTCCATATTGGAACCTCATCTAAGTTTGGTAGAAATTACACGATGTGCAAAGTATGGACTAAATCGGTTATTCCCTACAAGAGTTATCGTGCCCACAAGTTTTCCAACAATTTTTTATCATTTGTGGGGGACGTACCTGAAGGACTGGACCGGTATGACCCATCTTCGAACTTAAATCGAATCTGGACAAAATATTTCGATACCCAAAACTTGAACCGAACCGATTGATCCGTTCGAGAGTTATCGTGCGCACCAGCCTGCCAGACAGACAGACAGACGGACGGACATTGCTAGATCTACTCAAAATTGTCTGAAACGGATATCGTACAAACATACTTGGGGTCTAAAACCATTATTTCGATGAGGCACATTTTTGGTCGTATCCCTCTTTAGCCTAAAGGCTGAGGGTATAATAATGATGAATAGACTACACTTCAGAGGATAGTAAATATCCTGTTAATTGTCCTTTAACTTAGTATAATATACTGTTTGCATATATGTTTTTTTATACTTTTCTTTCAAAATAAATAATGATTTTTAAAAAAATGTTCTTGTTCCAAATTTAATATTTTATTTCTATAACGTGGAAAAAATTTCGCCCGGAGTCGGAGTCGAGTTATTTTTTTCGACTCCGACTCCAGCAAAATTGCTCGACTCCGACTCGTAGACTCCGACTCCGAAACCCTGCTTAAAACTAAGAAAAGTTGTCCATTTCTCTCTTTTTATACCCTCAGCCTTTAGGCTAAAGAGGGTATTTACACTTTGATACGGCCAAAAATGTGCCTCATCGAAATAATGGTTTTAGACCCCAAGTATGTTTGTACGATATCCGTTTCAGACAATTTTGAGTAGATCTAGCAATGTCCGTCCGTCTGTCTGTCTGTCTGTCTGTCCGTCTGTCTGTCTGGCTGGTGCGCACGATAACTCTCGAACGGATCAATCGATTCGGTTCAAATTTTGGGTATCGAAATATTTTGTCCAGATTTGATTTAAGTTCGAAGATGGGCCATATCGGTCCACTCCTTCAGGTACCTCCCCCACAAAAGTTCAAAAATGTTCGGAAAAATTGTCCGCACGATAACTCTTGAAGGGAGTAACCGAATTAGTCCATACTTTGCACATCGTGACATTTCTACCAGACATAGATGAGGTTCCAATATGGACCCTATTGGTTCACTCTTTCGGGTACCTCCCACACAAAATTTTGCTTAAGTGCAGTTTAAGGCCTGCTCTCGAATCGCTTTGATTTTTGTTGCAGCCACTTGTATTCACTACCCCCATTACGACGATATTATTTTTTTCAGGAGCAAGTCCATATATCCTCGGATATCAGCACGAAAACTGCAAACAACCCATATAATACCATGAGTCGTAGTTGGAGTGCACGATAACTCTCGAACGGATCAACATATTTGGTTAAAATTTTGGGTCTTTCAATATTTTGTTCAAACTTAGTTTAAATTAGAAGATAGACCATATCGACCATATAGACCACTCCTTCCGGTACCTCCCTCATAAAGGTTCAAAATATTTCGCCAAGATTGTGGGCATGATAACTCTAAGAGGGAATAACCGAATTAAGCCAAACTTTGCTATTGGTAATATTACTTTCAGGCATAGATCGAGTTCTAATATGGACTATAGCGGTCCACTCATTTGGGTACCTCCCACACAAAATTTGGAAAAAGTATAGTTTAACAACTCCTCTCTGATCTTATTAATTTGCAGCAGCAGGTTGCACTTGCGGCCCCTGTTACGACGGTGTAATTTTTTTTTTTTCGTGGGAAAGTCCATACTTCCTGAGATAATGACCCAAAAAGGTCCAAAAAAAAATTCTACCGGCACCACCTAAACTGGCTAATGTGTAAAATAACCCTTTAAGAGAGAACTCGATTTAGCTCAAACTTTGTAAATTGAAAAGTAAAATTGTAATATTTAAATTCAGAAAATTAAGTACAACATATTTAATTATATAGTCTGTAAGGAAAATATCCATAGACTAATAAAGAAACAAAATATTTCCTACAGATTTGTATTAGGTCCGAATATGTACTACATCGGATCACTCCTATACCACTACCCAAAATTTGGAAAAAATGCACTCGTCTTGGATCATTCTGAATTTGGTTGCAACATGTAGTTTTTTGCGGCCCTTTCCATTCTGGAAAATTTTCCCAACAGCTAAAAAACATACAGAAGTATTGTGTTAACTTTTTTCTTCGGGTACGTGGCTGAGGGTATATCTCTGTCGGCTCAGCTGACTGATACTTTCTTACTTGTTGTTGCTTTATTTTAGGGCTGCTCATACAACTACAAACATATTTTGTTATTGTGTTGGTTTTGAAACACAAACATTTTGATAGTTTCCCAACATACCGTTCAGTCTGATTTTATAAAATTAACGAAAAATAATTCGTATAAATACATTCTTCAATTACACGGATAAGCTAATAATTAGCATAAACATTCATTATTTTCAAGAGCGCCCATATGGCGGTACCACCCGATCTCAGGTATTTTGAGGATTTTATCTTCATTTTTGCCCGAATTAGCTGTCATTTGGCATTTGAGATTTCCAATGATACAGACATTTCCCCACCAAAAATTGTGAACATAGGTCCAGGTTTTGGTATAGCCCCCTTATAGCGGTACCACCCGATTTCAAGTATTATGAGGATTTCATCTTCATTTTGAGGTAGAATTGGCTGTAACTTGGCATTTGGAGTTTAGTTTTATTTGAGAGATTCCATCATGAGAAAGAATATATTTATTGAGACTAAGCGACAAATTATTTCCTGGTTTTAAGTGCATTTCTAAATAAAACACTGAAACTTAATTTTTTTAAATTATATTTTATCTTCGAGTTAGTTGGTTTGTTGGGTTGTCTTGTGTAATGAAACAAGTAAAAAAGTATCAGTCGGCTTTGCCGACAGAGATATACCCTCAGCTTGTGCAAATTGAAACACTTTTTTCACCGTATGAACCGACAAAAATATTGATTAGGATTAAAGTTCAAACATTTTGCGGAAAAGGTACTTAAAGGAATGGACCGACATAGACCATGGGGTTGCCATAGTTTTTACACCCTTCGGGCTGTTTTCTCAAGAAGTATGGACTTGCCCCTGAAACAACTTTTACCATCGTGATTGAGGCAGCGAATGTAAGTTGCTTCAACAAAAAGCAAAGTGATTCAATGGCAGGTCTTAAAGTGAACTTATCCAAAATTTTGTGTGGGAGGTACGGGATGGAGTGGACAAATATAGTCCATATTCGAACCTGATCTATATCTATATTTTGGCCGGAATCGGCATGTCCGTTCGAGAATTATCTTGCGCTTCCACCCATAAACATAAGTATGGACTTGCCCCTGAGGAAACTTGTACCTTCGTATAAGGGACAGTGAATACAAGACGTTACAACAAAAACCAAGGCGATTCGAGAGCAGGTCCTAAACTGAACTCTTCCGAAATTTTGTGTGGGAGGTACTCGAAGGAGTTTACCTATTGAGTCCATATTGGAAGCTCATCTGGTTGAAATTTTATAATGTGCAAAGTATGAACCAAATCGGTTACTCCCTTCAAGAGTTATCGTACGCACAAATTTTCCGAAAATTTTCGAACTTTTGTGCGGGAGGTACCGGAAGGAGTGGACCGATAAAATCCGTCTTTGAACTTGAACTAAGTTTGGACAAAATATTACGAAAGCCAAATTTTGGACCGAATCGGGCGATCCGTTCGAGAGTTATCTTGCGCTCCAACCACTACACACGGTGTCATAGGGTTTTTGTAACTTTCAGGCTATTTTCTCGGGAAGTATGGACTTGCCCCTAATGAAACTTACAGCGTCGTATAGAGGACACCGAATACAACTTGCGTAGACAAAAATCAAAGCGATTCGAGACCAGGTCCTAAACTGAACTTTTCCGAAATTTTGTGTGGGAGGTACCCGAAGGAGTGGACCGATTGAGTCCATATTGGAACCTCATCTATGTTTGGTAGAAATTACACGATGTGCAAAGTATGGACCAAATCGGTTATTCCCTACAAGAGTTATCATGCGCACAAGTTTTGCCATAATTTTTGAAAATTTGTGGGGGAGGTACCTGAAGGAGTGGACCTATATGGCCCATCTTCGAACTTAAATCGAATCTGGACAAAATATTTCGATAGCCAAAATTTGAACCGAATCGATTGATCCGTTCGAGAGTTATCGTGCGCACCAGCCAGCCAGACAGACAGACAGACAGACGGACGGACATTGCTAGATCTACTCAAAATTGTCTGAAACGGATATCGTACAAACATACTTGGGGTCTAAAACCATTATTTCGATGAGGCACATTTTTGGTCGTATCAAAGTGTAAATACCCTCTTTAGCCTAAAGGCTGAGGGTATAAAAAAATTATGTATTGAAAAATTTCATTTCAAAAACAAAAGCTCTCTTTTTTAATTGTGTAAGTGAGCAAATTGACACACACCGACAGCAGAAGGGCGCCCTTTGAGCAGCCTTGCTTTATTTCACCAATTTGGAATAATAAACTACCGTAGCGTTTACACGAAGTAAGCTGTGTCGTTCTTCCTCGGCAACTAAATTTTAATGAAATTCCAAATATGGTGGACTATGGCTGAGAATGAATGATGGCTGAGAGTGTCCTTTTTCAACCCATATATACTTCTGTACCCGCCCGTTTAACGCTTTTTTACATATATATTGAAATTTACTGTTGGTGTTTGATCTTTTTTTATTGGGTACCACCGTGGTGCAATGGTATGCACACCCGCCTTGCACGCTAAAGGTTGTGGATTCGATTCCCCGGCCAAGCAACATCAAACATTTTTCAACGGTGGCAAAATACCCCTCAGTAATGTTGACGACATTTCCTGAGTATTTCAGCCATTTAAAACCTCTCTGCAAGTGGTGTCTTAAGACACGCCGTTCGGACTCGGCGATAAACTGTAGGTCCCATATCATTGAGCTAATATGAATCGGGGTGCACTCATTGATATGAGAGAAGTCTCCCTTGTACATATGAAAAACTGAAGAACACTCATATTTTGACGCAAAATATGAAAAAACTCAACATTTTAAATGTGACCCTGAATTTGCTATACCAAATTTCATCCCTTTTTAAGTATCGAAAAGCTCGCTTTGTTATCTGTCGAATTTAAGAAAGTTATGAGAATATGAAAATTATTCTAAACTAATGTGCAACGTCGATATTCACCGGCAACGCGTATTGACCCATTCGACGAATTTTTTTCTCTCAAGGCAGTGGCCTTATCTAACTTGCTCAAGTACTCATGCTTCCGAACCATACATTAGCAAGGGTAGTATCAGTGATGTAGTCCCCATGTAACCGTACCTCCCGATTTAAGGTCTTTTGAATATCATGGCCACATTTTTCAACCGATTTGTTTGTAATTTTGCATTCCGTGTTCTCACTGAGTGTTAAATCTTCTTACAAAACATTTTCAATACGTATTTATGTTTCGATGTAGCCCCTTTTTTTGGTACCCTACCGATTTGTTGAATTTTTACTTGCTATCTATCCCATATATATTTACAGATTTAGCTATAATATGGTATTGTAGTGTATCCGGGGGTAGAACTCCTCCTTGCAAAAAATTCTCAAGATAGGTTCATATTTTCATGTGGCTCCCTTACAAATGCACAGCTAAATTTGTATTAATTTCAAGCAAAATCCCATATGTTAAAAGTGCAGTTATCAGAAGATTTGCGCATATGTGCAGTCCTAATGTGGTTATTCCGTATCCTGTAGGCCTACATATTCTGTAACTTTTTAACGACAGTCGATATTGTTATTTTTTCGAGGAACTCATTTTAACAACATAATTAACAACCTGGATATTCTGTAAGCAAATTTTAACAACTTTTGTTAAAAATGTCGTTATAGAAGCAGTTTAAAAATCGACAAAAATGTTCAATATTGGATTTGCATTTGGTTTGTGTGTATGTTTTGGTTTGGGATGCATTCAAAATTGAAAGCTTTTGAAAGTTTATCGTCAAATTGTCAACATTTTTAAAGAATAGCACAATCGTTACTGCAAACAATTTTTAGTGTGGACAACGTTATCGATTTCGGATTGTTAAAAAGTTAAAGAATAGGCCTACCGAGAGTCTAATTTAATTCCCAAAAAATAATCGAACCCAAGTTCGGTCAAGATTACAAAATGGACTCTACGGAACAAGCGTTCAATCCATAAAAACATTACAAAAATTGATTTTTTTTTAAATTAAATTTAAAAATAAATAATAAAATAAATAGAAGAAACCTTCAACTACCTCAAAATTATAGGAACCAACTTCAACAGCTGGTCCGAGCTCTATGGACACATTGCGTGTCGATAACATCCAATTGGTCTTGTCGTCGTTTACCGCCAGATCCACTTTAGCAGATTCTCCTTCGACCTTCATAAAGGTATCAGTTACTTCTTTTACTGATTGCCTCCTGATGTCTATATCATCAGCATAAGCAAGTAACATCAGCCATTGGTGTACATTGTGCCATTTCTTTTAACGTTTGCCTCAAGTATAACCATTTTCCAGAAGGATGTTGAAGAGATCAAACGAATGGCTGTCTCCTTGTCTGAAACCGCTTTTGGTACAAAACTGTTCGGAGAGGTTCTCTACTATTTTAACTGACGATCGAGAGTCAGTTAAAGTAATTTTACAACGCCGAATGAGCTTTGCGGGGATACCAAGTTCAGACATGGCTTAGAATACCTTTGAACGTAAAGGACTGTCGAAGGCTACACTATAATCGACAAAATGATGGTAAGTGTTGACCTGTATCTTTCGGGTCTCTTCCAGGATCTGCCACAGGGTAAATATCTGGTCAATGATAGATTTGCCAGGTCTAATGCCGCATTTTTATGGCTCAATTATTTAGCCTTTAGTCGTTTGCACACTATCTTTAAGCAATAGGAAACATACGTATGCCCCTATAGTTAGAACACACGGCCTTACATCGTTTCTTGTGGACGGGGCACAGGATGCTTTGGTTCTAATCATCGGGTACGCGTTTTTCTTGCCAGATAATGCAAACTAGCTGATGCATCTCATCAGCGTGTCGCTTCCGGTTTTTAACTGATCGGCTGGTAAGCCGTCTGCTCCTGCTGCCTTATTATTCTTCGGCCGGTTTATTGCTATCTTTACATCATCTTGGTCATTTAGTGCCATCTTCTGGGATTGGATCTGTGGTATCTTCGTCGTCGTCGCTAGTATTGATACCAACAGTTTGGGAAAATACTCTTTCCATATCATGAGCACAATATCTGTATTTGTTACCAGATGGCCTTGCTCGTCTCTTTGGTAGAATTTTCGGACATACTCTCGCTTTCTCTGCGGAAAAAACGCTTCTCTTCTCTACTTTTATCCTGCGCTACGAGTTGCTACTGATTGTAGAGTAGCCCTATATGCCTCATTTTTCCCTTCGTTAGCAGCACGACACTCCTGGTCATACCATGTGTTCCTTAGTGGAGGTCTTTGATATTGGAGTACTTTAGAGTGGGTTTGTTTTTCATTTTCTTTGTTTTTTAATATTATGTTGGGTTAGGGGGGTTACTAGCCCAACGCCCGATTCAAGTTTTTAACGCGTAGCATGTTAGCTTACTACATTTAACGGGTGTTAAAAGCAGCTCACCAGTTGACACCACGGCGAGGTATGTGTCAACGTGGGATTAAAGATTGACCAAGAAAAGTCCTGGGGTTTGCCATATTAAAGCCGGTCAGGGCTGTTGCTTGGTATCTTTCACCCTAAATACACATACATGGTGCTCTTGAACCAATTTTAAATGAAAGGAGCTTACACCTGGGAAGTTTTTGCGGATTCTGAAACTACAAAGTTCCTAGATGAGAAAAAAAGTATTAATCGGATGTGTCAATAGCGTTGAATCCTCAACCTGAATGGTTATACGAAAATCCCCTATGTATGCAATTTAACACTTTTAAAAAGGGTAAAATGTTGACAAAAATCAACGAAATGTCCATTTAGTCAAATGCTGCAACATCAATAATCCCACAACACGTGGTTGTTCTACTAGTGATTTTAAAAAAGTTTTGTACCATTTCCCAAAGTTTATGAAACTTCATATATATAATAGCTGTCGACCATTGAAAACACAACAACTTTTTCTTCTTTTATATTCTCTCAAAAAAAAGCAATATCCTTGGACAAAGGATTTTATGTGCCAAATGCAGATGATACTTTCTTTCCAATGCAACAATGTTTGTTTTTTGTTAACACATAAAAGTTGAAAGAAAAGTACTTGGCACGATTTAAGAGTTAAAGTTTTAAAAGTTTCTTTTATGATTTCTTATAGCATATTCTTCTGGTTTTAGTATAGAACTCCGTCATAAGTATCTGCTGCTGCTGCTCTTAAACGCACAAAAACAACCAAGAATACGATAGATAACAGAGGTGTTTTTTGCATTACGATTTGAAATTTCGTTAACGCTTCCAAATGAATTTTTGACTTTTAACGATTCACACTCCAAATGTTTTCAAAACATATTTTCATTTGGTAGGAATGCAGAACTTTTTGGTTTGTTCGGTGGTTTTAGCATTTTTTTTTTTTTTTTTTTTTGAAGAAATGCCTTCTCACTGTCTGGAGCAGAAACTAAAGTTTTTAATAAAACCATATTATTCACTGACAGAGACATAGACCAAGGCAAAGATAACGAAAAGAATATTGCGTCTATGTTCTTTTTCGGGAATTTACTCAAGAAATTCCGTAAAAAAGTTGTTGCTGCAAACGCTATAAAATACCAAATTATGCCATGCAATGCATAATAAAAAAATTATTAGTACAGAAAAAAGTTGTTAAGAATTTTAGCCTTACAATGCCAATAATGTTTGGCATTAACAATGGAATTTATGGGATAAATGAAGATGGCGTTTTATTCGACTTTTCAAACAAAATGCATTTTGGCATGACGATTATGATAAAAGTTATTGAGGCAGAAGGAATTTTAGAAAATGCTAATGAATAGTCTATATTGGGAGTAGCATGAATATCCAATTTATAGAAAAATGTATATGGGAGCAAGCCCCACTTGAACTATTTTGAATGAAATTTAGTAGGCGGGTGTTTGTTTCATTAATTATCTGTATCACTATGACGATTCGAATACAAATTCGTTCGAACCGCTATCAAACTTCAGCCTTTTTTTGAAAAATATTAGATTCATTTTGGCTTTCAATCAAACAAACAGGAGTTCGGTGGTAATTTGAAGGGCTTTGAATTCGAATCTGCAGGAGAAACAGGTAATAATTTCACTGTTGGTGTATACCGGCGCACATAGGTTCAAAAATTGATTTTTCTGGCCAAAACCCCAATTTCTTGTCGTCACCGATTGATAATTTCTACTACATGGGATTCGATAGTAAACATATTGATACTAAGGAAACCAAAAAACTACGTTAACATATTTTTTTCCTTTATTATTCCACTTGGGAACATAGGGCTTCTACAAGATTGTTCCAACTTATTCTATCGTTACAAAATATTTTGATATCATCTAAAGTTCTGTTTGCTTTCTTCAGCTCATTGAGTATGGTTCTGCGCCATGTAATTTTTGGACGGCCAGGGCGTCTGCTTCCTTGTGGGTTCTATTCCAAAGCCATCCTGGAAATGCTATTGTGTGGTTTTTGCAACGTATGCCCTATCCATTTCCATTTTCTCCTTGCAATCTGCCGGGCGATTGGTTCTGCATTTGCCATCTGGTATAGTGCAGGGTTTGAGATTTTGTTGGGCCAAAATATTTTGCTTATTATCCGGAGGCATTTGTTGACGAATACCTGGAGTTTTTGTGTTATGGCGTTTGTTACGGGCCAAGTTTCGCTTCCGTAAAGCAATGTGGATTTTACACATGCATTAAACAAACGCAGTTTTGTATTATACGATATTTGGTTTGATCGCCAAGTTTTGCTGAGACTTCCGAATGCGGATCTAGCTTTCTTAAGTCTATTGTCAACATCCTCTTCTACACCATTTTCTGATGACATAGTAACCCCGAGGTAGCAAAAATTGTCTACGTTAACATATTAAATCGAATAAAATGTTTAATAAATAGCCACAGAGTTTACACGAAGTGAGCTATTTTATTTTTTATTTAGTGGACTAGAACTTTTTGGGAACAGCATGGAATAAACTTTCATTTTCGCAGAATATTGCCCCTTTTAACCAACGTAAACACTATTTAATTCTATTAAAATTACATGGGTACCAAGTAAAAAAGTGGCAGTCGGCTTTACCAACAGAAATATGCCCTCAGCCTGTGTGCATTGAAGCTTTCGTCTATTGACAATGTCGAATTTAATACCGACTACGGAAATTTTTGGCCCATCTTCGAATTGGTCGCCGTATAATATAGAGCTTTTGGACCACTATGTCAGGAAGCATGGACTTGCTCTCGAAAAGTATAATACCGCTTAAACAGGACCATAAAGAGTAGCATGGGTACAATATTCCAAAGGATCTTCGAACAGATCCTAAACTGCATTTAAAAAATGTTGATCTTTTGTGGAGAAGATACCTTAAGGAGATGACCGATATGGACCATTTCTGAAGAAGAACTATATTTGGACAAGCTATTAGGAGAACCGAACGAATTTCGTGGGTTGTAAAACCATTATTTCGATGATTCACATTTTTATACCCTCAGCATTTATGCTAACGAGGGTATATACACTTTCATACAGGCAGAATGTGCCTCATCGAAATAATGGTTTTATACCCAAGTATGTTTGGACGAAATCCATTTCAGACCATTTGGAGTCGATATAGCAATGTCCGTCCGTCTGTCTGTCTGTAGGTCTGCAGCGCATCATAACTTTCGAATAGATTAACTAATTTGCTCAAACTTTGGCCTTCGATATATTTTGTCCAAACTTAGTTTAAGTTCGAAGATGAACCATATGTTCGGAAAATTTGTGCTCACGATAACTCTGGAAAGGAGTAGCCGAATTGGCCCATATTTTGCACATCGTGAAATTTCTACCAGACATAGATGAGGTTCTAATATGGACTCCATCGGTCCACTCCTTCGGGTACCACCCAAACGAAATTTCGGAGAAGTTCAGTTTAGGACCTGCTCTCGAATCGCTTGGATTTTTGTTGCAGCAACTTCTATTCGCTGCCCTCATTACGCCGATACATGTTCTTTCAGGGGCACACAACCCTTATGGTACCGTGTGTAGCGCTGAAATGCACGATGACTCTCGAACGGATCAGCCGATTCGGTCAAAAATTTGGCCTTCGTAATATTTTGACCAAATCTAGTAGAAGTTCTAAGATGAGCCATATCGGTCCACTACTTCGGGTAATTCGCCCACAAAAATTCCAAACTTTTCGGTAAAATTATACACGCTATATCTGTTAAACGGACCAACCGGTTTGGTCCAAACTTTGGATCTCCTAATGTCCAAATGTTTAACTTCGAATATGGTCCATATCGGTCTTCTCCTCCTCCACGACAAAAGTTCAACATTTATTTACTTCTCTTTCGAGTTGAGCTGTTATGACCTAAGAGGTACATTGAAAAATTAGGAATCAACCATTATGCTACGTTTCACGGGTGGTTAGACCGATCATCAGACATATTAGAATGTTATTTTAGTGGGTGGACGAAGGTTTAGCTTGGAAACTAGCATTTATACCACAAATCATTCGAAAATTGTATATTCGAATTATTTATTTATTTTAATGTTAGTTATCTTAATTCCAAACCTTTCCTATAGTCCGACTTGGCTGGTAACCATATTTTTCAATGCTTCATTACAAAAACCCAGGGCAGCTTTTTTCCATCTCTATTTATATTTGTCCTTCTGTATCGGAAGATTTTGATCATCAATATTTGTCATCGGAATCTTTGACAAGTTGATGGTGGCTTAGAACGCTAAGACGCCGGCAACCGTGTCACTTGGTTGTCGGAGTCCCAGGTTCGAATTCCAGCCTGGCTCATGCTAAAGTCATTTTTTGTTTTGCATTTATTAAGGCGAAGGTCATGTTTAGAGTGATATTTGAATTACTTTTCTATCGAGTTGAGCTGTTATGACCTAAGAGCTGTTATGTTTAAGTGCAGTTTACGGTCTGTTATGGTCCTGTTTACACCGATATTATGGGTTTCGTGCTTCCTGACGTATTTGTCCAAAATCTCTAAGTTATACGATGAAACTGAAATGACTGAAGGACGTGATATCTTTCTATCGAAAAGAAATGACTCCCAAATCAGATCCACCTTCAGGTACCTCCTCCGCAACACTTTTGAGCTTCAATCCAAGTCTGGCCACTGAATCTGAAAAACTAAAGTTGACTTTCCTTCCCCCCTCGAGTGGAATGTAAACGGAATAGCTACCCTAAAAGATGATGTTCATAGATGATGTGGCTTTTAGCGAAAGTTATGACAAATACAGAAACCCTAAATAATAATTACATAAAACACCTTTTGATTTATTCCAAAGAAAAAATAAATCTGTGATATTAAATTATAGGTTTTTATACCCTCAGCATTTATGCTAACGAGGGTATATCACGAATATTGTCAATTATTTCATATTCCATTTTAAAAAAAAGGATACATTTTTTTGCGCAACATAAAAGATTTTTGGAATATAAGTTAATCAGGTCGCGAGCCAATTTTTGGTTGTTGCGGACAAAAGTTATGGCGGTTTTATTTCGGCTTTTAATAAAGAAAATATTCTAAAACACTAATTATTTTAATGAGCACAATTGTTATTAAAAAGTTCTCTCGGAGTGACTTCAGCGAGTAGATTGCATAATACATGTAAAATTTTACTCAGAATTCGCGGAATGTACATAAAATTGATAAAATATAATATAAGTCAACTTTTTTCAAAATAAAGGTCCATTTACAGGTCGTAAAATTACATAGAAATTTGTGATGGATCAGAACTTCATGGCTAATCAAATGAGACCAAAATCATACAGACTGGTATTATAGTTTGGATGTTACAGCCAAAATAAGCACATATTTTGGTAAAAAAAAATTAATGTTTTGTTTGAAAAAATATTCTTTCATACACATTATGTAGTAGAAAATATTCGAATAATCTGTAGGAATACTTCCTTCATTTTGCTTAAATCTCCAAATAAAATAGACGGATTTTGCTTTATAGACATTCATATTAAAGCTTTCCCATTGAGGAAGATTATTCAGTTGCTGAGGATATATCTTAAGGCTTCTGAAATGGAAATAGAAGTCAAATAACACATTATAATTTATATGCATTTTAAAATACGTTTAAAACGCGTAATTATCATGTGATTTTCATGTACAGCAAGACCATATCTTTTAATTTGTATAATTTTTCGAAAAGAAATTTGGAGGCTAAGATGTAGCATCGGCTGCATCTTAGCATTAAAAAACCTATAAAATATCACTAATTTGTGCAAAGTGCATACAATTTTTGTCCGCATCCGATTACGATGTCCACCATGAAAATCTACATCGATATTTATCTACTTCAAGGCGATCAGTGAAGTTTTCAAATCTCCGTTTCTTCTAAAACGAATATGCTGTAGTAGTTGTTTCATTGCAGTGGAAACGAACCGCAGAAAACGCGATAAAATATGCGATATTTTCAAAAACAGTTTTAGGTGGTTTTTCTACTTTGGAATTGTTCGTAACTCGCGTTTTAGTAGATGGATTTTCAAGGGGAATGATTTGTTGGATCCGGAACGTAAAAAACTTCAATGTGCAATGGAGTACGAGGCAGCAGAGCAGATTTCTATGAAGCTGTGCAGGCTACATTTACAATATACATATCAAATAACTCTGAATGGCAAGTACTATAATCCTATATATGATTTTTTGAAAAACCTGTTTGTGGAATGAAATTAGAAGAAAATTTCAAAAAACACTGTAAATCTGGCTTCAAAATGTAAACATTATTTAATGGTAGAAGCAGATGAAATTTTGAAAAGTAAGTTTTGAAAAGTGAGTTGATCCCTATTTAGTTTGCTTCTACTTTTACTTTTACGCCAATAATTCTTTTCAGGAATACTTTTAACCCCCTGGAAAACTATATAAAAAAATTCAGTCATTTCGGTGGGATATTGACGTAACAATCTCTAGAATTACGAAAATCAGGAGGTACACTTCTATGGGGGCTATATAAAGGGCTGAACTTATACCGACACATTTCATATGGAAAGTTGTATACCCCAAATGAAGACTAAACACCAAATTTCAGCCAATTCGGAGGAATATTGAGGCCAGAACCTGCAAAATACTGAAAATCAGGAGTTACCGTTCTATGGGGGCAACATGAAGGCGTGGACCTATACTGAAAAAAATCTAAGGGGAAAGTTGTTACCCCCAGCGAAGACTTAATACCAAATTTTAGACATTTCGGAGGAATATTTAGGCCACAACTTTCAAAATACCGAAAATAGGGAGGTACCGTTCAATATGGGATATATAAAGTCGTGGACCTATACCGACAAAACTCCGGGGTAAAGTTGTATACCCCCATCGAAGACTTAATACCAAATTTTAGCCATTTCGGAGGAATATTGAGGCCAGAACCTGCAAAATACTGAAAATCAGGAGTTACCGTTCTATGGGGGCAACATGAAGGCGTGGACCTATACTGAAAAAAATCTAAGGGGAAAGTTGTTACCCCCAACGAAGACTAAGTACGAAATTTCGGTGTGATATTGAAGCCAAAACCTTTAAAATACTGAAAATCGGGTGGTACCGTTATAGCCCATTTGCAATACCAAACATCCTAGGAGTAATAGAAACTTCTATCTTAAAAATTGCGAGCTGTATCTTGATTTCAACAGACGGACCGACGGACATGGTTATATCGATTTAGACAAGAATATACATACTTTACAGGGTCTCCGATAAATATTTCGATGTGTTACAAACGGAATGACAAATTTTATTATACCCTCCATATTATGGTGGAGGGTATAAAAACAAACAACAAAATGTAGGAAATCAACAACCAACCTTATAATATATAATTGTTCCACAAACATCCCAGGCGGGACAGGGGAGACTTCTCTCATATCAATGAGTGCACCCCGATTCATATTAGCTCAATGATATGGGACCTACTGTTTATCGCCGAGTCCGAACGGCGTGTCTAAGACACCACTTGTAGAGAAGTTGTACAAGGCTGAAATACTCAGAAAATTTCGCCAACATTACTGAGGGGTATTTTGCCACCGTTGAAAATGTTGATGTTGCCTGGCCGGGGAATCGAACCCACGACCTTCACCGTGCAAGGCGGGTGTGTATACCATTGCACCACCGTGGCACCCAACAATCAACCTTATAGGACAATTAAAATTCTGTTAATGGGAGTTTTGATATGATTCTTGGTAGTCCATTTTTTCCATTTGATAAACAAATTTTGTACTGCCTATACAAAATGTAAGTAAAAGATTTGGGAAAAAGGCAAAACTTTTATAGTGATTCTAAGAGATTTCACCACCATTCCTTTACACTCTTCTAACTCGCTTATCCATTAAGAAAATTGCTCCAAAAAATCAACTGCCTTTCTTTATTTTCTATTACGTTATTTACACAAAGTTTTACACTTTCATTTTGTATTCATTTCCATTTGTGCCTATTCAAACTCATTAAATATTGTTTCCTTTTGTCTTTTGTTCCTGCCGACTTAATTACTTCACAGAACACAAAGACACAAGAAGTATATGACAAAAGAATACATTTCTATAACGAGGTAACCAAATGAAACAAAGAAAACAAATGCGAAAATAACAGCAAATATGCCCATGGCCATGACCAAGAATGAAAAGAAAAAAAAAAAACTTTAAGGAAATTTTAAATTATGGACATTGTCGGATATGCTGGTAACACGAAATCAAGAAAACAAAAAGGAAAAAGGAGTGTTGTTTGACTTTTTGTAAGAAAATTAAAACTGGCAAAGTTCTAAAGTGAAAGAGAAATGGTAATAACAAAAAAATCTTAAACATTTTACGGAACTTTGGCGGTATTCCTCTTCTGGGTTTGGAAAAGTTATTCTTCGTAGATAATTTTCTAGTTATACTTATTAATAACATTCAAAATGGGTTGATGACATTCATAATGGTAAGGAAGGATATAACTAAAAGAAAATGCTTTTTGGTTTCAATGTCATTATGGAATATGGTTGTAGGTGTTAAGAACATAATTTAAAGCAGAGTGAGGCAGAGAAAATTTTTGGGTCTCTCTTGTGCTCTCAATGAGCGTAAATTTGTTGTTGTTCACAACGTGTTAGCATCTACACAGGCTGTGAGCGATAACAAATTTACGCTCACTTAGAGCACATAGGCTCTCTTGTGAGTCACAATGCCTTCCCCCCATTTAAAGTCACAGTTTTTACCACATCTACTAATGCCGTTTTTACACCCACTAACATACATTTGACATTTTGGACGTGATTTAAATATTATTTTACTTAATAAAAAAATAAAGGTGCCTTGGAGAATTTTAGGAATATACATAATGAGGCAAATAAGTAGGTACAGTGTATGCGCATATATCCACATGTATTTATTTTCAATTTAATAATTAAAAACCAGCAATGAAAAGATCCAGTTCGGTCGGGCCGACTCTATGATACCCTATACCAACACGATTTCAATATAATTTTGCGAAATTTTTTCTAGACCATATCCTCTAACATTTTCCAAATTCCAACTTTGTGTTTGGTGCGTCAAATAAATCCCAATCGTTTTCAAATACTTTGGTGAACTTATTTCTAGACCAAATTCGGTAATTTTTTGTTAAATATCGCCAAAACTTTACAAGTATGATGTGTTCGGTCCATCAAATACCCGTCAAATATCTCCATCTGAATCAACTCCTATATAATAGACGAAATACCGTCACACAGTCAAAATTCCGTCCAAATTGTTGTTGTTGAAACAGTATATGATATGTTTGTAAGTTCGTTTTTCAGTTTATTCTGGCTCTGCATCTATCTTCAGTTGTAGGAATGTGGGCTACTGGAGAAGGTTGAGTAGATTTGGCAGGGTATTTGAAAATGAGCAGTGTCTCGTGAGGCCTGAGCCACATGTTGGGCAGATGTTTTGTATGGTGTCACTAATTCTTGTCGTATAGGAATTTACAGGGCTGCACCATCCCGAGCGTTTTTGATCCACTACTATTCTGGATTGTTGTGGCAGCTGACGCTCATCAGCTTACAAAACCGTTTACTAACCCATTATTTTAATGGCATATCGCGAGTAATAAGTTGTTATTTTTGGCCACTAAAATAAGTAGTAGTAGGCTTGCAGATCTAGGGGTTCTTTCTAATAACGTTTAACCTCTTTTTTAGATCATGAAGATCACTATCATGGGGGGTCCTATCCACCATATGGTGATAAGAATGGCTCTCACGGTAACATCCCAGCAATCCCTGCAACGAGATCATGTCATTGTGTTGCTGTATTAGAAGAATCTTTGTTTCCTCATGTAGATGATCCACTGAAGTCATGAAGAAGTACCATGTTGCAGTTCTCAGGGCGGCATTCTGACAGGTTTGAATATTTAATCATCGCGTTGCACTTATATTCCCGACCGACCTATCGCGGGGTCAACAAGGTTTATTTGTCTGCACCACAAGTGCTGCCGACTACGGACTACATCTCAGTCTGTCACAGATAGCTGCTGTCGTATGTTAGCCTAGAATTTGTGGGTAGTAAATGTTCGGAATTCTGTTTCCATCGGCCATGACATTCAGTTCATTGCTGACCTCCGCAGCATATGTGGTAGACAGAGTGGCCATGAATTTAGTGGCGAATATTTGCGTATTCCTCGCGTGGAAAAGGTGGTAAGATCTATTAAAAAGGAGTTCAGGCTCTTACAAATGACATCAGGGAGGGTACAAAACGTCAAGGTCGTACAAAGATTCGTATACGTTAGGATCTCAATGCCGTCTGGAAGGGGTGGAATACAGGAGATATCACCCCATCTTGGGGTATTCTGTGTTTCACTCTACGGGGTTTAGACTTCTTGTTACTGACTTCCACGTGGACCGACCCATCAAGTTGTGTGATTCTGGTTGATGATGATGTGTGGATATGACGTGCAGCGATGTTGTGCTACTTACGGAACCCATGCTGATGATCGGCAACAGGAAATCTATTTAAGTTTCTGGAGAGGAGTAAAACCTTAAGAGTCTTTCTTACAGGCGAAAAAAGCGAAATCGGTCTGTACGATTCACCTTTGCTGGCATCCTTGCCCAGCCTCAGGAGCGGGGCCATCCTTCCCATTTTACAGACTTCGGGAACGATGTGGGTGGCTATCGACAACAGAGATACTTTTATCTCGACACATCCAACTGTTTCAGCATTACTATGGAGATTCCATCAGAGCCCAACGCTTTGGATGCTTTAGCGTTCCTGGTGTCATTCCCAATATCATCGATAAATTTATTGGAGTAGCAACTCTTCTTCTGCATATTATAAAACTTATCGGCCTTAAGGCTTTTTTTACAAGATGTTTCGGGATCGGCTGTTGATGTTCGGGAACACGAAGAGTTCGGCGTTCGGTTATTGATGGACGGGATCACTGTGGATTCGACTGTTAATATTCGGGGACACGATGATTTCGGCATTCGGCTATTGATACTCGGGATCACGATGGATTCGGTTGTTGATGTTCGGGAATACGAAGAGTTCCGCGTTCGGCTATTGATGCTCGGGAAAACGATGTATTCGGTGTTCGGCCGTAGAAGATCGGGTTCGGCTGTTGATGCTCTGGGGTACGATGGGTTCGGCGTTCGGCTGTTGATGCTCGGGGACAAGATGGGTTCGAGTATTAGTCTAGTTAGGCTTTCTTACTACGGAACAGTTGACCCGAAAGCCCAGTGGAACTGATGACCGGAAGCCCAGTGGAACTGATGACCGGAAGACCCAGTAGAACTGCTAACCCGAAGGCCCTGTGGTACAGCTGACCCGAAAGACCTGTGTATGTATTAGCCACCACAACTTAATGGGTAGCCCTCAAAAATTATTCCCAACGCTTTAGCAGCGAAATGTAAGTTGGCGGATTTACAACAGTCCTTTGTTCCAACCCGTGTAGCTAACTCCCTGCAGTAGTAAGCTCACCATTCGCAATCATTTTGAAATACTTCACTAACCTGGAGTATGAAGTAAATGAGCATTATTACTCGTAAGCGTTTACAACTATTGTTGTAAAGTTACACTAGAATGCAATTCTCCCTTGCATTACATATTATCACACAGTGGGTGGGTAGTAATGGTGTAGTGTATGCTGCTTATTGGATGGCTTATTCCGTATGGTAAGGGTAGTAGTTGTTGTATTATGTACTTGAACATTTTGTCACGTTATAGATGTGCAAAGTTTCGACCGAATCCTATACGTAATTCCAAAGTAATTGTGCTCATCTGTAATTTTAGTTGCTGTCGGCAGGGATTCTTAGAGCTTTTGGGCCATTATCTCAAGAAGTATGAACTAACACAACATTTTAATGAAAATTGTAACTGGTGTGGTGGAGGTACTAGGTAGCATTGGCCGATATGGTCCATCTTCGGCTGTAACTAATTTTTGAGAAAATATTACGAGACCCATCTGTGGCGATATCCGAGTCAATAGTCTTCCAGTCTTACTCTTGGATGAAGATCATTTACATTCTCAAAACACTGTGCAAAAAAAGAAAATAAATTATCCTTTTAAAACAACTGCCTCATACATTCTATAATGCTCATTCTCCCTACAAAAAAAATCAGTCATAAAGAAACTGTCACTTTTCTTAGCATATAAATAAGACGTGATATTCTTCCCAAGAGTCCAGTTGCCTAAATTAGTCTTATTAGTTGTGAACGTTTTATGTAAACTGAAATTTATAGCAGTGGAAACCATCCACAAAGGATTTTCACTTGCCCACAAATGTCTCTCCCTCGTGGATGCAATTCCATTTTCTACAATTATTTTTTTCATTTCGCATCTCACTTCTTATTTTACAAAACTGAATGAATAATTTCTCAAAGGATAATAGCTCTAGTGACGATGCTTAACAACAGCAGCAAATACTTTTTTATGAGTTTTGTGGTAGTTGCTGGCTGGTGCAAAAAAGAGTTGAGTTGAAATTCAATTCTTTTCAATTTATTCCATTTTTCGTGCGGTCAAAACTCTTCCATTTGTTTCATTAGTGACGGAGAAACGGTTTTGTTTGTCTGCATAATTTTCTTTTTTTGGTTTCTTTTCTGGCTTGCCGCCATGAATGTATAATTATTGCGCCATGAATACAATGAAAAGCTGATGGTGATGCACAAAAGTGAAAAGTTATTTAGGGAAATTAATTTGTTGTGGTTTTGTTAAGAAAGGATGGGGTATAAGGTGTTTTTAAAATCTAGTGGTAGTAGGCGGGTTATTCAAATTCTGCGTTAAGATAATCGCCATTTTGGAGACTTTGCAATATTCCATTGGTGGTGATCGTAAAGTCCACAAAATTGTGATAACGGAGAATTTGAATAAAATACCTACTACCACTAGATTTTAAAAATACCTACCACCCCTAGAGACTTTAAATTGAAAATAAATAATTCAATAATTCAAATTGAAATTAAAGATTCATTAGCAAAATTTCAACACAGCTGAGCCTCTAGTCAGTTGAAGCATTAAGTTCTTTTTAATATTAAAACTACATCAAACTTAATCCCATTATTAAATTATTGTCACCATTAAATTTAAGTAATTGAATTAGGGTGTGCCGCCAGCCAGCAAATGTTAAGATGACACATTCAGCCACCAGGCATTTCACAAATCCGCTCCGGAAAACTAAATTTCATAGTAATTAGTCATCCGAAAGGAATTTAACGCTTAATTTCGTAGGCTCTACCCAGAATGAAAAATGAAATAACAACAACAAACACATTTTCCATACAAAGCTGTCATTGTCAATCTCCGTGTGATGATGATTGTTGTAAATGACTATAAAATGCAGAATGGAATGTCACGTGTAAATCAGTAGCAACAAAACACACCTTGTTTAGAATGAAATAAATGGCATAAAATTTTAAATTAATTACGCATTGTATTTATGCAAAGGTCAATGAAAAATAAAGTACAAAATAGAGGTAAGCCACTTATAAGATTTCCATATATAATGCTTTCATACATAGATTTGTAGGAAGGTACGAAAAAAATACATACATATATGTAACTAAGGTAGCCTGCACTGTTTCGGAAGAAATTATCTTATTTTACTCACTACAAAGTAATGTTCACCAGTGGCACAAGGTGTCCGAGTGCAAATACAAAACCGAGGGTAGCGAGCTTGAGACTGCATACAATTCTGTGGATCTGTGTTAAAAGCCCTGCAGTAATTGTCAGTGACGTTGCGAGCATTTGACGCTCCTTAAACATTCAATACCACGTTTACCTATGCGAACTTTCAAGATCATATGCTTTGACTTAGTAACCAATCGCAATAACCGTCTGCTATGGAAATTCAATGCTCATCGTGAACATTGGCAATCCATCCTAGGCAATGGCTAGTGGTCTACAATGCTGGCCGAACAAACTGAACGAGGATAAGAGACGATTGTCATATCTTACCAGACATCGCCATTGCGGCAGCCAGTTTGATAAATGAGACACGTCATTTCCCTTGGCTCAGACCTATTTCCAATAATCGTCACCGTTAAAAAAACACCCAACTTCATAACCTCTGACCGAAAAACTGATTGAAAAGGATCCAGAGTATTTACCAATCAACGCTTGTGAGAGATCCTCGGGAAGCTTAGAGGATTTTCCGGGACATAATCACTACTAAAGCCGCTCACTACATATGTACCTGTTGGTCGAATACCAGAAATTAGATAAAATTTTGCAACAGAGGCGACGGGACTAGTAAATGAACGTGATGCGCTTCGTCGTACGAGCTTTGAAGACGTAAGAGTTGGGGAACTAACTTGTCAAAATATCGCCCTGAGAACTGGGATGCAGTTTTTGTTGTTGTAACACTGTGTTTATTATAGAACTAGAGCCAGATTAAGCAGAAAAATTAACTTACTTATATATGTAAGTTCATTTTCTGCTTAATCTATCTCTAGTTCAAGTAATGTGGCTGCTTCGATGGAATGTAACCGCAGATCTACTGGAGTTAGTTGATTAGGTTTGGCAGGGCGGTTAAATTAAGACGGCTTCAACATCCCGAGCTTAATGATCCAAAACTACTCTGGATGGGGAATTTTCTTCATCTGGGACTGCACCCGAATGAATGCTAATGGATTGTGGACCTAGGAGTTCTCTCTTTTAACGTTGGACCTCTCTTTCTAGATCATGAAGATCACTCCTGACATGCCTGGGTGGGGGTGCTATCCGCCATATGGTGATTAGGATGACTCTCACGGTAACACCCAGACAAGTACTGCAACGAAAGCATGCCACTGTGTTTATGTACTGGAAGAATATTTGTCTCCTCATGTAGATGGTCCACTGAAGATAAGAGGAGGCACCTTGTTGCAGTTCTCAGTGTATGGTTGTGACAGGTTTGAATATTTGTCTTCGCGTTGCACTTATATTACCGACCAGACTGTCGCCGCATAGCTTACCGCAGACCGACCTATCGGTCTGCTGCCGGCTAGGGACTTGAGGACTACATGAACATGCTGTCGAATGTGACCCCAAGAATTTTGGGGTTGTTTTCGGCGGATGTTTGCATATTCCTTGTGTGGAAAAAAGGTGATAAGATCAGTAAAATAGGTGTTCAGACTTCCACAAATGACATCAGGGAAGGTATCTGACGCCAATATCAGACAATCATCCTCATATGTTACGATCTCAATGCCCTAAATACGAGTATAAATTTTCTTTATACCCATGTACAACATTTGTTATTTTACCTGAAATTAAAGAAGTAAAATAGAAGATCGGGGCCTTTCTTAGTTCGGCTTATGGAACAAAAAGGTCTGTTTAGAATAAAAGCCATACAAACAGCCGCAAAATCCATTCCGGTACCAAAAGGAACTCAGGTACGACCAGGTTGAGTCGTTCTGATCCCGAAAAATAAAAAAACGGTATATAAAAATACTCTGAAATCAGTAGTAATACGAGATTTGTTAGTCTTACAACAATGACATTGGATGTCTTCTTCAAAAAAAAAAAACGTTAAGTACTTAAAACCAATTATCGGCCCGATATGAGTACAAGTATGACCAGAGAAACAATTTCATAACATAACTCCAAAAACCGTTTTCATAAGCAAGGCAAATTTTCTCTGTGTAACTTAATTTCTTTAAAACATATTAGCTTTTCGTCCCCGATATCTGCATTATAGAGAATTACGTTGTATTCATTCTGAACAATTCAATTTAATAAACATTTTGATGTATTTCAATCAAATGTAATGATTCTTTGTTAATTACCACCATTAGTGTTGTGGTATCGTTACAAGAGTCACGAAAGCAAATTCTGCTCTCTTCATGCTTAATCATGTTTACCTAAGTGCTGTCAGTTTCCGAAAAGTAATTATCTAGTTTTATCTCTTCCATTACTGTCGACACCTAAAGCCGTTGTCTGTCATAATTCTTGTGGTCGTCTGTCTTAATATTTCATGGCTTAGGCTTTTCTTGTCCATGGTGATGCTACCACTTTTGAGATCATAGATTTTGATTACTTAAATAAAAAACGCCAACATTTAAGAGCATTAAGTGGCGCTAGGTGATTTATAGTTTCAGTTATACAAAAACTCTCAACACCATTTGGGAGCTTTTAAGGTTTAGCTTGTGTTGTGGTAATGTGTTCATTTTGTCTTATCAAAAATTAAAGACAGACTTAAATGGAAATGTTGTTTATCGGGAGGAGAATGAGGAAATTCAGTATAAATAAAATAAGTCTAATAAAGCCACCAATGTAACAACAGCATATCAAAATTGTCCATAAGAAAAACATGATTTAAAGTCAAATAAATCTCTGCCTTATCAACTAAAAACTACAGTCATCATCATCACCATCACACTGAATGGGTTGTCATGGTAGTCCGAAACGAACAGGCATTGGCCAGCAATCCTCATCATTTCGATATGAAAAAAACAAGATTCAATTACACGCTTGAAAAATACATAGGCAACAACAAGAAATTAAATGTAATTTGAGAAAACGTAACTCAAATTGTAGAAAAAGTGAAATGGACGAGAGGGAGAGAAGTAAATTGAACTAGTTTAGTGTGAGAGGCTAACAACAACAGCCACCGTGGATGGCTGAATGAAATTCACAAAGAATAATGAAATTCAGAATAATTAGTAAAACTACATTTGATATTAAAGCTTCTACCCGGCAAAAAATTCACTACAAATCTCCTTACTAACCCATCATTTTAATAAGGGCATGTCGCCAGAAATAAGTTGTTATAGAAATCTTTTATTTCCAATTAAGCGAAGATATTTTATTTTGAATCTAAAGCTTAAACAATCGCAGATGGTCTCCAGAACGATTTATATGAAGATAAATAGTTGATAAATAGCTGTACTCCAGATTATAGGCCTAGCATTATTCTGCTTTGGAAAAGGGACTTTTATGATCTTCATGAGTTGTGACATTCGGTAGTCGGATCCGACCAGAGGGGTGTAGTGCTGCCTGAGCAAATTGATATCTCTACGTTTTGCACGGTCAATGAGGACGCCCCTACCAGAATTAGCTTCGGACTAACGTGTCACCTGGCCTGACAAATGACGTCACAACCCTTCATTTCTTTTGAATCAGACCGTCTCCCTAATGTTCTGATATTTATCACCTAATGTTCTGATGTTCGGGTAGCGGAAAGAAAGTTCAGAGACATCATCACTACCACATCCGCTCGCCATATACCTGCTGGTCGAATACCCGATGTGATAGCCAAATAATACCAAATGAGCTGCGTCGTGCCAACCCCAGTGACCCCAGATTCAATGAGCTGACACTGGAAGTTAACAGATTGGTCGGTGAGCATAAGCGGAACAAGTGGTTAAATCATGTGGAGATTTGCAACATTGGAGCCAGAATAAGTGAATTGTGGGCAACGATTACTACAATGGATGATGTGGCGAATATCATCAGGAACGCTAAGCCATCCAAAGCAGTGGCTGAAACAACTGGAGGTGCCGGGAGTTGAGTATTTCACTAAAGTTCACAACCTGTCGCTAGCCAGCCACATCTGTCCCGAAGTCAGGAAAATGGACAGGGTAGCCAAGCTACTGAAGCCAGGCAAGGATGCCACCAAGGGTGAATCATATAGGCCGATATCGCTTTTGTTGCCCGTAGCAAAGACCCTTGTGGCTTTAGTACTCTCAGCGTCAGATATAGCTATACAGTTGCCGATTATCAGCATAGGTTCCATAAGCAGCACTGCACGCCAACAGCGCTGCACACATATTAGTCGAGGACTCAACGGATAATCAGGTATATGTATGGACGCCAATCGCACTTGAAATTAACGAACAAGAAGTCCAAACCCCGTAGATTGAAACAGCAATTTCCCCAATGTGTGGTGATATCTCTGAATATGTTTAACCTCTACCTCTCCTGTATTCCGCCCCTATAGACGGCATTGATATCGTAACGTATGCGGACGATTGTACGATCTTGGCGTCAGGTACCTTCCCTGATGGCATTTGTGAAAGGCTGAACTCCTAGACCGATCTTAACACCTTTTTCCACGCGAAGAATATGGAAATATCCGCCACATGGACCTTGCAGGTGAGAAGAGAGTTGAATGTCATGGTCGATGATAGCAGAATACCGACCACAAACTATCCCAAAATTCCAGGTGTCATATTCGACAGCATGTTCTCATCGTTTGCGCATGGCGCAGCTATTTGCGACAAGCTGAAATGTAGGATCAAGGTTCTCAAGTCCCTAGACGGTAGCACCTGGGGGTGCAGATAAAGAAAGCTTGTTGACCACATATAACGCGATAGGTCGGTCTGTGGTAAGATATGCGGCGACTGCTTGGTTTGTGAATCTAAGAGCAACGCGATGAAAAAATATTTAAACTTGTCAGAATGCCGCCTTGAGAAGAGTACAGCTTGCCCCCTGTTGCAACAGGGTGCCTCATGACTCCAGTGGACCATCTTCATGAGGAGGCAAAGATTCTTCCAGTACAGCAACACAATCATATACTTTCGTTGCAATACTTGTTCGGGTGTTACCGTATAAGAACCCCCAACCATTTATTTCAGGAGGGATCTTCATTGTCTAGAAAGAAAGCTCCAACTTTACAAGAGAGAACCCCTAGTTTAGCAAGCCTGTCAAACAGTTTAGAATAGCATTTACACAGATGCAGTCGTCGACGCCATAAACAATTATCGTGTTATTCGGAGTACATTTCTTATCTATCACAGCTCAGGAGCGTCAGCGGCCAAGAAAAAACAGAACAGTGTTGGCTCAACTAGGCTCGGTGCCACCGTCTAAACTCCTATAGGGGAAGGGTCCAAGACACTGTGCAAAACATCTTTCCAGCATGCGGCACAAACTCGCACAACACACGGCACCTTTTCAACTGCCCCGTCAAACCCACTCAACTTACTCCAGTGGATCTGTGGTTACAACCCACCCGAAGCAGCCACATTCCTGGAACTGGAGATTGACCCAGAGCGAGATTAAACAGAAGAACGAATATACAAACATATAATAAAAACAAGTGAGCAAAGGCTATAGTCGGGACGGAGCCGACCATGTGATACCCTACACCACTACCCCTGCGCATAAGCTTTTAACTGGTAAACATTTCTTTTAGGGAATATAATCCGACTACCACCAAAAATAATATGCCTCTTTCTCTCTGGGACCCCCATAAGCAACCAAAATTACGTGACCATCCGATCAAAATTACGACCTGTAGCTTGATTGCAAAAAATGGAAGAATTGGATGCATTACCGACTATTGTGGTATCTCCCTTGTTTGACCACCATCGCCAACCTGCTTTACACCAATGTAAAGGTAATATTTTCTTCTTCCATAGACAGGCTTTGCCGTTGGTATACCCCTACTAGAAGCCGATATATTCACAAAGAAAAAAACTTTGAATTTGTCTCCAAACGAGTTTTTCCCCATTCCGACCCCTAAATATTGTCCGACTATCACCAAAATCAATAGGCTTCTTCCTCTGTGGGGCCCCCATCTACCCCCAAAAATTTTGTCACTATCCGATCAAAATTCCAACTTGTAGCGTGATTACAAAAAATGGAAATATTGGGTATATTACTGAATTTTGCAATATCTCGGTTTGCTCACTTACGCCAACATACTTTGCATCAATATAAACGAGATCTTTTCTTCTGCCATTGAGGGGTATTCCTTTTGGAATACTCGAACCAAAAGCGGAGATATTCGCATAAAAAACGTTGACATTCCTCCACATAAGCTTTTCGCTTATTCCGACTCCTGAATATTATCCGACCACCACCAAACTAAATAGGCTTCTTCCTCTGTGGGACCCGCATCAACTCCCAAAAAATGCGTGACGATCCGATGAAAATTGCGACCGATTACAAAAAAACCGTGATTACAAAAAAATTGGAAAATAGGACGCATTATCTACTATTGCCATATCTCTGCTATTTGACCACCTACGACAACCTGCTTTACATCCTTGTAAAGGTGATATTTTCTACTTTCCTTGCCAGGTTTTGCTTTAGATGTACCTCTTAAATAAACAGAGATATTGGCTTTGAAATAAAACGTTGACCTTTCTCCAAATAAGTGTTTGCCCATTCCGACCACTGAATATTATCCGACCATCATCAAAATCAATAGGCTTCTTTCTCTTTGGGACCCCCATTAACCCCCAAAATTTCGTGACGATCCGATCAAAATTGCGACCTGTAGCGTGATTACAAGAAAATCGGAAAATGGGATGCATTATCGACTATTGCCATATCTCTGCTATTTGACCACCTACGACAACCTATTTTACATCGTTGAAAAGGTGATATTTTCTACTTTCCTTGCCAGGTTTTGATTTTGATATACCTCTTAAAGAAACAGAGATATTGGTTTTAAAATAAAATGTTGACTTTTCTCCAAATAAGTGTTTGCCCATTCCGACCCCTAATTATTATCCGACCAACACCAAAATCAATAGGCTTCTTCATCTGTGAGACCCCCATTAACCCTCAAGTTTTCGTGACGATCCGATTAAAATTGCGACCTGTAGCGTGATTTCCAAAAAAATAGAAAAATGGGATGTATTACCGACTATTGCGATATCTCCGTTATTTGGTTACCTACGCCGACCTAGTTTGCACCATTGTAAAGACGGGATCTTTTACTTTCATAGTCAGACTTTGCTTTTGGAAAGTTTTCAACCAAAGCTGTGATATTCGTCAATATAGTTAAAATCGCAAAAATGAAAATTGGGGTTTTATTTGCTACTATTGTTATATCTTCGTTGTTTGATTACCTACGAGCACCTGCTTTACATCATTATAAAGGTGATATTTTCTTCTTTCATTGTCAGGTTTTGCTTTTGGTATACCCCGTATAGAAGCTGAGATATTCGCTTTGGAAAAAAACGTTGTCATTTTATCCACCTAAGTTTTTTGCCCTTTCCGACCCCTAAATATTATCCGACCATCACCAAAATCAATAGGCTTCTTCCCCTCCGGGACCCCTATCAACATGCAAAATTTCGTGACAATCCGATCAAAATTGCGACCTGTAGCGTGATTACAAGATTTAGATGGACAGACGGACAGACGGACGGACGGACGGACGGACGGACACACATAGCCAGATCGACTCAGCTCGTCGAGACATTCATTTTGATATATATATGTATGGGTCTACGACCATTATTTCGATGCGTTACAAACTTTTTGGCCAAAACCAACTTATAATACCCTCCCCACATAGTGGTGTAGGGTATAACAAGTAAGCCAAGGCTATAGTCAGACGGGGCCGACCATGTGATACCCTACACCTTTACCACTGGGAATTAGCTTTTCACAAATCAAAATTTCTTTATGGAACAAATAAACTTATTGTAAGAAATAACTTTGTGGATTCTGGAACCATATCACACCAAGCTTAAATAATGACATAATAATTGTTTCACAAACATCTCAGAAGGGACAAGGGAGACCTGTCTCATATCAATGAGTGAGTGTACCCCGATTCATATTCGCTCAATGATGGGACCCACAGCTTATCTCCGAGTCCGAACGGCGTGACCTAAGACACCACTTGTAGAGAAGTTTTATATGGCTGAAATACTCAGAAAATGTCGCAAACCTTACTGAAGGATATTTTGCCACCGTTGAAAATTTGGCTGGGGAATCGTTTTGCAAAAAGGCGGCAGAGCGACCCATGCTGCAATGTATGTATAAAAATCCAATTGGACAATTAAATCGTTAGGGCACCATGTAATATACAATAATGCAAAAACTTGGAATAGGAAATAGTGGAATAGCAGTAGTCCCGTTATCTAGCAGACACGTGTTTGCAATTTGCATCAGAGGGCATATGGCCTCCAGGAAATAAAATATAGACCAAAAATATATTTTGTTTGTATTTTTTATACAAAAGTAATGGCTCATTTCCCCCGCTAAATAATATCAGATCATATTCCAAAATTGTAAGCATCTTCTTCTACCTAAACTTTTACCTCGTGCAAAATTTCGTGATTATTGAGCTATAATTGCAAACTCTAGCGTGATCATGATAACACTACAAACAAATAACTGGGTATATTAGGCTGTAACTCTGTTATCTTATCATGTACACCAACACAATTGAAATCAATAGAAAGGTCAAACGTTCCTCTTCCAAGTAAAGCTTACTTGCCCGGACAAAAGTTGTGGTCCATTTAACCAACTAAATATTATCTGATCGCGACCTCAAATTGCAAGCTTCTTCTTTGTCATATACTCTTACCCTATTTAAAATTTCGAGGCGATCGGACTATTATTGCGACCTTCAGAGCAGCTACAAAATCTGATAAAAATTGTGTTTTTGGTCCATTTCATTTCCATTTCCATTTAAAATTTTACGAACATCACCAATTAAAATGGCGATCTATTCTGATGTGAAACCGACCTCCATACCAAATTTCGTGAAGATCGGTCCTTAATTGCGGCCTGGAGTTTGATTACAATTTATAATGGGCAGACGGACACACGGACGGACACACATCTCAAAATCGCTTTATCTCGCCGCTAAATTGTTTAACCGAAATGCCTATAATATAACAATTGAAGTATCCAGTGGTCGCAAAACTTATCCCCCAAATATTTTCTACGCCATTTTTGACTTTTTGAGATACAGGTGGTTTCTAGGGTTTTCCGGTATGCTCTTTCTGAATTTCTAGTCGGCCTTCTCCTATCTGCTCTAGTTTCCGAGATATCCACGCCTCGACGGGAAAGCATAAACTTTTTTCAGTTATGAAATTAATATTTTAAAAACTTACAAGACATTTCAAAAATCAGAGTATCAATTTTCGATTTAGAAGTATTTAATTTATTGAGGCAAAGATGGAAATTTTTTTTCACTTTGTTCCATGTGATTTACAATATTTCACATTTGTGTCATAAGTGCGGATATGGAACAAATCGACAAAAATTCTTTTTTTAAAAAAATCTCTATAACTTTTATATTCCAATACATATTCCTCTAAATTTTTGCAAATATGTTCTATACACTATTATTAATATTTCAAGTCAAAAATATAAATATTTGCTTTAGCCAGCTCCACACAGTTGTGACGCAAAACATTAAAATGCGATTATCTAAAAACAGGCAAATGGCGTATGGAACACTAAAGCATGACACCAACGATTTGTCGTTTGGCATTAGCCCCCATACAACGGTAACAGAGATTTTCAAGTTTTTAGCTGACCGAATTAGCTAAAATTAGGTATTTTAGGTTCCCAGTGGACAAACAACTTCTCCATCTAAAATTTTGGTCAAATTTAACGCTTTTTAATTGTTTTTGTTTTACTTATATCACTGTGCAAATTAAGAATGTTGAACTCCAATTAGAAATGCCAAACAACGACAACAAAGAAAAACGTACCTAAATAGAATGATGAAGTCTTCGACAATTCTACTCTTAGTCTGTCGTGTTACCTATAATCTAACACTACTACTAACTTTTATGTATGTATATAACTTTATTTCGTATGTATGTAAGAGTACATGCGTAAAACATGCTTATTTGGGGATAAGACATTAATGTCAGCTGCAGGTGGTCATTTATGTCCGGAAAACATTGCTTCTACATTTGAAAATGCTGTATAATATACAGTGTATATATTAGATATCCGGCACATACATACATATATATTTATGTTTGTAATATATGTATGAGAAACATATATATGTTATGTTGTTGATGATTTTCTTTAAGTGAAAGTAATGTTTAACAAATGTACTAAACATAAAAACATATCTTAATTAATTAAGTAATGTTCACGTAATGTGCGAACGAAATAATTAGGACTTACGTCAAATTAGGGATAAGGACAATGACAAGCAAATCGAAAGTAAGCACCTTATAAACTGTTCTTGAGCAGTGCACCATACATTATTCAATTCGCGTAAGCCTCTCTTTTCGACAACTTTACAGTTATTGTCAATATATTTAACTTATTTTGTTTTTTTTTTTTTTCTCAATATGAACTATTATACCACTAGGATAAAATCATTGAGGGAGCGTAGAAGACGAGGCACAATTCCTTATTTAACTCACCTTTCATTATTTATTAAAAATTATTTTGTATCCTTTCAAGTTTTAGTGAATTACCTGAAAGAAATAATGAAAACAGAGAAAAATGTTAATCTATTGCCACAAAAGTATCATAGAATTTATCAACAAAGCAGTAAAATGTAATTAAATAAACACTATGTTACCAAAAAGCTCTTTTCGTATTATAAACGATAATCACCGTTGCTTTGTCCTTTGGTGATATTGTAATTAATGAAATTAAAAGTATTCATAACTGCTGAAGTGTTAAATGAAAATGGAAGTCTCTTTTGTTGATATTAATTGTTATGCTACTCATCATTTGTGCAGATAATTCAACACATTTCCTAAAGGAAAGTTTCTACTAAAGTAAACGACAAATGAAAATTCAGTTCATTTCGAATCAATCTTGTTAAAGAGCAGACATGTATGTAAGAAAACCATAGTTACTTAGACTGTCTTCAGAATACATTTTATTCGATGGTAATGCTATAGGGATGGAGAATGAATGTTTAACATTTAATAAACATTTTCTTCAATAATATTAAAGAAACTTCAAAGCCGCTGCAAACAAAAACGTGTACAATTGAATAGAAAATGAAATGTTTGCAGATTAGAAGGCCCAAAGTACAAATACCAGAGGCAAAATAAATAGGAAATTCGTGAAATACCTTTTACTTTGAAGTGGATTTTTAGCAAACAACATAAAAAACAAAAATTAATATTATAAAAAGAAATTGATATCTTTTTAGCTCCAAAAGTATGATATAGTTGCAACATGTAATTTATTTTCCTCGAACAAAAGAAATAAAATACAAAAAGGCATTAAGTTCGGGCGGGCCGAAATTTTTACACCCCACACCATGAAATATTCCGAACTTATAGGGATAAATTAATTTTCACAATTTTGTATGAAGATTTTTTGAGGACACGGAACCCCAAATACCCAATTTTACTTAATTCGGTCAGCTAAGAAGGGTGTACAATTTGTTATAGAGTTGTTTTTAACCACCAATCATGCCCGTAAATATATATAAAAATTAAAAAAAAAAAAGAAATCGGTGCTACCGTTTCATGGGGCCATACCAAAACGTTGACCTATGTTGACAATTTTTGTTGAAGAAGTTTCGTTACGGCAAGTAACCTCAAATGTAAAATTACGGGTATTTCTGTCAAAATATATAGGTAAAAATCTCAAAATACCGATAATCGGGACGTTCCATTATATGAGTGCTATAAATAAACATGGACCTTAGGGTTATGACTTTTTGACCTTTTTCTCAAAAACGATTTCCTGTGGCGACAATGAATGAACTTTTGAATATTAATGTCAAAAATAACGACCATTCCATGTAATTACTAAAAAAGAACACAAAAACCACTATAAAAAAATGGAAAAATCCTATGAAATGAAAAAAAATCTCAGGAAATCATTTCGTGTTGAACGAATGAATTAACCTTTTGCCTATTATTGACTATAATAACTTTTATTCCATTTCAATATTGAAAAACGTACCGCACAAACCACTTTCAAAGGATGTAATATATAGAATAAAGTTATATATGATATAAAATGATATGGCATAAAATTGGTGAGAAACATAAGCTTATGCCAGTTTGGTTATGTCTTGTGACTTTAAAGCTTGTTTTGAGATATATATGTGCTTAAAGTGACTCCAAAAATTAAGAAAAAGCACAGTAATTATCCAAATCCCACTACCAAATTGGACTTAAAACTTTTTTAATTAATCGTAGTTTAATACAACAAAACTTTCAAGCAAATCGAATAGTACAATCATTGATGACAATTGATTTTAAATATTAAATCGCGAAAATTGCATCCAAGCCCACTGTGTAACAATTTGTTCTATTTTTATTAGATAGCTGATAAAAAAATAAAAAAACACAAAAACAGATTTTTTTCTATTTGGACCAATATTAAAGAAGTTATGAGTATTTCTGTGCACATAGTTTTTAAAGAATTCGACTTTTTCAAGGCGCGATATCTCTAAAATCTGAAAATATACGGAAAATATAAAATTTGACCACGCCCACTTTTTTCAATTTTAATATTTTCTACAAAGACTACTGAACTGATTTTCTTGAAATTGTCAGGGAATGCACACGGATGGCCCCCGGTGAAAATAGTCTACATATTTTATTGAATTTCGGAAGGGGCGGGGTACTTTCCCTTTACCCTATTTCTTTAAAATGCTATATCTTTATAAATAAAAGCAAGTGCCGTTCGTTGGTAATTGCATCAGTTGAGAACGGCTGGACCAATTTGGATAATAATTTTTTTCAAATGTACAAAACTGCTGAACCGATCTACCTGAAATTTTCAGGGAATGCATATGGATGGCTCCCGGTGAAATTAAGATGCATATCTTCTTATCTACTGAGCCGATTTTCCTGAAATTGACAGGAATTGTACTGGTATGGATCCCGAAAACAGACTATATATTTCATTGAATTCCAGATGTGGCGGGGTACATCCCCTATGCGATAATTTTAAAAAAGTCATATTTGCAAAAATTACGCATGTATCGGTTTAAAAATGTATGGATTAAGCTAAAAACTAGGTACTTCTTTGGGCCTAAAGAACCGACCACGCCTGTTTTTGTTAAATATGTTATATCTCCAATACTACTGAACCAAATTCCATCCTACTCTTTTCAAAACATTATTTTTCCAAAACTACTGAACCTAATGTCATGCAATTTTCAGAAAATGTTGAGGAATGTTCCGTGGTCCAAAATGCTATATATTTGTAGACTAATTTCGGGGCCTATTGTTTTATAATCGCTATAAACTTATGAGTGCATCGTCTTGCAAATTAATTTTCGAGACAACAGTGGTTGCGCCTCGATCATGAAAAAAGATATATTTCCTTAAATGGTGAGGTTCAACGGTCCATCAATCATGAAAAACTAAAACATCTAAGTCTCAATAACCTGGAGAATTCGACTTAACCATTTTTTTAACTTTTGTAATTAGATCTTTAGGATAAAGACGATAATAAATACTAAACAGCACCAATGGGCGAAAAAATCCGACAAAGTCGTAAGAGAAAAGAAAGGTTGCAGAAAAAATCTCTTGATAAATTTAAAATTCTCCTCGGTTTGACAGTGGACCGAAGAAGTGAGGTACAAAATACCTATTCTTAAATTAGGGAATTTAGGAAGGTGATTCAGGCCGTAGTCTTCATATGCTGTCAAAAGTTTTTACACGAAGAACCCGCAAAAGATAGAGGAACATGATAAAATATTCTTCGCGAAACTCAAATAAAGATGTTGTACACATATATTCTTGATAGAAGCGAAATATTTTTTATTTATTTTTGATTAAAAAATATTTTTTTAAAACAAATGAAGACATTATTGTATCGCCTTCTTTCTGCACCATGGTTATAAGTAATTAAAATTTTAATTTTAAACATTTTTTTTTTTTTTTTCAAATAATATACGAAAGAAATTTCATAGAAAATTCAATTCCAGTTAAGATTTTTTTTTCCAACTGTAGCCCGACACATCTACTTAACTGGTCGCAATGTCAAATGTCTAGCCGTAACCAACCATTAGATATTTATCATTGTGCATTTTGCCAAAAGCACAAAAAACAAAATTCATTCAATTCAACATTGACAAGAAAATTGCCAACAACAAGATACATATCGATCGACCACGACATAAAATCGCATGCAACAGCAAAGGTCTATGGTTTGAAGAGTTACAAACGATTGATGCTGACAAAGAAGCCAATGGCAGGCAGCAACAACTAAAACAAATTTTCAAAATCAATGCTATGTTGACATTTAGATAACAAAACCGCAAACAAACCACAAGGATTCAATGTTACAGTCAACAGCGATAAATATTTGAAACAAAATGTTGTGTTGGAATAATTCATTGAAGGGTTTTGTGCCTAAGACAAAAGGCTAATATTTATTACTTTGCTTTTTACGTTTTTACGTTTTTTCTTTTTTTCTATAAATGTTATTATTCACATCGACACCTGAGAGAGATAGAAAATTCATATTTGTTTTCTTATATAAATGAGCTTTCGTACTTTTCAACACTTTAATACTTTAAAATTACACTACATTGTCTTTAATAAAGTCTATAGAATTTTAAAGAAACGCAAGAGCAAATATTGACATAAAATTCCAACAACTAAAACATTAAAACGATAGACATTTGATAGATAAGTATTGACAATCAACTAAAGGAAGATGGACATACAGACGAACTTTTGCAAACATGCATGTATCTACCTATAGAAGAAGCAAGAGTTAAATAAGAATTCCATTACGAAAAACATTTTCGCACTCCTTAACCATCCCATACCAAACCGTACGCTGAGATCAGTAGTAGACTATTTTTAATAGAGATAAATAGGTGAAAACGGCATTCTGGCGAATTATATTAATACGTTACAATCCATTGAGTATGACTTGTAAAGGTTCCATATGATTTTGGTGTTTAGATTTTGGTTCACCAGAAAATGAATGACCTAGTCCCAAGATTCACATAAGTTGCTCATTTTGTAAGAATTGTGAGTTAGGTCATTATTGCTATGTACATTTCGTACATGCATTAGGGTTATGACTGTTTTACAAACTCATATTCCTGTATCATATGTTGATGAGTTTCTCTTTAAGATTAAATAAAATTTTATATATACGGTGATTCAATATCAAAAAAAATCATGCACAGAAAGATTTCAACATGTGTATACCCTCCACCATAGTATGAAGGGTATAATAAGTTTGTTTTTCCGTTTTAACGGATTAAAATAATCATAATCAATACTCTTGATCAGGTCATTCAATGCATGTCGGCCCGTCCGACCGTCCGTCTGTTGTTATCGCTCTAGCATCCACAAAAATTGAGATACGACGCTGAAATTTTGGGAGCTACGACAGGGACTTTGTTGCTTCATGCTGCATAAACATAGCCCCGCAGTACCGCCAACAGCACCCGTAGTGCTTGACACAAACCGTTGCTGTTCCAATCCCTGAAAATTCATCTTTTTGCAATTGCAGCATTGGGATAGCCACCGAGGAAGCATCGCACCAGAAGTAGAGGTGGAAGATTAGCTTTTCTTTTGGACCAGTCTGTTCAATACAGACCTATTTCGCTTGAATCTGGCTCTAATGACCTCTACATGGAATATATGGTAGTAGTAGTCAGGTGTGAAACTGCAGAGGTAGAATTACTTAACGTATAGATACCGCCGATAAATAGATGTACTCCACGTGATGAGTATAACATTATCCCGCTTTTATTAGAATAATATATTTGTTCACATAGCCAATCCTCTTCAAATGACAACTCACCCACTGTCTACTTGTAACTTGATGTCTTCTGTTCGCGCAAACGAGGCTCTGGTAACCGATTATGGGTGGTAGAACCCTTACTCACTGAGGAAATACCTACAGCACTACCAAAATATCTGTAAGAGTTAGAGATGGACAGTGGGTAAATACCCAATGGGTAAATACCCGGTAAATTGGGTAAATACCGGGTAAATACCCATTTGTGGGTATTTATTTGGGTATTTACTATATTGAATCGCCAATACAAAATCTTAGACCCTATTTCTGGGTTTAGGTTATGAAATCTTTTCAAAATGGATAGTTTTACAATACTTTAAACCAGTGGGTAAATACTTGGGTAAATACCCGAGTATTTACCCAAGTGTTGGGTAAATACTCTTTAACTGTCGAACCACTTGACGTAGGTTGATGAAATTTGGCTCAAAACTTTCTTATATCAATAGTATTACAGGTATTGAAAATGGAGTCCCTGGGTCCATGTTTTAATATAGCCCCCATATAGTCGTACCTCCCGATTTGAGATATTTTTCACCTATTAGCCACATTTTACAACTAAATTGGCTGTAATTTGGCAGAATGAGTCCTCAACGAGTATAAAATATCCTCGCAAACATTTCTCAACGTAGGTCCACGTTTTCTTATAGCCCCCATATAAGGGTACCCCGATTTCGAGTATTTACCCAAATATTGGGTAAAAACTCTTTATTTGCCGAACCACTTGACGTATGCTGACAAAATTTGGCTTAAAACTTTCTTATATCTATAGTATTAAAGGTATTGAAAATGGAGTCCCTGGGTCCATGTTTTGATATAGCCCCCATATAGTTGTACCCCCCGATTTGAGGTATTTTTTACCTATTAGCCACATTTTACAACTAAATTGGCTGTAATTTGGAACAGTGAGTCCTCAATGAGTATAAAATATCTTTGCAAAATTTTGTCAACGTAGGTCCACGATTTGTTATAGCCCCAATATAAGGGTACCCCGATTTCGAGTATTTACCCAAATATTGGGTAAAAACTCTTTATCTGCCGAACCACTTGACCTAGGCTGTCGAAATTTGGCTCAAAACTTTTTTATATCATTAGTATTAAAGGTATTGAAAATGGAGTCCATGGGTCCATGTTTTGATATAGCCCCATATAGTCGTACCTCCCGATTTGAGGTATTTTTCACCTATTAGCCACAATTTACAACTAAATTGGCTGTAATTTGGCACAGTGAGTCCTCAATGAGTATAAAATATCTTTGCAACATTTTGTCAACGTAGGTCCACGATTTCTTATAGCCCCCATATAAGGGTACCCCGATTTCGAGTATTTACCCAAATATTGGGTAAAAACTCTTTATCTGCCGAACAACTTGACGTATGCTGACAATATTTGGCTCAAAACTTTTTTATATCAATAGTATTAAAGGTATTGACAATGGAGTTCCTGAGTCCTTGTTTTGATATAGCCCCCATATAGTCGTACCTCCCGATTTGAGGTATTTTTCACCTATTAGCCACATTTTACAATCATACTGACTGTAATTTGGTACAGTGAGTTCCCCTTATGTATAAAATATCCTTGCAAAAAATAGTCAACGTAGGACTACGTTTTCTTGTAACCCGAATATGGATTTCTGAAATCGGGAGTTACGGCTATATGGGGGCTATATCAAAACGAGAGAACCCATTTTCAATACAAGATGTCCTCTTGATATAAGTAAGATTTCAGCCAAATTTCGTCAGCCTACGTCAAGTGCTTCGACAGTTAAAGAGTTTTTACCCAACTTTTGGGTAAATACTCGAAATGGGGGTACCCCTATATGGGGGCTATTAGAAAACGTCGACCTATGTTGACAAATTTTTGTAAGGATATTTTCTACAAATTGAGAACTGACTGTGCCAAATTTCAACCAATATGATTGTACATTGAGGCTAACAGTTAAAAGTACCTTAAATCGGAAGGTACGGATATATGGGGGCTATATTAAAACATGGATCCAGAGACCCCATTTTAAAGAGTTTTTACCCAATATTTGGGTAAATACTCGAAATCGGGGTACCCTTATATGGGGGCTATAAGAAATCGTGGACCTACGTTGACAAAATTTTGCAAAGATATTTTATACTCATTGAGGACTCACTGTGCCAAATTACAGCCAATTTTGTTGTAAAATGTGGCTAATAGGTGATAAATACCTCAAATCGGGAGGTACGACTATATGGGGGCTATATCAAAACATGGACCCAGGGACTCCATTTTCAATACCTTTAATACTATTGATATAAAAAAGTTTTGAGCCAAATTTTGTCAGCATACGTCAAGTGGTTCGGCAGATAAAGAGTTTTTACCCAATATTTGGGTAAATACCCGAAATCGGGGTACCCTTATATGGGGGCAATAAGAAAACGTGGACCTACGTTGAAAAATGTTTGCGAAGATGTTTTATACTCATTGAGGACTCATTCTGCCAAATTATAGCCAATTTAGTTGTAAAATGTGGCTAATAGGTGAAAAATACATCAAATCGGGAGGTACGACTATATGGGGGCTATATCAAAACATGGACCCAGGAACTCCATTTTTAATACCGGTAATACTATTGATATAAGAAAGTTTTGAGCCAAATTTCGTCAACCTACGTTAAGTGGTTTGACAGTTAAAGAGTTTTTACCCAACACTTGGGTAAATACTCGGGTATTTACCCAAGTATTTACCCACTGGTTTAAAGTATTGTAAAACTATCCATTTTGAAACGATTTCATAACCTAAATCCAGAAATAGGGTCTAAGATGTTGTATTGGCGATTCAATATAGTAAATACCCAAATAAATACCCACAAATGGGTATTTACCCACCGTGTGGGTATTCACCGGGTAAATACCCGGTAAATACCATCTCTAGTAAGAGTCAACTCGAAGTACTTGAGGAATGGGGTCTGCAGATATCTGCATGTTTATGGCGGACAAGCCAGTAGGGATAGAAGCGGATATGGGCTCAAGTCAACGGTGGCGCTCTAAGCTCTTCCTTGTGCTCACAAGCAAAGAAGAAATCCTGACGAATTTTCTCACCAAAAACATGAAGGAAAGAACCGAAAGAAATTCAATTCTCCCAGGTGGCCACAGGCATATGCCAAATACTCCCACAACTGCACAAGCTCCACGTGACTTGGAGGGAGCACTTCATGTTCAGACATTGTTTCAGAAACCTCTAGAGGCCCTAATATGGATAGAGCCGATCTATGGTCCTCAAGGAGTTAAGCGGAAAAGAAAAAAAGAAGGCCATAACTCTCCAGTCTTGGGGGACTTTAATACTTTATCAGGAGTTGTGGCATTCAGTCCTCGGCGATGACAAGAGGTGTATAGTGCTGGCGGAGCAGATTGATAGCTCTACGTTTTGTTCGGCCAATGAGGACGCTCCTACCAGAATTAGCGAAAAGTGTCACGGTTCGCCTGGCAACCCGTCATTTCTTTTGGATTAGACCATCTCCCCATAAGTGCCTCCATCAGCAGACCGTCTGATTTCATCACCTCTGAACGCCGCTCTCCCATCAATCATGGGAAAGGTATTTGGCCTAATTTCAGAGCGGTCACACATCACCCCTACAGAGATTTGCCAAACAGTTGTGATTTTCGGGTAACAGAAAGGACGTACCGAAACAACATCATATCCCAGCTGGCTGAATATAAGAAGTGAGACCAAATTTCCCATCGGAGGCGACGATTTACACATGATCGATACGCGAGCTTCGTCAAGCCAACCTCAGTGAACACAGAGCTGACACTAAAAATAAACAGAATGGTCGGTGAGCGTAAGAGGTACTCGTACTAGTAGTATGTCGCATAAAATCTCATTCTGCCAAGGACAAATCACCACAATATACAATGGATGATGTTGCGAATGACATCAGGAACTCTAAATAATCCATGCTGATAAATCTCTATGGGTACCTTCCCCGGTGCCCTATACAGCTATATCAAAATACCATCCGATTTTCATGAATTTTTGTATGATTCGTTTTTTAACCTCAGCAATGCAATGGTAAAGTTTTTCCATCAATTTTCGTGAAAGTGCAACTTTGACCCCATATAAATTACTATGGAAACAAAGATCGCTAGTTTGGAACGGGTTAACGTTAACTGATCGCCATAAAATTTCATATTTAAAGATTTTGAATCAAATTTAGGGGATAGGAGTTCCAAATAACAATTTTTTGAATCGCCCTAATGTATCTATATGAAATACAATGCATTGCTTTGTATATGTCCTTTCATGTGATACTCTGGAGAAGATTGCAATCATCTAAAATGACAGACAAACATATTGACTGACATGTGTATGCATGGCAATGAATGCATAAACAGTAAAACCCAAATAATTTGTAATAATAAGCCAAGGTTTCCTATTAAACTCGATAACATCCATTGAATTTAAAAGATAGCATTCACATAATATCAATTTCGCTACAATTTTTTTAAATTTTCGTATCATGTTACGTATTATCGATATTCTACTGTACAACAATGTTAAAGAAAGCATAGAAGAATACATACGAAAGAATGAAATAAAACTCTAAATATTTATTTGCTGTCAAGTACTCTATTGTAGTTACTGTTGTTGTTGTTTGAACGTTAGAAGTATAAAGAAGAAACTGAAGTGGAAATGGTGATGAAATTGACAGCATTCAATGTTCTTAAGACACAATAAAAGATGACAATTTTCAACGCATTTCCAAGAGAATTCGTATGTGTGTGTGTTATTACGGCATGTGTTTGAGTGAACTCATGTAAGAATTCAAACAAGGTTTAGAGATTGAACATTTTTCAGAAACATACATAAGTGTAGCTAGGAGTATATGCAGGTTATTAAAGACATTTTGTACACTTTTTGCTTAAATATGAAATATGAATGCAGACAAATGAACCTACGTTCGGATTTTAGGGTCAATATTAAATGCTTCCTTCTACTATTTTCTGCATTTTAAAATGCCAGACGTTTAAATTTCGAAGCTTAAAAAGTACAAAATCCATCTTAAAATAAAGACCAGCTATAAATTTGAGTGTCAATTTTAAAATTAAGATAACCAATCTGTTCGAAAAATCAAATCAAGATCCCTAAATCAAATCAAATCTTTTTGGGACACATGTAATTTTTATGACAAGACCTAACTAACGCAGTCTTGCATCACGACACGTTTAACTATACTGATGTCGTTGTTTAGCAGATACAGCTCGTGGTCCATACGACGTCGATATTCACCGTCAACGCAGATTGCACTGTGGTCCCAACCTGCGAAAAAAAATCGATATCAACAAATTTCAATGATAATTCAGCAAATTATCTCTAAACATTTCATATTTTAATATTCCAACAATGTTCTTGTAATTTCTAATGGCACTTAAGTAAGCAAAACAGATGAAGTTGACATTTGATATCTTTAAGACTTTAAAAACGTTAGTAAGGTTGTGACTTGACTTCAAAATAGATGTAATCGGGTTGTATCCTTATATGGTGGCTATAGTAAAAACTGCGCCCGTATTGATGATTTTTTGGCTAAAGTATTTTTACTAATTTTAAGCATTTACTGAAAAAATCTGATCTATCCGACGATTATAAATATTTTTGTCGCACCTTCCCATACAAGCGGGGCCTCTGTAGATTGTCCCGCGGATCGTTCGAAGAAGTTTTCTCTTAAAAACACCAAACACTGCCTTATCTGCTTGTGCAAGTACCAGGGCTTAGAACCACACATTAGTACTACTAGTACGAGGGCTGCACGATAACTTTCTGGCCATGGCAACACTATGTGTTGCCAAACGCTATTTGATATTTTTTGAAAGTTTTATAGTTTTTATGTTTTGGCCAAAATCTGTTAATTTTGTTGTGGTGTATTTTTTGCTTTAAGGCCTCTGAATTTTCAGCGAATAAAACACAAAGATTTATTGCTGTTTTTCCCTACAGTTTTTAGCTTAAACGTACTCAGGACAGTTTGACATAGGACCATGTGTTGTATTGTTTACAGTGACTTGAAAATATCACTTTGGGAAAGAATGGAATTTACTTGTGAACATTTGCGTCCAATCATTTTTCACAATTTTCGACGTGGATAATCACGGCAAGAGTCATCGATCAAATTAAATCTTTGTATGTCGATAAAGGACCCTCCTATAGCACTATGAATTCAATCGTGGCCGACATTGCTAAAAATTAAACTGTGTGTGAAAGGATAATGTAAGATCGCCATATTATATACCGTGAGATAGAGGCATCCTTGAGCATTTCTTCCACCAACTAACATTTGATATTGCATGAACACATGGCCGCAAAAGGGTTTGTTTCTCGTTAGATCCAGTACAATTTCACAATCGCCCAAAACACGTTCTTGTCGATTGGTACAAAGAAATTGTGAATAAGTACGATCGCGGTGCTTTACGCGACGTTTATAAGATCGTCAGAGACTACGAATCTTGGATCTATGCGTATGAGCCCGAAACAAAACAGCAAATTGACCGTGTGGGTCTTCCACCCAACCAAATCCAACGAAAGTTGTTCATGAAAGAAGCACTTTGAAGAAAATTGTAGCCTGTTTCTTCGGCATAACTGGCCATGTGGCAATTATTCCGCTTGACCAAAGTAGGACTGTCAATTCTGAGTGGTGCATTACAATTTGATTGCAACAAGAGAAGACCAATCATTGCGCACCATAACAATGCGAGCTCTCACACATCGATTCAAACAAGCGCCTTTTTTACCGGTCTTCTTTTGGTGCATATTGTGAAACCTCTTTTGCTACTAAACTGTTCGAAGAAAGTCTTTGAACAATTATTGTCATCTTACAAAGCCGAATAAACTTTGCGGGAATACAAAAGATCTCGATCAAAGATCACATTTTTAGAGTTTTTTTTAGGTTTTCACGATTTTGCTTGGAAACCGCAAGTCCTATCGAAACGGGATTTAAGAAAATATTGTAGCTGTGAAAATTCTCTATAAGATTGTCTCTTTTCTATGTTTTACCATTTTTGAGATATATATGTTGAAATCAGGACAATGCACTGACTGTATCGCCTCCTTATAAAACAATGTCATGTACGATGCGCCTTAACTAAGTTTATATGAAAACCACATACATCTGGGAAGTTTCTTCCGGATTCTAAAACAGCAATTTAAATAGATGAGAAAAATCTAAAAACAAGACAAAATCACTGGAGAGATTTTTAAATAAATCGCGGTCAAAGTTCACATTTTTAGGTTTATTTTAGGTTTTCGCGATTTTGCTTGTGAACTTTCAACACGATTTACGTAAAAAGCGCTCCGGCGATTTTTTGTTTATCGACTTTTTTCATCTATGAACATCAGAATCCACAAACACTTTCCAAGTGCAAGCACATCCACTTATAGTTGGTTCAAGAGCACCATGTGTAGTGGACCTTCGAAAGATGCTTTATAATCGACATAAAGGTGGTAGGTGTCGATCTGCATCTATTGGATTTCTCCAGAAATTGTCGTAGGGTAAATGGTTAATTTGCCAGGTCCATCTTGGTATGGCCCAATTATTTCGTCGACTATAGGCTTTAGTCGTTCACACAATATTCCTGCCACTATGTTATAATCAATTGTGAGCCCCTATAGTTATAGCACACAGTCTTATCTTCCTTCTTGTGGGTGGGGCGCAGGATGCTAAGGTTGCAATCGACGGGTTAGTGTTTTCGGGTTTGAACAGCTCGGCTGGTAAGACATCGGCTCCAGTTGTCTTATTATTCGTTAGCAGTTTTATTGCTGTCCTAACGTTATCTTAGCCGGGCGGAATTCAGTCGAAATCGCTTATAACGTCGGTCAACGGACAGAAGGAATTGGTCGATATGTCGTTATAAGCGATATTTTTTTTACGTGGGCTATAAATGGTCCCAGAGATTTGGAACTTTTGGATGTCGTCGTTATAACTGATATGACGTTATTAACGACGATGTTACAAGCGATTTCGACTGTTAATACAATAGGTATATATTTTGATATAGCCTTCATTTAACGACCTTCTCAAGTCCAGTCCAAGTTCCCAACCGTTTTCGTCATTGGTGTCCTAAATTCAAAGTCAAGGTAATAAATTTTTAACACCCATACACATGACTCTATCTAATTATACTTCTTCACTCATTTTTCCATGCTGTTTTACAGTTCTTCAAACGCAGTGATATTTTAAAAAAACAACACAAACATGGTACAACTTTATCCCCCTCCAGTGGTGGAAATGTTCATGTTTATTGTAAACTTCACTCATGTCTGCCAATAAATCGTGGACGGACAATGTGGGTAAACAGCATGGACATAAAATACATAAATGTCCAGCAGGGTATAGAGAGTGAACAGTGAATTGTAATGGCAATATTATTGGCGATGGAGTGGCTAGCAGAAAAGTGTAAACAAAAAAAAGAGAAAAAGAAATAACAAGGATGCCAATATTGGCATATTGGCCACTTAAAGCACTACCTCAATTGACATACAGTTTTTCTGTTGTTTGTTTTTTTCATTTCACATACATATCTCGCCATGATGTTGAAGCATCAATGTGAGAAAATTACCAGTCAGGTTGAGAAAACTGCTACCATAATGGAGCACTTTTTATATACGGTAAAGTGGAATCTCAATACCTGATAGTGTCACGGGTCGCCTACTTCAAAAAAAAAACTAATTAAAACTATAAATGCAGTGTAATGGAGGCCAGCTTGTCATTTATTATCGCAAGTTTTTTTTTTTTGTGGTACGAAATATAAGGACTCTACTGTATTTTATATATTTTGTTTAAATTCTTAAAACTTATGTCGTTGAAAACATTTCAAATGAAAGAGCAAATATTGATGCAGAATTAATGTCAACTTTTGGCATGAATTATGGTGTTATTTTAACAGCAAACATTGGCGGCATCTCTGGTTTGTGTGGTATTGGGAACTATACTAGCTAGCACTGCATTCTTTTAATACCTTCGTTTTAAGGAGTGGGAAATTACAAGCAAACATCTGGTTGTTCGCTACATAATGAACATATCTTGGTTTATTATACCCTACACCACACTGTGGTAAGGGGTATTATGTCTTTGTGCATTTCTGTGGAACATGCATATGGAAACAAGATAGACCCATGGTTACATTTGATTATCTATATAGCATCACATTCTAAATTAATTAAAATTAGGGAAGATAATTTTTCCAGCCAAAGGACGAACGCTATTTATTTTGGTAAGAATTGGTGCATATTTGCATATAGCTACCATATATATTTTCGCCCCATTTTAGGTATTTGGTGCCCCAACCTCGCTATGTATGTCCAATATTGATGACATTTGGATATAGGTTCCATACAGTTTTTCGCCCGGTTTTAGGTATTTGGTGCCCCAATCACGCCATTTGTGTCCAATGTTGATGAAATTTGAAATGTGTAACGGAATTGGGTCTCGGAAAGTTTTTCAAATTATATTGAGATCTGTTCAGATATGGATATAGCTCCCATATATATTGTTGCTCGAATTTAGGTATTTGGTACCCCAATCAGGCTATTTGTGTCCAATTTTAATACAATTTGGAATGTGTGATGGTATTTGATCTAGAACTATAATAATTGTTCCACAAACATCCCATAAGGGACAAGGGAGACTTTGATCTAGAACTAAATTTGCAAAATTATATCGAAATCAGTTCAGATGTGGGTACAGCTCCATATACATATATTCTCGTACTTTTTTATGTATCGGATACACCAAACACAAAATTGGACATATTTTTTGAAAAGCTTCGAAAATGTGACCGAATTTGGTCTAGAATAAATTTCGCAAAATTATATTAAAATCATGATTATTTATATAGGATATCATATATTCGGCCCCGCCCGACTTTAATCCTTACTTTACGGTTTTTATTTTTTAGAAATTCAATAATTGACTGTTTAAGTTGGAGGCTATACCTTAATGTTAGACCACTATCTATATGCGATGGGTACTAACCAACACGTAGACCTATGTCCTCAATTTTAATGGAGAAATTTGTCGACCACTAGAAACTCTAAATGCCAAATCAGAACCAATTTAGGTCAAAAATGTAGATAATAACTTCAAAATGCTTTAAGAGGGCGCTACCGTTATAGGGTCTAGGGTGGAGAAGTTATCTGACCATTAAGAACCCAAATTACAGCTAAAACTTCTAAATACGTCAGATGGAGCTGTACAGTTGTTATATGGGGACTATATACAACTTATACAGTTTTCGGTATAAGTTTTTTGGCCTCTAAGATCTCTAAATGCCAAATTATAGCTTATTCGGCGTTAGGTGCGCCAGCATGGAACAACTTTACAGTGGAACACGCCGCTTACCATCCGAAATGATGTTTATCGGTTGACGTCCAAAGGAATGTCCTTACGATAGCACCTGAAGTCCTTACGGATGCGTCAAAATGGTGGATATTCCATCACAACGTGATGCCTAAGGTGCTCCATTGATGACATTACAGGGATATGTTGAACAAAAAAAAGCGAAATGAACGTTCTTTTTTATACACTATGGCATCTCTCGTTTTTGTAATATAAGAGGCAGATAGAACGGAAACTAGAGTAACATGTCCTGGAAGATCTATATTCACTGGTTCAACCTAATAAACTAGAAGAGCTATATGAACGAAAAGTGCTAACTGAACGCGATTATTTAAATGAATGCACAGTGTCCGATTTTCCGAAAAACCTGGCCAAAACTCTAAAAATGAATGGATTTTGACGTAACCTTTGGTTCTTATGTTTTTCGGGCCGCTGATTACATTTTTGATATTACTTAACACTTAGGCGGTCATTTAAGGGATCTTTTTGGTCCCTCCTCCTATAAAATGTGATCTTATCGGATCAAAATATTCTACAAATTTGTTCGCCATAAGTTTTTTTTATGGGTCCTAGAATACACCAAAACTCTATACCTTACCTGAACCCCAGAAATATGCAAAATTATAAACACATTTTAGGGTTAAGGGCGTACTTCATGTGAGTTTTGGCAAAATTGTCATACAAAGCATCATTTTAGAAGAATGCCGTCAAAGACAAAAATGTTCTCTGCTAAATTTCACTATAATTTACCAAAGAAAAGGAATCTCTATTTGTATTACATACTAAGAAAATATCGGTATCAATTTGGCCAAAAAACCAAGAAACTAAAATAGGGTTGCAAGCTTCCACCATTTCTACAGTTTTGGAAATATTTGAGTTAAGGTCACTTGGAATCCTTGCACTTTAGGTGTATAATGTGTTTGGTAACTATACTGACAAGAATGCGAGGAATATTTTTCTTAAAAAAATTAACCCTCGTGCGAGTCATAAAAGGGGTCCTTTTGGTCCCTTTTTCCACAAATCTTTAAAATCTATATATATAAAAGAGTAGTGAGGTGAGTGACTGACTGACTGACTGATTCATCAACGCCCAGACGAAACCGCTGAAGCTAGAAAGTTGAAATATTGGGTGTAGGTTGCTGTTGGTGTGTAGGGGTGAGATAAGGCTGGGTTTTTGGAAATTCGACCTAGAAGTGTACGAAAAGTACTAAAAGGTACTAAATATGGTACCCTTTGTATTAGGCAAACGGTAAGAGCTAGAATTCTGAAATTTGGAATGAGGGTCACTGATGGAGAGCTAGAAAGATGTACCAACGGGTTTTTGTAAATTCGAACTACAAGGGTACGAAAAGTACTAAATGGTACTAATTTTAGTACAATTTGGATTTGTGTGAACGGATAGAGCTGGAATCCTGAAATTTGAAATTAGGTTCACTGATGAAGAGTAACAAAAAAGGTTTTTGGAAGTTCGAACTATAAGTGCACGAATAGTACTAAATGGTACTAAATTTAGTACAATTTTGATTTGGGTGAACGGATATGGCTGGAATCCTGAAATTTGGAATGAGGGTCACTGATGGAGAGTAATAAAGAAAGATTTTAAGAAATTCGAACTATAAGTGAACGAAAAGTACTAAATGGTACTAAATTTAGTACAATTTGGATTTGGGTGAACGGATAGGGCTGGAATCCTGAAATTTGGAATGCGGATCACTGATGAAGAGTAAAAATGAAAGGTTTTTGGAATTCGAACTACAAGTGTACGAAAAGTATTATATGGTACTAAATTTAGTACAATTTGGGTGAACGAATAGAGCTGGAATCCTGAAATTTGGAATTTAGGTCACTGATGGAGAGTAAAAAAGGAAGGTTTTTGGAAATTCGAATTAAAAGTATACGAAAGTACTAAATGGTACTAAATACAGTACAATTTGGATTTGGATGAACGGATAGAGCTGGAATACAAACATTTGGAATTAGGGTCACTGATGAAGAGTAACAATGAAAGGTTTTTGGAAATTCGAACTATAAGGGTACGAACAGTACTAAATGGTACTAAATTTAGTACAATTTGGATTTGGGTGAACGGATAGAGCTGGAATCTTGAAATTTGAAATTAGGGTCACTGATGAAGAGTAACAAAGAAAGGTTTTTGGAATTTCGAACTAAAACTGCACGAAAGGTTCTAAATGGTACTAAATTTAGTACAATTTTGATTTGGGTGAACGGATTGAGCTTGAATCCTGAAATTTGTAATGAGGGTCACAGATGGAGAATAACAAAGAAAGGTTTTTAGAAATTCGAGCTATAAGTGCACGAAAAGTACTAAATGGTACTGAATTTAGTACAATTTGGATTTGGGTGAACGGATAGAGCTGGAATCCTGAAACTTGGAATGAGGATCACTGATGAAGAGTAAAAATGAAAGGTTTTTGGAATTCGAACTATAAGTTACGAAAAGTAATAAATGGTACTAAATTTAGTACAATTTGGGTTTGGGTGAACGAACAGAGCTGGAATCCTGAAATTTGGAATGAAGGTCACTGATGGAGAGTAAAAAAGAAAGGTTTTAGGAAATTCGAATTATAAGGGTACAAAAAGTACTAAATGGTACTAAATTTAGTACAATTTTGATTTGGGTGAACGGATGGAGCTAGAATCCTGAAATTTGAAATTAGGGTCACTGGTGGAGAGTAACAAAGAAAGGTTTTTGGAAATTCGAACTATAAGTGCACGAAAAGTTCTAAATGGTACTAAATTTAGTACAATTTGGATTTGGGTGAACAGATTGAGCTGGAATCCTGAAATTTGTAATGAGGGTCACTGATGGAGATTAACAAAGAAAGGTTTTTAGAAATTTGAACTATTTGAACACGAAAAGTACTAAATGGTACTAAATTTAGTACAATTTGGGTTTGGGTGAACGAAAAGAGCTGGAATCCTGAAATCACCTTTGGAATGAAGGTCACTGATGGAAAGTAAAAAAGAAAGGTTTTTTGGAAATTCGAATTAAAAGTATACGAAAAATACTAAATGGTACTAAATATAGTACAATTTGGATATGGGTTAACGAATAGGGCCTGAATCCTGAAATTTGGAATGGGGGTCACTGATGAAGAGGAAGAAAGATGTGCCAAAGGTCGAAAAGTCGTAAATGGTAGTGAGTTTAGTATGATTTGGATTTAAAGAGCTGCAATCCTGAAATTTGGAATTAAGATTACTGTTGGAATATAGAATTGAGATATAGAGGTAGCTTTGGAAAATCGTACTAATGTGCACGAAGTAGTACTAAATGGTACGAAACTCGCTATAATTTGTATTTGCGTGAACAGATTATTGTTGGAGTGTAGGATTGACGTATTTTTAGAAATTCGTACTTATGGAAAAGTGCTAAATGGAACTACATTGGCTATAATTTGGGTTTAGGTGAACGGATAGAGCTGAGATATGAAAGTACATTTTCGAAAATCGTGTACGAAAAGTGCTAAATGGTACAACATTTGGTACCTTTTGGTATTTGCTATATGGTATAGAATTTTGTACAATTTGTGATTTTGTAAAGGGTAGAACTGGAATTTTGAAATTCGGTATTAGGGTAGCAATTGGTGTTTAGAGTAGAGGTAGGAAGGACGTTTTGAAAATTCGTACTTATTTATACAAAAACTACTAAATAGTCCTCAAATGGGTTTCAGGGTAACTGGTAAGACTGGAAAAGTGAATTAGGGTTAGGATATATGTTGAATATAAGGAAGTAATTTTTGAAACGTTTACCTATGTGTACGAAAAGTTGGGTAACATGTTGGTACCAAAACCATTTTAAATAGTTAAGGTACTAAATTTGGAAATACGCTATTTGTACAAAAAATACGAAATGAAAAATATTTGTTATGAAGGTCACTCTAAAATTTGAGACAAAGTTCTGAGTTTGAAAAATTGTACTGAATATTGTTCCATTGATTTGATGTTAACGCCAAGGAGATTCTAAATAATGTACTGAGATTAAGTAGTCAAACGTGAAGTATCTTTTCAAAAAATGTTTTTTGTTCTGACCGCTTTGGTATGTAAATTTGAAAACGTGGTCCAATGCGACAATTTTGTTAACTAGAAGGTATTTATCCCCCCCTGATATTAAAAAATCCTAATTTGAAATGCCTCCAAAAAAATTTCCGTTATATACGGTTGACTTACCCGTGCACGTTAACTACAATTTTTTGTAAAGAAACTAAACTAAACTTTCATGCCACAAATTCCGAATTTCGGTTGGAAAATGTGCAGAAGATCTTCAAAATACTCTAAATCCTCAAAATATCTCTTCTAATAAACGTGGATTGAAGTGGAGATTTTTTAAATTAAACTTTTATATCCTCTGAGTATTCAAGGTCCAAATTTAAAGAAAATTGGACAATATAGATTTGTTCTTCTTTTAAAATACACTAAGTCGAGAGGTACCGTTATACGGGGATATACGAAAACGTGGATTTTTATGACCATTTTGAATGCCGAAAATTTAACGGACCTATTCGGGTTCTGGGCGAAGGGTGAGACAAAGTTTAGTGTTTGGAAATTCGTACTGGAAGGGAATGCTGTGTTAGTGAAGGGTTAAAACCAGGAGTCAAATCTGAAATTTGCAATATGATACGTAGTTTTGGAAATTCGAAATAAAAAATATGGTAGTTGTGTAGGGATGCGATACGGCAGATTTTTTTTTTTTTTTGTAAGTTCTGACTACATTCGAAAAACAACAGTACAACAGAATCTGCAGTATTCACCATTCCGGTATTAAATATTGTTTATATATATTTCGTTTCCTTTCCGCATACGAAGTAGCGGGCATTTGCTAGTCTCCTATAAAATGTGATCGGATAAGACCAAAATATTCTAGAAATTTGTTCGCCATAAAATTTAGAATATACCAAAACCCCAAATTATATCCAAACGCCAGAAAGTGACCCTTTACCATATTCTGGCATTCTGAATAAAAGAAAGTCTGTACATACCTGCAAGACAAAATATCACATAAAAACAAAAAGTGCAAATATGTGCAGGATGTTTCGATGGAAATTGGTTAAAACCCCTTCCTTTTTTATGAAATAATAAATTACACGGCCCAACTCGATCTTACTCACAACTATTTTCATAATTTATTGTGAAAATCGATCTTGAAAAAATTAACAAGTACGGACATCAATTATTAAAGAACGCACAATTCATTGGCGACACTGAACATCTTAAATACGTTTCACATACCTTTCAGTACAATTACAAAAAGAAAATATTTAATAACCGTTGTTTATTTTGCATATTATCATAGATTTATAAACAACTTAAATATTGAAAAAAAAAAAAATCAAATTCCAAATAGGGTCACTTCGACCTGCATTTATACCCACTTATTAAACAAGAAAGAATATTTTTTCATAACTACACGCACTGGGATCCTATAAACAATATCTGACCCTTTTTAGTGTAAATTGATAAACATTTTTTCGATTTTTGGCCAGGTTTTTTGGATAATCGGACACTATGGAATGGTATAAATGAATAAAATGGATATGCCACTGTTCGTTAATTCCACGGAATTAACCTTATATTAACCCTGTGATAGTTAAACGGGTGGCGTAGGGGATGAAAAGTACCAAGCAACGGTCTTGACCGGCTATAACGTGGCAAAACCCTGGACCTATCTTGCTCCCTCTCTTATCTCAAGTGGACACTGACCTCCCCGTGGAGCTTTTTGGGTCATTATCTCTGGAAGTATTGACTCACTCTGGAAAATATTGTACCGTCGTAAAGGAAGCCGCAAGGACAACCTACTGACAAAAGTTTTAAAACGATCCGAGAAGAGCCCTTAAAATTCACTTTATCCGAATTTTGTGCCGTAGGTACCCGAAAGAATGCGGTATGTACCCGAAGATCGGGTTCGGATCTATATCTGGAAGGAATAATTCGTTGTGTAAAGTTTGGACCAAATCGATTGCTCCCTTCGAGAGTTATCGTTCACGCCATTTAACAGAAAAATGTTGAACTTTTGTGGGGGAGGTACCCGAAGGAGTGGACCGATATGTCCCATCTTCGAACTTAAACTAAGTTTGGACAAAATGACCAGGAGTGCCGTGCTGCCGCCGAATATAGCAATCTACAATCAGTGGAAACTCGTAGCTCACGAAAGAGGTTTCGGGAGAAAAGGAGAGAAAAAACGTATTTTCCGCAGGAAAAAGAGAGTAATGGAAAATCGGGAGAGAAAAAACGTCTTTTCCGCAGGAAAAAGAGTGTAATGGAAAATCGGGAGTGTGAAAATATCGAGATGTACAGGAGCCAAAATGAAGTCCAAAAATTCTACCGAGCACGGAAATCTGTAACAGACACAAATAATGTGCTCAGGACATGGAAACTGTTGGTATCCAATACAAGCGAGACGACGAAGATTGAACAGATCCAATCCCAGAAGATGGTATTGAATGTATGCCGCCCAGCAAAGTTGAGTTATAGACTGCAATAAAAAGTCTGAAGAATAATAAGGCAGCAGGAGCCGATGGCTAACCAACCGAGCCATTCAAAACCGGAGACGACACTCTGATAAGGTATATGCATCAGCTAGTTAGCGCCAGCTGGCAGGAAGAGCGCATACCTGACTGAGTATTATGTGTCCCGTCAACAAGAAAGGAGATAAGACTATGAGGATATTGGTACATACAATTTTGATGATGAAAATACTTGTCTAGGATGTTCCTGAGAAATTACTTATTTTATAATAGATACAATTTAAATAACATTGAAGAAGTCCTATGTTCTGACTAGCAATAGACCAATGTATAAGAACATATTTTCCAATGGTTATACTCTTAACCCACAGGTTATTCCAAAATATACAAAACGTAGATTTTTCTTAGAATTTTAAGTGATTGCTTTCAAAGAAAAAATGTCACATTATGGTAAAACATTCAACGAAGTTAATAATACTCCGAAAATATGAGACTTGTTTTACTAAATTCACCACTTTAAGTAGTTTTATATTTTTGCAAATAACTTTCTGATTAAAATAATTTCATATTCCCAATGTTTAAATTCAAACTGGCATCCTTGTTTTATATTCACATGAGAAATTGCCTTTAGGGAATAGCTGGTATCGAAAAATAAACTAATTCAACCTCAACTGCAATTTACAATTATAATTTATAGCCTGTATCAATTTTATTTGTCGTGTTAGTGATATTTCTAATTAACTATTCGGGTCATAGCATTATCATAATGGAGGAACACTAATTAAAAGTCCAACACATTGCTTGAAATACATAAGTTTTACTACATATTATGAGTGGGAAATGACAGTAAATATATTTATGTACATACGAATGTATGAACGAATGAATATGAAAGTTTTTTTTCCATTAAATAAAAACCTATCAATAACTATGGCAGTAATTGCAAGTGGCAATACAATTAGTTCGATAACAAAATATAAAATTATTTTGAAAAACAAAACTCTTTATCAAAATAGAGGTCGGTGAGGATGAGAAGAAATTATATACTTTATACCATTTCCCTTTGACTGGCTTAGCTCACACATAATGAAACCATCCAATTCCATTTTCAACCGCTTAACTGTATTTTAACAGGTAGCCCTTCATATAATGAATTGTATTTCCGTTGATCCAAACCTAGTTGCGGTTTATTTACTTTGTGTGAACTTTTGTAAATATTATGAATACGCTGCCTTTTTAATTACTTCGACGGAGCTCAGCAAGCAAGGAAACCGATGATGATCTGAGGTCCGAAACAGCCTTCCTTGTCATATCCCTAGGTAAACCCTACCTACCCAGAATAGTTGTTTCAATAAAATATTAAAAAATGAAATAAAAAATAGTCATCCCCACCAAAAAAATATTTTAAAGTAATCATAAACCTTATGGCAATTCTCTAAAAAGTTTTATTTTTCTACAAGCTAACATCCTTTATCGCATTAACATGAACATGTTCACACCATTCTAATTGTGGTTCATTTTTCCATTGAATTTTACTTCCATTCTACATTTACTTTATGCTTTACTCGCAATAATATATACATATATCCTTCTCCAAATTTTATGCAAATTCGTGTTAAGCACAATTAGATTTTTTGTTAAAAACCTAACGAAAATGAAAACAAAAACAAAAACTGGTCTCCCCTTTCCGGTAGTGTTGCTGATGATGACTGAGTATTCATCATGGTCTTAATCAACCTGATAAATATTCAAAGTTTGTGAACACTGTTAAATAAAACTATGAATGACAAAGAATTGTGGGCAATGTCAACAGAAGTACATTTCTTAAATAAATTTGGAGAAATAATGAATTGCAGATTTCTTTAAGTTTTGGTGAGAAGAAAAAAAAAAAAGAAAACAATTAGTTAATGCAAAATACAGATGAGTCAGTTTATTTGTCAGATTTGGTTGAAAGAATCGATAGCTATCTGCGAAAACTTTTATAATAAGAAACAACTTTTTTTTTATCAAATATCAGTTAACCAAAGTAGCTAAACAAAATTCGATAAGAACAAGGACATATGTATATAAAGATATTTATGTCAAAATTTTATGTAACAGATGAGGGAATGTTTGTGAATATTTTACGTCCTACGGACCAGAGATCATCAATAAGTTACTTGCCCCCGTAAGCCAATTGAGCACGCACAAGTTTTTTGGGCCTTTTGCTATTTTAACGCATGTGTTTTCTCGCACTCGGTATTTTTTCCACCACCACCAAAAATACTTGCGACGCATCAAGACCGTTGCTTGTGCGTAATAAGTAAAACAAGTATTCATCATATTTTGCACTGTTACAAAACTCCCAATCGTAGATAGTTTGCCAAGTGACTTATCAAGTGGAAGCACACACACAACACTACAAAAAATAAACAATTGTAATTTTATTTGTTGTTGTTTCGTTTGTGTATGCTTTTCTTTATTTGCTTGGAATGTTATGTGTGTTTTTGCATGTTCTTTTACCGTTTGAAAATCAGTGATCTTAGCTCTCATTCTCTCGGAGAGCACGAGACAATCGGTTGAATTACAAGGGTTGAAAACAATACTTGATGTGCAATGAGCAAAAAAGTAAGACAGAAATTGTTATTGCGTATTTAAAACTACTTGGCAAAGCATACGCAAGTGTCAAAAAATATCCATTTTTAAACAACTTATTTTTTGAGTGGCTAGCCACACTCGTACATATTTTGAGAATGGCAAGCAACACTTGCATTTATTTTTTAGAGTAGCAAGCCGCACATACGCTTGTTTTTCAGCATGTGGCTTATGAGTGTCAAAATCAGCTACTTGCGCTCTTCTCTGCTACGGACTATAATTTTCTTCTTCTTTCATAAACTCAGTTGTAATTGCGTCTTCCGCAAAATCATTTTTGCTATTAACACTTTTTCTTAATTAGATTTAATTCCATTTTAATATTTTATTCATAGCTTGCCAATAGGAACATGCCTATTGGCATACGCCTTTACACAATCATAAAATTTAGTATTCAAAATAAAACTCGTTCATATGGAACGAAGAGTTTAACTTCAGTAATAACTGCTGGTGGGAAAACAAATAAATAGAGCAGATACATAGGAACACAAGTAAATGCTCCACCATATGGAGGGTATAATTAAATTTGTCATTCCGTTTGTAACACACCGAAACATTCGTCGGAGACCCTATAAAGTATATATATTATTGATCAGCATAAAATTCTAAGTCGATCTAACCATGTCCGTCCTTCCGTCCGTCCGTCAGTCTGTTGAAATCAAGATACAGCTCGCAATTTTTAAGATAGAGCGTCAAAATTTGGTACAGAAGTTTTTATTGCTTCCAGGATGGTTGGTATTGAAAATTATTGTATTGAAAAATAAAACTTTCCTCCTGAAATTTGTTGGTATAGGTCCACGACCTCACACAGCCCCCATAGAATGGTACCTCCCGATTTTCGGTATTTTGAAGGTTGTGGCCACCATAATCCTCCGAAATGACTGAAATTTGGTACATAGTCTTGGTTGGGGGTATAGAACTTTCCCCCCCGGTATAGGTCCACGCCTTCATATAGCCCCCATAGAAAGGTACCTCCCGATTTTCGGTATTTTGAAGGTTGTGGCCACAATAATCCACCAAAATGGCTAAAATTTAGTGCTTAGACGTCGTTGGTGGTATAAAACTTTCCCTCAGAAATTTGTCGGTATAGGTCGACGCCTTCATATAGCTCCCATAGAACGGTACCTCCCGATTTTCGGTATTTTGAAGGTTGTGGCCAAAATAATCCACCAAAATGGCTGATATTTAGTACTTAGTCTTCATTGGTGGTATAAAACTTTGCCTTCATATAGCCCTCATAGAACGGTACCTCCCTACTTTCAGTATTTTGAAGGTTGTGGCAACAATAATCCACTAAAATGACTGAAATTATGTACTTAGTCTTCGTTGGGGGTATAGAACTTCCCCCAGGAATTTGTCGGTATAAGTCCACGCCTTCATATAGCCCCCATAGAACGGTACCTCCCGATTTTCGGTATTTTAAAGGTTGTGGCCACAATAATCCACAGAAATGGCTGAAATTTGGTACTTAGTCTTCGTTGGGGGTATACAACTTTCCCCCAAAAAAATTGTCGGTACAGGTCCATGTCTTAATATAACCTCCATAGAGCGGTACCTCCCGAATGTGGTTATTGTGAAAATTAGCCACATTTTGTACCGAAATTGCTGAAATTTGGAATTTTGTCTTCTTCATACACGAAGAGAAATTGTTCCATTTTACTTCGGGGTGGAGGGTATAACAAGTTCGGTCCGGCCGAACTTAACGCCGTTCTTACTTGTTTATGTTGTAATAGACGGAAGTATTATTGCAAAGTGTTAGACGTACGATCAATTCGAGAGACGGATATTGATTCGCATCATTTCCATGTAGATGACCAGTCGTCATAATATCGAAACAAACATCAAAATCTGGCACAAATCGGAAACTGTAGGCCTATTCTGTAACTTTTATCGATTGAAAAGTTGTTAAAATTTCTTTTGTTTTTGTAACAACTACAAAACAAACAAATGAAATTGTTGTAAAATAAACAATGAGTAAAGTTGTTAAAAAGTTACAGAATCGCCCTACTGGGCGTAGAAACCCAACGAAGACCCTCTATTCCCTCCATTAAAAAACAATAGCCCGTTCCATAAAAACTGATATTATTACCTGAGTACCAAAAACCATCACTTATCAACCTGAAAATCCGTGGTAATAAAGAGAAGAAAGTGCTATTCAACGCAATCCAATCCGCAAAATGAAATTCGTCAGAACGATAAAAATGTGAGGTAATCAATACAAGATGTACATACAGTAGATGGTTTTCGTCTTTCACTCAGGGCCGATTTCTAACAAAATTCAACTTTAAAGCTTATTTCCAAAGCGATGTCTTCTATTCATGAAGCTTGCAGTTAATTACAACAAAACTATCCTGACTGAGAAAGTGTTTTAAATGTATCCCAGGCCAAAACCATTTGCTACACAGAAATTTTATTGAAAAAACTGTTTAGGAAAACGTTTGAACAATATATAGTGAAAGTAAACTGACTTAGTATAATACCCAAATCAGACAGAGATTAATTTTAATTTCATTTCTCATAAATGAATTTTACGAGTATGTAAGCAAATAACCTAAAATAAAAAAATACCTCCTAGGCCGAGGGAGATCAGAACAGCAATTATTCCAGCTCGAATGACAAAATGCTGACTTTAAAAATGGGCTGGAAGAATGCATGCTCATGATTATAGCCTTATACTAATGTGTCCCGCTAGATGGTATCAACTCAAAGGGCAAAATCGATGTCGGATTTTTTTATGCGGCACCCCCACAAAAAAGTGTTTAGTTTTGTTAGATTTTAAGATTGCCAAAGTTTGGGCACAATCGGAATATAGTAACACGTGCCACTGGGGCCTCAACATCAAATGTCAAATTCTAAGTAGTTCGGTCAAAAAAAATTGGCAAAAATCCTCAAAACATGTAAAATCGGGAGGTATTGTTATAGAGCAGATATACCAAAACATAGAGCTCTGTTGGCAAATATTGGTGGAGAAGTTTTGTGTCCATTTTGAACCTAAAATGTCAAAGTACAGGTAGTTCGGTCAAAAAATATAGCAAAAATCCTCCAAATATAAAAATTGCCAGCTACACGCAGAGAAAAAATATTTTTCGCTTTTGTTGGAACAAAAATTGATATTTTTATTTGTTTTGTTCAAGCATGTAATTGCAAATCCAAAAATACCATCTTTTGCTCCAAACATAAAAAACAGAAACAACTTTCGAAATTCCGCAATATTGTAAAAATCATTAACATACCTATGGTAGGAACTATCATAATCTAGAATTTTTACAAAAAATATTGTCATTTAAAAAGTAAGCTTTTGTTGTAGTTTTAAATATGTATTGTTATTTTTTTTTTCAGTAGATACACAATTTTGGATTGAAAATTTATATTATTAGTTCAAAAATACATATTTTTGACTATACTCTCTCCCCTTAACTTGTTGAGTATTTGCTCTGGATTCTAGTAGCTCCATTCTTGTTTTGCTCTCATTAGTTTATGTATGGCAGCCGGTAAAGTTATTTGTGTTTGTGCATTCTTTGTCCATAATTAGTTTTTGTTTGACAATCAAAGAAGGTGGATCAAAAAAAGTAAAATATGAGTGAATATAAACTTATAAAAACAACATTCCACGACAAAACTGCAAAAAATTTAATAATAAAAGTGTCATGCATTAGTAAATCTATTGAATTATTTATTATTATAAAACTGTCGGTTTTTTGTATGTATATATTAAAATGCAATGTAGTTTTTTGCTTTTGTTTTTCTCATGTGTTTTTTTTTTTTTTTTGTTTTGAAGCGCTAAATATAAAAGTGGTGATTAAAGCAGACTTGGTGTCGCAAGGAGATATTAAAGAAGAATTCCGATAATTCGTACATCTTTGACACTATAAATTAAATTTTCTTGAAAACGTCGATCGCTTTTGGGTTCTTATTATACTGAGTATTTCCGGAATCCTACAATACTTATACAGGCGAGATTTATATTGAAATATCGAGTTGAATATTACATCTTAAAGCATAGATTGGGGAGACAAAGTAAATAGTGGATGTAGTCGGAAGTCTACACCTAGTTTGGCTTATGGAACAAAAGTTCCGTATCCACTCAACTAAGTAAGATATAACGACTGTGTTCCCTTCGTTGCTGGTATGTTATAATATTGTACCGCTGATACAAGGACCACCAAACACATTCCCTACATTCCCCAGACCATTGTGCATTTTCATAATTAATTAGTTATCCCCAAGCGCATTAGTTCTTAATTCATGCGGACAGAAAAGAATTAAAGAAGAAGAAAAAACATCAGCAAATAGAAACAAAAACTATTATTATATTTTGATAATGTGTGAACAATATAAATGAACATTTAGCACATCATATATTTGTGCACATTAAATAAACCAATCACATTTAACGGCGAAGAAAGTAAAAACAAGAAAACAAAAGAAACTATCAGAAAAGCAAATACCGTTTCGTTCACTAAATTCCTTAAGTGCTTCTTTTCTATGCTGCAACAGAAAGAAAATTGAAATAGAAATGATTGTCCTCCTACAGATGAAAGTGGAGGAAGCGGAAATATGTTTTATTTACTCTCTTCAAAGCGGGACAAAAGGATAAACACAAATTTAGTTTCTACCAATAATTCAGCTATATGTACACAAAAAAAATATACACACTTTCACATACAAGTGTTATATGTAAACCTTCCTATAAAAGCTGCAGTATTCTTTGCCAACCTCTCTCTCACCTCATTATGTTGGCACTCTCAGGGCAACACTTAAATGTGAAAACAAATAAAACTAATTTCAAGGGGGGCCACAATAACAGGAAACAAATGGACAGACATTTAAAGGATACCGGACAGCAATTTATGACAGCCTGTGGAGTATGGAACATAAAGACGAAGAGGAAAAAAGGTCTAATAAAGTCATAAGAAAAAGCTGTTGAAAATACACAATCACTTTATTCCATTACTTGAAGGTAAACAAAAAGGGAAATAAAATATCCTTGGAAAAGGAAACGTACACTTAAATAAATACTGGAACACACACACACTCCCCCATATGCCATGACACTTAAAAGGGTATGAAAGGGTTATACAGATGTAAAGGTTATGTATTGCTTCTACATTCACAATGTTTTCCATTGTCTGTATATTTCTTGCTCTATTCTTTCGTTTCTTTTATTTACCTTCTTTATTTTATTGTGCGTGTTATTTGATTTTGATTTCTTTATCTTTTAGTGTGCACAAAAAGGTATTGGTCATTTTATTTGATACAGATGTTGAGAAAATCTTTTCGTCTATCATATATTGGGGTGTCGAATTGTAAATTGTATTGATAGGAAATCTAATAAACCGGAAATGCTTACAATTCCATTATGTGTGACATGAAGGAAAATGAAAAAATATTTTCACTTTAGATTCGAGAGTTTTTACACTTTTGTGGAATGCCAAGAATTGTTTGTTTCAGCTGTAATTTGAAGTATGTTTGCTTCCCTCTGAAATGAGAAACGATTATCTTCTGTCCAAGCTTAAGTTTTCGCAAAATCGTTTCTTTTGTGTTTGCTTCAAATAAAAAAAAAATTTAAAAACATAACGGGGTTCAGTAGTTTTGTGTTTGTTTTCATTTTTAAGGGTATTTCCATGGCACGAGTATTTAATGTAGTAAAACGAATTCGAACAAGCAGCACCAGATAACATTAACGAGGAGACCTCATAGCAGGGAATTAAAAACTGGAAAGACCACGGTAATGGCTAGGAAGGTTGGAAATTTATTCTTACTTCGGTATGCGAGAAACTAAGACTGAGGTCCCAATCATTCGGGTGATTTCCCCCAGTATTTTTTTATAATCTATTAATAAGCCCATTGTCAATGGTTCGAAACAATTTGCCCACCCATCGGTTTCTGTTGCCTTTTTACGAGGGCTGCACGATAACTTTCTGGCTGCGTATTGCCAGGCGCCATTTTAATTTTTTGGTGGAAACTTTGACAGTTTTTAGCCTAGCGTACTCAGGACAGTTTGACATACGACCATGTGCTGCGTTGTTTACAGTGACTTGACAAAATCGCTTTGCAAAAAATGGAATTTACTTATGAACATTTTCGTCCGATAATTTTTAACAATTTTCGGCGTGGATAATCACGGCAAGAGTTCATCGATCAAACTAAACATTGCATGCCGATAAAGAACCAAAGCAAACTGGTTTAGAAAACGAAGCTCGTGAAGGACGTCAAAAAACGGTCATTGTGCCATAATACATTGATGCCGTGCCTAAGCGGATAATGCAAGATCGGTATGTTATATACCATGAGAAAGATGCATGCAAAAATGTTTTTTTTTCTCGTTTGACATCGCTCAAGAAAGGGCGTTGTCCGTTGGTTTAAAGAAATTGTGAATAAATACGATCGCGGTACTTCAAATGACGTTAACAAGACCGTCACAGACGACGAATCTTGCATTTGTGCGTATGAGCCCGTAATAAAACAACAATGGACTGTGGGTGGTCTTTGAAGGCTAGCCAAGTCCAACTAAAGTTGTTCATGGAATAATCACTTCGAAGAAAATGGTCGCCTGTTTCTTCAGCAAAACTGAACATGGTACACTACATTTTTTGGTTCACTACAATGCCTGAAGTGTCCTGAGGAATTCGAAATATAAACAAGAGAAGACGAATCATTGTGTACCATGACAATGCAAGCTCTCACACATTGATTCAAATCAGCGCTTTTTTGACCGGTCATCCGCCGTACGGACCTGACTTGGCACCCAATGAGTTCCTTTGATTCCTGTACATCAAGAAAAAGAGGTGTGGTTAATGATTTTCATCGCCAGAAGATGCTGCTGAAGCGTTCAAACCCCATGTTTTGGAGGTATTTCAATCGGAGTCGAAAAAGTGCTTCTAGAATTGTGCTTCTAAATAATGCTGAAGACTACGTGAGAAAACAATAAAACTATTGTTGATGGCTAACTGAAGAATATCACTTTCTTTTAAACAAGGTTTAATTCGAATGAGACACCGAAGTTTTTTACGCATTCAAAATCCGTAATACCACGTTACAGTCTTTCCATAAAATACATAAAATCGGGAGGTACCTTCATATGGTGTATATACCAAAATATGAACATATATTAATACGTGGACGTTTTCTACCCATTTAGAATCCGAAATACCAAGTTACAGTTACTTCAGTAGAAAAAAAAACCTTTAAAAGCGCTATTGGTTTGAAGGAACCATTACATCGTCCGACAGTCAAAATTACACATGAACCGGACTATATACATACGTCTGATACTATAGGAAAATGGAGTAAAATGGCATTTAAGAGTTTTCGTTTTCTCATCCTGTTGACCTTTTAAAGGACATTCAAATTTCCAATGCCAACATTTTTCAAAAAAATATTTAAATTACTTGTACTCATAGCACGATGCTGGTGTTGTTGTCGTATTAAAGAGAAGAATATTGGCTTTGAAACCTTAAATGTCAAATTAGAGATTTTTTTGGTCGGAAGTGTAGCTAAAGTACTTAATGTAGCTAGATCGTGGTGCCGTCATCTGGGGCTAATACAAAAATATGGACATATAACGCCAATTTTTCGTAGATAAATTTTCCGACTCCTTCGAACCTTAGATGGCGAAAAAAGCTTAAATTCCCAAAATAACAGTATTCCTAAAAACTATGCCGAAAATCGTATGTTCCTCTTATACGGGGGCGGTATTAAAACTTGGATCTATAGCCACAATTATCTGTAAGAGTGTTGTATTCCCATATCGAAGACTAACTACTAAATTGCATTCAATTCGTTTAAATAATGTATATAAAACCTAAATACTGGAAGTCAGGAGGTACCGTTCCATGGGGGCTATATGAACACGTGGACTAATGTAGCCAATAAACGCCATATTATGGCGGAGGGCAGAAAACACAAACTCTCCAAAAATTTGATATATACTCTTTATGATAGTAAGTACAGATTTAGTTTCATTTTGTTCAAAAATATCAAGAATTTTTTAAACAGTTCCACGAGGATTCTCCGTTGTATACTAACTTTTGCGATATAAATTTTGGTCTTTTTGGATTCGAACCGTACATTTGCTAATGTATGCAAATATTGCGCACTTTTAATGGTTATTACCGAAGACGACCTTCGTGTCTCTCAAATAAAACTAATTGTTTGTTGTTTTCAATAAGTTATTGTGATTTTTCTCCCTACTATATTTTGGTTTCAACGGTGTGTACTAACTTTTGCGACAGACTGTAGTTCGAGGTTATAAACAAGTCATCCCCCTAATGCAGTAACTTCCTAGAACAGTGCTTAAATTTTTTACTTACTTAGGAGGCTCGCTAAAGAACATTTATCCTATAAGCCGAACTAAAAAAAAAAAACATTTACACAACTCCTCTCTATTTGTTGATTTTTGCTCCCAATTTGGAATATCGTGTTTTTTGATTTCGTCTTCCACTTGTTTGCTTTTACCGCAATGCGGGCGTATTTTCACGGCTTTTTAGTGGGTTCATCATGGCTCATTCTTATGACATGACCAAGCCAACGCAATCGAGTATATCGATACTGATGTCATTGCAGAAGACGTTACAACTCGTGGTTCATATATAATTTTATATATAATTGTTCTATAAACATCCCAGAAAGGACAAGGGAGACTTCTCTCATATCAACGAGTACACCCCGATTCATATTAGTTCAATGATATGAGACCTACTGTTTATCGCCGAGACCAAACGGCGTGTCTTACGACACTACTTGAAGAGTTTTACGTGGCTGAAATACTAAGGAAATGTCGCCAACATTGCTGAGGGGTATTTTTCCACCGTTTAAAATGTTGACGTTGCCTGGGTTGGTCGATATTCACCTTCAGCGTATATTGACCCGTAGATTTTTCGAACAATTCTTCTTTCAAACACACGAAGCACTGTCTTTTCTGCTTGCGCAAGTAACCAGTCTTCGGAAATATACATTAGTACCGACAGGATCTGTATTTTTACAGTGTTTTATTTAATTTAAAATGTTTTTTTTGTTTGACGTGATATGGCATTGTTGGTAAACTGTTTACTTAGGTCAAAGTAGCATCTGTTATTTCGCTTACCATAGGCTTTTGTCGTGCGCACAATATCCCTGACACTATCTTATAAGTAGACAGCGGAATTTTATACAACCCCTATTTTTGGTCCGATTCATGTCAAATTTTGGTACTAGGCATATTTTTGGCTTCCGATTAAGTTGCAATAGAAACATATGACATATGCAAAATGCATAAATTTTTGCATATGCAAAATTTATGAATTTTACATCCACAAATATTTCAATAAAAAGTAGAAAAATGTTTGTATGTACAATTTTTCTGTTTAAAATTATTTTCAGACAAGTCAATAAAATAGAGAAATGTATAACCACAGCCTCAACCCTCAAAATACCGAAAATCGGGAGGTATCGTTCTATGGGGGCTATTTAAAGGCCTGAACCTAAACCGACAAATTTTAGGTGGAAAGTTGCTTACCACCAAGGAAGACTTAATACCAAATTTCAGCCATTTTGGCGGGATATTGAGGCCACAACCTTCAAAATACCGGAAATCGGGAGGTACCGTACTATGGGGGCTATATGTGGACGTGGAAAAAATTCAGGTGGAAAGTTTTGTACTCCCAAGGAATACTTAATACCAAATTTCAGCCATTAAAGAGGGTTATAGAGGCCACAACCTTCAAAATACCAGAAATCCGTAGGTACCGTTCTATGGAGGCTTCCGAGAAATTTCAGGTGGAAAGTTGTACACACAGCGAAGACTAAATACCAAAATTCAACAATTTCGGTGCGATATTGAAGCTACAACTTTCAAAAAACCGAAAATCGGGAGGTACCGTTATATGGGGGCTATATGAAGACCCATGCGTTCAAATTTCAGGTGAAAAGTTTTATACTCCTAACGAAAACTTTATACAAAATGTCAGCCATTTAAGTGTTATGTTGATGTTACAACCTTCAAAATATCGGAAATCGGGAGGACCGTTCTATGGGGGCTATATGAAGACGTGGACCCATGCGGACAAATTTCAGGTGTAAAGTTTCATACCATTAACGAAGACTTAATACCAAATTTCAGCCATTTCGGTGGGATTTTTAGACCACAAATCCTTGTATATATTTTTGCATATGCTCATTTTATGCAAATATGTAGAAATATGTCAAAATATGCACGATATGCAAAATATGCAATATGCAAAATATGTCAGCGTGTCGCATCCGGTTTAAAAAAAAATCGGCTGGTAAGCCATGGGCTTCTGCGGTTTATTGCTGTTTTTACCTAATCTTGGCCGGGAGGTACACATTCAATAACATCTTCTGGAATTGAATCTGCGGTATCTTCGTCGTCTTCTTTAGTATTGGATAGCAACAGTTTGGAAAAAGGCTCTTTCCATATCTTAAGCGCACTATCTCTATCAGTTACCAAATTAAAGGAGGATATGCATGTACCAAAGCCATCATTTTTCATCATAATTCATCATAATTCTAGCTCCTTTCGCTTTTCCTTTTTTACATAAAAGACGCTTCTCTTCTCTCCTTTTCTCCCGACAGCTCTCTCATGCCATACGCGTTGCTACTGACTATAGATTATCCCCAAATGCCGCATTCTTCTCGTCGGTAGAGGTACGGCACTCCTGGTTATACCATGGGTTCCGTGGTGGCTATTTGACAAATGCATGGGCGCAAATAAAACTGTTGTTGAAGAATTTCCGAATTTTAACAAGACTTTCATCCACAGGGGTAAAACTGGAGACTATATTTTTTAATCCCCGAATAACTACCGTGTACAACAGCCCCACGGCCTCCTCCATGCTTCATCGGTATGATGAAAATTGTGATTCCAAGGTTAAGATAGACAGAAGCAAGAACGGGAGGACACACATATCCAGATACAAACACTACGTCGAGACATTCATTAAGGTATACATAAAGGCGGATCTACGACCAATATTTGTGTGTTTCAAACGCCTTGAGTCAAAACCGACCTATATTTTGCAAAATCTTCCAAAGGCATTGACTTGGGATTGCCATCTTCCAGTATTTATTATGGATATTTAACTTTCTAACCTGGGTTTTGATTCCATTAGCTACTTGCTGAGAAGTCGCACAAATGGAATTTTGGATATTTATACCCTGAAAATTTATAGTGGTGTTACATACTTCACCAATTTTATGACTAAAAAAATCAAACATCACACCCTACTTATTATATTTTGTAAACATAATATTCATTGTAAAAATCATGTTCCTAATTTTTAATTCTTCTTATACTTTAATCCAGTAGTTTGTACATATTATGTGGACGATAACTTCAATAAAAATCATTGATAATTATTTTCTATTCAAATTACTACACCAACTACTTGAGTAACATAAAAATTGGAAATGTATTATTTTCCTACATAATTATGTATGTATCTTATAGCTGTTAATTAAGCTAATTATATAAAGCTGGTTTACGCTCTATAAAATTCCAATGAAGAGCTGAAGTCTGTATTGGTGCAGTTCTTAACACATTTACACTGATTACAATTGCTTACAAATATAACCTTTATTTTACAAAACGGATTGAATAAATGAGGCTGGGGGTGGGGTGGTAAGAAATTAATACCTAACTGCAGATAAACGAAGGTGTTTAACTACTTATGAGACCTATGAAAGCCCAGGTGTTTATCCTTTAGCACAATACTTGAGCTAAGCATCCATAATGTAAATCCTTATTCTTCTTCACATACAAACAAAATAACGTAAATGCTTATTAACTGGTACAATTAACCTGCTCACCAAAATGGGCAAGAAGAAGGAGGGCGGAATCATTGATTAGAGTAAACACTTGACTAATTGGAAAAATACCAGAGGCTGTTGTTGTTGCTACTTGAATAAGTTGCGAAGTAAAATTTCTTCACAAGTTTTGCAGACTAAAAGCCAACGGCAGCACAACTGTGGGTCCTGTGGTTTTCTAACCACATTTATCCACAGCCTTAACCATAACTGACGCCAATAATGTTACCACTTATTCAAACTAATTCATTAACTTGTATTATGTTTACACTCTATAGGGGCGCGCACGCACATAAACAGACTGTGTAAATATAACCGTAACCATTTAGACATACAAATGTATAATACATACATATGTAGTTATTTACATTGGTACATTGTATATATTTATATTTATTTACTTTCACATAGTTCATACATTGGGATTACTTAGTTGTGTATAAAAATACATGTCGGTTGAAAATACATCCTTAATTTCAGTACATTTATTAAAGAACTTAATTTAATGAAAATAAATCTAATGAAAGAGAAGTGAAAGAAAAATATGTACAATTAACAGTGGATAAATAAGTTATCGGATAATTTGTCAACAGTATACATATTTTACAAAACAAAAACAAAATGTATGAAAATTCAATATGAAGCACAAAAATTATAACTAGACATCGGATTTTTGCATGTTTTTTATTTCTCATCCGATTGGACTCAAATTTTGGATCTAGGCGTTTTAAGGGTCAATTTTTCAATATTTGGGGTCATATCAAAAACATGCAAAAAATATGCAAAAAATATGCAAAATATATGCAAAAAATATGCAAAAAATATGCCAAAAAATATGCAAAATATGCAAAAAATATGCAAAATATGCAAAAAATATGCAAAATATGCAAAAAATATGCAAAATATGCAAAAAATATGCAAAATATGCAAAAAATATGCAGAATATGCAAAAAATATGCAAAATATGCAAACAGTTTTTGGCCGAAAATCGTCATAAAAGTCGTAAAATTGTCAATTAAAGATGGAAAAACCATCAAAAAATACATAACAGTGCTCTAAACTAAGACTGTTGACCGTATAGCATCGTTTTTTCAGCAGATTATTATGTTATTGAGACCATTTACCACAGTGTGGTGTAGGGTATAAAAATATGGTATTGTAATACAATTTTTTTATTATTAAACTATGCAAAAATATAAAATTTGATAGAATATCAAACGCTCTATGTAAAATTCAATACTTTCTTTGTAATAATTTGTAGCGTTGGGCTGGTTATTGTTCAAAGGGAACAAATCGATGTCGGATTTTTTAAGGCGGCAACCGCATAAAGTTTTTAGTTGGGTCAGATTTTAAGACTGTCAAAGTCTGAGCACAATTGGAATATGTTAACATGTGCCACTGGGGCCCTGACGTTATGAAAATCTCGATTTTTTTGGCTATTTAGCGATTTCGGCGACCCATTTCTCTGGAATGGTTAAAGCTTTTTGTCCATATTAAGCATTAAATTAAAGGCCAGTCTGTTCTTAACTTTTCTTGCTGAACAACAAACTACGTAAGTATTACAGAATTCGAGATAATAAAGCCAGTGTCCCAAAAAACGTGACTAGGTACGCCTTTGTGCGAAAATGGAGACTATTAAAAAACATTTTCTTCATTTTTATCAATTTTTGGAATGAAAACAAATGTCTTTGACATTTTGTTCTAAATTAAATTTATTCGAGAGTCAGACATCATGTGGTTTTGGAGCTATCTGGGTACAGCTGACTACTTGAAGAACGCTCTGCTATGTAGTGCGCAACTTTTAAGTTGTTTACCATACTTAGCGTCTCCTGGAAATGCGGTGTTGATGTTTAATCTCTTGAACAACAAGAATTATGCCAGATCTTTTTCTAGGATTTTCGGCAGTTGCTCTTTTGGAAGTTTGGATCGAATATTTCTGAAGAAATTTTAATCTTTGCTTTGTTAAGATTTTTGTTGCCTTTTGGCTCTTTACGGTGTTTTGCGCCGTTGGATCAAACAATGCCAAGCCAACAAGTTCAGGACTAAGATCCACAGGTGATTTATTATTTTGTTATTTCCTTTTTCTGATACTTGTTTTCAATAGATTTTCAATGAGGTCTAACTCTTGTTTTTATGCTAAACGTATCGTAGAATCTGAAGAACCATCTGTCGCGAAAACAATCAAGCGTGGCTTCAAGAAAATCGTAACTATGCAATTGTCATTGGTGCTGGACCCCTGTAAGGTGTATAGGAACGTTACTAGTATCATTATAGCTACAATAGAAGCTATCGGAGATTATCCCTACTAATATATAAGCTCTCTAGAAGCTTTATCCGTGAACAGCGGAGAATAAACCGTGAAAAATAAACGCAACAGCTTCAAGGAACGAGGCTATTTGTGTGCACTGGCATGGAAAACTATTACCAGATATTCTCAAAACAGAGAAGAAAAAACGGGTTGCTGTTCTGGTATCACAACTCCTATGCGTTCCTGAAACTGACAGTAGCTCATGGGAGAAACAAGAACTAGCAGTGTACAAATGCCTAGAAAAATGGGGTCCACGAGCTCGAGCAGATATTAGAGAGCTTCTGTACCACCGTACAAACTTGTTAGAAAATTGTTGAGAGGGATTTTTGACTGCAAGTTTGGAAGCACATCCGGGCATCAATCAAACATATTCAAGCGATTTCTATAAGAATAGTCTGCGATTGACAAATCCAAGTTCGAAGTAGTCGAGAGTGTTTTAAAACTACTGCCCAGCCCACTTCCCAAGAACAAGAGGCCGTAGAAGCACCTTGCGTTTAAATCGTTCGAGACTGGACGCCCCCAGAATGTTTTTTCTATTTTATTTATTTATTTGGTATCCCACACGACAACAACTGAGTGTTATAAGTGAGAGTTTGGGTTATTGATTTTACAAAACGTATAATGAACAAGATAATAGGATATATTGGGTAAACATTTTCATTAGGTTAAAAAGAAATAGAGACAATAGATTGAGTTTAATACAAAAAATAGTGAAAACAATATTCAGAAATATTTTTAGGTCCAAAACAAGACCTAAACCGCATTGGAGATTTACTTAATACGAAAGGCATTCACAAACAAATATCAGATAAAGGAAATAGCAAAATGATAAATCATATGTGGTACCTTAGTCCTGAACTTATTGGTCTGGCATTGTTTGATCTGATAGTGCAAAACATCGTAAAGATCCAAAAGACGACAAAAATCTTAACAAAGCAAAGATAGACATTTCTCCAGAAATAATCGATCCAAACTTACAAAAATCAACTGCCGAAATTCCTAGAAAAAGGTTTTACAGGCATAATTACAAGTGAGACTTAATTGTTGTTCAAGAGATTAAATTTTAACTCCGAATTTCTTGAAAAAGATTCTGCAACTTGACCACAGAACATCAATTACCAGGAGGGGTAAAGGATGGTAAATAACTTGAAAATTGTGAGCGACATAGCAAGGAGTCGAGTTCATCACCAAGTTGTCATCTGTACCCAGATGGCTCCAAAACCACATTATGTCAGTCCCTTAATGCCCGTAATTTCAACGCGTAGTTATCTATGAGTTCACAGATATAACACAAAATTGCATTTGAAAAAGGAAATGTTTGATGGATAGCGATGCCATTCCACGGCCGATATGTCTGATGAGTCTCTACAAAAGGCGAACCATGTCACATAATGGTGGTTGTGAGGGTTCGAATCTTCGGCTTTCCTTTTTCACTTGCAAACATCATCGGTCATTAAGATTGAATCCAACGAGAAATGAATTAAAATTAATATTAAAATAGATCTTCGCCCTAATAAGCAACATTTTCAAATAAAGTAAAATATATTCGTTTTCATTCGCTAAAATTTGATAATATAGGAAGAAAAAAGTTGTTTTTTTTTTAAATGTTATTTAAATTATTGCCCTAAGTCCTTTTTCGGGACATTGGGTTTATTAATTCGAATTCAGTAACACTTATGTACATTGTTGTTCAGCAAGAAATGTTAAGAACAGAATAGCTTTTAATTGCGTAATACGGGCAAGTAGCTTTAACCGTTCCAAATATATAGGCCGTCGAAATCGCCAAATAGGAAAAGAAATAGATTTTCATAACTTCGAGACCCCAGTACCACGTGTTAACATATTGTGCTCAAACTTTGGCAATCTTAAAATCTAATAATACTGAAAGGTTTAGGCGGCTCCCCGGCTAAAAAATCCGAGATCGATTTGGTCCATTGAGTTAAAACCAGCCCAATGCTACAAATTAAATTAAGATGCTACAAAAAAGAAAATATTGAATTTTACATAACACGTTTGATATTTTATCAAATTTTATATTTTTACATAGTTTTATAATAAAAAAATGGTATTACGATACCATATTTTTATACCCTATACCACACTGTCGTAAATGGTCTCAATAACATAATAATCTGCTGAAAAAAAGCGATGTTATACTGTCAACAGTCTAAGTTTAGAACACTGTTATGTATTTTTTGATGGTTTTTCCAACTTTAAATGACAATTTTACGACTTTTATGACAATTTTCGCCCAAAATCTGTTTGCATATTTTGCATATTTTTTGCATATTCTGCATATTTTTTGCATATTTTGCATATTTTTTGCATATTTTGCATATTTTTTGCATATTTTGCATATATTTTGCATATTTTGCATATTTTTTGCATATTTTGTGCATATGCAAAATATGCAAATATGCAAAATAAATACGAGATATGACCCTGCCATTGAATTTAGTTTTCTTTGAAACGAATTTTGGTCCAATCAGAATCTTCGTATCTTTAATATTAAAAAATATGCAAATATGCAAAATCCGATGTCTAATTATAACAAATGCTTTAGTATCAGAAATTTTAGTTCAAATATTGCGGTCTTAGATTTTATAATAGTGCATTTAAAGTATAAATAATAAAATATTCGTACGTTCTTTAAGTATTTATCTAGTAGATTTTTTTATTGTTAAATGAAAATATTTTTACTCCATAAAATGTTGATGATAATTACCACCGAGGACGTCTTTGTAAAACTCCCTTAATATATTACCTGAAATGAGAAGAACATTTGAAATTATTATTAGTTTATTGTATACCATTTATACTCGTATATATGTACATATTGCATAACAAACATATTTACATGTGTATGTAAATATTGATAGTAGAGATGTACTGAAACCGGTTTAAAGCTAATTTAAAACTAGCTAGTTTATAAACACAACTGAATTTTTATCGCCTATTTTCCCTTCTGCCAACTCACTATTTTTACAAGGCTAAGAGCGCTTATATTATTATTATTGTCCATCGCTGGATTACTTTCCAACTGATTATAAACTAACTTTTGTAAGTCTATTTATAGTCAGTTTAAAAGATAATGTGAAAAAAGAACACTTTTTGTTTGTTTTTATGTCTTTGACTTTTCATATTGATTATCTATGTATTTTTTGTTAAAGGAGAGAGGGTTAATTTGTAAATTTGCTTCGTGTTCCTTTACCAGAACAATGTAAATAATGTGTACCTATATGTTCAGTCCATCAACACTAGCTTTCATTATTGGATGTAGCATTTATTCGAAAGTAATTTAGAAAATGCAAATGTGAATTATTTATACATTGTTGCTTTATTTTTTCGACAAGCACAAACCAATTTAAAGTTAGTTTAACAAGTAAGAAAGTATCAGTCAGCTGTGTTGACGGAAATATACCCTGAAGTTGGTTCCAATAATTTTGAGGTAGTAAAAAACTTCGACTAACTCGACACCGCCATAAACACAACAAACAACATCAGTTGTGAAATAAGAAGAAGAATTGTTTTGGTCAACAGATGCTACTTTGGCTTATTTATGTAATCAGTTTAAAAACAAAAACACATCTCGGCAAACAAAAACAGCTCTTTGCAAACAACTGATACTACCCGCGCTAATGTATGGATCCCAGGCTTCGAAACCATACATTAGCAATTAGACAAGGCAGTGCTTGGTGTGTTTGAGAGAAAAATTATCTTCCAAACTGAGTTGACGGTGAATATCGACGTCGTATGAACCACGAGCTATGTCTGCTATACAACGACACCACTATAGATAAACGTATCGAGATGAAAAGATTGCGTTTTCTAGGCCATATCATAAGAATGAGCCATACGGAACCCGCTAAAAAGGCGTATTAATACTAAGCACAAGGCAGTGCACGCAGAACTGGCAGGCCAAGTCTTCGACAGAACCAACAAGAGGAAACGGAGATCGAAAAAGGCGTTATTCCAAAAAGCGAAGCAACGAACGGAGAGAAATGGAGATCTTTTCTTAGTTCGGCTTATGTTCTGTAATGGGCCAGCTAAGTAAGTCGCCTGAGACTTTTATATGTAAGATTTTGTCTAATCTTATATACATACACATACAAAGATAAAAGCCTTTTTAGATTAGCACATTATATGATTTCGTTTTTTTTATTTCGTAAGTAGTCATGTAACAGGTTGGAATATGGACTATATCGGTCCCGTCTTTCCTCTCACACAAAGTTTGGAAAGAGTGCAGTTTAAGGACTCGTCTGGGATCGTTTTTAAACTTTCGCCAAAATATTTTGTATGCGGGCTAGTCCATACTTCATTTGAAACTCAAAAAACACATATAGACGCCAGAAGAGATAAACACGCTACCCGAGGCTTAGGATATATCTACGTCAGCACAGCTGACTGATAATTTCTTACTTGTTTCTCCATATGAAAACTACATATGGCTCATTTACTCAAAGAGGGGCATAACTCACAGAAATGTAGTACTGATATCTAGCTATCTGTTTGCAAAATGTGGTCCAAGTACATTTTTTGTGTAATAAACTTTTTAAGTTGGGAAGTCACATTTCAATCGCCAACTTAAAACGCATTTTCTTGCAACTGGATTTTTTGAGAGGTGTTACTCTTTGAGTAAATGAGCGATATGATTCTTGGTACAGACGGTTTCGTGTTTTGGTATTGCAGGTATATTTTGTTTAATTATAATAATTTGTCTGAAAAAAAAAATAATTAAAAAAGCCGAAATTATTTACATTATGAAATAGGTTAAAGATTTTGACACTCTTATATCAAGTTCGAAGATGGGTCATATCGGTCCACCCATTCCGGTATATCCCCAACATAACTTTAGTATTTTTCCTAAAATGGTGCTCTCGATAAGACTCAAACGGATATCTCTGGTAGACTTAGAGTTCAAACTTCAAGTTCTAAGAAAGGCTGTTAGTGGATCTAGACATAATAGTCCAAAAGCTCTAAAAATCCTACGGCGAACAACTGAAATAACGTTACCGCCCGACTTCAAATATTTGGGCGTTTGTACCTAAATTTTCTGACCGTGTTCTACCAAAAATTTTGGTCCAAGTTTCGGTATAGCTTTCATATATTTTGACGTTTTCAGACCGAATTAGCTATAATTTGACATCGAAGGTTCGAATCGGTCAAAAAATTTATGTATATTCTAAAAATTGGGATAGCCCCCATATAACGGTACTGTCTGATTTTCGGTATTTTGACGTTTACAGCTACACTTGCAGATCGAATTAGCTATATTTTGGCATCAATGCACAGTGGATCCACTTTTATGGAGAAAGTGGCCAAAACTATTACCAGTGTAAATATAAAACTATTACGCTGGTTACAGGTTTGTGCTGAGGCGAGGATTGTTTTGATAAACCATGAGCGTAAGATTCTCCCGTCTTTCCCTCTGGAGGGGTATACGGTATGAATTGCTTCATGCTGTTAATACTGAATAGTTTTAAACACATTGGAAAATTATTCCGGAGATGGGCACTCTTAGGCATCATGACTAAAACTTTAGGTAAAATGTAAGTATATGATCGAATTGGAATTCCTAAACAGGTTAAAACACTATTAAAAAAATAAGCTATTACCTTCTCCTAGTTTCGTGAGATTTTCAATATATTTACTTGCACGTAAATTGCACATTGTACTCACTACAAAAAATATTAGACATTAATTTTTTTGGCCTATGGCTGGAACCAATGGTTCGATTTGGTCAAAACCCGTCTACACAAAGTTGTGGACATAACGGTGCCAGGTATTTTGACGCTGTATTTTCAAACCGAACTCGCTAGCATTTGGGCTCCTAGTGGTCAAAAAAACGTATAAAGCAAAAATAGGTACTTAGCAGTTTAGAATTCGTTTTCGGCGCGAGAATTTTTTTTTTTTACGAATCGACCTCAAAATTTTTTTTTATTTTGTATCAAGACAATATTTAGTACGAGGTATTGATGTGGTATTATTTTGTTTATATCTACAATAAACATTGTATACATTGTTAATATAATATATACATACATTTATTCCATTAACTCATATAAAGTGCATAATTGTTAATTGTGTCTAATTTTAGTTAAATTTAAAATTTCTTAATTAAATTGTTTCTCCAAATTTCTATAATTAATTTAACCAATTTCAGCAATTAGATTTGAGTATTATTAGCTTTCGTGGGTATTAAATTAAATAGCTGTGTGGCAAATTGTACATTCACACATATGCTTTTACATATATGTATATGTTTATATACAAAACATTGTATTTTATTTATATAATGAATTGTCACCTAAACGATTTACTGTTCTGTGGTCATTTATTTGGAAATATAGAAGTTATTGCTAAACCTTCATACATACACATACTTACTTACTTACTTAGCTGGCCTTTTACAGAACATTTGTTCCATAAGCCGAACTAAGAAAAAATCTCCAATCCTCTCTGTTTGCTGCTGTATTTTCCCAATCTGGGATATGTAGCTTTGTGATATCTCGTTTCACTTGTTCGCTCCAACGAAGCTTTGGCCTTCCAGATCTGCGAGAACCTCCATGCGGCCCGTATTTATACGCCTTTTTAGCGGGTTCATCATCACTCATTCTTATAAAATGGCCTAGCCATCGCAATCGTTGTATCTCGATTCGTTCAACTATATTGATGTCATTGTATAGTTGATACAGTTCGATGTTCATACGACGCCGATATTCGCCGTCAACACAGATTGGCCCGTAGATCTTTCGAAGAATTTTTCTCTCAAACACACAAAGCACTGCCTTATCTGCTTGAGCAAGTACCCATGCTTCGGAACCATACATTAGCACGGGTAGTATCAGTGTTTTGTACAGTGTTATTTTTGTTTGACGAGAGGTGGCTTTATTCCTAAACTGCTTACTCAGCCCAAAGTAGCATCTGTTAGCCAACACTATTTTTCTTCGTATTTCACAACTGATGTTATTTGTTGTGTTTATGGCGGTGCCGAGGTAGACGAAGTCCTTTACTACCTCAAAATTATAGGTACCAACATTCACAGATGGTGCGGTGTTTATGGACATATTACGCGTCGATACCATCAACTTGGTTTTTACGCCGTTTACTGCCAGACCAACTTTAGCAGATTCTCTTTCGACTTTTGCAAAGGTGTCAGTTACTTCCTTTACCGATCGACCCATGATGTCAATGTCGTCGGCATAAGCCAGTAACATATGGCTGTTCGTGTATATCGTTCCATTTCTTTTGACCTTCGCGTCTCGTATGACCTTTTCCAGCAGGATGTTGAATAGATCACACGACAGGCCGTCTCCTTGTCTGAAACCTCTTTTGGTAGTAAACTCTTCGGAGAGGTTCTTTCCAATTTTAACTGAGGATCTCGTCTCAGTTAATGTCATTCTACAAAGTCGAATGAGCTTTGCAGGAATATCAAAATCGGACATGGCTTGGAACACCTTTGAACGTATAGGGCTGTCGAATGCTGCTTTATAATCGACGAAAAGATGGAAGGTGTCGATCTGCATTTCTTGGGTCTTTTCCAGGATTTGTCTCAAGGTAAATATCTGGTCAATGGTGGATTTGCCAGGTCTAAAGCCGCACTGATAGGGTCCAATAATTTCATTGACCATAGGCTTTAGTCTCTCACACAATATGCCAGATACTATCTTATATGCAATAGGGAGCAGACTTATGCCCCTATAATTGGAGCACACAGTCTTATCACCCTTCTTGTGGACTGGACATAGGATGCTCACGTTCCAATCGTCGGGTACGCGTTCTTCCTGCCAGATGGTGCTAACTAGCTGATGCATACACCTTATCAGCGTGTCGCCTCCGGTTTTGAACAGCTCGGCTGATAGGCCATCTGCTCCTGCCGCCTTATTATTCTTCAGCCGGTTTATTGCTGTCCTTACCTCATCTTGGCTGGGCGGTATACATTCAATACCATCATCTGGGATTGGATCTGTGGTATCTTCGCCGTCTTCACTGCTATCGGATACCAACAGTTTGGAAAAATGTTCTTTCCATATCCTGAGCACACTATCTGTATCAGTTACCAAATTACCTTGTTGATCTCTACAGGAGGATATTCCTGTACCAAAGCCATCAGTTTGATGCTTCACTCTTTGGTAGAATTTTCGGACTTCGTACTGTCTCCTGTACATCTCCATTTGTTCACACTCCCTCTTTTCCATTTCTCTCTTTTTCCTGCGGAAAAGACGTTTCTCCTCTCTCCTTTTCTCCCGATACCTCTCTCGTGCGCTACGCGTTGCTACTGATTGTAGAGTAGCCCTATATGCCGCATTTTTTTCTTCGGTAGCAGCACGGCACTCCTGGTCATACCACGGATTCTTTGGTGGAGGTCTCTGGTATCCAAGTACTGATTTTGCGGCTGTTTGCATGGAGTGGGCAATATTTTGCCATTGTGCTGATATGTTATCGGGCGAGAAGTGCTATTATTAAGCAATTGGGTGAGTTGAGTGGAATATGCTGTGGCTATCTGTTGTGTTTGCAGCTTGGCGATGTCCAACTTTCGTGTTGTGTCTGTCCGTGCTTTATTTGCAACGTTTAGACGGGTACGTACCTTTGCTGCAACGAGGTAATGGTCCGAATCCATGTTTGCTCCTCGGAACGATCGTACATCCAACACGCTCGATGAATGTCTTCCATCTATCACAACGTGATCAATTTGATTTATTGTTCTTTGGTCTGGTGACAGCCAAGTGCCCTTTAAATATCGAGATGCTTAAATCTGGTACTGCTAACTACCATGTTTTTTGCCGCTGCGAAGTCTATCAGCCTCATTCTAGAGCTGGCAAACCATCGATGGAAATATCGATATTATCGATACTTAATTTTTTACGCCAATATCGACGAATAGTTTTTTATATCGATACTATCGGCCATTTTGACATCACTAAAGAAAAGCCATAGAAGCAACAGCCAGAAGTTTTTACACCCTCAGCCTTTAGGCTGACGAGGCGACGTCCGTCCGTCTGTCTGTCAGACTGTCTGGTGATCACGATAACTCTCGAATGGATCGAGCGATTCGAACCAAATTTTGCATTTCGTAATATTTTGCCCAAACTTAGTTTAAGTTCGAATATGAGCCACGACCTGTCCAATTCTTCGAGTAAAATGGTGTGAACGGTAACTATCGAAGAGATCAATCGATTTGTTTCAAACTTTGCACATCGTATTATTCCTTCCAGATATACATCAACTTCGAATATGGAGTATCACGGCTTACTCCTTCGGGTAGCTCCCACAGAAAGTTCGGAACATGTGAAGTTTAAGAGCTCCTCTCGGATCGTGTCGAAATTATATTCTGCATTTTCTTATAAACGTCCGCGATCGTAGTTTTTCGAAATTTCTTGCACCGATCAACGCGGGATCCGCGTCTAAAGTTGTGAAAAATTATCGGACGAAAATGTTCACAAGTAAATTTCATTTCTTTGCAAAGTGAGTTTTTCAATTCACTGTAAACAACACAACACATGGTCGTATGTCAAACTGTCCTGTAGTGGGATTCTGTGACTCATTTTTGCTGTTACCGACAAAAATCGGTAAATTTTAATCGCAAAATATTGACCAAAAACATAAAGAAAAGTTTGGTTCACTGTTTGTGTTGGTAGAGGCTAGCGACTACTTTTTATTCATCTGTAACTTACCGAAAAAATTCGTTAATTATCAAAATTATAAGCATTTTAATTTTACCGACAATTATCGATAACAACAAAACTGTGTTACAGAATCCCACTACTGAGTACGCTCATACCATGGTACAATTAGAAAGGTAGATACCTCAGCCCAGCTGATCGAATCTAAAACGTCAAAAAATTATGAATTCGCCATGAGAAATCAAAACAAAAAACCATATGATTCGGTAAGTAAGAGATAGCATGTCTACACTTTATAGACAAACACAAGCGATAAAAAGAGACAACAAGAGACCATTTGGCAAAAATTTTGACAGTTTACATTACAAAAAAGTTGCTTTGTTGTAGCAATTCGCCGATGCATCTACCTTTCTTATTGTACGATGGCTCAGACTAAAAATTGTCAAACTTTCCAAAGAATTGTCAAATGACGACTGGCGACACTGCGTGTTGCTTAAGCCCTCGGCACATATGGTCCGTTTAGTGACACGTTGGGACACGCGTTGTCCCAAAAAAGTTAAATTATGTTTAACTTTAATGCGTCAGCCACATTGTTGTTTTTCAAAAAACTTGGCATCACTTACACTTTTTTCATGTGGTTGTTGTAACGCAACGCTCAACGCGCCGTATGTGCCGAACGCTTTAGGCCGCAAACTTTTCTAATTCGCCTCGTATTTCACTGACATGCGGAATGTAAACAAAACTCATTTGTCGGCAATTTTAGATTCTAAATAAATAGCAGTAGGAAATGTACGATAGTATCGATTTTATCGATGTTTTGAAACTGAAATATCGAAAAAATCGAATGGGGCCGATATCGATAGTTTGCCAGCTCTACCTCATTCCATTGTCTGATGTTTCACTATGTAGACTGAATTTCCCAACTGTTTGTCCAAAGATATTCTCCTTTCCAATTTTGGCATTAAAATCGCCTAGAATGATTTTAATGTCATGGGCAGGACAACGGTCATATGTTTCTTCTAAGCTCTCGTAGAGTATATCTTTGGTCTGTTCGTCCTTGTCTTCGGTTGGGGCATGAGCGCAGATAAAGCTGATGTTGAAGAATTTTGCTTTAAATCGAATTGTAGCAAGTCTTTCATTCACTGGGGTGAAGCTGGAGACCAGATGTTTTAACCTCCGACCAACTACAAAACCGCAACCAAACTCATGCTTTGTGTCATGGCAGCTATAATACAGTGCGTCACCTTTAGGTGTTGTTGTGACATCTTTCCCAGTCCATCGTATTTCCTGTATGGCAGTAATATCGGCTTTGTACTTTCCAAGTACAAAGCCGATATTCTATAAAGAGTGCGAACATTCCAGGTGCAGATTCGCAGATCATGGTCCTTAAAACGTTTGCGGTCAACTTTAGAGGGGTTTGTTTTTCTTTTCTTTCGTTTTTTCATAGCAGGCTGTTTTTTCTAGGGAGGGTTACTAACCCGACGCCCAAACCCAAGTTTTTAACGTTCTTATGGGTGAACGCGCGGCACATGTTAGCTCACTACCTTTAACGGGTGTTAAAGGCAGTTCCCCAGGTGACACCACGGGGAGGTCAGTGTCCACTTGAGATGAAAGAGGGACCAAGATAAATCCTGGGCTTTGCCATACATACACATATAAATTATAATTAAATCAAAATGAATTTCCTACGAACATACCAGAAAAGAGCGAGGAGATATCTTTCATTTCAAAGAGTGAATTAATCAGACAATATGAAAAAAACTTATTATTTTTACATAATTCAGCTTAACCCGTCTTGTCGTTTTATATTTTAAAATCACTCTAGCATCCAGACAAACTGAGGTAGCACCCAAAAATTTGCACAAATGCGTCCTTTATTTACAGTTCCTAGTGCCAAAACACTTCTATACCTAAAACTGTGGTTTTGGAATATCCCCCATACAATGGTATCGACCGATTTGAGGTATTTTAAAGATTTTCTCGACATTTTCGGTAATTATATAAATTAATTAAGCAGGACTACGGGATAAATTATAGCAACGAACGGTTCTAATTGACTTTAAAATGTCAAATCTCAAGGCTTATCTTGGTAACACGAAGAAAAGACCCAATAGAGGCAATTACCGTCTGGTGCTAGGGGATTTCAAAGCTGATCATGAGCTTTTGGCATTCCGTCCTAGGTAATGTCCAGAGGATCGAGCAAATCGATAGCTGCACGTTTTGCACGGTGAATGAAGACGCTCCTACGAAGATTTGAGGAAATTGCCACAGCTCGCCAGATCACCAGATCTGATAAATGACGTATCCTGGCCACCCGTCATTTCACTTGGCTCAGACCAGGAAGGTGGTCATCGTCTCCTTAAATATACCACTTGATTTCATGAACCATGGGAAAGTTGATTGGTAAGGGTTCAGAGTTTTCAGAGAGCTGTCCATTCCTTCAGATCCTCGGGTAGCTGAAAGAACTTTCCGTGACATCATAACAGCAGCAGCCGCCGCCACATACCTGCTGGTCGAATACCCGATATCAGACCAAATTTACCAGGAGACGGGGCGAGACTTGCAAATGAGCGTGATGAGCTTCATCGTAAAGGTGGAAAAATTGCTAGACCACCTAAAGCAATGCCACACTGGTAAATGATTAAATAAATTGTGGCAACGGTTAAATCACTTTCGAATACAGGAAAGAAGGATGATAGATCGACTGTTACTTTCAACGGCGTGACAGTAACTGCGCGTGTTATATAACCGGCAGTTTATATGCTACGCCGTATAAGAAGAGCCTTCCCAGCCGAGGAGGCACTATCACAATTTACGATGAGCGATGTTGCAGATGCCATCCGAAACGCGAAATCATTCAAAGCGTTGGGCCCACACGGAATATTAATGGTAATGCTTAAGCAACTGTATGAACCTAGTTGAATATATAACAAGTGTCTCCAAACTATCGTTAGCCACGCATACTGTACCAGAAGCCGGGAAAGTTGGCAGGGTGGTCCCGCTACTAAAACCTGGCAAGGATGTCAGCAGAGGTGAATTGTACATGGATTCCTGAAAATGCACAGTACTACAACAGCATAATGCGCCATAACCACACATATCAATAGAGGACTGAGCCAGAACAGACAGTGCGACCGAACGGTTATGGTGGTACTTGACCTATCGAAAGCCTTCGATACCGTCAACCATGTCAAACGGTTCAAGGACATAGAGATGACCATTCTCCAGCCGTGTTTAAAACTTTGGGTAATTAATAATATGTGCGGACGACAGTCGTTTGTGGAATTCAGAAACAAGAATTTCATACGGGCAAAATGTGCCTCATCGAAATAATGGTTTTAGACCCCAAGTATGTTTGGACGAAATGTGTTTCAGACAATTTGGAGTCGATTTAGCAATGCCCGTCCGTCCGTCTGCCTGTCTGGCTGGCTAGTGCGCACGATAACTCTCGAACGGATAAACCGGTTTAGTCCAAAATTTGGCTTTCGCAATATTTTGTCCAAACTTAGTTTAAGTTCGAAGATGGGTTATATCGGTCCACTCCTTCCGGTACCTCCCCCACAAAAGTTCGAAAATGTTCGGAAAATTTGTGCGCGCGTACTTTGCACATCGTGAAATTTCTACCAAACTTAGATGAGGTTCCAATATGGACTCAATCGGTCCACGCCTTCGCGTACCTCCCACACAAAATTTCGGAAAAGTTCAGTATAGGACCTGCTCTCTAATCGTTTTAATTTTTGTTGTAACAACTTGTATTCACGGCCGCCAGTACGGCGGTACAAGTTTCCTCAGGGGCAAAACCATACTTCCTGAGAATATAGCCTGAAAGGTTCAAAAAAACCCCTATGACACAGTGTGTAGTGGTTGGAGCGCAAGATAACTCTCGAACGGATCTGCCGATTCGATCCAAAATTTTGACTTCACATTATTTTGTTCAAACTTAGTTTATGTTCGAAGATAAGCCATATCGGTTCACTCCTTCAGGTACCTCCACTACAAAAGTTCAGAAATGTTCGGAAAAATTTTGCGCACGATAACTCTTGATGGGAAGGACTGATTTGGTCCATACTTTACGCATCCTTATGTATCTACCAGATATAGCTCAGATTTGAATATGGACTATATTTGCCCATTCCTTCGGGTACCTCCAACACAAAATTTCGGTTAAGTTCACTTTAAGACCTGCTCTTGACTAACTTTGATTTCTGTTGAAGCAACTTGCAATCGCTTTCTCAATTACAACGGTAAAAGTTTTTTCAGTGGTAGGTCCACACTTCTTCGGAAAACAGCCCGAAAGATGTAAAAAAAACCCTAAGGCACCATATGTAGTAGCTGGAGAGCACAATAACTCTTAAACTGATAAACCGACTCCACTGTCCGACTGTCCAAACTTAGTATAACTTCTAAAATGGCCCATATCGGTCCTCTCCTTTGGATACCTCCCCCACAAAAGTTCAACATTAGTGTCCAAGGGCAGTTTAGGGTCTGTTAGGGTCTGCTTTCTTGCATACTGGCCTAACAGGTGTGCGATAACCCACTGAAGACTGAGACTTTTTTATTTGTTTTTGAGATGACATGTCTGCAGTCAAATCGAATGAGGATTATTTTCGTAGAGCACTTCGACCTTCTAACTCGCTTATTTCAATATCCTTTTCGTCCTTTATTTTATGAGCCGCTATAAAACTACCACAAGATGACGTTTTTCAGGTTCGAAATGTTCTGCAAAAATGTCGCTCAGATAATATTAGGTAGTTTAATTCTAACCAACTTTAAAAAAGCTTCATTCCCGAATTGGCATATTTCCTAAAAATTGCTATAAAACCAAAAGTAGCAGGTAAAAATTTAAAAAAAAAATTAAAGCGAAACTCAACTAATTTCCATACTAAACCCCTATTTTAGTTGAGGAATTTGAAAAAATTGTGGGTTAAAATAAATTCTATAAATTTAACGTGCTTATCTTTGTAAATTCCAAGCTCAATTTCCCTTACACATTTGATTTTGCCCCCAGAAATCACAATACATATCTCCCTCCAGTCAAATACCGAAAAGAAGATACATACGAGAAATAACCTCAAATTTATGGAAATCCGTTTTTTCGCTTCTTCTACTTACTTCCTCTTCAAAAAGGACACCAATAATAATATTTACATACATTACAACAAAATCATTTGAAATCATAAGCATGTAACAATATTTTCAACTAAATCATTCATAATCCCTACGGAAATAAACTGTTTCCCAGGGCATTGCTTGAATGAATAACTTACTGGCTACATGGTTGGTTGGTTGGAAGGCAGAGCTGCCTGAGAAGGATATAAGTAGGATTCAAGCAAAATTGTACTTTTCTTCTTCTTATTCTAGTTGTTCTGGAGCAGTTCATGAAATTTCCAATGTACTGTCACATTGTAATGGGTTGTCACAGTGAATTGCTTCTGCAGATGTTTTTGGTAACGCATCCGTACGGATGTGTTATATTTTATGAAAGGCAACTTTATTTTCATTGTATAATTTTTCATAATTTAGAGAACGAACGAAACGTAGTTGTTCCATCGAAATGGCTTGCAGCATTGCGACATTTTGTGAGCAAGTACAGTGCCTGGCATAATTATTTTGATATGTTTAAAAAAATGGTGTGTTTGGTTTTTTACCGTATTATTCTTCTACAAAAATATGAAAAAATATTCTGGCTAATCTTATAATTAGTACTTATAATTAGTAATAAATGTTATCAATTCAAATATACGCTTGCACTTTTGTAATGGAAATAAAATTTCACTGCGTGGCAAAAGTATTTTGACAAAATTGATCTATTGATTTTTAGACCTCAACAATTAACAATGTCTAATTTTTTTTGATTATTATTAGTTACGGTAAAAATAATATATTTCACACACTCCTGTACCATTATGGACCAATTTACGGATCTATATTTCAAGGATATAGGGATATTCAACAGATTTATCATTAAACAACATTTTCGATGATTTCCTCCCATTATCTCGGACTATTTTGCGGATTTCGACTTTTTATGAGAGTAAGAACATTTTTTTCTTAAAAATGTGATATTTGAAGGAAATATCTTTAAGTTTGAACCCGAAATACGCTTCAAACGTGCTCCACAAAATCCTGCCTTACCATAGCAGCAGTGTTCTGCAAATTAATACATAACACTTCGATCAGTTTACTGCCATGTTGTTATAAAGGATCGTTCGAAGTGCAAGAATATTCATTATAGTCCACAGCATTAACGATATAAATTAAATATCGCAGTACTTTAAACGGTGGATCAAACTATTCTATTCAAACTGGCAGCATTTGGGCACGAAAATAGCATCACAAGGACATTTATTTCACAAAGATACCCAACTTTTTGGTGGTTTTTTGACTCAAAATTACCAAAAACTGTATTTTAAGATGAATTATGTTCAAATATATTTTTATCAGTCCACGATATGCTTCGCGGCAATGATTGTGGGGGGGGGGATGATTTTTGTTGAGATCTAATTGACAATTTTTGTAGGTATGCCTTATAAACCGACTAGAATAGCAAAATATGACTTAAAATTAATTTTTTTCTAATGTCTAGGGGTTCTAGGCTTAATAGAGAACTTGTTTTGACATCTAAATTGCTCAGAAGATGAGGATTTGTGTGCATAAATAAGATTAGATTTGTAATTCTGCTCTACTTAGCGGAGAGCAACGTCTGTAATATCAAATTTCTGCCTAGATCGTGCATATTTACAGAGTTTCCAGTATTTTGATATTTATTCGTTACAAAATAAATAGCAATATCTAATCATTAGCTGAACTTATCACCGAAATTGCAATTTTAAATTTCGTTACAACTTTTGACAACAACATTCCCTATTTTAATTTTAAATCTAGTACTGTCAAGTACATTTTTACTTAATAATTTAGCTTAAGCAATTAATTTTGGTACCAAAAGGTACGATTAATTACCAAAAGTAACATAATTATGACGTGTCAAAATACTTATGCCGTTTTGCTTTTGCCTCCCTATTTAAACATTCGCCTACCTAAGCTGAAATTAAGCTGGAATTTCTTAGATCCATTAATTTTTATTTAGCTGAGATGTCAAAGAAAAACCCTAAGCTGTAAATATCCCGTATTATGAATTCTGACAATACTTACACGCCTTTTAAGGCAAATGTAGATGTTGTCAAAATAATTATGCCGGGCATTGTATGTGTGTTTATATTTATAATACCCTTTGTGATATCGTATTGGACCAATATACATAACTGCTGCAAAGAAGGATACCATGCGTCACTGAATAGCCATGTAATTCGCTTATTAGAAAAACTTTATACCGAAATTGGCCTTGGTTAAAAGTTTTGGCAATGTGGTTATTGGCAAAGTCGCAACATTTTCGAGAAAATAACATTATTAAATATTTAAATATGAAGAACTGGTGACTGGACCGAATGAGTGGGACGGTAACTCACATTTCAAGCTTAATAAAAGGCCCTTTGTCTTTTACCAGCAGACCTACTTCAACATATTATTTTCGGCATTTTCAAAAAGTTCGAGACTCAGCGTAGACCAACAAACAAGACAAATACCACAAATACGATGGACTGTTGATGTAGATGTCTTCAAAGAACCCTTAATGTTCCTAACAGTGGAGTAGTGGGGTGAAATTATATAAAATGAACCTCATCAATGTTCTTAAACAAATAATTGTTATACCCTCCGCCATAGTATGGAGGGTATATTAAGTTTGTTTTTCCGTTTGTAACGCTTTGAAATATTCGTCGGAGACCCTATAAACTACATATTCTTGATCAGCATAAAATTCTAAGTTGATATGACCATGTCCGTCTGTTGATATAATGATTTCAACAAAATTTCTGAAATTTGGTTTTCGGTATTTTAAAGGTTTTAGCCTCATTTTCTTGTTGATACACAGCTTATTCCCAGAAATTTGTCAGAATAGATCCACGTTTTGATACAGACCCCATAGAACGGTACCGCCTGATTTTCGGGGGTTTAGCCGCGTTATCATAAAGAAATTGGTAAAATTCCGGATAAAATCTTCCTTGGGATATAGCGTTTGATATAGCTCCCACAGAAACTGTCTCACGATTTTCGGCATTTTGAATGTTTGTCCATATTAGGCAATTTACCTTGCGACAACTGTTAGTTTGCTGGAGAGAGAGGTGAGGCATATGGTAACCCTTTGACTCCCAACACCCTCCCTCACCTACAAACTGAGAATTGCCGCAAGGAAAATTGCCTAATGTAAATATGGACTTTCAGCCACATTTTTCAATCGAAATGGCTAAAATTTTGTGTTAAGTTTTTGAAGCGAGTTCTCAGATTGGATGGTAAACGATACCGTCCGATGTGAAATCTTTTTAGGCGTGATTGAATACTTTTGAGGCGCTATTAGACCAATTAGGCGTCGAATTCTTTGAATATTTTTGAGAATAATTTTGATGGCAATCAAAAGGTGGATTTTTAAGAATACTTTCGAAGGCAAAATCGGCAGACCAGTTTTTACTAATATTTTTGAAGGCAACATCAGACCAAGCAAACGTGGATTTTTAGTAATATTTCTTGAGGATTTTTAAGAATATATTTGAATCCAATCGAGGAGTTCTAAGAATATTTTTGGAAACAACATCAGACCAACCTTTAAGAATATTTTTTAAGGCAACATCAGACCAACCAAACGTGGATTTTTAAGAATAGGAATAAGCCTTGCGTGGCGGAAGAACTTAGTACTTTCTTAAACAAAATAAAACTGATTGTTTTAATATTTTTGAGACAACATCAAACCAATCCTACGTGGATTTTTAAGAATATTTTTAAGGCAACCTCAGACCTATCCTAGGTGGATTTTTAAGAATATTTTTGAAGGCAACATCACAAAAACCAAACGTGAATTTTTAAGTATATTTTCGAAGGCAACATCACAACAACCAAATGTGGATTTTTAAGAATATTTTCTAACGCAACATCGGACCAACTGAAGGTGAATTTTTAAGAATATTTTTGAAGGCAACATCAGACCAATCCTACGTGGAATTTTAAGAATATTTTTGAAGTCAACATCAGAAAAAACAATCGTAGATTTTAAAGGACATTTTTAAAGCAACATCACAACAACAAAATGCGGATTTTTAAGAATATTTTTTAAGGCAACATCACAACAACCAACATCAGACCAACCAAACGTGGATTTTTAAGAATATTTTTGAAGCCAACCTCAGACCAACCAGAAATGGATTTTTTATAATATTTTTGAAGCCAACATCAGACCAACCAAACTTGGATTTTCAAGAATGTTTTTGAAGGCAACTTGAGACCAATTTAACGTAGATTTTTAAGAATATTTTTTGAGGCAACCTCACATTTTAGAAGGCAACATCAGACAAACCAATCGTGAAGTTTTAAGAATATTTTTTGAGACAACATCGGACTAACCAATCCTGGATTTTTAAGAATATTTTTAAGGCAACATCAGACCAATCAAACTTGGATTTTTAAGAATAAGAATAAACCTTGCGTGGCGGAATAGCTTAGTACATTCTTCAACGAAAGGAAACTTATTGTTATACGCTCAGCATTTATGCTAACGAGGGTATATCAGGAATATTGTCAATTATTTCATATTCCATTTCAGAAAAAAAGGATAATTTTTTTTCGCGCTACATCAACGATTTTTATATGTAGGTTAAGAAAAAAATTGCCAGTACGAATCTGGTCGCGAGCCAATTTTTGGTTGTTGCGGACAAAAGTTATGGCGCTTTTATTTCGCTTTTTAAGAAAGAAAATATTATAAAAACGCTAATTATTTTAATGAGCACCATTGTTACAAAGAAGTTCTCTCGAAGTGACTTCAGCGAGTAGACTGCATAATACCTGCAAAATGTTACACAGAATTCGCGGAATGTACATAAAATTGATAAATTATTGCATATAAGTCAACTTTTTTCAAAATTAAGGCCAATTTAGTGGTCATAAAATTACATAAAAATTTGTTGTGGAATAGCTTCCTCGCAAATTATCTTTTAAGGCCAATATTTTTTGCCACGTCCAAAAACATTTAATTTTATCCAAAAGTATTTAATTTGTATAATATACAATCACGAGTCGCGTGTTTTAAAAGGATAAACCTTTGCTTCAGCTATGTTAAATTTTCAAAAATATTGGTGATATACACTTTCATATGGGCAAAATGTGCCTCATCGAAATAATCGTTTTAGACCCCAAGTATGTTTGGACTCATTTCAGACAATTTGGAGTTGATTTAGCCATGTCCGTACTGTCTGTCTGGCTGGCAGGAGCGCACGATAACTCTCGAACGGATCAGGTTCGAATATGGACTATATTTGTCCACTCCTTCGGGAACCTCCCACACAACATTTTGGATAAATTCACTTTAAGACCTGCTCTCGAATCACTTTGATTTTTGTTGAAGCAACTTGCATTTGCTGCCTCAATTACAACAGTAAAAGTTTTTTTCAGAGGCAACCGATTTGGTCCAAACTTTGGATCTCTAAATATTGTCGAAACTTAGTTTATGTTCAAATTTTGGCCACAAATGTTCAAAATTTTTGTGTGGATCTGTTCGAGGATCCTTTGGACATTTACCGAAGGTTTTCCTAGTGGCCCTGTTTACAGCGATATTATGTTTTTCGTAGGCTAGTGAGATAAAAAAAAACCCTATCTATCGTTATCCCCGCAAATTTTCGAGATTTAATCCTATCCATACTTTTGTCGGTTCATAAGTTTTAAGTTACATAAGTTTTCTTTTTTTTTGGAAAAATTATTTCAATCCACACAGGCTGAGGGTATATCTCTGTCGGAAAAGCCGACTGATACTTTTTTACTTGTTCCCTTTTACTTCAATGCAAAGTGTAGAGGGTCTTTTCAATGATTCCACATAAAATGGTAGCAAATTTCCCAGATCTTTAGCCTGATGGATATTTCCCAATTTTTAACAATTTTGTGTGTGATAGACAGAAGAATTATGCCTACTTCAAGTTTAACTTTTCCATAAATAGGCCTGGAGGACTTTCTCCCTGCAAATTTATAATAAAACTTCACTGTTATTTTTTGTGAGCTCATTTCCCATGGCTGTTAATGACCGCCACACACCCTTAAAACCAACAACCCAGCCGCTTCCACACAGTTGTTTACAACCTTACAATTCCTTGTTAGCTTTCATCGTTGTCTTGCTGGTGTTTTCTTGGCATACACTTGAAGTAATCACTATTAGATCGAGTGGCGTTATGTACCACCTTTCATTTATCTTTGTATCCATTAAATAAAATTAAAAAACTTTTTTTCATAAATTCAAATTAAAAACTCACAAACACATAAGCGGAAGTACACATTTTTCAGGATTACACATCGCCCCACCATGAAAAGTCAACACCGTAATTATATTCCTGGCCTTCTTTTTTCCTTAATAGATAAAACTTTTGTTTTTATAAACGTAAATATTTTCTCAGACAAGATAAATAAAATCCAGAAAAGTTCTAAGCCAACAAATAGTCCATTAGAGCTATATATAATTATATATTATTATTTTCATTTGTGTTGATGTTTCTTTAGGGAGACACATCTGTTTTGTTAAATTTTGTTTAATGAAAAAATAAATTTCAACACATTTGCCAGATATTCTACACAAATATAGGAAGATAAGATATTTCATAACTTTAAATATTATCTGTGATTAGTTCAAGCTAAAATATTGGCAAAACAAGTAAGAAAGTATCAGTCAGCTGTGCTGACGGAGATATACACTCAGCCTCTGACCAAAAACTATACATAAAATATATAAAATATATAATAATATAAATTTGGAAGAAATCTTTGAAAAAGTTGGAGAATTATCTTGCACACTAGGCATTTTAGTATGTGCCTGCCGGAAGTTTTGGAGTTTTTGGTCAGTATCTGAGGAAGTATGGACTTACTCTGAAAGAAAATTGTACCGTTGTAATAGGGACCGTGGAAACAACCTTATGCAAAAAATTTTAAGTAGATCCGAGATGAGTCCTCAAACTACATTTTCCCAAATTTTGTGGGGGAGGATGAAACTGATATAGTCCCTATTCTAATAAATGACTGGATGAAGTAATAAGGTGTGCAAAGTTTGCACCAATCAGAAACTGCCTGTGAGAGTTATCTTTCGGATTTGCCATTTTAGTTGGTGCCGTCAGGCACCGACGTAGCCATGAATGATTTACGTTCTCATAGGATATTAGTTAATGTTACACATTTTTTTTAATTTTTGAGTAAAATTTTAAACTGTTTTAAATTTTTCAAGAAATATGCAAAGTATTTGTAGGAAGTATTACAGAGAATTATTTTACTACATTGGTATACTTATTGTCCAACATATTTGAAAATATAAAAATAATGAACAAAATAGACTTTTTGAGCAATTTTCTGCATAGTTGTTGTTAGGATTTAAGGTGTTTTTAAGCGTTTAATCGTAATTTTTGGCTGATTGTAAGTGTTACTGAGTTACGTTTGTAGCATATTACGTCCAATACTTTTGCTTATAAACGACATCTAGAAAAACATTCTTGCGATCTTTTGTTTTTGAAATTTATTATAAGAGCTATTCAATAATAAAAGATAAAATCGTTGCTTAATCTTATAACAATTACAAATTCTTTATTATGCTTGACATTTGCAAAACACAAAAACTATATCAACCATTTTTATAATAGAATTTCTGTTCCAGCAGTGTCGTCCGTTGAGATTATTTGAAACTGATCTCTTGCTACAAATTAGTAAATATCTATGGGACAAACTATTTTTCTGTCGTATATTTATTTTTTTCGACCTTTCGAATGTTAATAAAACCAAGATCATTGAGCTTGAGGTCACTGTTTAAATTTTATTTATTGCATATTATTTCCTGGGCAAAGCCCAGGATTTATCTTGATCCCTCTTTCATCTCAAGTGAACACTGACCTCCCCGTGGTGTCACCTGGGGAATTGCCTTTAACACCCGTTAAAGGTAGTGAGCTAACATGTGCCGCGCGTTCACCCATAAGAACGTTAAAAATTTGGGTTTGGGCATCGGGTTAGTAACCCTCCCCTAGAAAAAACAGCCTACTATGAAAAAACGAAAGAAAAGAAAAACGAACCCCTCTAAAGTTGACGAACACCGTAAACGTTTTAAGGACCATGATCCGCGAATCTGCACCTGGAATGTTCACACTCTTTATAGAGAAGGTGCAGTATTCGCATTGGCAGACGTACTTGAAAAGTACAAGGCCGATATTACTGCCATACAGGAAATACGATGGATTAGGAAAGGCGTCACAACAACACCTAAAGGTGACGCACTGTATTATAGCTGCCATGACCTAAAGCATGAGTTTGGTTGCGGATTCATAGTTAGTCGGAGACTAAAACATCTGGTATCAAGCTTCACCCCAGTGAATGAAAGACTTGCTGCAATTCGAATAAAAGCTAAATTGTTCAACATCAGCTTTATTTGGGCTCATGCTCCCACTGAAGAAAAGGACGAACAGACCAAAGATATATTTTACGAGCGCTTAGAAGAAACATATGACCGTTGCCCTGCCCATGACATTAAAATCATTCTAGGCGATTTTAATGCCAAAATTGGAAAGGAGAATATCTTTGGACAAACAGTTGGGAAATTCAGTCTACATAGTGAAACATCAGACAATGGTATGAGGCTGATAGACTTTGCAGCTGCAAAAAACATGGTAGTTAGCAGTACCAGATTTAATCATCTCGATATTCATAAGGGCACCTGGCTGTCTCCAGATCAGAAAACAAGAAACCAAATTGATCATGTTGTGATAGATGGAAGACATTCATCGAGCGTGTTGGATGTACGATCGTTCCGAGGCGCAAACATTGATTCGGACCACTACCTTGTTGCAGCAAACACGCAGAGAAAAAATATTTTTCGGTTTTGTTGGAACAAAAATATCTATTTTGGTTCCAAAAATGTGTTTGTTTTGTGCAAACATTGTAATCCAAATCCAAAAATACCATCTTTTGTTCCGAACATAGAAAACAAAAATAACTTTCGAATTTCCGCAATATTGTAAAAATCGTTAATAATACCGATTGTAGGAACAATAATAATCTACATTTTTTACAAAACATATTGTCAGCCCTGAAAACCAGATACTAAATTTTTTGATTTGAGTGTATATACTTCTCATATACACTTTCCGCACAACTTTGATATAAATATCGCGTATAATATTACGAGCATTGATGAACGCAATACATGGTTTGCTACTTTAGCTGACAACAAAGACAAACAAAAAGCCACAAGCAGCCACCACAACATAAGGAATAATTAAACACCATAACAAACATGAAAAGGAAAGGAGAATGAAATAAAGAAAAAGAATGAAACAAAAAAGAAACAAATAAAAACAAGAGTCTCATTGTTGGTATACATACACACAAAAACAAAGATAAAGGCAGCATGTCATAAAAACACCACAACTCACCAAAATTGTTTTTTCAACACGGCATCGAATAGCGAGAGAAGAGAAAAAATTTTTCAAAGAAAAGAGAGAAATATTGTTCAGTTGACACAAACTATTTTTGGATTTAACAAAAACGATTGTTGGATTCACAATACCACATAAGGAATCCAACAATATGTTAACAATACATATTTTGCTCTTGGAATATTGTTGGATCAAACATATTTTTTTCTCTGCGTGAAGGTACGCACTCGGTTAAACGTAGCAAACAAAGTACGAACAGACACAAAACGAAAGTTAGACATCGGTAAGCTGCAATCACAACAGATAGCCACAACGTATTCCACTCAACTAGCCCAATTGCTTAATCAAAGCACTCCTCATCCCGATAACATATCAACGCAATGGCAAAGCATTGCCCACTCCATGAAAACAGCCGCAAAATCCATACTTGGATACCAGAGACCTCCACCAAGGAATCCATGGTATGATCAGGAGTGTCGTGCTGCTACCGCAGAGAAAAATGCGGCATATAGGGCTACTTTACAATCCGTAGCAACGCGTAGCGCATGAGAGAGATACAGGGAGAAAAGGAGAGAGGAGAAACGTCTTTTCCGCAGGAAAAAGAGAGAGATGGAAAAGCGGGAGTGTGAAAAAATCGAGATGTACAGGAGCCAGAATGAAGTCCGAAAATTCTACCAAAGAGTCAAGCATCAAACTGATGGCTTTGGTACAGGCACATCCTCCTGTAGAGACCAGCAAGGTAATTTGGTAACTGGTACAGATAGTGTACTCAGGATATGGAAAGAACATTTTTCAAATCTGTTGGTATCCAATAGCAGCGAAGACGACGAAGATACCACAGTCCCAATCCCAGAAGATGGTATTGAATGTATACCGCCCAGCCAAGATGAGGTAAAGACAGCAATAAATCGGCTGAAGAATAATAAGGCAGCAGGGGCCGATGGCTTACCAGCCGAGGCGACACGCTGATAAGGTGTATTCATCAGCTAGTTAGCACCATCTGGCAGGAAGAACGAGTACCCGACGATTGGAACCTGGGTATCCTGTACCCCGTCCACAAGAAGGGAGATAAGACTATAGGGGCATAAGCCTACTCCCTATTGCCTACAAGATGGTGTCAGGGATATTATGCGAACAACTAAAGCCTATGGTCAACGAGATAATTGGACCATACCAATGCGGCTTTAGACCTAGCAAGTCCACCATTGACCAGATATTTACCCTGCGGCAAATCCTGGAGAAGACCCAAGAGATGCAGATCGACACCTACCACCTTTTTGTCGATTATAAAGCAGCCTTCGACAGCCCGCTGCGTTCAAAGGTATTCCAAGCCATGTCTGAATTTGGTATCCCCGCAAAGCTCATCCGGCTTTGTAAAATGACTTTAATTGACACGAGGTCCTCAGTTAAAATAGGAAAGAACCTCTCCGAAGCAGGGCTTCGGAGTCGGAGTTGGAGTCGGAGTCTAGCAAATTTTGCTAGAGTCGGAGTCGCAGCCGGAGTCGTGAAAAAAAGCTCGACTCCGACTCCGGGCAACAATCTGTTCTACATTTATCAAAATTTGTCAAATCAATTTAAATTATTTAAATGATCATAATTAAAAAAAAAACTGTTAATCTCTATTTTGACTACAAAATGCATATCGGAAACATTTTTGGGTCAATTGATTTGAATAATGTTTGCATGTTCCAAATATACTTAGGGAAGATCTTTTAGAAGATTTACAGGCCATTTTATAGAAGACTCACTGGTCTTCTCTTGTTGTTTTTTGTAAGTCATTTATGTCTGCTATTTAAGAACCTGTTGGACTTCTATGAAAGACCTTGTAGTACTTTAAGGGAAATCATACGAAAGACCTACTAGATTTCTTGCTGAATTTGTATGAGAAAAGTTAGAATCTTCTTAAAGACGATGTTCCTGCTATTTTTTAGACGACATATTCGGTCTTTTGAAGAACTATGCGTATTTTATAAAGAAGTCTGCTTTTTTATAATAGAACAGTGTTTGGTTATCTATAAGTAAACCAACTTAACCATTTCTCTCTCTCTATTTAAGGGGATATTCCTATGCTATCCTGTTGTTCTTCGAGAGATCCAATGATTTTACGATTAAGTCATGCATCTGGGATAAATTTGTCAATATATTTATGCTGAGGATGGACAAGAATCCGAGATATTGTCCTTGAAGATGAAGAGTTATGTAGGCAAAGGCCTACAAGTGTAAATAAAAATTCTTAACGGCTTGAAGAAAATGATCCCTTTTGACATAAAGGCTTCAAGTAACCTTAACCACGAAAGTGTATGTTAATTTTCCATAACTCAAAAAATTACAAAGAGTGTTACCGGTCAGTAATTATGGTAATTTGGTATTTCGAGTCTCACTGGGTACATAATTCGGAAAATTAATAATAAATTCGGAAATTTGTAAATATACTCGTATGTCGGTATTTAGGTAGAGAAACCTTGTAACGATACCGTCCGATTGCAGTTGCTTTGAAGGGTTTTGCTACATGTTCTGAAGTGTGAAGTATGCTGAAGTGCTTGTTACTTTGTATTCCATATTGTCATATTGGTATCCTCCCAATGTAATGTATCTTGAAAGTTCAAACTGAGATGACTGCAATTTAAGTTGTGAATTTTAGTTTATCTATTTTCGGAGTCGACTCCGGAGTTGGAGTCGGAGTCGAGAAAAAAATTGGACTGGAGTCGGAGTCGGAGTCTGACCAAAAATGGCTCGACTTCGAAGCCCTGCTCCGAAGAGTTTGGTACCAAAAGAGGTTTCAGACAAGGAGACAGCCTTTCGTGTGATCTCTTCAACATTCTGCTGGAAAAGGTTATACGAGAGGACAACGTCAAAAGAAGTGGCACAATCTACACCAATAGTCACATGTTACTTGCTTATGCTGATGATATAGACATCATGGGCCGATCAGTAAAAGAAGTAACTGATACCTTTATAAAGGTCGAAGGAGAATCTGCTAAAGTGGGTCTGAAGACCAAGTTGATGGTGTCGACGCGCAATGCGTCCATTGAGCTCGGACCGACTGTGGAAGTTGGTTCCTATAATTTTGAGGTAGTAAAAGACTTCGTCTACCTCGGCACCTCCGTAAACACAACAAACGACATCAGTTGTGAAATAAAAAGAACAATTGTATTGGCCAACAGATGCTACATTGGTTTAAGTAAGCAGTTTAAAAACAAAGTCACATCTCGTCAAACAAAAATAACGCTCTACAAAACACTGATACTATCCGTGCTGATGTATGGCTCCGAAGCCTGGGTACTTGCGCAAGCAGACGTGGCAGTGCTTGGTGTGTTTGAGAGAAAAATTCTTCGAAAGATCTACGGACCAATCTGCGTTGACGGTGAATACCGACGTCGCATGAACCACGAGCTGTATCTGCTATACAACGACATCAATATGCAGCGATTGCGTTGGCTAGGCCATATGATGAGCGATGACGAACCCGCTAAAGAATGAGCGATGACGAACTCGCTAAAAAGGCGTATAAATACGGACCGCTTGGCGGTGCACGCAGAATTGGCAGGCCAAGGAATAGATGGCGCAAACAAGTGGATGATGAGATGAAAAGGCGCGGTATTCCAGAGTGCGAAGCAACAAATAGAGGAATGGAGATATTTTCTTAGTTCAGCCTATGGAACAAATGTTCTGTAATGGGCCAGCTAAGTAAGTAAGCAAGTAACCCAAAAACTATGTACTATGAGTTTTTCAGAATTTTATAGATATATTCGGACATATGAACTTGCCAACCACATATGGATTTGTATCATTAATCACAAGTGTTGCGGAGGAAGTACCTGAAGAAATGGACCGGACCGACATGGTTCATTTTGGAAGTATATCTTATTTTGGGAGTCATTCCTTTTAAAAGAAATTTCAGTTCATCGCAGTGTAATTTTCAGATTTTGGATCATTATGTCAGAAAATATGGACTTGCAAAGTTTAGGCCAAATCTGTTGCTGCGTTCATGAAAAATCGAACATACCACTTTAGACAAAATTCTCGAAATTTGAGAAGAAGTAGACCGAAAAGCACCATCTTCGAACTTTATATAAGGCTCGCAGAAATATTGCGATATACAAAGTTTGGAGCAATGCAGACGTGAACCTATACCGACAAATTTCAGGTGAAAAGTTTTATACCCCCAAGGAAGACTTAATACCAAATTTCAGCCATTTCGGAGGGATATTGAGGCCACAACCTTCAAAATACCACAAATCCGGAGGTACCGTTCTATGGGGGCTATATGAAGACGTCAACCTATACCGAAAAATTTGTGGTGAAAGTTTTATACCCCCAAGGAAGACTTAATACCAAATTTCACCCATTTCGAAAGGATATTGAGGCCACAACCTTCTAAATACCAGAAATCCGGAGGTACCGTTCTATGGGGGCTATATGAAGACGTGAACCTATACCGAGAAATTTCAGGTGGAAAGTTGTATACCCCCAAGGAAGACTTAATACCAAATTTCACCCATTTCGGAAGGATATTGAGGCCACAACCTTCAAGATATCGGAGATCGGGAGGTACCGTTCTATGGGGCTATATGAAGAGGTGGACCCATGCGGAAAAAAAAAAATTTCAGGTGTAAAGTTTCATACCCCTAACGAAGACTTAATACCACATTTCAGCCATTTTGGTGGGATTTTTAGACCATAAATCCTTGTATATATTTTTGCATATGGTTTGGATATGCTTATTTTATGAAAATATGTAAAAATATGTCAAAATATGCACGATATGCAAATATGCACCCTTTCTATCAAAAAGGATCTATAGAAGCACCCTTTCCCTCGGAAAGGATCTAAGAACCCTTTCTTTCGTGCTTTTGTAGCACCCTTTCTTTCAAAATATCTATAGAAGCACAAATTCTTTCAGAACGGATCTATAGAAGAACCCTTTCTTTCTGAAAGGATCTAAGGAAAGAAAGGGTCTATAGAAGCACAAATTCTTTCAGAAAGGGTCTATAGAAGAGCAATTACTTTCAGAAACGGTTTCTTTCTTTCAGAAGGGTTATTTAAAAATAATTATTGAGCTAAAATTAGAATCAGAATGCACTATGCCATATTACAAAATATTCCTTTTGTTCTCGCTGGGTTCTACGGTAATAATAAAAGTTCTCATAATTTTACGTTCGCCGAGAGTATTTGTACCCGACGCATTTGTATTGTTCGGTAAGAATTCCATATTTTGCGACATTAAAAAAAATATGTTCATGAAATAAAAATGTTTCAATCAAAACCTTGATACTTTATCAATTCCTTTGTCATGGACGATGTACAGACATTGTTTTGAAACTTTTTTCCACGTTAAGATAAACACAACAGTCACAGCTCATTTCCGTTTTCCTTCCAAGTTGTACAGGATGGTCAACATTAAAATACAATAAAAAAATAGAAAAGCCAAATAGCAATGACTTTTCATTTGTTGTTTCATTTAAGGGTCCGGGTGATGCTGCCAGTATTGATTCAATATTCTTTAAACTCGTAAAAGAAACCCCTTGGGGGAGAGGGAGAAAAGTTTTTCCGTGAAAAAAAAAATGCCAGAACATAACAATTTACTGTAAACGGAGGGAACAATAAAGGAATGAACAGTTGGCTAAACAAAATAAAAATAAATGGACAAAAGGACAACATGAATTGCAGGAAAACAAAGAAACATACTTACAAACCAGTGATGAGGGCAATTTATTTAAAAGTTCAACAGAAAAAAAGAAAATAAAAGAAAAAATGAAATAGAAAAGTGAAAATTTTCATACAATCTTACGCCATGGAACCAAGTGTAAAGGAAATATTCAACATCATGATGATGCCGTAATGCTAGCACTAAATGATATATATGTACCTCTACCCCACCCCACCTTCATTCACTTCATAATTTCACGGCAACACAATATTTACAAATAATGTTTATGTTCTCAAGGTTGAACCTACTGCCAACAAAATTGTGGTTACTTTCGCGCCTTTATTAGCCCAAAGGACAATTTCTTTTTATTGACCTAAAGTTAAGGTCACCACAAAAGGAAAACAATTTGTTTTCTTTAAGGTCTCATAAAATACGCCAACCAAAACAAAACAAAAAAAACTTAAGTAGCTTGGCCTATAATAAACAACAATACGTCTTGGCCGTAAGAAGGCTGAGCATTAAAGCGCCAGAATCATGTCGACAAGCCTAATGTCCAACAATGAAGTGTGTAAATAATCATAAAACAAAATAAGTACAAGTTGAAGTGAATTTTTTAAGATGGATGATAAGCGAGTGGCTAATGACAAAAGGAAAATGCCAGTTATACTTATGGAGCGAACAAACAAGGAAACGAAATTAATGATAATCCTTGGCTAATGCGGCATAAAAAGGCCGAATCAAATGTCAGAGATAAAAGCATTGTTAAACAAACAAAACTTTGACAGCATTAAAATGTGGATAAAGTGTGAGTATTTGTATTGACATCATGGGAGGAACGCCACGTGGGAAAATTAAAACACAAAATCCAATAGACTTGGATACTTTGGAATAGTTAGGGATTGTATCCACCTTGTAACCGCCAGAAAAAAAACAACATCCGTTGTAAGATTAGACACCGAATAATGCTGGCCAAAAGATGCAATTTTGAATTGGGTAAGCTGTTCAACAGCAGAAAAATTTTTAATGTCCAAAATATTGGGTGTAAAGTTTGCGACTGGGTCAGAAGTAGAAACATGCTTCTCAAGATGCTGGCCGGCAGAACATGGGAGAGCTGACAAAGAAACCTTGAACTCATATCATGCAATAGGCCGGTCAGTGGTTATCTATGCGGCACCAGTGTGGTATGAAAATTTTAGCGCCACGCAGTGGAATTCTAACCTGCCGGACTGCCGCCCTGAGAACTGCGACAAGGCGACTCTTCATGACACCAGTGGACCACCTGCACAAGGAGACGAAGATTTTACCGGTAAATCACCTCAACAAGATGTTGTCGATTCAGTACTGCCGTGTGCATCTCTACTCCGACCTTGTAAACAGGCCTCCCCCACCCAGACACGTTAGCATCTGGGGAGAGAGGTTCAAAAGTATAAATGAGAACCACTAACGAACCTATAAAGCAGCATGAATAGCAATCATAGTGATGCAATTGCGCAGACAGTACAAATGTACAGTGTGAAGAATATCTGCCTAAATGTCATAAACAAAATTACCGACTATTTTATGATGCAAAAATAGGCATGGGGAAACAAAACTCTCAATCTCAAAAACAACATAAAAACCAATCAATTTAGCGAAAAAAATAGACCAACATTTTTGTCTGAAAAGTGGTAAATTTTTATATAGATCTTATAGCGTTATTCCTGGAAGACTCATACCACATAAGTCATATTTGGAAGAAGAATTTTTGACCTTTCCATTGATGTCAATTATGTTAATGTACATGGTCAGATAACAGAGTTATACCCTAATAAATCCATAGAAACGATGATCTAAGGCAGCTTTAGTCTGCGACCCATAATTTAAGGTATAGCTCTAGACGGCAGTTTATATTACGAGGGTCACTATTAAAACCTTCTGGCCTAGGCAACACTTAGTGTCGCCAGGGGTCATTTGACATTGTTTTTTTTTTTTGGAAAGTTTGACAGTTTTTAGCCTAAGCGTACTCAGGACTGTTTTTCATACGAACATGTGTTGACTTGTTTACAGTGACTTGAAAAACTCACTTTGCAAAAAAATTGAATTTACTTGGGATCATTTTCGTCCGATAATTTTTCACAACTTTCGACGTGAATAATTACGGCAAGGGTGCATCGATCAAATTAAATCTTGATAAAGGACCATCCTATAACACTATCGACAACTGGTTTAATGAATTCAATCGTGGCCGACACTCGCCAAAAAAACGAAGTTCGTTAGGGTCGTACAAAAAAGGCCGTTGTGCCAGAAAAAAATTACGCCGTGTGTGAACGGATAATGCAAGAACGCAGTGCTATATACCGTGAGATAGAGGCAACCTTAGGCATTTATTCCACCAACTAACATTTGATATTGCATGAACACTTGGCGGCAAAAATGGGGTTTTTCTCGTTGGATTCCCTGTCGATCGGTGCATGAAATTTTGAAAAAAAAAAAATGCAATCGTGGCGCTTCAAATGAAGTTTATAAGATGGATCCAGTTGAATCGCCAGAAGATGCTGTAAAAACGTTCAAACACCATGTTTTGGAGGTATCTCAATCAATCCACTGTAAACAACCCAACACATGACCGTATGTCAAACAGTCCTGAATACTCTCAGGGTAAAAACTGTCAAACTTTCCAAAAAATGTCAAATGACGCCTGGCAACACTGCGTGTTGCCTAGGCCAGAAGGTTTTTAGTGACCCTCTATATAGCCTTCGCTAGGGGTGCGAAACATTCCCACAGAAAATTTTCGGATTTGGTCCTCAATCTAATATAGACCTTAACTGACGGTATCGCCCGAGTTATGTATTTTGAGGGCTTTTTTTGCAACGTTTCTGGACTGAAATTTGACAAAATTGAAAATCGGAAAATCGTAGACTTATATATTTTAATAGGGACACCTTTATTTTAAAGGCTTCCTTCCGCACGGTGCGCCTTAACTAATTTTAAATGGAAGGTGCTTACATCTGGAAAAAATCGCGATTTAAGTTCACATTTTTAGGGGTTCTTTAGGTTTTCAGGATTTGTTTTCTTATCTATGAACATTGCTGTTTCAGAATCCGCGAAATCTTCCCATGTGTAAGCGGTGTTCATCAAAAGCTAGTTAAGGCGCACTGAACATGATGTTGTTTTATAAGGAGGCGATACAGACAGTGCATTGTCTCAATTTGAACTTCTATATCTCAAAAACGGTAAAACCTACGAAAATATCATAAAAAACAGTCTTGTGGAGAATTTTAACAGCTACAACATTTTCCTTAGGATCATTTACATAGGGTTTGCGGTTTCCAAGCAAAATCGTGAAAACCTAAAGAACCCTAAAAATGTGAATTTAAATCGCGATTGATTTGAAAATCCCTCCGGCGTTTTTTTTTTTGTTTCTTGATATTTCTCATCTATGAGCATTGTAGTTTCAGAATCTGCAAAATCTTCTCAGGTGTAAGCACCTTCCATTTTAATTTGGTTAAGGCACACCGTGGTGGGTGTTAGTTGGTATTTCAGGATCTCTATTTTTGACAATTTGAACACTTTGAAGAACCAAAATTTAAGCTAACTTCCAATTTGGTGGAAAAATTAGTTGAAATCTGCAACGGAGAAGCAATAATGGCAAACGTAGCGAACATCTGAAAAATATTTAAAATTAGAGGGGTCCCACTAATTTCAAGCAAAATGTCTTAATTCAACATTTTTGTATAAGAAATTTAAAATTTAGCTGATGGCCTATGCTGCTAATGCTATTCTCCCAATTTATCTTATATTAAATACAAGATAAATTCTGTAAATGAATAAATAAATAAATAAATAAGTAATAATAAATAAATTTAAAATTAAAAATTATCTAAAATCGGGCTATGTATAAAGGTATACTTACCCCGAGAACACGAAATCCTTTGGCGTGCCATAGACTGATATCTGTAATGTGTTTTGTGTGTCCCGTTTATATTTTTTTCATAACAAAGAACTTTTTACCAATATCATGTCGTCGGTATCATGCTTAAGTGTTCCATACGCCATTTGCGCGTTTTGAGATAATTGCATTTTAATGTTTTGCGTCACAACTGCTTGAAGGTGACTTAAGAGAATATTAAAATATTAATATTTATGACTTGAATTAGTAATAATAGCATATAGAACATTTTGCAAAAATATAGAGGAATATACATTGGAAAGTAAAAGTTATTGAGATTTTTTAAAAATAGAATATTTGTTGATTTATTACACTTATGACACAAATGTCAAATATTGTACAACATATGAAACAAAATATCTTGTACCTCAATAAATTAAAATCTGCTAAATCGGAAACTAAAATTCTGATTTTTGAAATGTGTTTTTTTTTTTAAACGTTTAAGTTTTTATTAAAATATTAATTTCATAACTGACAAAAATTTAAGATTTCGCGTCGAGGCGTGGATATCTCGAAAACTAGAGCAGATAGGAAAAAGCAGAAAAGGAAAAAAACTAGAGAGAGCATAAAGGAAAACCCTGGAAACTACCTGTATCTCAAAAAGTCAAAAATGGCGTATGGAACACTTAAGCATGACACCGACGATGTGTCATGTCACAACATTTCTAATTATTATATTTTTTCTCAAAAATAATAACATCAATCACGCAATCTTTCTACATAGCATTGACAATGTCGACATGACATAGACCTCCAAACAAAAACAAATACGCATTCAATCACTTTCAGCAAATGACGTCTATGTATGGCTAGGCATGGAACTTGGCTAACAAACCGAAGCATAACAAATTTGTTTCCACAGAAAGGTCGATGGCTTGGTGAGACACATTCATCAGACAGACACACAGCTGAATATATAAACACTCATACATTTTATTTGATTGTGTTGGTACAATAAAATTCATTGTGTGTTTTTGCTAAAATTTAATATTTGGAACATAAACCTTTATTATATTTATTTCAGATAGAAAACGGAAATTACCATTAATTGATAAAAAAAAACAATTTAAATACAAATTTCCCCCAAATTTGTGTAATAAAACTAATCTGTTTTATTATACATATATTTTTTTGAAATTTAATTGATTTTAATATTTGTTTAAAATACTTACTCCCGTTATACTGATTTTTATTTATTATTTATTTAAAAACGTACCTGAAAAAAAATAAAAAAAGTTTATTTAAAAGACTGCTTTTTTGAAGAGGCGTTATAATTTGCCCACTAAAAATACATATACAAATAAGTTTAAAATAATCTACCAAACATTTTACTAATTCCTAAGAGTTTTTAACTATATTTTTATATTATATTTAGATTAGATATACTATATTATATACTATTATATAATTATATATATTTTAACTATAAGTTGTTTTTATTTTTCAATTGCCTGCCAATTTTTATCAATAACTAACAATTTCAATTTACTCGCATCTTCATCAATGATTGACAATAATCCCCAAAACATATTTTCTATCCTAATAAAAAAGGTGTACATTGACATCATCGATAAAGTGAAAATACCGACGCATGCAATTGACAGAAATATCTGAGGCAATAATCGTTCAACCTTTTCGGTTCGTAATAATAGCAACAATTGTTTGCCTTCTCCCAAGAAAAAAGGACACTCTTAAACAAAGGTACATTCGAACGGCAGTTGCAAAGGAAATAATAAAAATAACAATGAAGGAATTTTCTTCTATATTGGATAACATGCTGTTTTATTTTGTGTCTAACGACAGACAAAAGGGGCAAACATCAATATCCTTTTTGGCCATGTTATTGGATTTTCACCTTCAACAAATGTCTTTCTTCTACCTTTTTTGTTGTTGTTCTTTTTTGGTAAGATAAAGCGCTTTAGTTTTTTCGAAACTAAACTGTCATGAAGAACTTGTCACAAAACCCTGTTTTTATACCCTCCACCATAATATGGAGGATATAATTAAATTTGTCATTCCGGTTGTAACACATCGAAATATTCATCGGAGGACCCGTCCGTCTGTTGAAATCAAGATACAACTCGCAATTTTTAAAATAGAGCTTTGTAATTTGGTATAGAAGTTTATATTACTCCTACGATGTTTGGTATTGCAAATGGGATATATCGGTCAACGTTTTGACGTAGCCCCATAGAACGGTACGACCCGATTTTCGGTATTTTGAAGGTTTTAGCCTCATTATCACACCGAAATGGCTGAAATTTGGTGCTTTGTCTTCGTCGGCGGTATAAAACTTTCCCCCAGAAATTTGTCGGTATAGGTCCACGCCTTCATATAGCCCCCATAGAACATTACCTTCCGATTTTCGGTATTTTGAAGGTTGTGGCCACAATAATCCACCGAAATGACTGAAATTTGGTATTTGGTCTTCATTTGGAGAATTAAACGTTCCATGTGAAATCTGTAGGTATATGTCCACGCCTTCATATAGCCTCCATAGAACGGAACCACCCAATTTCCGAAATGGCTGAAATTTAGTTTTTAGCCTTTTTGACTGAAATTCGTCGGTATAGGTCCACGTTTCGATATAGCCGCCATAGAACGTATAGCCCCCTGCTTTCGTAATTCTGAAGGTTGTGCGTCAATATCCCACCGAAAAACTGAAATTTGTTATTTAGTCTTCCATGGGATTATCAAATATTCCAGAAGAGAATTGTCAGTATAGGTCTGCGGGTTCCTATATCCCCCATTGAAGCGTACCTCTTGATTTTAGGTATTTTGAAGGTTTTAGCGAAATATCGGAAATTTGGTATGTAGTCTTCTTTGAGCCTACAATCTTTCCGCCAGAAATTTGTAGGTATATCGATGTTTTGATATAGCCCCACGGTTCCTACCGAATTTCGGTATTTTGAAGGTAAGCCACGTATTCTTCATAAACGAAAGTAAACTAATTGTTCTATTGTAATTCAATACAAGTCGTGGTGGAGGGTATAACAAGTTTGGGCTGGCCGAACTTACTTGTTGTAATTACTTTTTGTTCGTTCGTCTATATTCCTCATAATTTAGGCATCCATAGCCCCTAGAAGACATACATATCTAATTTTTCGTTTACCTGTTATATATAGCGTTATAAATTCCTTGTTTAAAAATCAGCGATCTTCACTTGCGCTAAAGCGAGTATATCGATATACAAAATTTGACAAACAGGGGATAAGAAAATAATTCTTTGTTTTAAGATATACGTTTTTTAATACCAGAAGGTGTCACCGATTATAGTCGATTTGTCGAATCGAAATTGTGTATATTGTAATTACATTTGACGATAAATTTATTTTTTTTTTTTTTTTGCAAAATTACTTCTTTACACTATATTTTTAATTTATCTGTAATGAAACAACAAGCCATATGATTGGAATATATGAGTTCGATGTATTTCAAATCGACTCAAAATTGTTTCCATCACATGCCTAATTGTGTCACAGTTTCATGGATGTTTGAAAATTCAGTTAATGGAATAGTGCTTAATTACTGCTTAATTCCAAATTCGGACGAGAGATGGACAGGCAATGTAGTTATTTTACTCCGGTCTTCTTTGTTAAAATAGAGGTAAATCAAAATGTGGATATTGATAAAAACTATGCAAGTATTGGGGTGCGTATGATACATGTCGTAACGTATACTGCCAAAAAATTACTCTGATTTAAAATACAGTAGTTTTGACTTAGCTGCCAAAAGAAGTTTTGCACGCATTTTGTGGCAGCAAAGCGAATTTCGCACTTATCTTTAATATTTTTAGCTGCCAAAAAGTGGCAGTTCTCCGATTCGCTCACCTGCCAAAGAATTGGCTCTTTATGTAATACTCAGCTTCAGAATTCTTGATATCCGAAAACTATTTGGAGAGGAATAGTGAAATAATAAAAACATATAATCAACAAGCTTATTTTGCATCAGCTGAAAGAAACAAAATGGAATTAAATATCAATTATTATCGTAATATTTGCTTCCACATATGTCATTCAATTTCTGTTTCAAAGAAACTGTTGTGATGATGTCTTTTGCAACAACCTGCAGGTGACACAATAAATATGCCTTGAACCTGCAGATGTGATATGAGAGAAGTCTCCCTTGTCCCTTCTGGGATGTTTGTGGAATAATTAATAAGTATTATTAGTTAATATAAGTTCGTAGAAAGAGTTCCCACGACCAAAAAAGCCTAACTATTTTTTCCATAATATCATAGGTTGTCTACAAATGATCAAAATAAAACAGTTTTCTTCTGTACAAAAGACCCTGTGCATGAGTTAGCAACCGTCGCATGACTTGATATTAGTTTTGGCTGGTAAATAAAATTTCCCTGTGAAAATACGTTATTTTTTTCCAAATATTATTGGTAGTTAAATAAAATTCGCACTTAGATGAGTAGTAGTTAAAAGTGTAATTTGCATTGAAAATTTGACAAAATGCAAATATTTTAGTTTTTTGGCAGGGAAATCAAATTCGCACTAAAACGATTGGCAGCAAAATCAAAACTACTGTACTATTTAAGACCCATATTTAAGATATTACTGTCATACAGGAAATACGAAGGATTGGGAAAGACATCGCAACAACACCCAAAGGTGGCGCACTGTATTATAGCTGACATGACATCAAATATGAGTTTGGTTGCGGATGTGTAGTTGGTCGGAGGATAAAACGTCTGGTCTTCAGCTTCACCGTAGTGAATGAAAGACTTGCTACTAGAGTTGGGTAATCTACTTCATATGTATGAGTAATTCATGAAATATAAGGTGTTATGTCAAGTATACATAGTTTGTTAAAAAAATGTGGGCCATTGGAACTGCGAAGTGAACTAGATAGTTCCATGTAGTTCCTTTGGCACAACTCTACTTGCTACAATGTGGATAAAAGCAAAATTTTTCAAAATTAGCTTCATTTGCGCTCATGCTCCAACCGAAGACAAGGACGAACCCACCAAAGATATATTCTACGAGTGCTTAGAAGAAACATATAACCGTTAGTCACCGTTATTCTGACCATGACATTAAAATTATTCTAGGCGATTTTAATGGCAAAACTGGACAGGAGAATATCGGGAAATTTAATGAAACACCTGATAATGGAACGAGCCTGATAAAATTCGCAGCGGCAAAAACATGATATATAGCAGTACCAAATTTAAGCATCCCAACATTAATAAGAAATGAAAAACAAAAAAAAAATTGATTACGTTCATCGAGTGTGTTGGATGTACAATCGATCCGAGTAGAAAACATAAACTCGGATCACCACCTTGTTGCAGTAAGGGTATGTACCCGATTAAACGAAGCAAATATAATACGAACAGACACACGGAAATTGGATATCGGTAAACGACAAACACAACAGATCGCTATCGCATTTCACTAATCTATCCCAATTGGTTAATGAAAGCTCCCCTCGTCTCGACAAAAGGAAAAGGAGTGAGGAGAAGCGTCGTTTCCACAGGAAATAGAGAGAAATAGAAAAGTGGGATTGTTAAAAAATCGAGATGTATACGAGCCAGAATGAAGTACGAAAATTCGACCAAAACGTGAAAATTCGATCAAACTAATGACTTTGGTACAGGCATATCGTCCTGGTAAAAAATACCGATAGTGTACTCAGGATATGGTAAGCTGTTGGTATCAAGTACTAGCGAAGACGACGAAGATACCACTAATCCAATCCATGAAGATGGCATTGAGTGTATATCTCCCAGTCAAGATGAGGTACATATAGCTGTAAACAGGTTGAAGAATAATAAGGCAGCAGAAGCCGATGGTTTGCCAGCCGAACTGTTTAAGACTAGAGGCGACACGCTGCAACAGCTAGTTAGCGCTATCTGGCAGGAAGAAAGTGTAATCGACGATTGGAACTTGATATTGTGTGAATAACTAAAGCCTTTGATCAATGACATAATTGGACCATACTAATGCGGCTTCGGACCTGGCAAATCCACAATTGACCAGATATTTACGCTGGGCGCAAGCAGATAAGGCAGTGTTTGGTATGCTCCAGAGGAAAATTCTTCGAAAGATCTATGGATCAATATACGTAAACCGTGAATATCGAATTCTTATCGCCTATATAATGACTTTAGTATAGTTAAACGTATCGAGTTATAACCATTGCGTCGGATATGCCATATCTTGAGAATGAGTGATGATGACCCCAATAAAAATTCGTATAAATAGGTCCCCATGGCGAAACACGCAGAACTGAAAGGCCAAGGCTTAGATGGAATCAACAAGTCGGGCGTAATCAAAGTCGGGCGATGTCGACTATATAATATGATACCCTACACCACTGCGAATATACAAATATGAGAGCTATATCCAAATCTGAACCGATATCGATATAATCAGCAAATACATATATAGCGTGTTTGTTGCAGCAAATTGGCCGAAATATATGTATATGGGAGCTATATCCAAAACTGAACCGATTTTCACCAAAAACAATAGCGTTCTTCCTATGGCTAAAAATGATATTCCCCAATTTTCAGCTTAATCGGACAAGAAATGCGACCTGTACGTTGCGAACGGATGGACGGACATGCATAATTCGACTCAGAAAGTGATTCTATGTATGTATATTAGGGCGACCCAAGAAAACGACCCCTAATTTTTTTCATTTGATCCAAAAATAATTGTGGCCTGTAGAGAGATTTCCTGAAAATTCGCCTTTGCCCCTATACTAGGTATTATGGAAATAAATATCGTTCAGAGGCGTGGGTTATCGTTATCTAATCATCATCAATTTTGGTAGACATCGTTTTTTAGTCACAATAATGAACTGGTAAAGTTTTTCGTCGATTGGACCATAAATGCGACCCTTAGAGCATTTTCGTGAAAAATAACCTTGGCCCCACACAAATTACCATGGATACAAAGATTCCTCAGGTGGCACGGGTTAACGTTAACTGATCGCCATAAATTTCATATATGTATAAGGTTTTTGGATCAAATGAAAAAAAGTAGGGGGTAGGCGCACAGAGGGGAAATTTGTGTTAAAAGTTGATCAAAAGCCCTAGAAAGCTCATTTATAGTCGGATTGATATAAAATTTTGCACAAAGCATATCTTCTGTACAAGGATTAATCCTATAGAAAATAATGAAAATCTGTCCAGATTTGGATGCAGCTTCCATACATATTCGCATCTGATATGAGATAAAAATGCACCAAAATCACTGAAATTTGACACATGCAACCTCAACTAGCCTAATTGAGCCAATTTTCAAACAAATCGGTACAGATGTATATATAGTCCCATATACACATATATTTCATTCCAAATTTTATTTTTTGAAACTTACTTAAATTATTTTTTTCTCAATTCACATGAGAAAAGCCGTGAATGTTTCTGAATAATGCAAACATATTTGATAGGTGTTGGTTTAGTCTGATAAATAGGAGTCCCGGTTATAAGGTGGTACAAAATTTAGTGTGGGTAAACCTTGCAATTCCATATAAATATATTTCATATTTTAGTTGAGAAAAATTAGATTTTTTCGGAATGGCGCAAATATGCGCAATTTTTTATGATTGAATCTGATATTTGAGACTCAAGCGCATAAAACATTAGAAGAAACTATGGTCGGGAAACGACGGGGAAATAGACTTTTTCTCTATTGAAATTGTAGTAATCTTAAAAATTATCATAAAAAATTTTCATAAAGAGGATATGTATCATCATTATTAAAGAGCAAAGATGTAAAATCAATATGAAAATTTTAAATGCTAATCTTGTTCGGAGACTGAACAAAACCAATAAATCTTGAAAAATATAAATTTTCGCGAAAATAATGTCATTTTAGTGTTCACCTAATTTCTTAGTTTTCGAAAATTTACTTTTTGTTTTCAGTATGGCTGAGTTCAATCGACTGCTGCATTAGATTGGTTAATCTTACAAAGTCGAGGACGGTTATACCAAATGTAGAAAAGAGTCTGGTTGCCGTTTATCAACATTTTTTTTTCATAAAAAAACGATTTTCATATTTTGAGTTTTGAGCAACTTTAGGCCTATGTTTCCCCTCTGTGAGACGTTTAAAAAAAAATATTTTTCCATTTTTTTGGCCGCTCTAATGTTTATCCCCAAAAGGAACTATGGATCTATCTCGTTTCCTTATGCATGTTATATACAAATGTACAAAGACATAATACCCCATACCACAGTGTGGTGTAGGGTATAGTGAGGGGAATGGAGATCTTTTCTTAGTTCGGCCTACATAACGTTAATCGAAAGCTCACAACACTTGGTCTTCTAAAATTTTAGAGCTTTTCGATTGCCACTCAGATAGTTCTTCATAATCTTCTGCGTGGAACAATTGACTACTGAGCAAATGATCATCCCATGATTAAGAAATTAATGAACAGATTTTACGCTACCTGTTTCGGTAGCGTGCATTGCATATGTCTCATCTTAAACTCTACAAAAGGGATCTGACTCCTATAATTTCAACCATTGCTGAAGTCTGATTTCATTTGAGCATAATTGTTCATCAAATTCTGCAAGAAGGTAGTACTCGATTTTTGGTGACTTTGTCAACCCATAGATCTCATTTTCCATGAGCAAGGGATCCATCAATTGACCCATGGAGCTCTCCATCCAACACACTCGAAGAACTATATGCAACCATTGATAATGAACATGGGTGTAGGGTAAAATTTCTCTCCGAACATTTGCTGCCGTCGATCTTCAACGCGTGTCATTTAGTTGGAATTCACACTTGCTGTATCGACAACATTCTAGAGCTGGCAAACCATCGATGGAAATATCGATATTATAGATAGTTTTTTATATCGATATTATCGACAATTTTGAAATTACTAAACAACAGCCGTAGAAGTAATAACCAGAAATGTTTTATAGCAAATTGTTAAAAGACGCGTAAACGAATAAAAATTGCGGGGATGGAATCAGTTAAGGTGTGGCCAACACTTTCAGGAGGCTATATGGCTTAGGGTGGGATAGGAGCGAGCTGGGCCGCCACCACCAACATTATCCAAAACAACGAGGAGGTTGATGAAGAAGTTACCTTGGAATTTAACGGCCAACATTAGTGCAAGATGATGGGAATGTTTGAGGTGCAGAACAATTTGATGAAATAGCTTCTATGATTTTGGCACATACAGACAATTGCATAATCAAGCCAAACAATGGGAGAGATACCCAACTCCAGAAGGATATCACGATGTGAGCTCAAAATCGCACAAATCCAGTAGAAAGGTTCAGCTGAGTCGAAATTCAAGATACCGAACGGAGGGATTTGACATCGTCAAATTGGGCTGGAACCGAGGTTTAAAAATTGAATGTTATACCCTGTTTGCACTTAGCCAGAGTTCATAAACTCACTTGGTTTCAAATGTCAATACCATAGCGGAAACGTCAAATAAATCCTCATAACCCGGCAAAAAGCTCCAATGCACACCGTTTAACAACGATATTAAGAACATACGAAATGTAAATAACACAAAACACGTTTGTCGACCATTTTGGATTCTAAATAAATAGGGGTGGCAAGTCCACGATAGTATCGATTTTATCGATATTTTGAAACGGAAATATCGAAAAAATCGAATGGTGCCGATATCGATAGTTTGCCAGCTCTACAACATTCATGGCAATTGATCTCTTGCGCTAGTTTGAACATTACTTAATACAAAAGACTTTATCAGAACACAGAGTTATCAGAATTTGTATCATGCCTTTAAATTCCTCGTTCACGGATTCACTTTTCTTCTCCGATATTCTGAAAGGACTCTGCGTTAGTGCTTGACAAGTTATAAGATGTTAGATGTGTAAGATTTACAAGATTGTATGGGTAGATGTACGTATAAGTTATGTCGTAATGTATACACATGTATTATACCGTCCCAGTGGGAAATGGTAACGTATTACCTTTGTAATCGAAAAAGGAATATAAAATATTTTGAAGCGTTTGTCAACAATTTAACTTACTTACGACTAACATAAAACAATGTTATTTCTCCAGAAATAATGATAGAATATTAAGTTCACTTAACTTTTCTATTAATTTCTCAGACACAACACAACCAAAAACAAATTATTCCCAGTAAGTACTTATTTAATTAATTTTTTAACTAAACTACATCAATTAAAGTGTCATAAAAATAAACAATGTTTCATATAGTCATTAAAAATTTCAACAATTCCTGGAACTAATACACACCCACAAAAAAGGAAAACAGGATAAATATAATTTCCAGTCATAAAATAATATGAACATTATGATGCAGCACATTTACTTCTAAAATTCCCTTTAACCACACATCGCGTAAATAATATGTTATACTGAGTGAAAGTGTAAAAGCAACGATGTATGCGAAAGAGATTGCGTTACAAAAGTATTCATCTGCTAGGCAATAAAAAAGTGAGCTGTTGACTACCAAAAAAAGGAACATAAAATGTTATCATAAAATATTTAAACGGCAACACGCCCGTTAAACGAAAGCAAAAACAAACGTAGCAATACAAACAGAAGCGGCAATCAAAAGTACAACCGCCACAAGTGGCAGCCCTTTTAAGAGTAAATAACTTGAATATGTAGCTACTGTCTCGTTTGTTGGTACTTCGGGAAAAGGATTTTGTTGTAAAGATGAAAGATTCGTGACACTCGCTGAAAGCCTTACTGCAACTATGTATGTACGAGTGTAAGACGAAGAAAAAATACACACCCAGATCTTTTTGAAAAATGTTACATAAAAAGAAATAAAAATCTATACAAAAATTCATGTTCGGGACATTTTTCACCCACCGATTTACAATATGAACAATAATATTGAGTACATAAATTTCATGCGGATTTTCTCCAAAAATGTTAATTCAATTAATTAAAAACTTTCATAAATAATGACATTCATCCTAATACGAGGGATGAACGATAAATATCTGGCCTTACAATGAAAACGCTAATATTTACCATCAAAAATAGTTTTATTGTTTTCTTAAATAGTCTCCAGCATGATTTATACGTTCAAACCAACTATTGAATCCCTTTTCCCACTCCGATTTAGACGCCTCCAAAGTATGGTTTTTGAACGCATTTACAGCATCTTCTGGCTACGGTAATCGTTGACCACGCCTTTTTTTCTTGATATGCTGGAATCAAATAAAGCCATTGAATCCTCTGTCAGGGCTGTACGGCGGTTGACCCATCAATTCTACATTTCTGAAGCCGTATAGTCGCCACACGATCAGTTAGCTCGCTTTCGAAGAACTAAGCGGTCGATTCCTGTTTTGTTTTCTGGCTCTTAAGCATAGATCCAAGATTAGTCGTCTGACGATCTTATTGACGTCGTTTGAAGCACCGCGATCGTTTTTATTCACTATTTCTTTGCAACAATCCACAAGAGCCTCTTTTTGAGCGATTGTCCAATTTTTCTGGATCTAATGAGAAAAATCCATTTTTGCGGCCACGTGTTATTTCAATATTAAATGTTAGTTGATGGAATAAATGTCAAAGGATGCCTCTATCTCACGGTATATAACATGGCGATCTTGCATTATCCGTTCACACACGGCTTAATTTTTTTCTGGCACAACGGTCGTTTTTGGACGACTCTCACGAACTTCGTTTTTTGGCGAGTGCCGGTCATGATTGATTTCATTAAACCAGGCCATATAGTTTTCGTGCAGCTCTCGTATAACCTTGAATTCCGCTCCATGTACTGGCCCCATTTGTTATGAAATTTGATATGGCATCGCGTATACTTATTGTCGGTACTTAGACGCTGATGATTATGGTAACATTGGGGGGCTTCGCCACTGGGGCGCCTTCGCCAGCTCCGATTTTCTTGAAAACTGTAACTGCTAGAGAAATGCCGTTAAAGGAAAAATTGTGAGTTTTAAGAAGATCTTTCAACTCCCAAAAGTTGGCATATCTATCAAATATATGATTGCTGGTGCACGCGGTTTCATGTTTTTGGGGTATTGTGAAAAATATTTATGGTAGATATATTTTGTGATATCTTGTATACCTTTTGTAATATCAAAATTATATTTTATACCGTTAATAGACAACTACTGAAGAATAAAAATCCAAATAATTTGCATGATAAAAGTAATTATTTGCTTTACCACCAATGAAACCAGGTAACGTAATTTGGTGACTATGTGGGTTCGAGTCCATGGCTTTCCTTTTTCACTTGCAAATAATTTTAGATCATTAAGCTTAACTCTAAACGAGAAAATTAATAAAATCATTAAAAAAATGATCTTCGCCCTAACAGGCAAAATTTCAAAAAATAAAAAATAGGCTGAGCCCGGCTGGGATTTGAACCCACGTCCATGAAAACATATCAAAAAATGTTGTCACGGCGTGTTAGCGTTCAAAGCCAAAACTCATAACTTCAAAGGCATTGCAAAAAGCGGTTGTCGTGAAGAAAATACATTTCAACGGCCAAATATCCGTTAATGTATAAAAACACATTTGCATTTGAAAAACGATAAGTTCTAGGACAGAGAAGCCATTACATAGTCGATACGTCCGAAGATTTGCTTTACCACCAATGAAACCAGGTAACGTAATTTGGTGACTATGTGGGTTCGAGTCCATGGCTTTCCTTTTTCACTTGCAAATAATTTCAGATCATTAAGCTTAACTCTAAACGAGAAAATTAATAAAAAGTAATTATAAATGTCAATATATTCATATTATGAACTATGTGAAGTTGAAATCGAACATTTTGCTAAACCTATCTAATTTGGCAATATTTTCATGTTTATGCCTAAATTCAAGGTACCTAGTTCAATTAACGGCTAGAATATGTTTCCTTTGGAAATTTTAGAATCAGTTTTGATTATTAAATAGAAAAGATGTTCCTTTTATGCATAATGTTGATATTTGAGGAGGAAGTATGGTAAGTGCTAGTTTTAGAGTCCGTTGATGTATGTGCTATGTCGATGGCGAAGCTACCCCAAGGGTGGGGAGGCTTCGCCACTTTTTAGACATTTTTTAAATTCTCAAAAATAATAATTTAAAAACAAAATTACAATCATTTAAATATCAAAACATATAGCCAAGAAATGCTAATATTTTTACCAAAAATAATATTTGGAAAAACTTTAATGTTGTCGAAATGAGAACATTTTGAACAAAAACGTGGCGAAGGCGCCCCATGTTACCATATATCAATTTACATATTTGTTGTAATGTATACCGTATTTAAGTTATTTCATAAAGGGAATTACAGACGTTTGCAATAGTCAATACAGAATTATTAAATTCTGTTCCAAAAAAATTCTATTCTGACAAGCTTTTCATATTTTTCATTATCTACTCAAATTTGATATGTGATTATAACAAAATATTTTACTCATCATCATTATAAAGAATTAGGCTTTATTAGATAACAAAGAATAACTATCCATTCGGTAACGCCTCATTCTGTTGCTGCTATTAAATATGATTAATGAAATCAATTTGTGACTTTTATTATAGTCATCAAATTTGTGCTGTCATATTTTACCAGAAAACATTATTATTGTTATTATTTATTCGCTCGTATTTGTCAAGTTAGAAATATTTATTATTATTATTATCAAGGCTAAGCGGGATAGTATATACATACATACATATTATGCGTTTGTATTAGAACACCAAAAGATGAAGCGAAATATTGTGTTAATTTAGCGTGTATAATTACACCGAACAACGTCAAAATATATCATATTAATTATATAAGGACAACACTACGTGATATAAGAGCAAAGAAAGTGGATCTCAAATTTTCCAATGGTTATTCACTTTTTTTAGAGTGCCGCAATATTTGGGACTGGGTGTAATTTTTTGTAAAAAAAAAAAAAAAAACAATAATCATTTTCTCAAAAATAATGATTTCTAAATCGTTGAAATTTTAACTCTTGAGCGTAACATTTTTTCAAACTCATTTCCAATTTGAAGGTATACTATGTCCTTTAACACCTCTAGTACGTTCCCCACAAAAATGTAATTTTTAATCATCGTGGTTCTGATCGCAGCGATATATTTTTTCGCGGTCCATACTTACTGATGTAATGGCCAGAGAGCGGTACGAACCGCTACGGCCAACAACTGTAATGGCTGGTAAGTACAACAACTCTCCAAAGGGAGTAAAGTTATACAGTCCACACGTACGAGGGTCACTAGAAAACTATCTGGCCTAGGCAACACGCAGTGTCGCCAGGCGTCATTTTGCCATTTTTTGGAAACTTTGACAGTTTTTAGCCTTAGCGTACTCAGGACAGTTTGACATACGACCATGTGTTGGGTTGTTTACAGTGACTTGAAAAAATCACTTCGCAAAAAAATGGAATTTACTTGTGAACATTTTCGTCCGATAATTTTTTCAACTTTCGACGTGGATAATCACGAGAAGTGTGCATCGATCAAAGGAAATCTTTGTATGTCGATAAAGGGAAATCCTATAGCACTATAAAAAACAGGTTTAATGAATTCAATATTGGCCGACACTCGCCAAAAACGAAGTTCGTGAAGGTGGTTCAAAAACGGCCATTTTGCCAAAAAAAAAAAAAAATAAGCCGTGTGTGAACGGATAATACAAGATCGCCATGTTATATACCGTAAGATAGAGGCATCCTTGGACATTTATTCCACTAACTAACATTTGGTCTTGCATGAACACTCGGTGCAAGAAATTTCGAAAAATTCGATCGCGGTGCTTCGAAAGACATTTATAAGATGGATCCAGGTGACGAATCATGGAACTATGCGTATGAAACCGAAAAATAGCAACAACCGCCTGAAGATGCTATAAAAGCGTCAATAAACCATGTTTTGGAGGTGTCTCAATCAAGCAACTGTAAACAACCCAACACATGGTGGTATGTCAAAGTGTCCTGAGTATGCTTAGGCTAAAAACTGTCATACTTACCAACAAAAAATGTCAAGCGACGTCTGCCGACACTGCGTGTTGCCTAGGCCAGATAGTTTTCTATTGACCCTCGTAGCAAGTCGAAATATTTTATTTTGTCAGTACTCATTACAACAGAACTATCCGAAATAAAGTATACAATTTATCCGCGAACAGGTTTTGACCTGTTCCTAACCCTGAATGCTTGACCTTTTGTAAGTGGCCCGATATAGTCCATCTTCGAATTTGAAATATGTTAAGAAGAAAGACTACTATTTGCAAAGATTGGGAGTTTCTGCTCTAGGGTAATTATCTCAGTCAGTATGATCATACAATGTTTAGAGCGTGGACCTATATAGGACTTATTGGAACATTGGTAACGAACAGAGATATACCCTCAACCTATGACCGCATATAAAATATATTAATTTTGTGATAGTTTTATTCAATTGAATTAATTAAGGTATCATGATGACCTAAGGAAGGCATTACAATTCATGAAGAAAAACCCTCTTCGATTTGTATATGTGTGTGTATTGAAGAAGGATTCTAGGAAGACCAGAGACACTAGGATGACTTGATAGTAAAGGCTTAAAAAATACTCCACAACTGCAAATTTGCAATTAGTTAAACATATATACAAGTTTTCAAACACAGCCTTTGTCTAGCACCACATCTAATATGTCTGATGAGCTGAATTAAACCACCAGCGAAGCGATCGTAGCATATTCGTTGGATGTGTGTGGACTTCACTAGATATCAGTTTTTCAATGCAAACTCCTTAGGTCATGATAGCTCAATTAATTCAATTAAATAAAACTCTCACAAATAAAAGACCTTCGTCTTAATAAGACACCAATTAAATAAATATTAATTTTGTATCACAAGTTTGTTGCAAAATATGTGGTAGGTACTGTAATATTGGGCTAAACCAAATCATTGACATCTAACAAACATTTTTAGTAGGCAAAATCCTGATTCATAGAGAACTCGAAATATTTTATTACGTGAAACTAAGACTGGAAGCAATTTTTGAAAAAGTTTGAGAGTTATCTGAACACTAGCCATTTTAGTTGGTGCCGTCAGGGTTTCATAGAGTTTTTACTCCATCATTTCACGAAGTATGGTCTTGTCTCAGGAAAAAAATGTACCGTCGAAAAGTGAGCAGCAACGACAACCATCTGAAAAAATTTCAAAACGATCCAAGAGGAGCTCTTAAAGGTCACTTTTATTGCGGATTTTGTGGAACGAGTTGACCGATATAGTCCATATTTGCCCCGATCTATATCTGGAAGAAATAATACGATGTGCATACTTTGGAACAATTCTATTGCTTCCTTCGAGAATTATCGTTCACACAATTCTACAGAAAATTTTTGAGCTTTTGAGTGGGAGGCACCCCCAGGAGTGGACTGATTTTACCCATCTTTGAATTTGGGCACAATATTACGAAGTGCAAAATTTGGTGGGAATCGGTTGATCTGTTCGAGAGTTATCGTGCGTACCAGCCAGACATATAGACGGGTGAAAGGAAAAGGCAAATTCGGAGACGATCCTCGAACCGCAGTTAGCCAAAATTAAGAACTTAAGCAACGTTTTGAACTTTTGTGAGGAAGGTATCCGAATATGTTTTGCAATAAATACGTTTTTGGAACTTATGCACGTTTGGAAGAAATTTTACCATGTTCAAAGTTTCGGCCAGATCAGATACTCAATTTCTAAGTTTTCGTGCTCGTCATTTAGTTAGAGTTAGTGCCGGCAGGATTATTTAGAGCTTTTGGGACGTTTATGTCAGGAAGTATGCACTTGCCACCGAAAGAAATTCAGCAAAAAATTCACGACGATCAGAGAGTGTTCCTAAACTTCACTTGTACTAAATATTATGAAATTCTATTCGGGAGGTGCCCAAAGGAGTGGCCCAACATAGTTCATAATCGCGGCCAGCAGTTATAAAAAGTATATGTATATATTCTTGATTCTGAGTCGACGTAACCATGCACGCCCCTCCATCCGCCTGTCTGTTGAAATGAAGATACAGCTCGCAATATTGAAGCTAGAACATTGTAATTTGGTATAGAAGCTTCTTTTACTCCTCGGATGTTTGGTATTGAAAATGGGCTATAACGGTCCACGTTTTGATATAGCCCTCACAGAACTGTACCTTCCGATTTTCGGTATTTTGAAGGTTGCGGCCTCAATATCAAACAGCAAAGGATGACATTTTTTATTAAGTCTTCTCTTGGGCTACAAAAATTTATCACAGAAATTTGTCAGTAATGGTCCACGTTTTGACATAGGACGGAACCTCCCGATTTTCCGTATTTTAAAGATTTTAGCGACATTATTTTAACAGAATGGCTGATATTTTGTATTTGGTCTTCTTTGTTGGGCTACAAAACTTTCCCTCAGAAACTCGACAGTATTGGTTCACGTTGTTGAGATTAAGATTTTAGCCTCATTATCACCTGAATTGGCTGAAATGTGGTATTAAGTCTTCATTTGAGATACAACTTTTCACCGGAAATTTGTGGGTATAGGTCAATGTCTTCATATAGCCCCCATTGACGGGTATCGCCCGATTTACGGTATTTTGAAGGTTGTGGTCTCAATATTCCACCAAAATGGCTGAAATTTGGTATTTGGTCTTCATTTGGGGTATTAAGCGTTCCATATGAAATTTGTAGGTATAAGTCCACGCCTTCATATAGCCCCCATAGAATGGTATCACCCGATTTTCGGTATTTTGAAGGTTTTAGCATCATTATCACACCGAAATAGCGGAGATTCAGCATTTGTCTTCGTTTGGAGTATAAAACAATTCACATGAAGTGTGTTGGTATAGGTCCCCGACTTTATATATCCCCCTTAGAACGGTACCTCTCGATTTTCTGAATTTTGAAGATTTTAACTTCAATATCAAACCGAAATGGCTGAAATTTGGTATTTAGTCGTCGTTGGAGGTAGACAACTGTTTACCTGAAATTTGTAGGTATAAACCCCATAGAACGGTACCTACCGATTTTCTGTATTTCAACCATCAAATGCCTTAAGATTAGATCGAAATGGATGAAATTTAATATTTAGTCTTCGTTTCCTCCAGAAATTTCTTGGCACAGGTCGACCTTTTAATATTCTAGTCTTTGCTAGGGGAAAGTTCATCCATTGCCAAAAATTACACAGTATACGTCCACGTGTTGGTATAGCCTTCATATACCACGCGATTTGGTCCATGTTTTGGAAAGAACATTTTTTTCTGAAGCTGATGTAGCTTCAAGTTTAAAAGTCTCAATGGATAGAAACCTCCATGCAGCAAAATACCAAGATAAAGTGCTTTTCATCAGTTAAAATATTTTTTTCTCCAAGGAATAAACCTTAAAGTGGAGAAAGAGCTTAGTACTTGCATAAACGAAATGAAACTAATTGTTTCCATTTACTTGAATACAGATCGCGGTGGAGGGTGTAACAAATTCGGCCCGGCTGACCTTCTTACTTGTTTAAGACTAGTTTTCTAATATTGAATTAAATAACCCATGATATAGACATTTTGGTGAATGTCGGTTTTTGAATGGAATTTCCAAGTAAATGTTTACATTCCACACTCTTCAGCATTCATAAGCATTTACCAAAACATGAAGCTTAACCATGTATACCGAAAAAAAAAAATCGTTAGAGAAAAGTGAAAAAAAAATATGAACAAATCGGAATTTCACTGTGGCAAATTGTTTGAATGGCAAATTAGATATGAGGAATGACATTAAATAGAAAAGAAAACATCAAACACGTACTCCTCCAAAATAAGTTCGCTTATGCAACATTGTGGGCAAATTTTTTATTAGAGAGGAACATAAAGGTAAAACTTTTCTATACGGAACGTCTCTATATCGAATAATTCTCTATTAAGAACCTACGTATAAAACATAAATGCCTATTCCCACAAGTAATTATATCTTTATAACGAGTAAAAAATTGAGCTAAGGAATTATTATGTTATAGAAAAAACGTAATAATTAGTTTAATTTTTTATCCAAGGTATCAAAATTTTGTTATTAATATTAGCTTTCTTTAAACTCAGCATTTTTTCCAAAAAAAAAAAAAACTTATTACATTTGGTAAATATTTACATAAATATAGGAGATAATTAACCACAAGCCACCACCACCCACCTCCCTATTGTTTTTAAATAGCCTTGTCCTGATGTACCAAAAATAATCTCTGCCCAGTATAGGATATACTGTGACTGTGACCAACATGTGAATCGAATCAAAAAGTTTTGCCACGAATCACACAAAGCTGCTGCTGCTGGTAATTTCATTTGTATGAGAGACACGTGCTACAATTCAATCTAAATGCCTTTACATCAAACGAACCTCAATGTGTGCTGCTGCTTCACAGTATTTAAAGGAAGCAATGTAACGAATTTTCCATGATGGGGGGAAATATTAATGATTCTCTATGAAATTTTCTTAATACATGATTTAAGTGTTATTATGTGTAGATGTGTGAACATTACAATTGAATATCGTCAAGTACGTGGCTGAGAACATGCTTAATAGGCATTCAAAATAAAAGTAAGAAAATAAGCATTTGGATTCATTTGCTAGAATTACACGGAAAATATAAGACCTTTATTATCCACTTTGGAAAAGTACAGTGGAACTAAATAAGCGTCACAAAAACACCTCTGTCATGAAACTGGCTATGAGGTGCGTTATACATACATATGTTCCCACAAACATCCCCGAAGTGACAAGGGAGATTCCTTTCATATCAATGGGTGCAGCACCCCGATTCAGATTAGCTTAATGATATGGAAGCTACTCTTTATAGCCGAGTCCGAACGGCGCACAGTGTTTCAGAATCGTTTTTTCTTGATCAAAAGTATGTAACTTTTTAACGGATATAGATTCTCCAGAAATTTGCAAAATTTCGTTTTTTCCAAAATTTGGAAACATATTTGTCTTTGGGAGCCACGCCCACACCTTTCTATATTCTGAACTATTTTTTTTTTTTTGTTTCCTTGGCTCAATGTGATTACTATAGGAGAGATCTTCATGATCTGGTGAGAGAGGAGTCCAAAGGTATAAGCGAGAACATCTAGATCAAGGAGCCAATCAGACGCTGATGTAGTTTCGAAGGCAGTACAAAGATAAAATGTGAACTCCGTACTACCGCTTCTGACAATAAATTGGGGGTTTGGCCAGTAAATTCGATTTCTGAACCACTGTGCGGCGTGCTTTACGACACCACTTGTAGAAAAGTTTTATATAGCTGAAAAATGTCGCCAATATTACGAAGAAAGAGAGAAAGGTATAAGCGAGAACATCTACATGGTCAATGAGCCTATCAAACACTGATGCAGCTGCGAAGACAGTACAAAGGTACAGTGTGAATTCCGTAATCGGAGACCACCCCCTACCGCTTCTCAAATCCCCAAGTATCTCAGAGAATTTCCCGGGATATTATCAAATCTGCAGCCGATCGCAATTGACCGGCAGGTAAATACTCGAAATCAGAACAAATTTCCAAGCAGAGGTGACGGGACTAGCTTCTGAGTGTGATTTCATAATCTCTGAACGCCGTACTTATCTGAACCATGGGAAAGTTGATTTGGAAGGGTTCAGAGTTTTTACCAATAACCGCTTCAGAGAGCTGTCCATTCCCGCAGATCCGTGATAAGATAAAACACAAACAGGAACAAGATTAAAAAATTTAGGCAACTGTTAAATATATCTCGAATACGATAAAGAAGTATGATAGAACAGCTGTTCCTTTCAAGGGCGTGACATTGAAAGAGTATTTAACAAGTGTCCTTAATTTATCTTAAGCCACACATATTGCACCAGAAGCCTTGAAAATTGGCAGGTTAGTAGCGCTACTGAAGAATGCTAGCAAATCGTAAAGACCGATCCCCCACATGTCGCACAGTAGCAAGTATTCTAGAGGCAACCATACTAAGATGTTGGAGAATAAAGAGACAACTTCCCTCCAGCCGAGTTTGCAACGTCGGATAAACAACTGTGTGTGCTCGTTTGTAAAATTTATATATAAGAAGGTTTAACCTAGAACCTCCATACGGCATATAGATCGTAATGTATGTGAATGATTTTACGATCTTGGCGTCGGATATGATCCTCGATAACTAGACAGCGAAATCGTATGCAAATGCATATATGGTTAGGATGGTCGTAGAGAAAATCTGATTAGACAATACACGTTTTATTACAAAATAATTAATCAGAAATTTTTGCATATTTTGCATATCGTGCCTATTTTGACATATTTTTAGATATATGCATAAAATGAGCAAATGCAAAAATATATTCAAGGTCTAAATATCCCACCGAAATGACTGGAATTTGGAAATAGGTCTTCGTTAGTAGCCTCAAAATCCCACCGAAATGACTGAAAATTGGTATTTAGTCTTCGTTGGGGGTATAAAACATTCCACCTGAAATTTGTCGGCACAGGTCCACGTCTTCATATAGCCCCCATAGAATGGTACCTCCCGATTTTCGGTATTTTGAAGGTTGTGCCCTCAATATTCATCCGAAATGGCTGAAATTTGGTATAAAGTCTTCCTTGGGAGCAAAAAACTTTCCACCTAAAATATGTCGGTTTAGGATCAGGCCATAATATAGCCCCCATAGAACGAAACCTCCCGATCGGTATTTTGAAGGTTGTGCCCACAATATTCATCCGAAATGGCTGAAATTTGGTATTAAGTCTTCCTTGGGAGCAAAAAACTTTCCACCTAAAATATCTCGCTTTAGGTTCAGGCCTTCATATAGCCCCCATAGAACGATACCTCCCGATTTTCGGTATTTTGAAGGTTGTGGCTATGGTTATACATTTCTCTATTTTATTGATTTGTCTAAAGAGAATTTTAAACAGAAAAATTGTACAAACAAACATTTTTGTACCTATTATTGAAATATTTGTTGCATATGTTGCCAAAAATATGCCCAGTCCCAAAATTTGACATAAATCGGACCAAAAATAGGGGTTGCATAAAATTCCGCTGTCTATCGATAACATATGTGACAGGCTAAATGTTTACACAGCTGACTTTGTACAGTTCTTCCATCTGAGGAGTATGAAAATATTCCCCCGATATATCCACTGGCAGTGTGAAATGAGGCTCCCAATCCAATCCAATTTTCACAATTTTTTGGAAATAGTTTTTAGCCACAACAATGAACTGGCAATTAACTTTTTTTCAATTATCTGTTGCCATGATTTGGTTTCATTTCAATATTTCACCTTATCTCCTTTTTCAAATTTAATGTTCTGCACTAACTTCCTGAGCATTTTCATTTCCCAAAATGCCACCATAAATTCAAAATTAAAGTTAAACAATTTTCAAATGGTTTACAGCCAGTTGCATTTTTCAAAATTGGCAATAAATTTTGATGGTAGCCATCAAATGCCAAACCCTGCGAATTCTTCAAATTGGAATAATGATGTGAAATAGCTGCGGGAGTGATGCTGTAATTGTTGAACTGGCTAGAACTTCAGCACTCCATGTGATGATGGCGCAGACTTATTTGCGCTCAATTAAACACAAATTTGCCAACGATTATATTGCATCACACAATACACTGACATAACTTTGCCATCACACTGTTGTAAATAACGAAGGTAACGAACGACGAACGTTGCTAATGCAACCTCCAATCCAATTGAAAGCAAATACAACGAAACAATGGATCGATAACAAGACCAATGGATAGACAACAGACAACCCGGCCGACATGAAGTACGGAATAAATTTTCTGTGTCAATTACACAGATATGCATGCGTACCTTTGAAAATATGTAGTTGGGGGGTTCACATCATTGGTTGGTTCCATTGCAACAGACAGCGACTTTTCCAATTGTGTTTGCACAACAACAACAATAATATAGGGAGGCTTATACCACCGCCAACAACTAATGAAGCGGAGTTATTTCAAAGGAATTTTTGTGAAAAAATTGTTAAATTATTTTGCAAAATTCACAAAGTGTTCAGTTAATTATTTATGCAGCCACTCAATCAAAGATGTAATTGTGTATTACATTGTATTGTACTTCACAAGAAACAAAAAAACAAATTATGTTAATTTCTAACAAATGTCTATAACTTTATGGTCTAAGGAAATAATTATCAACCGAAAATCAAACACGGGAATGTTTGTGAGATCACTTGTAAACATATGTATGTAGGTAGATATAGATATATTAATATACCTAATCTTAAAAATAATCCTTTACCTTAAAATAAAATTAATCACATCAAATTGATCAAGTTTGTGAAGGTTTTTACTATAACGTTGCAATTTGGAAAAACAAATTAAAACCACTCTTTCAAAGCTATCACTTTTTCCTCTGCTGATTTTTCTTCCAACCTTCATTTCTGCGACAAACTGCATTTTGCAAATATTTCAACAAATCAAATGTGTTTTTAATGATTTCCGAAGAGATGATCAACATTAGTTACCATTTATGGTGGCAGCAAAAAAAAAATAAAAGAAAATTCAGAGAATGCTGATTTCAAACCTGACAATAAAAATAAATTTTACAATGGCTTTTTCGTCGTCTTCTTTTCTTAGATTAACATGAGTTTTCACTTTGCAATTCCATTAATTGCGTATGTCTGTATGTCTGTAAACATATTTTATATAAAAATTTCTTTTTTCTCTATTATGGCAATATTTTTGTATACTTACTTCTTTCCTCAGGTGATGGACAACGAAATGATTGATGACTTTTGTGTAGCACATTGACACTTATGCTGCTATAACCTAGCCAGACAATTGGTAAGAAAAGTACATATCGCTCATTTACTCAAAAGGTGACACATGTCAAAAAATACAGTTTCGAGCAAAACACGTTTTAAGTTGGTGATTGAAATTTGACTTCACAATTTAAACATATTATAACACAATAAATAAAATAACTACTTGGACCATATTTTGCAAACAGCTAGCCAAATATCAGTGCTAAATTTCTGTGCAATATCGAGTATGATTTGAAGAGTTTTAGTGCTTCATATGACCAAAAAACTATTTTGTTGAATTACGCCAAACACGTAGTAATTGATCTGTTACTCGGTGAGTTTTAGAGATATCAATATAAAAATTTGACACAAGATAAAATAGAAGTCGTAGAAACAATAGAAATTGCTAACTCAGATAATGCGTTTTTTGAGTTATGTCGCTCTTTGAGTAAATGAGCGATATGTTTATACCCTCAGCCTTTAGGCTAAAGATGGTATATACACTTTGATACGACCAAATATGTGCCTCATCGAACTATGTAATGGGTTTAAACCCCAAGTATGTTTGGGCGAAATCTTTTTTATAGATATTGGAGTCGATTGAGCAATGTCCGTCTGTCTGGCTGGTGCACACAATAACTCTCAAACGAAGCAACCGATCGGGTCTAAATTATGACATTCGTAATATTTTATCAAAACTTAGTTTTAGTTCGAAGAAGGACCATATCGGTGCACTCTTTCCAGAACATCCCCATCAGAAGTTAAAAATTTTTACTATTAAATTGGGAAGGGAGTAACCGAATTGACCATAACTATGCAAAATTCGGGAAAAAATACAATTTAAGAGAAGAGATCTTAGATCGTTTTGATTTTTTTGCACCACACTTTACGACGGTACAATTTCCTCGGGGGCAAGAACATACTTCCTGAGATAATGTCCTAAAAACTCCAAGAAACCCTAACAGCTACAAGGCAAATCCGCACGATAACTCCAGGTGGAAGTTGCTGATTGGTCAAAACTTTGCACATTGTATTATTTCATCTAGTCATCAGGTTGGAATATGGACTATATCGGTCCCGTCCTTCGGGTACCTCTCACACAAATTTTGGGAAAAGTGCAGGGATATTTTTAATTTTTTTCCAAAAAGTTTTTCTTGCCGGCGCAATTTTTTTTTTTTTTTGGTGCAAATGTCAAACTTCTTGAGATAATGACCCAAAATCTCCAAAAAAGCCTGCTAGTACCAACTAAATTGGGTAGTACGTAAGATAACCTCGAAGGAAGAAATTAATTTGGTCCAAATGTTGTACATCGTATTATTTCTTACAGCCTGTTATTTTCGAATATTGTCTACATCAAACCACTCTTTCGGGTACCTCCCATACAAGTTTGCAGTTTAAGGACTCCTCTGTGATCGTTGTCATGTTTTGTATGCACCCCAATGCGGGCAAATCCATACTTCCTGAGATAATGACCCAAAAACTAAAAAAAGCTTTAGACTTCAAAAGGCTGAGGGTATATCTATAGGCGTCAGAAGTCTTGTATTTGCTTCTTTTCTTTAGGTTCGAGACTGAGGGTATATCTCTATCGCCACAGCTGACTGACATTTGTTACTTGGTTTTTTATGATTTGCACATTGATCACGTTTTGAAGCTTGCCGAATAGGATTTATGACAGTAAAACGTGTAGCTGTCGAGGTAGAGATATGCCCAATGTTAGTTCGCTATTGGAAAGCAATAACCATCTAGTGCTAGGGAACTTCAATGTTCATCATCAGCCCTGTCATTCCATCCTAGGCAATGGCCAGAAGGGTACCGCGCTGGGCGAGCAAAAATTAATAACTCCGCATTTTCCACAGTGAACGAGGGTGCTCCCACAAGGATAAGAGGTGATTGCAACAGCTCCCCAGACATCACCATTGCGATGTGTCCTGGCAAACCGTCATTTTACTTGCCTCAGACCACTTTCATATCATAGTCTCCGTTAATAGACCACCCACCTTCATAACCTCTAACCGCCGTATTTTTCTGATGGCAAATGTTCCGCTGCAAAGTGCTGTCCATTCTCTCAGATCCTCGGTTAGCTCTGAGAGTTCTCCGGAACATAATCACAGCTGCAGCCGCTCGCAACACATCTGCTGGACGAATACCCGAAATTTGACCAAATTTACCAGCAGAGGCGGCGGGACTAGCAAATAAGCGTGATGAGCTTCGGCATACCGGCAGATCCAAGAGCAAGTTAACAGTCTATTAGGCGACTAAAAGCACAAAAAGTGACAGTACAGGATTAAGTAAATTGTGAGGAACGGGAAAGACGGATGATGGAAATGCTGTTACTTTCAACATACTTTACCAGAAGACTGGAAAATTTACAGGGTTGTCCCGCTACTACAGACTTTCGATGCCAAGCTGTTCGAGCACATATAGATGACTTCCTCCAGTCATGGTTGCAACGTTGGATAATGAACTATATTTATGGATCCCAATCGTTTGTGAAAATCAGAAATAAAAATCTGAGACCCGTTGGGTGAACTACATGTTTCACGTGGTGGTGTTTTATCTCGGGAACTGTTTAACCTCTACCTTTCTAAAATCCTACACCCTCTCGGTCGTATAATATGTGATAGGTTAAATGTCTATATAGGTGACTTAGTGTAGTTTTTTCATCTGACAAATATTAAAATATCCCCCCGCTCAATCCACAGCCACACTGTTCACAATATGAACGGCGGAAATAAGGCCCCCACCCCCTGAACATATTTATGTTACACCAAAACATATTGGCTGTAACATAAAGTCGTCCGCAAAAGCCACATCTATTTGCTACAGGATCACATGTATGCTGTCAAAGAAACCTTGTTAACGTTTTACAATGCAATAAGCCAGTCTGTAGTAAGTCATACGGTGCCCGTGTGGTATGCAAATGTTATGCAATGGAAGAATATTTATATCCAATGGAAGAATATTTAAAGCTGCCGGAATGCCACCCTGAAGACTGCAAAAGGGTGTCCCCTCATGACACCAGTGGACCATATTCACCAGGAGACGAAGATTTTACCGATGCATCAGCACAACAAGATGTTGTCGATGCACTACCTATTTGGATGATACCGCCGTAAGCATCCCTGCCACAATTTAGTTGACAGACTTCCCCTGGCACGTCAGTAAAAGATCTTCATGATCTTAAGGGAGAAGTCCAAAGGCAAACGCGAGAACATCTAGATCAGGTAGCCATCAATAGCATTCAAACTGATACAGTTGCGCAGGCAGTACATAGGTACAGTATGAATGCCGAAGACCCATCCAGGTCTGCAGAAGAACATCAGCGGCCAAGGCAAACGCTAACTCGCCGAATCGATGGCACGGTACCCATGCCCTGCAAGTGGATTGGAACCACAGGTCACGCTGCATTGGTTTAAATGCCCAGCTAATCCCTCTCATCTGATTTTTTTATGTACGCAGATGTACCAGAACCAGATAACTGAAAAACATATACGACGAACATACTTGCATTGCTACAGCAATAACCAGCTAAATGACAAGCGTTGTAGTTCGATTGCCAGATATAATTGCCCGCAAGCTCTAACAAATTCCACGGTTATCAACTAAAATCGCTGGTGGGTACTATAACTATTGAAAAGACTTACATTGGTTCGAAGGTTCAAAGTTGGACTATATCGAACAACTACTTCTGGCACCTCCCTCCCAAAAGGTCAACATCGCTTAAGTGCAGTTTAAGGGCTGTTTGAGGACCGTTTCGAAAATTTTTCCGTTTCTGATTACAACGATATTTGTTGCGGGCACGATAACTACCGAATTATGTGACACCTTCATTTAAATCTAGTTCCAAATTGGACTCTGCCGTGTCCATTCCTTCTGGTAGATCCCCCTTACAAATATGAAATATTCCGTTTGTAACGAAATATTCGTTAGACACCCTATAACGAATATATTCTTGATCAGCATAAAGTTCTTAGTCGATATAACCATATCCGTCATTCTGCCCCTCCGTCCGTCTGTTGAAATCATGATACAGCACGCATAAGATAGAGCTTTATAATTTTGTACCTTTAGAATTTCGGCACTTTGAAGGTTTAAGCAACATTATCTAACCTAACCATGGATAAAATTTGGTATTTAGTCTTCTGTGAGGATATAGCCCCCATAGAACAGAACCTTCAGATTTTCGATATTATCACATCAAAATGACTGAAATTTGGAATTTGGCCTTCTTTGGGTGCTACAAAATTTTTAGTATAGCTTCACGTTTTGATATAGTCCCCATAGAGCGGTACCTCCCTATTTTTGGCATTTTGAAGGTTTTAGATTCATTACCCCACCAAAATTACTGCAATTTGGTATTTGGCCTTCTTTGGGTGCTACAAAAATTTACCCCCAGAAACTGGTTAGAATAGGTCCACATTTTTATATAGCCCCTATAGGACAATACCTTCCGAATTTCGGCATTTTGAAGGTTTTAGCAACTTTATCTTACCTACATGGATGAAATTTGGGTGCCACCGTGGTGCAATGGTATGCACACCCGCCTTGCACGCAGAAGGTCGTGTGTTCGATTCCCCGACCAAGCAACATCATAATTTTCAACGGTGGCAAAATACCCCTCAGTAATGTTGGCGACATTTCCTGAGTATTTCAGCCATGTAAAACTTCTCTATAAAGTGGTGTCGTAAGACACGCCGTTCGGACTCGGCGATAAACAGTAGGTCCCATATTATTGAGCTAATATGAATCGGGGTGCACTCATTGATATGAGAGAAGTCTCACCTGTCCCGTCTGGGATGTTTGCGGAACAATTATTTATTATATGGATGAAATTTGGTATTAAGTCTTCTTTGATGATAGAACTTTTCCCCAGAAGTTTGTCAGTACAGTTCCGCGTTTTGATATAGCCCCCATAGAACGGAACTTCCAGATTTCGGCATTTCGAAGCTTTAGCCACATTAACTTACAGAAATGGCTGAAATTTGGTGTTTTGTCTTCTTTGGGGGCAACAAAACTTTCCCTCAGAAATTTTTCAGAATAGATTTACGTTATGATACAGACGTTATAATAGAGAATTATCAGTACAGGTCCGCGTTTTTTGTTTTTCGGTATTTTGATTTAACCACATAACCTTACTTTTGAGGCTACAATTTTTTCTCCCAGAAATTTGACCGTGTAAGTCCAGGTTTTGATGTAGCCCTCCCACATTATAGCATTTTTATGGTTTTAGCCACATTATCTTACCGAAATAACTGAAATTTGGGTATCTTTAGGCACGGTACTCTTGAACCAAATTTAAATGGTAGGTGATTTTGCGGATTCAGGAACTACAATGTTCATAGATGAAAAAAAAAAATTGCCAGAGCACTTTTTAAGGGTTTTTTTTAGGTTTTCACGATTTTGCTTGGAGACCGCATGTCCTATGTGACTAAAGATAATGTTGTAGATATGAACATTCTCTACAAGACTGTCTTTTATGATATCTTGTCCTAATTTGAACTTCTATGTCTCAATAACGGTAAAACTACGAAGATATCATAAAAGTCAAAAAGTAGAGAATTTTCATATCCACAACATCGGTAAGACTTGCGGTTTCGAAGCAGAATCGTGAAAACCTAAAAACGCCAACTTGAATCGCGATTTACTTAAAAAGCGCTGCAGCGATTTTTATTTTAATTTTTCTTATCTATGAATATTGTTGTTTCACAATCCGCAAAAACTTCCCAATTGTAAACACCTGCCATTTAAATTTGGTTCAAGAGCACCGTATAGGGCTACATTGTGGCCCTTAAATTTATGTCAACCTGTGGTAGCTCCCATAGGATGTACCTCACGATTTTCGTTATTTTCAAAGTTTTAGCCGAGCTATCCAACAGAAATGGGTAAAATTCGTATATAGTCTTCGTTGGGAATATACAATATACTAGATAACCAGTTACAGTACACATCATTTAAATGAAATATCGGTCTTGTATTTTAAATAAATCTTATTGCGAGTGTCGAAAACCCCCAGAATTCATACTCCATTTTTGTAGTTGCATATATTGTCTGAGGTACTTTGAAGGTTTTAGACATACTTCTAATCTATTGATTAGTTTCCTTATCCAAAATTTCCTTAAAATAGCGGCATTATTATAATTCGTTTTAGCCATTGCGATGCTATTGCAATTGGTAAAAAATACTGATTTTGTTGAAGAATCTATAAAGCCAGCCGAAATTTAGTCCATTTCTACCGATTTATTAAATTTTCCATTACGCATTTTATCGCAATTGGCAAAACACATCACGGAACTTCTGACATTGGCCTGCGCTTACTCATCCAACCATCCACAGTGACATTGTCGCTGACAGTTTTTTAAAGCCACCAAATTCTTGTGCAGTGTCCGTGGTTCTGTGATACGTTGTGTATAAGAGGGTATCTTTTTTACCTCCCAATTTTAAGAAATATGAAAAAATAATGTAGCTTTCATTTTGCTTAAAAGAATGGGTTGGTTGGTTGGTCGGTTATTTGGTTTGCCTGGATGAGATGGTTCTTTTGTCTCTTACCATATGATGCTTCAGCTGCTGGACTTCTCATCAATCTTCCGTGTGTTATCTCAATTGGAATGAAATTCACAGGCAGAGTATGTTGGTTGAATGACAGCTTGCTAAAATACGTACATAAGTGTCAACCAACATGTGAGTGTGTGTATCTGTGTCCGCATGCCTTGAAACTGCGTGTTTAAAATGCATTTTTCATGTGAAAATTACACTTTACATCGTTTTTTTTTCATCTTCATGTTCTCTTAGCCTTTTCAGATCTCTGGCGTTTACATTCCTTCAGCATAATAGATATATATTTCAATGGTGACTGATATTTATGACCATAATTTATGATGTAAAATAAATATTTTGCAGAAGTTTTGCCTTTGGCATGTGAAGAGAAACTCAGTTTCATCGAACACACACACAATACAAACATAAATACTCGTGTGTATGTAGGAAATGTACCAATTTAAATGTAATCAGTGGCATTTAAAATAGGACCAACTGATAGATAACGGATGTAATTTATAAACTGAATAAGCATAACATATGCGTTAAAAATAAACTTACAAATTCAAGATTTTATTATTTAAATATGCGATTTTAACACCGATCTGAATGTCTTTTATTTTACTCGTTTTCTGCTTCTGACAAATTCTCACACTTGAACTGTACCAGCCAACAATAAATAGTTACGATTCTGTTTACTTTTAACTTGTTTTCCATTTCATTTCTTTTCTCTTCTCAGAATCACTTCATTTCAAGGGTCCTTCATGACTGTTAAGGGTAAATTCGCAATAAAGGAAAATATGCAAAACGTTATAAAAGGAACGATACGAAGCAACGTCGAAAGAGTGTCTTCTGAGTATTGCCATTTGCCATGACATATAAGGACTCGTACTCGATTCAGCGTGTATAAACGGATAGCGCGAAATGCATGAACAAACAATTTTTATTGATTTATTGAACCAAGAAAAACGTTGACACAGGGTGTCGTAAAGAGAGGGTGTGCGACAGTGTTAAATATATGAAAGTAAGAATATTTATCCACGTGAATAGTTGTATTTACTTTTAGATTTAGGGCTGGGGTAACATACGACGATATAGAAGATACCAAGGGACGGTCGGTTTTTGAAATGTCTAAGTCTTATATGCAAGGGTAGGGTAGTAATTAAATTACTTAGCTCCAACGCGCCGTCAAGGCATATTCGTTGGAAGAGTAAACCTGTGGAAGGGTATAATGCTACTAAACTGAAAGATAGGCCCTTTCCGAAAGAAAGTGTATTTTTTAGACCCTTCCTATAGACACTTTCTGAAAGAAAGAAAGAAAGAAAGAAAGAAAGAAAGAAAGAAAGAACGAACGAACGCTTCTGTAGATTGTTAGCGCCCTTAGCCCCATTGCTGTTGAAGGAATAAAAACACAAGTAAGAACCGAGTTAATTTCGTCTAGGCTGAACTTGTTATACCCTCCACCACGAGTTGTATTGAAGTAAAATAAAAACTTATGTTCCTTTCGTTTATGAAGAAGACTAAATACCAAATTTCAGCAAGTTCGGTAAAACAATGTGGCTAATATTCAAAATACCGAAATTCGGGGGGGCACCGTTCCATGAGGGCTATATCAAAACGTCGATCAATATCTACAAATTTGTGGCGGAAAGTTTTTAGATCCCAAGATGACGAAATATTAAAAATTTCTAATATTTTGATAAAACCGATACAGGAACCCGCGAACTAATAGTGATAATTCTCTTCTGGAATATTTTATAAACCCATGGAAGGCTAAATAACAAATTTCAGTCTTTCGGTCACAACCTTCAGAATTACGAAAATCGGGAGGTACCGTTCTATAGGGACTATATCGAAACATGGACCTATATCGAGGAATTTCTGACAGAAAGGTTTTTACATCCAACAAAGACTAAATACCAAATTTCGGCGGATTGCTGTGGTCACAACCTTCGAAATACCGAAAATCGGGAGGTACCGTTTTATCGGGGCTATATGACGTGGACCTATACCGACAAATTGGGAGAAAGTTTTATACCCCCAATTAAGGCTAAGTACCAAATTTCAGCCATTTCTGTGTGATAATGGGTGCTAAAATACCGAAAATCGGGTGGTACCGTTCTATGGGGGCTATACTAAGGCGTGGACATGTACCAACAAGTTTCTGGGGGAAAGTTTAATACCTCCAACGAAGACTAAATACAGAATTTCAGCAATTTCTGAGGAATATTGAGGCCACCACCTTCAAAATACCGAAAATCAGGAGGTACCGTTCTATGGAGGCCATACGAAAACATAGACCTATACCGACAAATGTCATATGGAACGTTTAATACCCCAAATAAAGACAAATTTCTGGGGGAAAGTTGTATACCCCCCACGAAGACTAAGTACAACATTTCAGCCATTTCGGTTAGATAAAGAGGCTAAAACCTGGTACCGTTCTATGGGGGCTATATCAAAACGTGGACCGATATAGCCCATTTGCAATACCAAACATCATAGGAGTAATAGAAACATCTATACCAAATTACAAAGCTCTATCTTAAAAATTGCGTACTGTATCTTGATTTCAATAGACGGACAAGCGGAAACGGTTATATCGACTTAGAATATTACGCTGATCAAGAATACATATACTTTATAGGGCCTCCGATGATTATTTGATCTGTTACAAACGAAATGACAAATTTAATTATACCCTACATAGTATTATGGTGGAGGGTATAATTAGGATATATAGGAAGGGTCTAAAAACACAGTTTCTTTCGTAAAGGGTCTATAAAAACCCTTTCTTTCTTTAGTAGAATTATACCCATCCACAGCTTTACTCTTCCAACGAATATGCCTTGACGGCGCGTTGGAGCTAAGTATTTTAATTACTACCCTACCCTTGCATATAAGACTTAGACATTTCAAAAACCGATCAAGACCGTCCCTTGGTATCTTCCATATCGTCATATATTACCCCAGCCCTAAATATAAAAGTAAATACAACTATTCACTTGGATAAATATTCTTACATTCCAGCATTACTGTCCCACAGAAAAGGTTAGGACATCATATCAACACCTTAATGTCACACAGTATTATTAGCTGCCAAAAAGTTGGACATGATTTCGACAGTGGGTTTGACCAAATATATATTTTTCAAGTATCTAATCCTTGTCCTCAACATTTTATAACAAACAAAAACATATTGTAAACATTTAAAGCATTTTGAGAAGCACTTAAAAACAAAATCTAATTTTTTGCAAAATACCAAAAATTTAAATTGATGAGTATTTTAACTTTCCACAAAATTGCCGTTTAAGTGTATATCCTCTCATTTGGTTATGACCATAAAGTGATGGAACATCATTCATAAACCACAGGCATACCGACTGACTGACTAACTACCCCAGGCATGTCTGCTCGGCTCTGCATATATGACATGAATTTGAATGACATTAAACATAAATTAAGATAATCACATTTAACTCCAGTTAGGCTTAGGCGAAATTTTCACAGCTAAATTCGTAGAAATTTTTTGTACCAAAAAAAAGACATTATTTCCAGGTTTGAAAATTATTCATTGTGTGGCAAAAAAGCTTTTTCACAGGCACATGTGCGCACATTGTGTGTGCGTCTAGGCCAATCTAACATATTTCTATGTACGGTAACACATATCGGGTGATCGGTTGTTTGGTGGTTGGACGACAAGTTTTCCGTATATTTCGTACTCATTATAACTTAATAAGGTGAACCGAGAGTGCTTCACTAAAATTGTGGTTATGCATGCCAGCCAACATGGCTGCTATACAATTGACTCTGTTGTTAAATTGTGCGTTATTGCCAACCCCACTGGTTAATGGCAGTTATTGGCTTCATTCATGAACAAATTTTTGTGTTGAGAAAGCGAACAGCGGAGAGGGAGACAGAAACGGGGATTGGTCCATCCATATCCATAGTGCCAATTTGATCTATGTACCAGTTGAATTTGGCCAAGACAAGTTTCTTGTTTCTATGAAAGGCATGTGCTATGTTATGATGATGTCGATGATAATGACAATAATGTTTGCTCTGCCAGCTGCATTTATTTCAAATTCAATTGCAATACCAACAACCAAATCATCAGCATCATCATCATCCGTTGCTATTTACTCACAATTGCATTGTAACTGCTTGAAGTATGTTAAATGTCATTGTTAGAGACACATCAACATTGTTAGCCTAGTTGTTGTCGTTGTAGCTTGATATTGAACTTGATTTCAGGATTTAATGAATATTTTGTAACTGAAACTGGCAATTGTGTTAAGAAAGTTGTTGTTTGTTTATCAAACTCAAACAACTCAATTTGGTTAGTTGGTTGTTGTATCAACAAGCAAAAGAGATTAGATATTTTATTTTTTCATCGAAATTGAAAATGTGATCGTCCACATGCTGAGGTGTGGTTGTTAACAGAATTATTTTAATTGGACACTTAATGGTTAGCCATAACTTACCAATAAAACATAATCCACATAAAGATAATATGCACGTGAGTATTTAAATTACCTAAAAAGAAAGAGAAGAGTTATAATTTAGTTGGCGGTAATAAAGAAGAATGCAAAAGGTAGCTTTGTACAATAGAAGAAAGCTAATCGATAAGTCTATTATATAGTAGCGGAATTAGTTTTAATTTAACTCCGTGTAGACATTGTTGTATTCCCCTATACGTTTCGTACCAAATAAAACTAGGGTTCGTTTGGATAACGATTCGACAGTGCTTCATTGATATAATTCACTTACATATTCACGCAAGACTTTACTTCTTTACTAAGCACATAGCTTAACTCTACTAAGCACACAGCTTCACTTTATTCAGTTAATCTTTACATTACTGGCGGTAAATTTCAACTTCGCGGTCTGAATTTCAACTCAACTTGCTGCTGCATAAACTGTTCTAGAGCATCCTTCATCCGACTCGCATATACACATTCGCACATACAAACAGACATACACGCAGAAAAATATATGCTGTTTTATAATAAGGAGGCCGTAGAAGCGAAGAAGGGGGCTTTGGTGGCATGTATGCGTCAAACACGTGTGTTTCTTGTTTTATTGTGTTTAACCAACGTAACAAGCGAAGAGGAAAAGAAAAAATTGTATGAATTATCTTGTTCTTTTTTCTTCAGTTTTTTAATTACCATCGTTGAGTAAAGACGGTAAAGTGAGTGAATAAATCAGTGTTTGTGTTTTCTTAAAGAAATGGCGCTTTTTAGTTTAATTTAATTTGCGATTTATTTTGTATTAAAAAAGCCTTGTGGCCAAAAAGTCTAGTGCACTATGCTTCGATTATAAAATATATTAAAACATTAAGCTTATAAAATAAATTTAAGCAAATATAAATCACTACGTACATTTCATATTACTTCTTAGAAGAGAACTACTCCAAAAATATCTCATATAAGAGGCTGTAAAAAATTGATTAAACATTTATTGGGACATAAGTAGGATTAAATAAAAAAATATTTCAATAGCCATTACACTTAGAAATATCTCTTTTAAAAAGTAACTACTCCAAAAATACCTCATATAAGAGGTTGTAAAAAATTTATTAAATATTTATTAGGACATAAGTAGGATTCAATAAAAAACATTTTTATAGCCACTACTCCTAGAAATATATATTTTTTAAAAGAGAAATTATCTGGCCCTTATTTATTTATTTCATCTACCGAGCTATGCTCTCACAGATTACATTGGATAATATTAGAAATATATTAGCTTTTAATTACCAAATTCGGAAAGTAGCTTATAGCGAAACGCGAAAGGCGTTACATGCAAATGTTAGTTGAACGTTAAATGAACGACAAACTCTAACTAGGAATGATCTGTCCATATCCAGGACCAAACGAGGTATATACAAATTTGTATTTCTAGAAGAGCGAGAAAATTTAAAAGTGCATGCCAAGAACAAAGCGCATTGAGACTTGCAGACTTTATAAATCATTAATAAACATCTAAGATCTATGAACTTATGATAGGAGCAGCAAAGATACGCTCAACGAAGGGAGAAATGTGAAAAAAACCAGCTGAATACACGTATCTAACGGCGCTGTTGAATACCGTCTGAACTCTCCTTATATCCTGCATGTCAGCCGCAGAATACGCTTCCAGACAATAGATAATATTTGGTAGAACAAGTGCATGAACCATTTTTTTCACATGCTTCGGAAGAGTAAGATCGCAGTTGTAGAGCCTTCGCAACGCAATATTCGTGCGTGAAACCACTCGATCGATGTGCGAAGAAAATGTCAATTTATCATCAACAAGGACACCTAGGATCTCTAAAACACTAACAAATTCTATTGAAACTCCATCGTATCTAAGATCTAGAACGTTAGGGTGAGAAGAAAATAATAATGCTATAGTTTTGGATGGATTTACACTCAACATATTAATATTCATCTAACTACGTACTAGCTCAAGCGTATAATCAACTTTAGACTGCAATAGATCCATATTTGCAAAATCTCCAGCGAACAATAGTTGAACGTCATCAGCAAAAGGGTAAGCTGAACAAAAGTTACCTATGCTTGAAGTAATATCGTTGATAAACATCGTAAAAAGCAGTGGCCCAAGAACGAATCCCTGGGGTATCCCACCCACACTATATTTAACTCCCAACCGATTTAAATTCGGTAAACATTTCACTAACTTGCCACTAAACAAGTAAAAAAGCATCAGTCGGCTTTGCCGACAGAGATATAACCTCAGCCTAAGTGAATTAAAACTTTCATCTACGGACAGATCGAATGTATTGAGGGTCTTTTCAGCATGTTGTGGCCCTTTTTGAACATTTGAACTTACAGACAAAAATGTGGATTAGGATTAAAGTTGTACTTGAAGGAATGGACCGACATAGTCCATTATGAAAGTGGATCTTATTTTGGGAGTAATATCTTTTCGATAGATATGGCGCCCACTAGTCATTTCAGTGGGTCATTGTATAACTTTTGGACCAGTATTCCAGGAAGCATGAACTTGTCCTCGAAAAACATAATATCACTGTAAAGAGGACCACAACCAATAGCATCGGTACATATTTCCAAAGGATCTTTGAACAGACCCTAAACTGCACTTAAACAAAAATGATGAAACTAAGTTTGGACAAAGTATGACGAAGGCCAAATTTCGAACCAAATCCGTTGACCAGTTCGAGTGTTATAGTGCGCTCCAGCCGCTCTCAGAAAGTATTTACTTGCCCCTAAACAAAAATCAAAGTGACTCGAGAGCAGGTCTTAAACATAATTTATCCGAAATTTTGTGTGGGAGCTACCCGAAGGAGTGGAAAAATATAGTCCATATCTAGTAGATATATTAGGATGTGTACAGTATGGACTAAATCGGTCACTCCCTCCAAGAGTTATTGTGCACACCATTTTTCCGGACATCTTTGAACTTTTGGTGGAGGTACCTGAAGGAGTGTACCGATATGGCCTCCGGGCCTCACCGAAAATGCTGAAATGTGCGGAGAGCATAATTAATCTTTTACTAGTGCATATCTATAGTAAAAGTCTATCACTTTACCACGTGGCTATGAATTGAAGACAGTTAAAGGTTGTCTTCATGCCCAAAGCAAGGAAACGTAGTCTTAAAATGCTAAAGACTTTAAACCCAAAAGCCTTTTTTCGGTAATTGAACAACATTTAGGAAATTTGATGCAATTCGGCCTAGAAAATATTTCGACAAAATGGTGGTCGGCCCCTCCCGATATTTGTCTTTCTTTAAAAAATAATCTTTTTATACCCTACACCACTATGTGGGGAGGGTATTATAAGTTGGTTTTGGCCAAAAAGTTTGTAACGCATCGAAATAATGGTCGTAGACCCATACTTATATATATCAAAATGAATGTCTCGACGAGCTGAGTCGATCTGGCTATGTGTGTCCGTCCGTCAGTCCGTCCGTCTGTCCGTCTGTCCATCTAAACCTTGTAATCACGCTACAGGCCGCAATTTTGATCGGATCGTCACGAAATTTTGGATGTTGATGGGGGTCCCGGAGGGGAAGAAGCCTATTGATTTTGGTGATGGTCGGATAATATTTAGGGGTCGGAAAGGGCAAACAACTTAGGTGGATAAAAAGTCAACGTTTTTTCCAAAGCCAATATCTCAGCTTCTATATGGGGTATACCAAAAGCAAGACCTGACAATGAAAGCAGAAAATATCACCTTTCTAATGATGTAAAGTAGGTGCTCGTAGGTGATCAAACAACGAAGATATCGCAATAGTAGCAAATAAAACCCCAATTTTAATTTTTGCGATTTTAATTATATTGACAAATATCACAGCTTTGGTTGAAAATTTGCCAAAAGCAAAGCCTGACTATGAAAGTAGAAGATCCCGTCTTTACAATGATGCAAACTAGGTCGGCGTAGGTAACCAAACAACGGAGATATCGCAATGGTCGGTAATACATCCCATTTTTCTATTTTTTTGCAAATCACGCTACAGGTCGCAATATTGATCGGATCGTCACGTAAATTTCAGGGTTAATGGGGGTCTCACAGATGAAAAAGCATATTGATTTTGGTGATGGTCGGATAATATTTAGGGGTCGGAATGGGCAAACACTTATTTGGAGAAAAGTCAACATTTTATTTCAAAGCCAATATCTCTGTTTCTTTAAGAGGTATATCAAAAGCAAAACCTGAAAAGGAAAGTAGAAAATAATACCTTTACAACGGTGTAAATTAGGTTGTCATAGGTGGTCAAATAGCAGAGATATGGCAATAGTCGATAATGCATCCCATTTCCGATTTTTTTGTAATCACGCCACAGGTCGCAATTTTGATCGGATCGTCACGAAAGTTTAGGGGTTAATGGGAGTCCCACAGAGGAAGAAGCCTACTGATTTTAATGATGGTCGGATAATATTCAAGGGTCGGAATGGGCAAAAACTTATTTGGAGAAAAGGTATACGTTTTATTTCAAAGCCAATATCTCTGTTTCTTTAAGAGGTATATCAAAAGCAAAACCTGGCAAGGAAAGTAGAAAATATCATCTTTACAACGATGTAAAGTAGGTTGTCGTAGCTGCTCAAACAACAGAGATATCGCAATAGTCGGTAATGCATCCCATTTTCCGATTTGTTTGTAATCACGCTACAGGTCGCAATTTTAATCGGATCGTCACGAATTTTTTGGGAGTTAATGCGGGTCCCACATAGGAAGAAGCCTATTTAGTTTGGTGATGGTCGGATAATATTCAGGAGTCCGAATAAGCGAAAAGCTTATGTGAAGAAAAGTCAACGTTTTTTTGCTTATGCGAATATCTCCGCTTCTGGTTGGAGTATTCCAAAAGGAATACCCGTCAATGGAAGAAGAAAAGATCTCGTTGATATTGACGCAATGTAAGTTGGCGTAAGTGAGCAAACCGAGATATTGCAAAATTCAGTAATATACCCAATTTTTCCATTTTTTGTAATCACGCTACAAGTTGGAATTTTGACCGGATAGTGACGAAATTTTGGGGGTAGATGCGGGCCCCACAGAGGAAGAAGCCTATTGATTTTGGTGATAGTCGGATAATATTTAGGGGTCGGAAATGGGGAAAAACTCATTTGGAGACAAATTCAAAGTTTTATTCTTTGTGAATATATCGGCTTCTAGCAGGGGTATTCCAACGGCAAAGTCTGTCAATGGAAGAAGAAAATATTACCTTTACATTGGTGTAAAGCAGGTTGGCGAATGTGGTCAAACAAGGGAGATACCACAATAGTCGGTAATGCATCCAATTCTTCCATTTTTTGCAATCAAGCTACAGGTCTTAATTTTGATCGGATTGTCACGAAATTTTGGTTGCTTATGGGGGTCCCAGAGACAAAGAGGCATATTATTTTTGGTGTTAGTCGGTTTATATTCCCTAAAAGAAATGTTTACCAGTGAAAAGCTTATGCACAGGGGTAGTGGTGTAGGGTATCACATGGTCGGCCCCGTCCCGACTATAGCCTATGCTCACTTGTTTGTATATGAATATCTCTTTTTTTTGTAATTTCGCGCGTGAGTGTGCGTGTTCGTGCCTTCTTGAAGAACGCCGTGTTCGTGCGTGAATGTGCATGTTCGTGCCTAATTTTTTAGGCACGCGCCCATCTCTACTTCAAAGACAATTAGTGAATGTTGTTAACACATTGTAACCAAAATTTGTTTTCAAAAGACTTCATTTTTGTGGCATGTTAATTTAGAAGAAATCTAAATGAAACTTGTACCAAGATATTTGCTGTTCACTATGTGTACGCGCGAAAATTCATTCGCATTTATTGTGGGCGAAATTTAATTATTCCTCTAATATAATTATAATAGATGATATAATTAAGTATTCTTGTTTTAAATTAAATTAAAAAATTGTAGCAAACATTGGAAAAATCTCCCCCATTTCGTATAAATATTTTTCGCTAGACGTTGAACGAATACACACATATTTTGAGGACCGCTTTTAACAATTTACAACATAATTCTTAACTCTGATTTAACCTTCATCACTATGACGAGGGTTACATTGTCTGATAATGATATCGAAAATTCAATCCTACAGAGCTTTTTTATGGGTACAAAAACATTTTCAAAAAAAAACAAAATTAAACAACATACAAAAATATAGTAAAGAATTGTGGTATGCAGAAAAAATTATCCGATATGAACAAAATAATCCTTAAGCGTAACAAAGCTCTCATTCATGTGTGTGGACCGACCCCATTAAAACCACAGGTATTTTTGCCACGTTCATGCCTTCATTGAGTGCCACTCATGAAATAACCAATAACCATGCAGAAGGAAAGGAAATGAAACACATCATTTGTATTGTATCAAAACAAAACAACGATTGTAACATTTACACTCTATTGTCCAGCATCAACCGCAAAATATCCCTGAAATTTGTTTCATTGTTACATGGGAGAAAGGGTCAAAGTATGTTTATTGTACAAATGTATATTACTGCTGGAAAATGGAAACCAAAGAACCACTCGAAATACGTTAATTGAAAAAAAATAATTAAATTTCACCTTTGAACATGTATATGTGTGGGTATATTGTGTATTGGTCAACTGCATGCCTCCTTGACGCAAACACACATACACTTTCAAAAGGAAAATAAGTTCGTTAACAAAATTCTTTTCATTACCTTCGTTGCAGCTCTCATGATATCTCTTCTGCGTTCTTTCGAATGAAGTGTGTTAATGTAATTAATTCCTTTAAGCCATTCATTTATAGAAAAATGTTAATGTCATTTAACGGTGACTGTTGATGACATAATTAATCTTAATTTCATATCGGATATCGGCAGGAAAAGTAAAATTCAATAAATTAAATAAGGTAATTTGTTCGTAGAAATGAAGAAGGAAGACGAAGGTTGGTAATTTTTTTTTTAATTTATTAAAAAAGCATGCAAGAAAGGACAGGCAATAAATTATAAGATCCGTTTTCACAATTTTTGTAGGATTCGTTTTTTAGGCACAACAATGAACTGATAAAAAATCTGCACCGATTGGAAAATAAATGCGACATTTAGAGAATTTTCGTGAATATGCACCTTTGGCCCCATAAAAATTACTGTGAAAACAAAGAGCCCTCTTGGGTTAATGTTAATTGATTGCCACAAAATTTCATATATAAGGTTTTTGGATCAAATTGAAAAAAATAGGGAGTAGACGTTTCAAAAAACAAATTTGTCGTTATTTGGGCCGCCCTAGTGTATACTCTTGTATTCTATACAGGACCACACATCAAACTCAATAGGAATTTCTGTCTGAAACACATCATTTGTATTGTATTAAAACAAAACACCGATTGTAACATTTACACTCTATTGTCCAGCATGAACCGCAAAATATCTCTGACATTTGTATAATTGTTATACGGGAGAAAGGGTCAAAGAATGTTTATTGTACAAATGGATATTACTGCTGGAAAATGGAAACCAAAGAACCACTCGAAATACGTTAATTGAAAAAAAAAATTAATTCTCACCTTTACACATGTATGTATATGCGTGGGTATATTATGTAATGGTCAACTGCACGCTTCCTTGACCCAAACACACATACACTTTGAACTGGAAAATAGGTTCGTTAACAAGCGAGCCTGTCACATTAAACCTCGTGAAATTACGTAAAAAAGAACTTGCTGTGTTAGGGCGTCTGACTAAAGTACTTTTTATATGTATAGAGGTCATAAGGTACTTGTAGGTATGAAAATGCGGACGAACTAGCCGGAGCGAATCCTTCTGTAACAGACTAGCAAAGGCGTCAGAGGAGACACCAATGGGGGTAGTTTAAGAGGAATATCTTCAAGTACTGCTCTGGAGCGTGGTAAGCTTCGTCGAGACAACCCTAGTGACACTAGTGTTAGAGAGCTGACACTTGACGTTAATACGTTGATCGGTGAACACAAGCGCAACAAGTGACTACATCATCTAAAGAATTTCAACTTTGCAGCCGGAATTAGTGAATTGCGGGCAACGGTCAAATCACTCTCGAACCCTGGAACGAAGAAAAATAGGACCTAAGTCACGTTTGGCGAAGTTAGCTGACTGATCTGAAGAGATGCGCAAGTTATTTTAGTGGACGGTTTGTCGAGCACCCCAGGAGTAAAGGGGGGAGATAAGAGTACTACGTCTCACCTGCCGATGATGCTGCGAATGCCATCAGGGACCCTAAGTCATCCAAAGCGTTGGGCCCTGATGAAATCTCCATGGTAATGCTAAAAGAAATATATGAGCCGGGAGTTAAATACCTTACTTATGTTCTCAATCTGTCGCCACCCACATTAAGCTAAAAATCTGGAAATGGGCAGGGTGGCCCCGCTATTGATGCCAGGTATGAGTGCTAGGCAAAGTTGAATCAAACAGAACGATTTCGCTTTTGTCGCTTTATTCCTCCCCAGCGTCAGCAATAACTATCCAGTTGCCCATCTTCAGCATGAGTTTAGTAAGCAGCACAGGACGACAACAGCAAACCATGTCATAGAACAGTTTTGGGTGCGCTTAAGATATAAAAATCCTCTGATACTGCTAAACACTCCACGCTGTTTGAAGACATCGAGCAGACTATCTCCGGCCAAGTTTAAAACGCTGGATAACACCGTCCGACAATTTTCAAAAAAATTCTTTATACATGAACCGCATCAAATACGTCTGAAACTATAGGCAAAATTGAGTAAAACTGCATTTCAGAGTTTTCGTTTTCTCATCCTGTTGACCTTTTAAAGGACATTTAAATTTCAAAGCACAACATTTTTCAAAAAAAAAATATTTTAAATACTAGTACTCATCGCATTATGCTGGTGTTGGTGTCATATTAAAGAGGAGATTGTTGGCTTTATATAATAATTATAATTTATTGCATTCAAGTATAAAAATTACATCAAAAATGTCCTTGAAAAATTAAATACTAAAAAAAATCCTTCAGAAACATCCTGCAAATTTGTTCCAAAAAATATATGTTAATATCCTTTATGTTGTGCAACACTTCCCGAAATTTCAATATCCTAGTTTTGTACAGACCTAAACACATCCAAGGTCGGAATAAAGTTTTGTGTCATTTCTGGTAGACAAATAAAGGACAAAGTGCTGCCAAGTTTCCAATTTTCTTTATTCTTCTACCAGAAATGACACAAAACTTTTCCCAAACATTCGATGTGTTTTCAGCTTAAGGTATTTTTTAATAAATATTTACATGAAATTCCGTAAAGAAAAACAAATTTATTCAAGAAAAAATCACTAGAAAAAATTGTAAAGGAAATTTGACCCTGACGATTTTGACCTGAAGATGAGGTTTGGTGGATTTTATGTGTTCAGAATTTGTTCTTTAAGACAATAGCTACAACTTTGTCTCCGAGGGCAATTTAGAAGATATGAGCCTGACATAATGGTCCCTTTTGACAACAAGGCCTCAAAACTTTGGGGACCATAAACGCGAAAGTGGAAGTGATGACTTCTTTTTTGGTCTTTTGTCATGCTGTACACGCAGAGAAAAAATATTTTTCGGTTTTGTTGGAACAAAAATATCTGTTTTGGTACCAAAAATGTGTTTGTTTTGTACAAACATTGTAATCCAAATCCAAAAATACCATCTTTTGTTCCGAACATAGAAAACAAAAACAACTTTCGAATTTCCGCAATATTGTAAAAATCGTTAACAATACCGATTGTAGGAACAATCATAATCTAAATTTTTTACAAAACATATTGTCAGCCCTGAAAACCAGATACTAAATTTTTTGATTTGAGTGTATATACTTCTCATTTACACTTTCCACACAACTTTGATATAAATATCGCGTATAATATTACGAGCATTGATGAACGCAATACATGGTTTGCTACTTTAGCTGACAACAAATACAAACAAAAAGCCACAAGCAGCCACCACAACATGAGGAATAATTAAACACCATAACAAACATGAAAAGGAAAGAAGAATGAAATAAAGAAGAAGAATGAAACAGAACAGAAACAAATAAAAACAAGAGTCTCATTGTTGGTATACATACACACAAAAACAAAGATAAAAGCAGCATGTCATACAAACACCACAACTCACCAAACCATTTTTGGATTTAACAAAAACGATTGTTGGATTCACAATACCACATAAGGAATCCAACAATATGTTAACAATATTGTTGGATCAAACATATTTTTTTTTTTTGCGTGTAGTGTCAGAATATACTTAATATTTTTCGTGTCGCAGTTATATGGAATAAAATGCTTTGTTTTCTTTAAGGAATTGCATGTAAATATTTATTAAAAAATATCTTCAACAGACGGACGGACAGACGGACATGGTTATATCGACTTAGAATTTTACTCGGATCAAGAATATATATACTTTATAGGGTCTCTGACGAATATTTCGATGTGTTATAAACGGAATGAAAATTTTAATTATACCCTCCATATTATGGTGGAGGGTATAATAACTTACAAAGCTAGGATACTGAAATTTCGGAAAGTGTTGCACAACATACATATATTTTTTTGAAAAAAATTTCAGGATGTTTCCAAAGGATTTTTTAATATTTAATTGTTCAAGGACATTTTTGATGTCCTTGTTATCCTTGAATACAATAATTTATAATTAATTTATAAAGGTTTCATTGATTATTTTTCATTGATGCTATGAAACGTTCCATTAATATAATAAAATGTTTCATTCATGCAATGAAACTTTACGTTATTTAAAATTCAATCATTTTTGGTTTCATTGTATAAACGAAACTGATTTCATTGATGCAATGAAACTTTTAATTTCTATAAATTTATGAAAAATATGTATGTTTTGAATTCAAACTAAATAGAATGGGCTAAAAACACTAGTATGCAAACATCTTTTTAAAAAAATGGCGAAAAATTTATATATTCGATGTGTTTGGTTTGCTTTTAAAATGAATGAAACAGTTTCATTAAATAAATGAAAGAGTTTCATTAGATAAATGAAAGAGTTTCATTAAATAAATGAAACATTTTTGAAATTCCTTTTTGCGTTTTGTATTCTTTGTAAATCTGTTAAGTTATAAAATTTGTCTTCTAATTATTTTGTCTTTATTAAACAAATTAAATTTTTGACAATCATAAAAAGAACACATTTATATATTGGCTACATACATATGTATAGAATACCATACATAAATATGTATGCCTAAGTATTTGCCAAAACTAGCAGAAACGTCAACTGTACAAAAAAAACTTCGCTACTGTCGCCGATTGGCGTTGGTATACATAAATATTCATCCACATTAAAAATAATGCTCTTCTCAGTTCTTTGTTATTGTTTGTATTGTCGTTCATTGAATTCAATTTGTGGTTGTGTGTGAGTATTTGACAAGGAGAAACAACACGTGTTGGCAAAACAACCACCGCTTTCTTAGCTACATCAAGCGATGTTGAAGAACATTGTTTTAGTTTGCGCTAAACCACAGTTATGTGTGGATGAAAAAGAAGTTATTTTACGTCTGGTGTTTTAAATTTTAAAAACTGTGATGTGTTTAACATGAAAAGAAAATGTAAATATTATTTTTTAGGTGTTCAGTTGTTCTTTTAAGTGAATTTTCATTTATATTTTTCTTGTAATGGAAGCATTCAATAGAAAATCTAAAGATGAGTGGAATGGCGGAGAAACTGTTACCATTGGCCAACGAAGCATCTCTCACTTAGAAAAAGAAAATGTTGTATTGTTGTATAGTTGTATAGTTTTCTGTCCAACTGCGAAAGTTAAAGGTAAGTTAATGTTTAGAAAGAAAACCAGATAAATTACTAAAAATTTTTTTATGGTTTTCAATTTTGCTTACAGATGACAACGCTCAAAAGGATAATTAACTTCGCTGAAAGTAAGTATGAAGTGTTTAATGTGAAATGAAAATTCAAATATTGGTTAAACTATTTCTTATAGTTTTTACGTCTTCGTTTTTTTTTTTTGTTAATTTTCATTTATATTTGCAATGGCGATAAAAAATAGAAAATCTAATGATCAGTGGAATTACGGAGACTTTTTGTGGTCAATGAAGCACTACTCCCTTAAGAAACCAAATGCTGTATCCTAACATCATTGACGTACACAGGGGATGACACAGCGACAAAGGGGTGAGGTAAGTTATTCTTTAGAAAACCAGTTAATTTGTTATTTCAATTTCACTTACAGACGACATCGCCCAATACTATCATTAATGTGGTTAATACCTGAGAAACTAAAAATAACTTGTTGTATTCATGGTCAACACTAATTGCAATAAAACGAAATAAACATATTTAGCATTGACTTCATTTTTGTTCATTACGTGAGTATGAAATGACTTCATAACATGAATGAAATCCTACGTTGTATCAATGAAATTTGTTATTGATTTTGAACCAACGTAAGGCTTTATTGCATAAATGAAGAAGTTCCATTACAACAATGAAAGTACTTACTTACTTTACTTAGTTGGCCCATTACAGAACATTTGTTCCATAGACCGAACTAAGAAAAGATCTCCATTCCTCTCTGTTTTTCGCTTGACTTTTTGGAATACCACTTGTATGCTCCATCGAAGCTTAGGCCTGCCGATTCTGCGTGCACCGCCATGTGGCATGTATTCATACGCCTTTTTAGCGGGTTCATCATCGCTCATTCTCATGATAAGGCCTAGCCAACGCAATCGTTGCATCTCGATACGTTTAACAATATTGATGTCGTTGTATAGCAGATACAGCTCGTGGTTAATGCGACGTCAATATTCACCGTCAACGCAGATTGGTCCGTAGATCTTTCGCAGAATTTTTATCTCGAACACACCAAGCACTGCCTTATCTGCTTGCGCAAGTACCCATGCTTCGTAGCCATACATTAGCATGGGTAGTATCAGCGTTTTGTATAGTGTTATTTTTGTTTGACGAGATGTGGCTTTGTTTTTAAATTGCTTACTTAGACCATAGTAGCATCTGTTGGCCAATACAATTCTTCTTCTTATTTCACAACTGATGTTGTATTTCATTGTATTAATGAAAAAGTTTCATTGCATCAATGAAGGAGTTTTATTGCATTAATGAAAAAGTTTCATTGCATTAACGGAAAATTTTCATTGCATCAATGAAGAAGTTTCATTGCATCAATGAAGGAGTTTCATTGCATTAATGAAAAAGTTTCATTGCATTAACGAAAAAGTGCATAAATGAAGGAGTTTCATTGCATTAATGAACAATTTCGTTAATTTTACTTCAATGAAACTTTTTTCATTTATTCAACGAAGCTCTACGTTGGCTCAAATTCAGTGACAAATTTCATTGATACAACGTAGGATTTCATTTATATTACGTAGCTTTTTCTTTCAGTGTGTAATCAATTAAATGTGTGAACGCTTGTTGTACACGCTGTTTAAGGTCATCGAGCAGACTACCTCCGGTCAAGTTTGAAACGTTGGATAATCAATTAAATGTGTGAACGCCTGTCGTACAGAGAATTCAGCAATAAGAAATCGAAGCCACGTAGTTTCCCCAGGGGGCATATTTTGTAACTTTTTAACAACTTTACTCATTGTCAATTTATTTGTAGTTGTTACAAAAACAAAAGAAATTTTAACAACTTTTCAATCGATAAAAGTTTCAGAATAGGCCTACTGGTGGGATGATATCTCCGAAACTGTTTATCCCCTGCCGTTTCTGTAGTCCTCCCTCTCCAGACAGCATTGAGATCTTTACGTATGCCGATGATTATACGAATTTGGCACAAGGTACATTCCCTTCTTACTTGACAGAGCACTAATTACCTCAAGATTCGAGGGGTAACATTTGATAGTATGTTTAAGTGGCCCGCGCACTCCACAGCGACAAACTGAGCTGCCACGGACAGGGTCCTCAAGTCCCTAGCCGGCAGTCCCTGGGGCACAGAGAAAGAAACATTGTTGACCACATATAACGCGATAAGTCAGTCTGTGGTAAGCTATGCGGCGCTAGTGTGGTCCGCGAATATAAGTGCAAAGTGATGGAACTGTATTCAAATGCCGTCCTGAGAACTGCAATAGGGTGCTCCCTCATGCCATCAATGCACCATTTGCATGAGGAGTCGGAGATTCTTCTATTATGGAGGCATAATGGTAGCTCGGGTATCAGTCCACTTTTTTCGTGGCCTCCCCCACAAAAACTCAAACAATTTGACTTAGGTACAGGTTGAGGGTTGTTCGGGGATAAATCTTTAACTTTGTTTTGCATATTTCTTGCGGTTCTAATTACAACAGAATAACTTTTTTAGGGTAATTTATACTTTCCAAAACAATGACCGGAATGTTCCAAAAAATGCCACAGCCACATAATTATGTTTCTTTTAGAATAAATGGGATATAGAGCCTACATTTTTCATCCGGCTACCAGTGGGGCTGCCGTTGCAGGGCCTATGATTACATGTTTTTATCATTTTGGAATATTTATATTTCTTTTCAAGAATAACAAAAAATGCTTTGCCACCCAGAATGCAAAAAAAAAATACAAAATTGTAAACAATTCGAATAAAACACATTTGATGATGACGAAAATTGTTATTGCAATGGCATGCCATCTCACCATAACGAGGTCACAACGAAGCAACGATGAAATGCCAAAACAAAAAGTCCAAAGAAATTTCAACAATTGGATAGTCAGACAATGCAAGTGCACACCATTTCGCATGTGTCGAATGACACTATGACGACCTCCTAACGACACAAAAACTAGAAAAATCCCATCACAATACAATAATCCAACAATGAAAATCTGTGGAACTAAAACACAGCATCTTCACACATAACGAGATAACCAAGAAGGAAAAAAAGAAAACTTCTGATGAAGATAATGATTACAATGATGATCTATGGTAGCAAAAACAAAAAAGCTAAGAAAAAATATTTCAAACAACTTGCTGTGCACTTACACAAAACCGAGTGCAGATAAACTGCAACAGCCACCACAGATGATAGTTCATCATAAAAAGCCTAGCTAATGCTAAACACGTTCTGTGCACCACATCCAACAGCAGCGGCGGCATGGTACATAGCTACCATTCCCGCCGAGAATAACAAAACATGCCAATTGTGCTAAGCATTACAACTGATAGCAATAATGCCGCTGATGAGGATTAAGTCTCTGAATTTACTTTGTGTGTGCGTGCACCATGGTAGCAGGAGCCACCAGCAGCATCTGAAAGCAATCGTGTTCAATGGTAGCGGGAACAAAACAATATCTGATATTCTGCCAACTGGGATGAGTTCATCTTTGACTTGAAAGCGCATTTGTTTTCAAAGCAACGAAGTAACGTAAAACATGACAATGACTTTGTTAACACGAAGGAAAAAGCAACAATAACATCAAGGAATACTGTGGTACGGAGGGAAAGAAAATCTGTTTTTATTGTTTTTACAAAAAAAAATCGTATGGAAAAATTCTACGATGATCTAATAAAATGGTTGTATAATAAGATATGCATATCCCGGAATGTCTGATCCGGATTATTTTGGTACGTGCAGGGACGGAGGAAAACCCAGGGCCACCCTCCTGGCTACGTCGGTGCTTCGAAGGGACCATGTTGCTACATGCTGCGTGAACACAGCCCCCAGTGAGTCGTTGTCAGATTACGCGATTCCCCCACAGTCCCTCAACAGCAACTCTTAATACCAGCCGTTGTTGTTCCAGTCCCTGAAAATGCATCCTGTTTGCAATTGAATTGCATCGGACTCCAAGGTAAGATCGAGGAAATAATGAATTTCATGAGTCGAATCGCGCAAATGCGGGAAACCAAGCTCAACAACAACAGCAGCGTTAAGATAGTTAAAACTTACTCAGGAAGAATCGCACCAGAAGTGGAGGTGAGGGAATACCTTTCCTATTGCATAATTCTGTTAAATGCAGACGTATCTGGCTTGAGCCTGTTTTTAATGACTCGCCCAATGATTGTATAGGGGGTAGCAGTCAGGTGTGGAATTGCCGAGGTAGAGGTGCTGAACGTATACATTCCACCGATAAATAGCTATTATAGATTATATGGCCAACATTATATTGGAAGGTCATACCCGTCTGGTCTTGGGGGACTTTAATGGCCATCATCAATTATTGTAAGGTGTGAAACTGCCGAGGAAAAAATTGCTAAACGTATACATCCAGGTTATAGACCCAACATTAGGTCGCTTTTGGAATGTCATAACCGTGTGGTCTTGGGAAACTTTAAGATTCATCATGAGTTATGGCATTCGGTCCTCGGAAACAACCAGAAGGGATGAGCAGATAGATACTCTACGTTTTGCACGATCAATGAGGACGCCCCTATCAGAAGTAGCGGAGAGTGTCAGCCATAAGAATCGTGTCACCTGGTCTGACAAATGACGTCACATGGCAACCCGTAATTTCTCTTTAATCAGAACATCATCTATCGAGAATTGTCTGCATCATCTCTGATTTCATCATCTCTGAACGCCGCATTTCATTAATCATGGGAAAGCTAATTGGAAGAGTTTCAGAGAGTTCACCAATCACCACTTCAGAGATATGCCCAACCCTTCTGATGTTTGCATAGGTGAAAGGACGTTCCGGCTACAGCCGCTTGTCATATAAATGCTGGTAGAATACCCGAAGTGAGACCAAACGTCCCAGGAGAAGCGACGGGATTAGCAAATGAGCGTTGTCTTTGTAGCAGCACGAAACTTATAGGCTATGTAGAAGCATAAGCAGAAACACTATACTCTCGGTTCAAACCTGTACGAAAGCACCAGCTGCCGTGAGATTGCTACGAGCGTGAGCAAATTAGTGTGATGAACTTCGTCGGCCCAACCCCAGTGACCCCAGAGTCAGGGAGCTGACGCTGGAAGTTAACAGGTTAGTCGGTGAGCATACGCGGAAGAGTTGCAATATCGGAGCCAGTATAAGTGAATTATGGACAACGGTTAAGTCACTCTCGCACCCTGGAAAGAAGAAAGATAGGACCTCATTCAATTTTGGCGACGTTACGCTGACTAACCCAAGTTACTTCAATCGAAATTTTGTCGAGCACCCCGGACCATTAGATCTTTTCCTACCGACGATGAACAATCACGACTTGCAATGGATGATGTTGCGAATGTCATCAGGAACCAAAGCGTTGGGCCCTGATGGAATCTCTATGGTAATGCTGAAACATTTCGCTAAAGTTCTTAACGTGCCACTTGCCAACCACATCGTTCCCGAAGTCTGGAAAATGGTCAAGATGGTCCAGCTACTGAAGCCTGGAAAGGATGCCAGCAAAGGTGAGGCGTACAGACCGATTTTGCTTTTGTCGCCCATAACAAAGACCCTTGAGGCTTTAGTCATCTCTAGCGTCGGATCATAAGCATGGGTCCGTAAGCAGCACAGCACGACTATGGCGCTGCACGCCATCTCCACACATATTAGTCGAGGACACAACCAGAGGAAGATGTGTGATAGAACAGTGATGGTGGCGCTTGACATATCAAAAACCGGGAGTTCCCCTAGGTGGGGTGGTGTCTCCGGACTGTTCAACCTCCAGACAACATTGAGATGGTAACGTATGCGCATGAGTATAAGGTCTTGGCCTCAGGTACCTTCCAGTATATCATTTATGGGAGGTGAACTCCTATTTGGCTGATCTTACCGACATTTTCCATGTGAGGAATATGCAAATATCCGCAACTAAATCTACGTCCACTCTGTTCACCACATGGACGGCAGAGGTGAGAACAGAGTTGAATGTCGTGGCCGATGTTAGCAAAATTCCCACCACAAACTATCCCAAAATTCTAGGGGTAACATTCGACAGCACGTTCTCGACGTCCACGCATACCGCAGCTATCTGCGACAAGCTGAAATGCAGGAACACGGACCTCAAATTTCAAGCCGGCATCATTTGCGGTGCAGATAAAGAAACCTTGTTGGCCACATATAACGCGGTAGGTCGGTCTGTGAATCTACCTAACACACGATGGAAACATATTCAAACTTGTCAGAATGCCGCCCTGAAAACAGCAACAGGGTGCCTCCTCATGACACCAGTGGACTATCTACATGAGGAGGCAAAGATTCTTCCAGTACAGCGGCACAATCACACGCTTTCGTTTGAGTATCTGCTCGGGTGTTACCGTGATCTAGAAGAAGAAGTCCAGCGTTACTAGATATAACCTCTAGATCAACAAGCATATCAAGTGAGTTTGAATAGCATTCATACAAACGCAGTTGCAGGTGCCGTAAGCAGCAATAGTTTGAATGCGGTCCTCGGAGCACATTTCCCATCTATCGCAGCTGAGCACCGTCCGCAGCCACGACAAACTAGAGTAGTTTTGGCTCAACTATGCTAAAGAAAATGCAACCGTCGTCAAGGATCGATGTCACTGTGCAACATATCTACCAAGCATGCGTCACAGGCCCGCACAATACACAGCACTTTTTATACTGCCCCGCCAAACCCACTCAATTAACTCCAGTAGATCTGTGCTTACATCCCATCGAAAAAGCCACATTCCTAGAACTGGAGAAGGGCCCAGATCCACCTTAAGGTGAACAAGTAAAAAACATTAAGTTCGACCCGGCCAAACTTTTATACCCTCCACCATAAAATATTCTGAACGAAAACCGAAAAATTAGTTTCCTGCTAGGTACACAAGTGGTTCGACTACATACCCCAATTGCCTAAATTAGGTCAAAAAATTTATCTAAAAATGTCTTTCTTTATATGGGGGATATAACAAAACATGCAAATATGTGAACGATTTTTGGTGGAGGAGAAATTACAGCTAGTTCGGTTAAAAATAGTAGCTTAAATACTCAAAATACCGAAAATTGCGGGGTACTATTCTATAAGGGCTATACCAAGAAATGAACGTATGAGGACGATTTTTGGTAGAGAAATTTCGGGACCACTGAGAACCTCAAATGTCAAATTTTACCTAATTCGGTCAAAAATTGTAGCTAAAATCCTCAAAATATCGAAAATCGGAGGGTACCGTTACATCGATGCTATTGCCAAACATGGACCTATATTGACAGTTTTTGGGAGAGACATTTCGGGAGAAGCTGAGAACCGCAAATGTCAAATTACAGCTAGTTCGGTCAAAAAAGTTAGCTAAATTCCCCAATATACATGGCTAGATCGTCTTAGAATTTTATCCTGACCAAGAATATATATACTTTATTGGGTCGCAAATGATTAGTTCGATTTGTTACAAAGAGAAAACAAGTGAGTCAAGGCTATAGTCCGGTCGGGGACTATGTGATAACCTACACCACTACCCCTGTGAATAAGCTTTTGACTTGTAAAATTCAAAATATTAAAATTGGGATAGCTTAGCGCCTTTGGTCTGAATGTCTTTATTAATCTACATTAATACAGGTCAATTTTGTTGAATCGCAATTAAGTGCATCGTCAGCACAACTCAAATAAAAAAAATAGAAAATTGGGATGTACGCCAACCATCAATAGGCTTCTTTCTCTGTGAGACCCCCATCAACCCCCAACATTTTGTGAGGATCCGATCAAAATTCCGACCTATATTGTGATTGCACAAAAAATGGAAAAGGGATGCATTACCGACTATTGCGATATCTCTGTTGTTTGACCAGCTATGACAACCTACTTCACATGGTTATAAAGGTGATATTTTCTACTTTCCTTTACAGGTTTTGCTTTTGATGTACCCCTTATAGAAGCGGATATATCCGCTTTGAAATAAAACGTTGGCCTTTTCTCCAAATAAGTTTTTTTCACATTCCGACCCCTGAATAATATCCGACCATTAAAAAAATCAATAGGTTTTTTCCTCTGTCGGACCCCCATTAACACCCAAAATTTCGTGACGATCCAACAAAATTGCGACGTGTAGCGTGATTGCAAAAAAATGGAAAAATGGGATGCATCACCGACTATTGCGATATCTCCGTTATTTGGCCACCTACGCCAACCTGCTTTACATAATTGTAAAGATGGGATTTTCTACTTTCATAGCTAGAATTTGCTTTTGGAAGGTCCCCAACAAAAGCTGTGCTATTCGTCATTATTATTAAAATCGCAAAAATGAAAAGTTGGTTTCTATTAGCGGCTATTGCGACATCTTCGTTGTTTGACCACCTACGACAACCAACGTTACATCGTTGCAAAGTTGATATTTTCTACTTTCATTAGCAGTTTTTTTTTTTTTTTTTTTTTTTTTTTTTTTGATATACCACATATAGAAGCGGAGATATTCGCTTTGAAATAAAATGTTGACTTTTTCTCCAAATAATTTTGTTGCCCATTCCGACCTCTGAATATTATCCGACCATAACCAAAATAGGCTTCTTCCCCTCCGGGAATTTCATCAACACCCAAAATTTGGTGACGATCGGATTAAAATTGCGACCTGTAGCGTGATTACAAGGTTTAGATGGACAGACAGACGGACGCACATGGCCAGATCGACTCAGCTCGTCGAGACATTCATTGTGGTATATATATGTATGGGTCTACGACCATTATTTTGATGCGTTACAAACTATTTGGCCAAAACCAACTTATAATACCCTCCTCACATAGTGGTGTAGGGTATAAAAACTTAATACACCCTCCATACTATGGAGTAGGGTATAAAAACGAACGTACAACAATATAAATAATGTTACAACAATAACAGTGTAGGAGCAATCATATTCTAAAAACAGAATAGTGTATTTTAAATATCTTGCTGTTTTAACCATATATTTTGTGTTGGGCACCGTAATGTTTCAAAATATGTTGTTGCACAAACAATATATATTTTTACATTACCCTATTTTATTCTTAAAATATGATTGCTCCTACAGTATCTCTTCTCTGCGTATAGAACATCATATTTTTTCTAGAAGAAGACAACACCTTTTGAGATATTTAGGGCTACTCCTTTATACATCTCACCCTAAAGTTTTAGTAGGGTTTTAATTTTATACTGTGCCAACTGCGTGGATTTGATGCATCAGTGGAAAACTTTATAAAACCTACTCCACAAACGCATAAACATTTACGCTGAAAATTTCCATTTTAAAAATCGAATTATATTCCTAGCACACACGCAGAGAAAAAAATATGTTTGATCCAACAATATTCCAAGAGCAAAATATGTATTGTTAACATATTGTTGGATTCCTCATGTAGTATTGTAAATCCAAAAATAGTTTGTGTCAACGGAACAATATTTCTCTCTTTTCTTCGAAAATTTGTTTCTCTTCTCTCGCTATTCGATGCCGTGTTGAAAAAAACAATTTTGGTGAGTTGTGGTGTGTTTGTATGACATGCTGCCTTTACCTTTGTTTTTGTGTGTATGTACTTGTGAGACTCTTGTTTTTATTTGTTTCTGTTTTGTTTCATTCTTCTTTCCTTTTCATGTTTGTTATGGTGTTTAATTATTTCTTATGTTGTGGTGGGTTCTTGTGGCTTTTTGTTTGTCTTTGTTGTCAGCCAATGCAGCAAGCCATGTATTGTGTTCATCAATGATTGCAATATTATACGCGACATTTATATCCAAGTTATGCGAAAAGTGTATATGAGAAGTATATGCACTCAAATCAAAAATTTCTGGGCTGGTTTTCTGTATTGACAATACTTTTTGTAAACAAAATTAGATTATGATAGTTCCTACAATCGGTATTGTTAACGATTTTAACAATATTGCGGAAATTCGAAAGTTGTTTTTGTTTTCTATGTTTGGAACAAAAGATGGTATTTTTGGATTTGGATTACAATGTCTGAACAAAACAAATACATTTTTGGAACCAAAACAGATATTTTTGTTCCAACAAAAGCGAAAAATATTTTTTCTCTGCGTGCATTCGGGTTCACAGCTCCTGTTACTATTTTTGTGAACAGACATAGGTTGAGGGTATATCTTTGTCGGAAAAGCTGACTGATACTTTGATACTCGTTAAATGTTCATTGTATATCCCACTGTCACTTTTCCATTTCTATGCTAAATGGGAAAAAACCCACAGAACTGAAAGACAAATAACAATGTTAAGGCTGGAGCAGTAGCACATGTTTGACATTACCGTGACCCCAGTCAGTACTCTTGGTTAGGATTGAGCAGCAAGCAACCCAGTATCTAGTAGGAAAACAAATCATGTTTTTCTTTGTTTTTGTCATGCTACTGCGAATGTGACTGGTGGTAAAGTACATAGTTGTTTGTTTTTTCTGTTTTTCTTTATTATCATAGGAAAACAATTGGCAAACCAAAAAACGTTCCTTTCAACGATGAGAAAAAACATAGAAAATGAAATATGAATGGTTTTGCAAGAAAGGAAAACAATCAAATAAAAAACAAAAACAAAATAACATTTATTAGAACACCACCGAAATAAAAAAATGCAGCAGAATTTTTATTTATTTTTAAATGTTAGAAATATTAAAGAAAAATATAAAATAGCATAATAAATTGTATTAACGCAAATATTTGAAAAAGAAAAATAAGAACAGAATTGAAAACAAGAAAAAAACATTCAAACATAATTCATAACAAGCACGAGCACCAACACCCACACATCGCACAAAATAGAAAACAAAAATATAGTTCAAATATATTCCAATATCCCGACGAACTTTTGATGTTTACCGATTGTGTGTGTGTGATGTGTGTTTTTTATTCTCTTTGAGGTCGGGGACGATATAAATTATTCAAATAAAATTTGTAATCATTTTGTTTTACCATAGCCGAGATTCATTAGGCTAACTAAGACTAAATAACAAGCACACACACACAAACACCCACATTTTATGTGGATGTACAAAATCCACAGAAGTTTATTAAATTTACTCAATTCGGGAATTTCACCAAATGTCCAATTTTAGAATGAAAAATCATTGAAGTATGAATTTACAAACTTTTGAGTCCTTTGCATTTTATATGTATGGCTATGCCACACAAATACATACAAATGAATGTGGTTTATAAAAAAACTACATTTGTATGTAATCAATTTTTTATTACGAAATTGCTCAGCAGCTTGCAAATAAAGTTGCAATTAGTTTAAAATATTTTCAAAACATCAAATAAAACAGTTATACATGTAGTTTGTTTATTTGGCGTGTTATTTATTTCACAATATGTTTTGAATCCAACTTGTTTTAAACAAAATATAAAAAAACCTAAATGTTCTGACCAGCTTCGTAGCAATTTGCACCAACGGCGTATTAAACCTCCATCCCACTACGAGTATGTCAGGAGGGTATTATAAGTTAATTTCGGTGCAAAAGTTTGCGTCACATGGGAATAGTGGCCCTATATCGTTCCTTAGTATTAGTAATTACTGGAAAGCCGAAAAGTGAACATCATTCTCATTAACATGAGAATACTCGATGCTTAAAGAGTTCAGGTTTTCACTAGAAAAATCATCATTACAAAAACTGAAAAGCCAGTTAATAATTCTCTACGCCGGGATGAAATCATGATATTGGTAGCGATCAGTAAAAACTTTGCAGGCTGTCAGTGTATTTAGTAAACATTACAGACTTAAGCAATCATTTTGTGTTGATCAAAAATATATATAGTTTACGGGATCTCTGATTAATATTTCAATGAGTTATAAACGGAATGTGAAATTTATTTATACTCTCCATATTATGGTGGAGGGCATACAAATTTTAAAATAATTTTGTGAGGCGATTTTTTATCGCATCACCTCATATCGACGCCTCCAAACAATAGTATGCTCAGTCGACTTAGCATGTTTTCAAGTTCTTTACATTTTTATATTAAACGTCCTTTAACTTAAATTCTGTCAAATTTGGGTAATAATCGGACAATCCGAACAGAAGTTATCAACAAATATTTACTTAGCATAGTACTGAAGGTCAAAGAAATTTCCAAAATTTTAGAGCTTGTCCTGAAAAACTCACTGTTCAGAATTAGCAAACTATTATTTAGAGGTGTCGAACGTACTTTAACTTAAATTCTGTCAAATTTTGGTAATGATCGGTCAATCCGAACAGAATTTATAAACAAATATTGACTTAGCATAGTAGTGAAGTTCAAAAAAATGTCCACACTTTGAGAGCTTCTTCTGCAAAACTCACTTTTTAGCTTAGCATACTATTATTTGGAGGTGTCGATATGTACAATTTCATATAATCTTAAATAAATACTCATCAAAATATGATACAGGGATATGAGGTTGTAATCAGTTATATTCTACCACTGTGCGCTAGTTGGGCATTTACTAAACACATTATGCTTTTTCGTTCTATTTTTTATTCGCTCGTTCTTTATTTTATACGAATGTTATCTAAGCTGTCATCTCTACTCACACAAATTCATAATAAATTTGAAACATATGTCATTCTAATGTTGTTAGGCTAATATGTCACATTATGTTAGTGTTAGTCTAAGGATTAAGATTAATCATACACTGTCATATGTTTGGCGGCATTTGTTATAAAATGATTAAATGAAAACCTCATGTTAAACATTAATTAAATATTTTTTTTATTAAACTGTTAATTGTTTAATATAACGATTATCTGAATATAGCTCGAACTGCTGAGGGTTGTTACAAATTGTAACAACATTTACTTATTTTTTTTCAAAAACATTTGTAAAATAAATAAAAATTCAATAGAAGCAAATCTCTAATGGAATTTGTATTAAATTGAAAAAAGTAATTTGTGTAGAAGACTTTCTCCATAACGAAACAGTTGGGGACAAATTATTTATTACCTTATAGAAAAAAAATTTTATACAGAACTTCGACTGTATATAAATTTTATGGTATATTTTTGAGGACACCACAAATATTGATACGCAGCGTAATATATGTAAGAATTTATGATAGTTTTAAATAAAAAACGAGTCAATATGTTGACTCTTACGAGGGCGGTTCGGAAACTTCTTAGCCTATCAATGAAAGCAACTCGTACTTTAATTCGTTGATTTTAGCCATTGTTGTGCATTTATTTCAGCTAAAGTCCATATTTTGTTGCTTCAAAATTTGAAGAAACAAAATGTTTAACAGTGGGTATTGAAATTGATTACTACGAGCGGAGGCAGAGAAGACTATAGTTTCGGAAGCAGCCAAACTTCCTCATCAGTTCTCTTAACCGCTGACTCTGTATCAATAAACAGGTCAATAAGAGTGACCAGAAAATTAAACAGAACGAGAAATTTTCAGTATCCTCCTAAATCTGTTGACCGCACAATAGCCATTGTTAAAACACTCTTATGCGCTGGTGCGTTGTCTTGATGAAAAATTATTTTTTGTGTTGTAAGCCAGGACGTTTTTCTCGAATTTGTACATTTAATTGATCCAAAAGGTTGCAATAGTACTCTGAATTTATTGTTTTACCCTTTTGCAGATAGTCAATCAATAAAATACCTTTGAAGTCCCAAAAACCGTTGCCATAACCTTACCAGCCGATTGAATTGTTTTTGCCTTCTTTGGGGCATTTCCTCCAGCTTCAGTCCATTTTTTGGATTGTTCTTTTGTCTCTGGAGTATAGTGGTGGATCCATGTCTCATCAACAGTTATGAAACGACGCTTAAAATCCATTTTGTTTCGCTTAAAACGATCCAAACAAGCTTGAGAAATGTTAATTCTTATGCGTTTTTGATCGACTGTTAACAAATGCGGCACCCATCTTGCAGAAAGCATTTTCATCTGTAGTTCTTCATGCAAAATTAAATGGACTCGATCATTTGAGATGCCCATGATATTAGCAATTTCACGCACTTTTATTCGGCGATCATTTAATACCATATCATGCACTGTGGCTACAATTTCTGTTGTTGTTGCTGTTTTTGGAAATCTACTACGTGGTTCATCTTCAATGCTTGTACGACCACGTTTAAATTCAGCAACCCAATTTTTTACTGTTGCGCATGAAGGAGCACTTTCACCTAACACATTCACCATATCATTATGAATTTCTTGTCCCGATAAACCTTTTTTATGTCAATATTTAATGACAGCACGCATTTCTAATTTTTCCATTGTAAAAAAATTGCGGTCCTTTATGAAGAAGTTTGGTTACTAAAAATGTTTGGTATATTTCAGTGATTTGGTATAGCCCCACATTACGGTACCTAAAGATTTTAAAGCAAACTCTTTATTCAAAATCCATTTATTTTATATACGGCATAATTACTGTGTTTGCTTAGGTTTGGTTAGGTTTTTTTTTGTCAGCGGCTGAGGGCATTTCTCCAACAGCACAGTTCACTGATACTTTCTTACTTGTTCTATTGATATTTATTATTATTCATAATAACTATCACAAAGTATTGATTCACATTTGTTTTCAGCCAATATTTCCAAAAACCATAAAAATACATTGAATAGGTCGATCGATCCCATTGTATGTGGTCTAAACTAAGACTTTAAGCTATGTTGATAATATTTGGTACAAAGGTACGAAGGCCTTCAACCACCTGAGATGTCAAAATAAAAAATTTCAGTAGAATCGGCTTTAAAATGTGGCTAAAGCCTTCTCTTTTCACTCAAAGTAAAAGTAAGTTATTGGGTCCCAAGCCAACATTGTACGGCGGATAAATCATCAATTCCACGTTTTGGCCGGTCAAAACGGTTTTGGTTTGAGCCCATGCGTTAAAGCTCGAATTATCATGGTGCGCCAAGATTCGTCTTGTTCGTTTTTCCAATTTCGATTTTCCAAATTGTGTTGTACCACTCAGAATTGCAATTTTCCTAGCCTTTTTTATTAAAATTGCCATTCCGTTTGTATCACATCGAATTGAATTCCTATAGGGCAATGATCGATGCCCAGCATGCGGCACAGGCCCGCACGACACACTGCACCTTTTCAACTGTCCTACCAAAATTTCTCACCCAACTCCAGTATATCTGTGGTTGACCATGTTTCTAATATACGGCATGAGGAACGTAGGACGGTTATTTCTGAGTGGTACACTACAATCTGTTTGCCTGAAGTCTACTAAGAAATTCGAAAAACGAACAAGAGAACACGAATCATTGTGCACCATGACAATGCCAGCTCTCACACATTAATTCGAATCGGACCGATTCGAACCGGACAAAACATGGAATTGATGGGTCATCCGCCGTACAGCCCTGACCAATCTAATGACTTTATTTGATTCCAGTATATCAAGAAAAATGCGTGGTTAACGATTTTCTTCACCAGAACATGCTGTAAAAGCGTTCAAAAAACCTCGTCCTTCTGCGATTGTATGAGCTATTTCATCTTTCAACTTGATAGGAGCCAACTTAAGTCCTTTAGATTTAATCTTGAGGACCACGGTGCATGCTCCACAAGTTAAAGTGTGCTTTAAAAATTACTACTTCAACCGAGCAGCTTCCTTGGGGATACCTGACTGACAGAGGGTTGGGATTTCGATGCCCCCATCGGAAATATTGTGGTACATCGCTGCTGCTTTGAAGAGTTCTGGCTCTCCATAAAGCGCCTTCCAATGGCTGTTGGGTTATGCTTCCGTTTCGTTTCCTCTTTGATGCTTTATTGTCATTCTCCTAAGGTCTATCAGTAAAGCTGTCGGATGAGTCCGTGCTATTTGCGGAACAATCAGGTATCGCTGAGGTGGTAAGTGTGAACACAGTCGCTTCTATTACCATCCTTCGCTTTGTAGGTATTGGCAACAACAGCTTTTCCGCTGGATAACCCACGCGACCTTTGCTCTCAATTTGCAGTTTGTAGAGTTTCTCACCCTCTTTGCACATCCATTCGCCTTCTACCTTGGTCATGTCATACAGTTCCTCCATTGAATCATTATACCCTCATTATTTATGTAACAAGGATATATACTTATCTTATATTTAAGATTTTATGTAATCTTATGTAGAAACTCATCACGCTATAATAGATGGATATGAGGTTGTAAAAAAGTCATAACCCTAGTATAACAATTTCATACAGGCAAAATGTGTCTCATCGAAATAATGGTTTTAGACCCCAAGTATGTTTCCGTCTGGATGACTGGCTGGCTGGAGCGCACGATAACTTTCGAACGGATTAACCGACTTGGTTGGTCTTCGTAATATTTTGTCCAAGTTCGAAGATGGACCATATCGACCCATTCCCTCGGGTACCTCCCCCATAAAAGTTCAAATTTTTTCGCAAAAATTATGCACACGAGACCTCTCGACTAACCGATTTGGTCTATACTTTGCACATCGTAATATTTCTACCAGACATAGATAAAGTTCAAACATTGAGTATATGTGTTCACTCCTTTGGGTACCTCCCACGCAAAATTTCGGATATGTTTACTTTAAGACCTCCTCTCGAATCGTTTTGATTTTTCTTGCAACATGTTGCACTCAAGGCCCCTATTACGATGGTACACGTTTGTTTTTCAGTGGCAAGTCCATACTTATTGGGAAAAAAAACTACGTGGCTGGCACGCACGACAACTCCCGAATTGAATACTGCCTTGGTCCACACTTTGCATAACGTAATATTTCTTCGAATATTAGATGAAATTCGAATATGGTACTTATAGATCCAATCCTTTCGGTACCTCCCCAACAAAAGTTAGAAATTATTCGCTGAAATGGTAAGCGCAATATCTCATAAACGGAGCAGCCGATTTGGTCCAAACTTTGGATCTCGAAATATTTTGTCCAAACTTAGTTTATGTTAAAAAGTGGGCCCTATCAGTCCATTCCTTAGGGACCACCCACACAAATGATTAGCAACCTAGTAGCCCTGTTTACTGCGATATGATATTTTTCGTGGGCAAGTCCATGTTTCCTGATATAATAGTCCAATAGAGAGAAATGACTTCCAAAACACATGCGCCCAAAATTGTGAAGAACCCCTAAATACTTTTTTGGGTGAAAGGTGTTTCAATTTACACAGACTGAGGCTATAACTCTGTCGGCAAAGCCGACTGATACTTTTCTACTTATCTTCATTAGAATTGTTTCGATTTTTGTTCCTAGGACGGAAACACTGTCCACTGGGCCGATTAAGCTTCATTTAAGAACTATCTATGTTTCTTGGAAATGTGCATGATGATTCCTTTTAAAGCCGTGCGTACAAACAAATCGTTTATAACATCAAAGCATATCTAAAACGAAATCCTCTCCCCTTGATCACAAACCTAATGAGCTTATATTCACTTTACATGTGTAAATCGTTTTCTGCCTTCAAATGGAAAAGGAAATCCATAACGCTATGCGTTTTCCTTCTTATATTTTACTAATTACCAAGAACACATGCTGTTTCCCTTCGGCCCGGGATCATAACCATACGTTTTGTGTAAAGCATATAATTAAAGACTACAACTACCCATCTTCTACCATGTTCTAAGTTGTCTGAACAAAATCTCTGGGGTAGCTGGGGAAGAAAACAAAAGAATTATGAAAAACATAAATATTACTACAAAACTTTTTCTTCTCAACAAATAAAAACCAGTTCTGATTTGTCACTGACATTCTGTTACAATTTTGAATTTGCGTTAGAAAGTTTTCTTCCCCAGTAACAAATGTCACAAAACTAATTTGCCTGAGATGTTAAAGTTACAAAGTTCCTTAAATTGGCTAGGGAATGTAGGCTGTATGTCGTCATAAATTGTGACAGAAAGAAATCATAAAGTTTGGCGTTGAGCAGCTACAGCTGTTAGAGCGTCAGATAAAATGTGAAGGAAACCAGAAAGGATATTTACCGAGATAAAGGCCAGCATGGGAAGTTGTCATCATTATTTGTTAATGGATAGAATTTGTTTGATAGAACATACCATCGCCAGTAAGGAGAATTGAAATGGACAGGGCCATAAAATAAAGCGGGCATATGCCACAATGGTAATGGTTTGTGAATGTAATGAGTTTCTCGATAGGTGTGAGAAGGAAACCAAAAATGAAACTGCTTTACAAGGACAATAGCAAACATCAGGGCAAGTAGAACAAAGGCTTTCTTTATCAACACCATGGAAAGAAAGCAACAATTTCACTAGGATGAAATGAAAAAAAAGAGACAGAAACCACCACAATGAACATTGTGATGTGAATAAAATAAAGAAACTTCATAAAAATGATGTTGCAAAACATCATCAACTCCTAGCCTGCCACCGATGAAACACAACTATGTCCCACCCACCCTCCATCCAACGAGTATTGTCATGATAACAATGAAAAACAATTTCATTTTGAGCGACAATTGAAACGACTGTTGCCATTGTAATGGTCTTCGTAGTTATTATGATGGTGGCCGTGAGTGGCAACATCACAAACAATTTCCAGAATTCCATGCCTATAATCCAGAAGAGTCAATAACAGAGAAGTGACATTTGACTGTTTCGCAAGAATTTAGCCACGCCATCGGCATCAATTTGATATTTCATGAAATGTTTGTGACTTCCCAATACTATGCTATACTATTGTCCTGTAGTCGATTTCGTAGAAATGTATATAACGGTATGAGATAAAAACAAGATGTCTATGGCCATAAGAAAGTGTTGAAATGTCTGATTCCAGAATGTAACTTCATTAGAAGTGACACTTTTCACTGTGAAAACGATTAAAGCGATGTCATTTGTGTCTCGGGTAATTTCTTGGGTGAAATTATTGCTACCGCAAAATTGTGAAATGAAGCATTTTCTTTTTGGTTGGTGGATGGGAAACCATAAGGCGCAGTAGAATAATGGGGTACATCAAAATGAAAATAATTTAAAACAAATAAGAGCGCGATAAGTTCGCACGGACCGACCTTTTTATACCATCCACCATAAATTGTGTTGAAGTAATGGAAAGTACTGAGCTCTTTCGGCGTATTTCGAGTAGAAGTGGAATATGCAAACTAAAGAATATCACTTTTTTATAAACAAGGTTTTGAATGAGACATCGAAGTTTTCTACCCAAACTCGGCCAAAAATGCATATTGGAGAAACGTATTTCAAAATCTGATCCTATGTTCACAAATTTTTTAAACCCTACACCACACTGTGGTATAGGGTATTATGTCTTTGTGCATTTGTATGTAACATACAAAAGGAAACGAAATAGACCCATGGTTCCTTTTGGGGATATACATATAATCACGTTCTGAGTCGATTTATGCATGTCCACTGCACTTTTCCGAAATTTTGTGTGGGGATACCCGAAGGAGTTGACATTTATAGTTTATATTTTAACCTGATCCATGTCCCGTAGATATATCCAGATTTGCAAAGTATAGAACAAATCGGTTACTGCCACCGACATTTATCGTGCGCACCATTTAGCAAACAGTTTTGAACGTCTTTTTGCGGGAAGGTACCTAAAGAAGTGGACCTATATTACCCATTTTCGATCTTAATTTAAGTTTGGAAAATATTACCAAAGCCAAATTGTGGACCAAATCGATTTATCCGTTGAGAGTTACCGCACACTCCATCTACAACACTTGGTGCCATAACGGGTTTTTGCAGCTTTCGGGACTTGCCCCTGAAAAAAGTTGTACCGTCGTAATGGGGGCAGCGAATACAAGTTGTTACAACAAACAACAAAAGAATTCGATAAATTTTGTTTGTGAGCTTCCTAAAGATTTTACCGATATAGTCCATATTCGAACTTAATCTATGTCTGGTAGAAATATTACGACATGCAAACTATGGACCAAATTGGTTAGCCCCCTTCGAAAGTTATCGTGCGCTTAATTTTTACGAACAATTTTGAACTTTTGTGGGGGATGTACACAAAGAAGTGGACCGGTATTGCCCATCTTCGATTTTAATTTAAGTTTGGACATAATATTACGAAACTCTCCCGCCAGCCAGAAAGGCAGACAGACGAACGGTCATTGCTAACTCGACTCCAAATTGTTCACGGTTTGATAAAGCCTCCCATATAACGGTACCCCCGATTTTCGTTATTTTTAAGGTTTTAGCTTAATTTTCACACCGAAATGGCTAAAATTTAGTATCTAGCCTTCGATATGGGAATACAACATTCAATGTTGAATGTTGAATTCAATGTTGAATGTTGAATTCAATGTTGAATGTTGAATTCAATGTTGAATGTTGAATTCAATGTTGAATGTTGTATTCCCATATCGAAGGCTAAATACTAAATTTTGGCCATTTCGGTGTGAAAATTAAGCTAAAACCTTAAAAATAACGAAAATCGGGGGTACCGTTATATGGGAGGCTTTATCGAACCGTGAACCTAGCTGTACTGACAAATTTCCGGGGAAACGTTTTGTAGCCTCAAAGAAGAATGAACACTAAATGCCAGCCATTTCAATAGAATAATGCGGCTAAAACCTTGAAAATACCGAAAATCGGGAGGTACCGTTCTGTAGGGGCTATACGAAGGCGTGGGCCTATATCGTCAAATTTCATACGGAACTTTTAATACCCCAAATGAGGCCCAAATACCAAATTTCTGCCATTTCGTTGGAATATTGAGACCACAACCTTCTAAATACAGGAAATAGGGAGGTACCGTTATGTGGGGTTATACTAAAACGTAAACCTATACCAACAATTCTGTTCCAGAATGTTAAATATTAACATGGAAGACTAAATACATAATTTCGGCCATTTCTGAGGAATATTGGGGCCACAACCTTCAAAACACCGAAAATCGGGAGATAAGTTCTATGAGGGCTATATGTAGGCGTGGACCTATACCGACAAATTTCGGTTTGAAAATGATGCTAAAACCTTTAAAAAACGAAAATCGGAAGGGACCTTTTATAAAGGGTATATGAAGACGTGGATCTATACCGAAAAATTTCGGGTGGAAAGACTTATACCTCCAAAGAAGATTAAATACAAAATTTTCCGTCGGATATATAGGCCATAACCTTCAAAATACCGAAAATCGAAAGATACCGTTCTTTGGGGACTGTATGATAAGGTTGACCCATACCAAAATTCTCTTTTGGAATGTTTTATATACCACGGATGACTTTTTAATGATGCTGAAGCCATCAAACTACCGAAAATTGGAAGGGACCGTTCTATGGACGCTATACGAAGACATGGACCTATACCGAAAAGTTTCTGGTGCAAAGTCTTGTACCTCCAACAAAGACTAAATACTAAATCTAAGCCATTTCCATGGGATATTAAGGCCATAACCTACAAAATACCAAAATACCAAAATACCAAATTAAGACTCGGACATATACTAATAATTCTCTACTGGAATATTTTATACCCCTATTGAAGACTAAATACCACATTTCATCCATTACGCTAAAGACGAGGCCTGTAGCGAAAAATGTCTGGTTTCCGTGGGATTTTGAGGCCGCAACCTTCACAATACCTAAAATCGGGAGGTACCGTTCTGTGGGGGGGCTATATAATGATGTGGACATATACTGATAATTCTATTCTGAAATCTTTTATACCACCACCGAAGACCAAACACTAAATTTCATGAATTTCGATTTGCACGGTGCGCCTTAACTAAATTTTAATGAAAGGTGCTTACACCTAGGATGTTTTTGCGGTTTCAGAAACTACCATGTTCATAGATGAGAAAAATCAAAAAACAAATAAATCGCCGGAGGGGGTTTCAAATAAATCGGTGTCAATGTTCACAGTTTTAGGGTGTGTTCACGATTTTGCTTGGAAACCGCAAGCCCTTTCGAAATGGGATTAGAGAAAATGTTGTAGCAGCGAAAATTCCCCAGAGGATTCGCCGTTATGATTTGTTCCTAGGTATTGCCATTTTTGAGATATAGAAGTTCAAATTGGGACAATGTACCGACTGTATGGCACCCTATAAAACAATGTCATGCAGGGTGTACCTTAACTAACTTTGAATGAAAACCGCTTACACCTAAAAATGTGAACGTTGACCGCGATTTATTTGAAAATCCCTCCGGCGATTTTTTTGTTTTTTTTTTTTCATCTATGAACATTGTATTTTCAGAAACCGCAAAAATTTCCCAGATGTAGGCACCTTACATTTAAATTTAGTTAAGGCGCACCGTGTTTGATAATGACACTGAAACCTTCAAAATTCCAAAAATCAGGAGGGACCGTTCTATGGGACTGTATACAGACGTGGACCGACGAACAAAATTCTTTTGGAAAATCGTATACCCCCAACGAATTCCAAATACAAAATCTTTTTATACCCTCCACCATAGTATTGAGGGTATATTAAGTTTGTTTTTCCGTTTGTAACGCATTAAAATACTCATTTCCGACCCTATAAAGTATATATATTCTTGATCAGGGTAAAATTCTGAATCGATCTGTGCACGTCCGTCCGTCCGTCCGTCTGTGGTAATCACTCTAGCATCCACAAAAATGGAGATAGGACGCTGAAATTTTGGGAAAATGCGTCTTTTGTTTGCAGGCAGGTCAAGTTCGATGATGGGCTATATCGGTCCACGTTTTGGTATAGCCCCCATATAACGGTACCTCCCGATTTACGGTATTTTGACGTTTTTAGCTACATTTTCAGACCGATTTAGCTATAATTTGACATTTAGGGTTCTTAAGTGTCAATAAACTTATATAAAAAATATTGTGGACATAGGTCCACGTTTTGGTATAGCCCCCACATAACGGTACCCCCGATTTACGGTATTTTGCCGTTTTTAGCTACATTTTCAGACCGATTTAGCTATAATTTGACATTTAGGGTTCTTAAGTGTCAATAAATTTATATAACAAAAGTTGTGGACATAGGTCCACGTTTTGGTATAGCCCCCATATAACGGTACCCCCCGATTTACGGTATTTTGACGTCTTTAGCTACATTTTCAGACCGATTTATCTATAATGTGGCATTTAGGGTTATTAAGTGTCAATAAACTTATATAACAAAAGTTGTGGACATAGGTCCACGTTTTGGTATAGCCCCCATATAACGGCACCCCCGATTTACGGTATTTTGACGTTTTTAGTTACATTTTCAGACCGATGTAGCTATAATTTGACATTTAGGGTTCTTAATTGTCAATAAACTTATATAACAAAAGTTGTGGACATAGGTCCACGTTTTGGTATAGCCCCCATATAACGGTACACCCCGATTTACGGTATTTTGACGCTTTTAGCTACATTTTCAGACCGATGTACCTATAATTTGACATTTAGGGTTCTTAAGTGTCAATAAACTTATATAACAAAAGTTGTGGACATAGGTCCACGTTTTGGTATAGCCCCATTTAACGGTACCCCCCGATTTACGGTATTTTGCCGTTTTTAGCTACATTTTCAGACCGATTTAGCTATAATTTGACATTTAGGGTTCTTAAGTGTCAATAAACGTTTATAACAAAATTTGTGGTCATAGGTCCACGTTTTGGTATAGCCCCCATATAACGGTACACCCCGATTTACGGTATTTTGACGTTTTTAGCTACATTTTCAGACCGATTTAGCTATAATTTGACATTTAGGGTTCTTAAGTGTCAATAAACTTATATGACAAAACTAGTGGACATAGATCAATGTTTTGGAATAGCCCCTATATAACGTTACCGCGCGATTTCAGGTATTTTGACGATTTAAGTCGCATTTCTAGACCGAATTAGCTAAAATTTGATATTTAGGGTTCTTAGTGACCAAAAAACTTATATTCGAACAAATTATGAACATAGGTACATGTTGTGGTATAGCCCCATATAACGGTACCTCCTGATTTTCGGTATTTTGAGATTTTTACCTACAAGTTTTAACCGAATTAGCTGTAATTTGAACATTTGACATTTGAAGTTCTTAGTGGTCACAACACCTCTCCATAAAAAATTGTCAACATAGGTCCATGTTCGGATATAGCTCCCATATAACGGTGCCTCCCAATTTTAAGTAATTGGCAATTTTAGCTAAAATTTTTAACCAAACTAACTGTACTTTGACATTTGAAGGTTGTAGTTGTCACCACACATCTGCATCAACAATTTTCAATTTAACGATACTTCCCGATTTTCGGTACTTTGAGGATTTTACTTAAAATGTTTAACCAAACGTAGGTCCATGTTTTGGTATAGCCCCAAAACAAACCTCCCGATTTTCTGTACCTTAGCTTTATTTTTTGGACGAACTTTCTGTAACTTGAAATTTAAAAGCCAACAAAAATTGTTCATTTAAGTTCATATTTTCGAATAGCCCACATACCTCCGAATTAGCTGTTAATGACATTTGAAGTTCCCACGTTAGGTACCGATTTTCGGTATTCTGAGGTTTCTAGCTACAATTTTTAAACGAATTAGGAGTTATTTGACATTAAAGGCTCCCATCAAAAACTGTCAACATAGGTCCATGTTTTATTATAACCCCTATATATCGGTACCTCCCAATTTCTAGCCCACCAAAATTAGTCAACATACATAGTTAGATATTGGCACCATAAAAAAGGGCCTACCGAATGAAACATTTTATGTACATTATCTGACATTTTAACGTACCCACTTAAAGTTGGGGACAGGAATGAAAACTTATTATTCCATTTCAGAATATTTTATGGTGGAGGGTATGAAAATTTCGGGCCGGCCGAACTTAACGCTTTTTTACTTGTTCAAATTGATATTGACTCCGAATCCTTCAAAATACCGAAACTCGGGAAACCGTTCTATGGATATATGAAGGCGTGGACATAAACCGACAAATTTGTGGGGGAACATTTTTAAGCACCATGGAAGACTTAATAAAAATGTCCGCCATTTCGGTTGGATATTGAGGTCACAACCTTCAAAATACCGAAAATCGGTAGGTACCCTTATATGGGGGCCATATGAAAATGTGGACCTACATATATTGATAATCGTCCTCTGTAATGTTTTATACCCCCGTCGAAGACTGCATACCTAATCTCATCCATTTCGGTTTGATAATGATGCTGAAACCTTCAAAATACCGAAAATTGGGAGGAACCGGTCTATGGGGCCTATATCACCTATATGGACCTACACCGACAAATTTCTGGTGAAAAGTTTTATACACCAAACAAAGACTAAAAACCAAATGTCAACCATTTCGATGCGACATTGAGGCCACAACCTTGAAAATACCGTAAAGAGGGAAGTGCCGTTCTGTGGGGACTATATCAAAATGAACGCATTATGACATGTGCTTTAGTACAGTACGCTTTTCCATAACACAAAAATACCAGTGAACAGATGCTAAAAGCCTTTAGAGAAAGTAGATACCCTGGGTCTTATTTAGGTGTGGGTGTACCAGCAAAAATAATTAAACACGATAAAAAATATTCTAAAATAACTTTACGTATTTTCTAATAACAATCTGTAATTTTATTAAATTACCTATCTTATCCTATGTTTGCGTATACTTTATGTTTATTTTTCTTTTTTATATTTTAAATTAATCTCAATGACTCACTCTTCTGCTGCTACGTGTAATTACTTCTTTTCGCCATCTATTCAAAGCTAAGATAGATATGAAAAATACGGCCTATTGCTATATAAAATAACTTCCATTATTTTGAATTTATTAATGCCAAGAATGTAATTACTCTTGGCTTATAGCCTGGAGCATGATTTATCGTAATAAGAGTTTATTTAAAAAATGTACGCAATATAAAATATGTACTTATTTTACTTTGAAGCTCATAAAATTGGCATCCCTCCAACCCACCTTCCGTTACAAGGATATGTACACATGTTTGGGTTGCACAATAACTTTTTCGTAAAAACACAATGTTTTTCATTCATCCTCTAAGGTGGAGAGAAAGATAACGGTGGAGATGGAGTTTCATTTAAATATTAGTTTGAAATCAAGAATGAAGAAAGTAAATTTAATGTTGAGACCTCCTGCTGTAGCTACAGGTTGTCTTGACAGCAAGGTAATAAAGTCTTGTCTCCTGCTATTTTTGTTATGGTCCATAAAGGCAGGTAAATGGAATATGAAAAAAGCTATACGCACAATACCTTTGTCTATGCGATTCATTCATAAGAAGAATTTATTTTTTCTTGTAATTTTTTTGGGAGAAGGAGGAGGAAAAATTATGGTCATATTTTTTCAAGCATTAAACAAAGTCAACGGCAACAGAAAAATATTAAAAATAAAGACTAATATGAATGCCGAGTTGTTTGAAAATCTCAAATGGTAACCAAGAATATACAGATTTTGTTTGCCAAATTGAATTTGTTTGTCTTTATTAAGATCAAGAACGAGAATTATTTCAATATTTATTTATTTTTATTTTTGTTTATGGAATGTCGGTTTGTTCCTCGTTTGATTTGAGCTCCATCATCCATGATTTTTACATTGGGAATGTACAGTGCCAGTGAAATTACCACACATGCGATTCGTTTCGTCTTTGTTCAAATGGTCCATTAGGCAAATTTTATTACCAGTACATGACACACAGAATTAGAATTGTTTTCGCTGGTCAAAAGTTTCTGACTTTCGTCTAGTTGTTGCTTTGGGATTTAAGGTCAAAGTTTAACTTTAGATTTTTTGATCAAAGCTGGGTGCAATTAAGAAAGAAACTTGGGCGATTATGTTAATTGAAATAGCTTCCCTAACCACCAATCGAATCGTTATTCCGGTTGGCTAAAGATCGGAGGGTGTACCTTAGGAAACATCCCAAGCAATTAAACACATACTGATTCAAAACACCAGCTACCAAATGATTAAGACTATAAAGGATAGCACTGTCACAAAGTAACTTCAAGGCCTCATTACAATTCCAGTATAGTCACAAATCAGGACTTCGCACGGTCAATGGTGCCGACTAATAATGAGGGGGAAATGCAATCAAGAGAGTCAAGAACAGATGCTGTGAGAACATATATATATAATTGTTCCACAAACATCCCTGAAGGGACAAGGGAGACTTCTCTCATATCAATGAGTGCACCCCGATTTATATTAGCTCAATGATATGGGACCTACTGTTTATCGCCGAGTACGAACGGCGTGTCTTAAGACACCACTTTGTAGAGAAGTTTTACATGGCTGAAATACTCAGGAAATGTCGCCAACATTACTGAGGGGTATTTTGCCACCGCTGAAAAATGTTTGATGTTGCCTGGCCGGGGAATCGAACCCACGACCTTCAGCGTACAAGGCGGGCGTGCATACCATTGCACCACGGTGAGAACATATAGCCCCATGAATTGTTGGCAAAACTTGCTGGCCTTGCTTGTGCCTATAAAGCAGGTGCCCAGTAAAGGCGTACAGTAAGAATGGGTTCCACCGCACCCCTGTGAACCCATCGTTTGAAATTATTCGGTAATAAAAGAAAGTTGTTGGCATGTTAACAACCAAAAACAGTAAGGAAAGGATCACAGTCGGGCGGAGCCGACTATATGATACCCTACACCATTGTGAATGTGAAATATATGTATGGGAAATATTTGAATATAAATCTGAACTGATTTCGATCTAATATGGTACACTTAATTCTAGACCAAATTCCATCAAAATTAGACAGATATAGCGTGTTCGGTGCAGCAAATACGTGAAGTCGTGTGAAATTATATATGGGAGCTATATCCAAATTTGAATCGATTTCGATATAATTCGGCACATATATTTCTGGACCGAATTCAGTCACATTTTCCAAATTTCATCAAAATCGGACGTATGTATATTGCGCGTTTGGTGCAGGAGATACGTGAAATCGGCCGAAAATATTTATGGGAGCTATTTCCAAATCTGAACCTATTTTCACCAAAGGCAAAAGCGTTCTTCCTTTGGAATCGGACAATAAATGCGACCTTTACGTTGCGAACGGACAGACGGACAGACATTCATAAATCGACTCAGAAAGTGATTCTATGTATGTATATGCCTAGAAGGAACAATGGCTCTATAACGTTTCCTTTTGTATGTTACATACAAATGCACAAGGACATAATACCCCTTACCACAGTGCACGGTGGATGCGCCCAACAACAAAAATCAAAAAATTCATGACATCGTTTTAAAAAATTAAAAATGCAAATCGCTTCAAACCATTCCAAATTTTTCGAAACTCAACTTATTTTTTCCATTTTTCGCGGTTCTTAAGGAGAAAAAGCCTCACAAACATGACTAATTTTGAAGAAAAAATTGTATTTAAAAGTGAGAAAAAACGGTTGTTTTCCAAGGGAATTTATGAAACAAAGGACTATTATTAACGCCTTAACTTAAGTTGAATCATTTAGTAAATTGCCTTAGCTTCGTTTTTCTAGTTATGAAAATTCCTCTAAATTGCAAGGGTTGCCATATATTTTGGTTAAAATATCGGTCAAAATGAAAACATTTAATATACATGTATGGATTTCCATAAAGTTGAAGTAACTTTCCAAAAATTGTGAATTTATACTTTTTGGAATATTTTTAAGTAATTTTATTATCTTTTCTTACATTTAGTTTCAATATAATGTTTATTGTACTATTAGCGATTTCTATGGTCATGGTAACTTAGAGCTGTAATGAAAACTCGCGAAAGAAAAAAAGATTTGGGGGTATTCACTTTAACAAATAACTTATTTTTATTTTTGGGACACCCTAGTGTTGGATCACGCTAAAAAGTGGAGATTTTCCCCGCACTGAGAACCAGAAATACAATATTACAAGTAATTCTACAGACAAATGTGGTTAAATCTTATAAAGTACCAAGAAAAGGATGGTAAACCTATATGGAGGCTGTGGTCAAAAGTGGACCGATATGGCATTTCTTATAAGATGGTGTTCTGAAGTCTGAGTTCATTATAAGAACATATTCGCTTAGAATATTTGGTTGACATCTGCCTAAATAAATCGATATAAAAATCATATAGAGAGTATACCAAATAATGGATCAATACTGGCAATTTTTTGCAGGGATGTTTACTATGCATTAAAAACTCTTGGTACCGGATAACAGCAAATTCTGTTAAAAATGTGTTGGTAACAGTAAAATATTTGAATTCAGAATAATTCATTACATGGCAACCACGCGAAATTTTGGACCTAGGACCCCAATATTTTACTTAGAGTGTTTTTAGGCCACTATGACCCATTGATAACAATTTCAGTTCGATATATTATTTGGAAGTATTTTTGTCACACCTTTCCATGTAAGTGCCACCACTGTGCAATGTGTGGTGTAGGTTATAATAAAGTAGTCGTTAAATTTTCATTCATATTTTTGCGATTTCATTTTACCGATTTTTTTCGGTAAGACAAAAAAAGAGTTAACGACTTCCATTACTGATCGTACTTTAGTAAAGATCGTGATACGCATGTTTCATGCGTCTCTCAATGTTAGAGAAAGGCACGAGTAAGCACCCCATAAACTTTTTACGGGTTTACTTGACTCAAAAAAAATGTTTTCTAGAAGGTACGACATGTCCTCGGAAGGATGACAATTCAGCATCAACGATGTAAAGGATGGATAAACTAAAAACATTGCAAGACGCTTTGTTATAAACCCGAAGTTGTCGTCGCACATAGCTGTAACGGTGTGCCACCAGCATTTTAATAGGCGCTCAAATTCAAAGATGGTAAAGCTCAAATAATGGCAGCATGACTTCAGCCCTCCTATTCAGTAACTCTTTAACAACTTTACTCATTGTTTATTTTACAAAAATTTTATTTGTTTGTTTTATTGTTGTTACAAAAACAAAAGAAATTTTTAACAATGTGGATAGTTGTTAAAATTTACAGAATAGGCCCAAAGAACGTGTTAGAAGAGTTTAACATGTGGGGATCAATAGTGCGATTCTTACCGATACACCAAGCGTGAATACTAACTAAATGACAGGAGTTTTAGTTTGTTCTAAGAGAAAGGTCAACCCACACCCAAGTTCAGCAGCATGTTCTGGATCGCGGTCTTCACGTTGTCATGGAAGATGAGCTGCTCTTCGGGTCGTCTAAATCATTAAACATCGAGTACATCTTTGTGCAGGATTTGATAATCAATTATTATAAAGACGACATGAAGTTTCTCTTCCGTCATATCACTGAGAGGTGTTACTTAAGTTTTGGCAGATCCCAAACATCTGCAATGCACCAATGCAATGGAACTATTCTAGCTCTTATTGCATTTACTCTGATACCTGAAACCCGGAAAAGGTGACGTAAAATCTGTTCATTCATTTCTTACTCATGGACTGATCATTGGTCACTTAGTCAATTGTTTGACGCTGAAGATTTTGAAGAACAATCTGTAGCTCTGAGTGACAACTCAAAAGCTTTCTAATATGAATCTTCAATCAGCTTTGCCCGAATCAACCAGTACTGTGATCGTGCGAACACTAATACAACTCCAGTCGCAAGGGCAACACCTCAGTGAGATTCCATAGGCTGGTCAAGTTTGAAAATGGACTATATCGGCCCACGTTTTGGTATATACCTCATACAGCGGTATCTTTCGACTTTCGACTTTTTGCAATTTGGCATTTGAGGCGTATAGTGGTCCCAACACATACATATCTACCAAAAATTGTCAACGTAGGTCCATGTTTTCGAATAGCCTCCATATAACAGTACTTCCTTATTTTCGGTATTTTGAGAGTTTTAGGTACATTTAGATATTAGATATTACTTGGTTTCCAGTTGTCAAAATACTTAACCTCCTAAAATTATGGACACAGGATATATCCCACATACATCTGAATAGGTTTGAACATTTTTCTTTTTATATGTTAAGGCCTCTTCGGCTGTGTTAGAAATACAGATCCATGCTATATAGTTTTTGACAGTCCTATATTATGCCAACATTCTCAAGAAAAATCGCACCGATGTTGCCATATTTTCGGAAAATATCCCTGTTATAATAAAAATGTACCAAGAAAGTGCTAAATTTGTTGGCTCATCTGAATAGGTTTGAATCAAATAAAATTGATAAAGGTACTACCTATGCAAATTGTGCCCAGTTTTTTGCTTTGATTTAGTAAAATGGAACATTCTGGGTTCAAATATCAACCTGGAAAACTTACCGGAACTTGCATATAAAATCAAGAAATATTAAAAAAACATTTTATAACCCAGCTGTAAATGACTTTTTGATTTCGTAAGACCCCCTTCTAAGCTTCGAAAATTGTTTGAGAGCTAATACCAAGCGTTAGCCATAATATTAAAATCGATAAACTACAAAGGTTATTCAATTTTTTTTGTGTTTTTGCTCAAGTTTCTTTATTTAACTATCCTGGCAGAATAAATTTGAGTATTATAATGCTCAGAACTCCACCACAGTTGACCACATGTATCATAAATATTCGAAAATTGGTCTGGAAGAATGTCTCTTCGACGACAAATAAACGAACCTCCCGATTATCGGAATTTTGAACTTTTTGCCAAATTTTCCAACCGATTTCGCGATAATTTTGGGTGTAAAAACATTTGATGCTAAAGATGTTATTGAAAAATAACTTCGGCCGGGCATATCGGCAAACAAAAAAACTGGGACACTTAAGAGAACCTGTAAGAACAATGGGATTAATCTAGACTATTTTGAAAACAAAAAATTTACATCTGCCCCAATAAAAAACGCAACCAATGTTCCACAATCCCATGGCAGCGCAAAGTGGTTCCGCTTGTATGAAAAGGAGTCCCAAAAATAGTTCTAAACGAGCCACCGCACACTGGTCCAAACCACTGATCTAGCGGCGCGAAAGTCAAAAAATCGAACTATAAAATTGCGAAATATTTTCCCTTGTATCGATTACAGACACTTTGCAGGCAAAGATTTTGTTGTTGTAAATATTCACTCTGTTATTCACTATGAAATACAAGGGTTTTGTTGCATAAGATTTTAAAAAAATTGTAGCAAAAAATTAACTTCATATTTGTTTAAATTTTAAATAAATTCGTAATGAAACTGGACAAGATTTATTTTTAATTAATAGCAGAGGGTATGATTTAAATTATAAAAATTAGTTTGGGGTCTGGAGGTACTTAATTATATAGCAATGAATATTCAAAAAATTAATTTTTTTAGTGTTTTTATGGGTTGTACGCGCATGTTCCATAGAGTGCATCTTGTAACCTTGGCCGAACTTGGGTTCGATTATTTTTTGGGGAATGAAATTGAACTCTCTGGATACGGAATAACCACATTAGGGCTGCAAATATTTGCAAGTCTTTTGATGACTGCACTGTTAAAATAAGGGATTTTGCATGAGATTTTGTATGAGAGCTAAATCAAAATATGGACATATCTTGAAAAATGTTTGCAAGGGGGAGTTCTACCCCCGGAGACACTATAATACCATATTATAGCTAAATATGTTATTTAATATGAGATAACAAGTAAAAATTCAACGAATCGGGGGTACCATAAAAGGGGCTACATCGAAACATAAATCCCTATTAAAAATGTTTTGTAAGAAGATTTTATAAGCAGTGAGAACACGGAATGCAAAATTACAGCCAAGTTGCTTTAAAAATGCAGTCATGATATTCAAAATACCTTAAATTGGGAGGTACGGTTACATAGGGGCTATATCAAAACGTGCACCTATGACCATAGTTTTTGGTGGACCACTAGGAACTCTAAGTACCAAATTACAGCTAATAAGCTACGAAATTGTGGCTTAATACCGAAAATCAGAAGGTACCGTTATATGGGGGCTATACCAAAACATTAGCCGATATTTGGCCCATTATTACCCACAGGTACAAGCTGAGTTTGTGCAAAATTTCAGTGACGTGTCTCAATTCGTTTGCAAGTTATTAATTTCGCGCCGCTAGATCAGTGGTTGTAGTTCCACATTTACGTATAGCCCCCATATAAAGGTACCGCCCGGTTTAGACATATGTATTTTCCAACCGATTTGGTTGAAATTTTGCATTTTGAGTTCTGAGTGACCAAAACACATCCTCGCAAAATATGTTCAAGATAGGTCCAAGTTTAGGTATAGCCCCCATATAAAGGTACCAGCCGATTTTCGGCATTTTGACGATTTTAGCCAAATTTTCCAACCGATTTAGTTGTAACTTTGCATTTTGAGTTCTTAGTGAACAAAATAACTGCTTGCAAAAAATGTTCAATATAGGTCTACGTTTAGGTATAGCCCCCAACTAAACGAATCTGCCGATTTTAGGAATTTTGAACTATTTTTGTTAAATTTTCCAATCGATTTAGCTGTAATTATGGATTTGAGTTCTCAATACCTAAAATACCTCCTTGTAAAAAGTGTTGAATATACTACATAGGTCCAAGTTTAGGTATAGCTCCCACATAAACGTACCTCCCGATTTTTGAAATATTGAAGATTTAACAAGCGTGGGGAATAACTTACCGGGTGGCAGATGGGGGCAGCTGGATTTTTGTTTACCGTAAACTATGGAGACACCCAATTACTCCCAACTATAGTAAAACTCAACATAAATTTATAATACTGATATCAAAAATACAAGAAAATGTCATTTAAACAGAATTTATTTTAACGAAATTAGAAAAATATTTGAAAACATTGTCAATGCCATCAACTATAAGTTTCATTCTGGAAATTTCCTTTATTCCTTATAATTTCACTCATAAACTGTGAATGTTTTGCGGATGTATTTTACGATTTTAAGGCATCACATACAAATTTCAACTTTTTCGACATAACTTGATATATTACCGTTTTAAATTGACAAAAATTGTACTGGATGTTAACAATTTGATGTGTTTAGATAATAGTTATTTCAGTTGCAATCAAATCTGTTGCCACAAATTCTTCGATTTTTGTCCACAAGCGGAACCACAGAGCAGCGGTTTACTTCGTACTGGATTGACCTGAAACTACGGCAGGGACGCGTTTCTTTGCAAAGACAGTATAGTGAGGGCGCCCAATGAGTTGTTTTTGCATTTGCTTCTCTCTCTCTCACTTAAAGTGTAAGTGAATGAAATCAAACAATAAACATCATGTGGTTGTTGTTTCCTTCACTCATACACACACATACCAAAGCATTGATGGAAATTCTTGGGCGACGCTGAACTACGGTGACATCAAAACTAAGTTTCTACGTAGGTTTCATGCTGCTACAAGAACAACAGAAAACAAAACAAAAAACAACAACAAAACAGAAATGGGAGATTTATTTATTATACTCATTATTAAGTAATGAAATTTTATGACGATTTTGAGCGATCTTTGCTAAGGTGAATTTTCATGAAAATTCTCTAAGTCCGCATTTTTGGTCCAATCGATGAACAAATTTTACCAGTCTATTTTTGTGGCGTAGGGGATGGTGACGTAGGGGATGGAAGATACCAAGCAACGGTCCTGACCGGTTTTAACATGGCAAAGCCCAGGATTTATCTTGGCCCCTCTTTCATCTCAAGTGGACACTGACCTCCCCGTGGTGTCACCTGGGGAACTGCCTTTAACACCCGTTAAAGGTAGTGAGCTAACATGTGCCGCGCGTTCACCCATAAGAAAGTTAAAAACTTGGGTTTGGGCGTCGGGTTAGTAACCCTCCCCTAGAAAAAACAGCCTACTATGAAAAAACGAAAGAAAAGAAAAACAAACCCCTCTAAAGTTGACGAACCCCGCAAACGTTTTAAGGACCATGATCTGCGAATCTGCACCTGGAATGTTCGCACTCTTTATAGAGAAGGTGCAGTCTTCGCATTGACAGACGTACTTGAAAAGTACAAGACCGATATTACTGCCATACAGGAAATACGATGGATTGGGAAAGGCGTCACAACAACACCTAAAGGTGACGCACTGTATTATAGCTGCCATGACGTAAAGCATGAGTTTGGTTGTGGATTCGTAGTTAGTCGGAGACTAAAACATCTGGTATCCAGCTTCACCCCAGTGAATGAAAGACTTGCTGCAATTGGAATAAAAGCTAACTTGTTCAACATCAGCTTTATTTGCGCTCATGCTCCCACTGAAGACAAGGGCAAACAGACCAAAGATATATTTTACGAGCGCTTAGAAGAAACATATGACCGTTGCCCTGCCCATGACATTAAAATCATTCTAGGCGATTTTAATGCCAAAATTGGAAAGGAGAATATCTTTGGCCCAACAGTCGGGAAATTCAGTCTCCACAGTGAAACATCTGACAATGGTATGAGGCTGATAGACTTTGCAGCTGCAAAAAACATGGTAGTTAGCAGTACCAGATTTAATCATCTCGATATTCATAAGGGCACCTGGCTGTCGCCAGATCAGAAAACAAGAAATCAAATTGATCATGTTGTGATAGATGGAAGACATTCATCGAGCGTGTTGGATGTACGATTGTTGCGAGGCGCAAACATTGATTCTGACCACTACCTTGTTGCAGCAAAGGTACGCACCCGCTTAAACGTAGCAAACAAAGTACGAACAGACACAACACGAAAGTTAGACATCGGTAAGCTGCAATCACAACAGATAGCCACAGCATATTCCACTCAACTAGCCCAATTGCTTAATCAAAGCACTCCTCATCCCGATAACATATCAGCGCAATGGCAAAGCATTGCCCACTCTATGCAAACAGCCGCAAAATCCATACTTGGATACCAGAGACCTCCACCAAGGAATCCATGGTATGATGAGGAGTGTCGTGCTGCCACCGAAGAGAAAAATGCGGCATATAAGGCTACTTTACAATCCGTAGCAACGCGTAGCGCACGAGAGAGATACAGGGAGAAAAGGAGAAACGTCTTTTCCGCAGGAAAAAGAGAGAGATGAAAAGCGGGAGTGTGAAAAAATCGAGATGTACAGGAGCCAGAATGAAGTCCGAAAATTCTACCAAAGAGTCAAGCATCAAACTGATGGCTTTGGTACAGGCACATCCTCCTGTAGAGACCAGCAAGGTAATTTGGTAACTGATACAGATAGTGTACTCAGGATATGGAAAGAACATTTTTCAAATCTGTTTGTATCCAATAGCAGCGAAGACGACGAAGATACCACAGTCCCAATCCCAGAAGATGGTATTGAATGTATACCGCCCAGCCAAGATGAGGTAAAGACAGCAATAAATCGGCTGAAGAATAATAAGGCAGCAGGGGCCGATGGCTTACCAGCCGAGCTGTTCAAAACCGGAGGCGACACGCTGATAAGGTGTATTCATCAGCTAGTTAGCACCATCTGGCAGAAAGAACGAGTACCCGACGATTGGAACCTGAGTATCCTGTGCCCCGTCCACAAGAAGGGAGATAAGACTGTATGCTCTAACTATAGGGGCATATGTCTACTCCCTATTGCCTACAAGATCGTGTCAGGGATATTGTGCGAACGACTAAAGCCTATGGTCAACGAGATAATTGGACAATACCAATGCGGCTTTAGACCTGGCAAGTCCACCATTGACCAGATATTTACCCTGCGGCAAATCCTGGAGAAGACCCAAGAGATGCAGATCGACACCTACCACCTTTTTGTCGATTATAAAGCAGCCTTCGACAGCCCGCTGCGTTCAAAGGTATTCCAAGCCATGTCTGAATTTGGTATTCCCGCAAAGCTCATCCGGCTTTGTAAAATGACTTTAACTGACACGAGGTCCTCAGTTAAAATAGGAAAGAACCTTTCCGAAGAGTTTGGTACCAAAAGAGGTTTCAGACAAGGAGACAGCCTTTCGTGTGACCTCTTTAACATCCTGCCAGAAAAGGTTATACGAGAGGCAAACGTCAAAAGAAGTGGCACAATCTACACCAATAGTCACATGTTACTTGCTTATGCTGATGATATAGACATCATGGGCCGATCAGTAAAAGAAGTAACTGATACCTTTATAAAGGTCGAAGGAGAATCTGCTAAAGTGGGTCTGGCGGTAAACGGTGAGAAGACCAAGTTGATGGTGTCGACGCGCAATGCGTCCATTGAGCTCGGACCGACTGTGGAAGTTGGTTCCTATAATATTGAGGTAGTAAAAGACTTCGTCTACCTCGGCACCTCCGTAAACACAAGAAACGACATCAGTTGTGAAATAAAAAGAAAAATTGTATTGGCCAACAGATGCTACTTTGGTTTAAGTAAGCAGTTTAAAAACAAAGCCACATCTCGTCAAACAAAAATAACGCTCTACAAAACACTGATACTACCCGTGCTGATGTATGGCTCCGAAGCCTGGGTACTTGCGCAAGCAGACATGGCAGTGCTTGGTGTGTTTGAGAGAAAAATTCTTCGAAAGATCTACGGACCAATCTGCGTTGACGGTGAATATCGACGTCGCATGAACCACGAGCTGTATCTGCTATACAACGACATCAATATAGTTAAACGTATCGAGATGCAGCGATTGCGTTGGCTAGGCCATATCACAAGAATGAGCGATGATGAACCCGCTAAAAAGGCGTATGAATACATGCCACATGGCGGTGCACGCAGAATTGGCAGGCCAAGGAATAGATGGCGCAAACAAGTGGATGATGAGATGAAAAGGCGCGGTATTCCAGAGTGCAAAGCAACAAATAGAGAGGAATGGAGATCTCTTCTTAGTTCGGCCTATAGAACAAATGTTCTGTAATGGGCCAGCTAAGTAAGTAAGTATTTTTGTGGCTTAAAAGCGAATCGTACAAGAAATTGCGAAATTTGGATCTATTTTAATATAACTTCTAACTGATTTTAGCTTTTTTGAGCTTTTTTGATCCGATTTTAAAAAAAATTTTGTAGGATTCGTTTTTTACCCAAAACAAAAAATTGCGAAATTCGGATCTATTTTAATATAACTTCAATATGCATATTAAGCTGATCAAAATCCGATCCGATTTTAAAAAAAATTTATAGGATTCGTTTTTTACACAAAACAATGAACTCCACCAATCTAATATTACAATATCTATTCAAATATTTCATTGACTTTTTCTAGAAAACAAATAGTCAAACAAAGTAAAAAAAAAACTTCAAACCCCATTACTTATTTGTTCCGGACAACAACCAGCCCTCCGAAACAATGACCAATTGAGATATGTATGTGAATATAAATCAACAAAATTCTATATTCCCAATTTAAAAATTGCAAATATTTATTGCAGTCGATGTGGGGATGTGGCTGCTGTGAACAAACAAAGCAGCTGCAAATGTATTTGCAATGAATCGTTCGTCATCAGGCAATTGACGGTTTTTGAAGTTGAAAGGTCATAACTAGAAACGACAATTCTAGCTACTAGATGCAGCTGCGGTTGAATGTCGAAAAGAGCAGCAACAATAACTAACAAAATAAATATTCTCATTTGTCGTTTGTTGGTAACTGCAGTCGGAAATGTGTGGAAGTAACCATCGAATGAAAATTCGAAACATTTTGTTTACATTTGATGGCGAATAAGGCTGACTAATTTCCAATATGACAATGAAATGAAAATACAAATGGTCATCATGTGACAGCAAAAAAATATTTATTGAGTGGCATTTCATTTGATTGAAATGAATAAATTTAACAGCCATTGAAAACGAAAACAAGTAAATAACGAAAAATAAAAAAAAACGCACAGAGAAGTTTTTCATGACCGAAAATGTGGAAATCATATTGTTGAGTTATTTAGTCAACGTTGAAAGAGTAACGTTATCTGATCTGAAGCCGGAACTCCCGACTTCTGTGTTCTCCAATAAACCCAAAGAAATCTAAAAAAACCATTCAGTATCTAATAGCCATTTTACTTATGGTCGAGACGCCCATGTCAGAAAAGTACATTTAGAGCTTTTAACTTCCGACTATTGTAACTCAGGGTTATGTCAAATAACTTTGTCATTCATTCAACGCAACTATCTATTGGTTTTATTCTAAATTGCGATCACTGTCTGACACTATTGTTAAAAAGTATGTCGCACAAACAAAACCAAACAAATCTATTGAAAAAATTGTTTGTAGACCATGACGACGCATATAAAGCTGCAACTCGTCATCAAATAGAACCGAAAACCAGCATGAGTGGAATGCATACGGAAGAAACATGCACACATTCATACATGTGTATGAGTGTATTTCCATTATACTGCAATATTGAGGGCAACGTGATAAAATGATTCATTCATTGTATGGCAGAATGAATGATGAATATGATTGAATGAAGAGAGTGGAAATGTGAATGGTTGAACAAAATCATTAAAAACGCTCAGTAAAAATTTTGCTGAGCTACAACTACAACTACTACTAAAACTGAAGCAAAAACCAGCAACACGATTACCTCCCCATTGGAGGATTGTAAATGTAATTCATGCTGTTTCCTATTCAACCTTAACAATTGATTACAACTCTTTACCAATGGCATTTGTACCACTCGAATGGTTGGAAATAAAACCAATACTGAGATATAAATTTAATGGCATTCAAATAAAACTTCACACTAGCAAATGATCATTGAAACCCTAGTGTTGAAGAGCTTGTTGATGATTACCATTATTACTGCTTTCGGGCTTAATATCGAATGTTACAATATGTTATTTTAGAATAAAACTTGTCAATTTTTAAAGTAGAGGTTTCACGAACAAAAATTTTATTACCGAAGAAAGAAGGGTTTTTACTAGGATATTTCCACACTTTTTAGACACCCTACCTTAGACATAATCTGAAATCATTTCCAACTGAGAATATGAAGTTTTGTATTCCTATACCTTGATTAGACCCTACCAAGCTCGTCTGGACACATTTTTTCAACACCCTTATAAGGAAAGATGAAAACAGAAGACATTAGAATAAATCAAAATTGTTTAAAAAAATTATTCATGAAAACCTTTTAAGAATAACATTTTTCAAAAAATGTTCCTCCTCAGCAAAAACAAGTAAGAAAGTATCAGTCAGCTGTGCTGACGGAGATATACCCTCCGTCACTGACAGAAAAAATCCAAACCAAACACAATATAATTATAAATATAAAATATGCTGATTTTGTTTCATGAGTTGGCTTTGAAATCTCAAGGTATCATAACGTGTGGCTATACCATATCATTGATATATACCAAAAATTTTTAGTAACCAAGCTTCTTCATAAAAGACTCGAAATACTAAACTACGTTAAACTAAGTTTGGAAGACATTTTTGAAAAAGTTTTACAGTTATCTTGCACAATAGCCATTTTAGTATGTGCTTTCAGGGTTTTGGAACTTTTGGGCCATTATCTCAGGAAGTAATGACTTACTCCGGAAAAAAATTTACCATTGAAAATGAGGCCGCTAGAACAACCTGCTTAAAATAGAATCAAAACGATGCGAGAGGAGCACTTAAACTTCGCTTTTCCGAATTTTGTGTGGGAGGTACCCGGACAATCTACTGAAAAAAATTTCAACACGAACCGAGATGTGCTCTTAAAATTCACTTCATCCGAATTTTGTGTGGGAGGTTCCCTTCAAGAGTTATCGTTAACACCATTTTACAGAAAAGAATTGAACTTTTGTTGGGGAGGTACCGGAAGGAGTGGACCGATATGGTCCATCTTCGAACTTAAACTAAGTTTGGACAAAATATTACGATACCCAAAATGTGGTTCGAATCGGTTGATCCGTTTGAGAGTTATCGTGCGCACCAGCCAGACAGACGGACAGACATGGCTAAATCGACTCCAAGTTGTCTGAAACTAATTTCGTCCAAACATACTTTGGGTCTAAAACCGTTATTTCGATGAAGCACATTTTTGGTCGTTTCAAAGAGAATATACCTTTTCTAAAGGGTATAAAAACGCAGAACCAAATATCGTGTTTTTATATGAAGGCGTGTACTTATAAAGACAATATTCATATGGAACGTTTAATACCCCAAATGAAGACTAAATATAAAATTTCAGCCATTTCGGTGGATTATTGTGGCCACCAGCTTCAAAATACCGAAAATCGGGTGGTACCGTTCTATGGGGGCTATATGAAGGCGTGGACCCATCAAAGAATATATACCTTTTCTAGCCTAAAGGCTGAGGGTATAAAAACGCGGAACCAAATATCGGGTTTTTATATGAAGGCGTGTACTTATAACGACAAAATTCATATGGAACGTTTAATACCCCAAATGAAGACTAAATATAAAATTTCAGCCATTTCGGTGGATTATTGTGGCTACCAGCTTCAAATTACCGAAAATCGGGTGGTACCGTTCTATGGGGGCTATATGAAGGCGTTGACCCATACCGACAAATTTATGGTGGTGGAAAGTACGAAATTTCAGCCATTTCGGTGTGATTATGAGGCTAAAACCTTTAAAATTCGGAAAATCGGGTGGTACCGTTCTACGGGTAGTACCGTTGTTTTTGCTTTGGTGTTTTGTATGCGGTAAGCGTCCAAACGCATGTGTTTCGTTCTTTATTGTTGTTGTTGCGATTTATTCTTCCACAAGCAGGCATTGTTTTCTGTAACTCACAGGTAACCAACATAGTAAGCGAAGAGAAAAAGAAAACAAGTAAGAATTCCGTTAAGTTCGAATTTCAAACGGGTTGAACTTTGTATACCCTCCACCATGAGTTGTATTGAGTATATCACTTTCTTTTAAACAAGGTTTAATACCAATGAGGTGTAGATGTTTTATACCCAATCACGATCGGCCGACTATTCTCTGCCGGAAAATTTTTTATTCCCAACGAAGACTAAATACCAAATCAGCCATTTCGGTAAAATAATGTGACTACCGAAAATCGGCAGTTACCGTTCTGTGGCGGCAACATCAAAACGTGGACCTATATCGACAAATCTCCGGTCGAAGAAGACTAAATACCAAAATTCATCCACTTCGGTGAGAAAATGTGGTTACTTCCTTCAACATACCGAAAGTCGGAAAGTACCGTTCTATGGGCACGGTGCGCGTTTACTAACTTTAACTGAAAGGTACTTGCATCTGGCAAGTTTTTGCGAATTCGGAAACAACAATGTTCATAGATGAAAAAAATGTCGACGGAGGGACTTTTAAATAAATCGCGGTCAAATTTCACATTTTTAGATTTTTTTAAGTTTTTACGATTTTGCTTAGATACCGCAAGTCCTATCAAAATGGGGCTTAATATAGCAGGGAAAATTCTCTACAAGATTGAACTTTATGATATTTTCGTAGCTCTTATCATTTTTGAGATATAGAAGTTCAAATTAGGGCAATGCACTGACTGTATCGTCATGTACGGTGCGCCTTAACTAACTTTAAATGAAAACCGCTTACACCTGAGAAGTTTTTGCGGTCTCTGAAACAGCAATGTTCATATTTGAGAAAAATCCAAAAACAAAACACATTCGCTGGTGGGATTTTTAAATTGTTGTAGCAGTGAAAATTCTCTACAATGTTTTCGATTGGACTTGCCGTTTCCAAGGCAAAATCGTGAAAACCTAAAGCAACCCTAAAAATGTGAGCTTTGACAGCGATTTATTAAAAAATCCCTCCTTCGATTTTTTCTTGTTTTTAATTTTTTCTTATCCATGAACATTGTAGTTTCAGAATAGGTAGAAACTCCCAGGCGTAGGCACCTTTCATTTAAAGTTAGTTAATGTGCACCGCGTGGGGGCTGTATGCAGTCATAGACCAATACCAGCATAACGAATACAAAAAACCGTATTTCAGACATTTCGGTGGAATCTACAGGCCACTAGCTTTAAAATACCGAAAATCGGGAGGTGTCGTTCTATGGGGGCTATATGAAGACGTGGACCTAAACCATTTGAAGTGGAAAGTTGTATACCCCCTACGCCATTTCGTTGTGATAGTGACTTAAAACCTTTAAAATACCGAAAACCTATATCTCAACGTGGACCTATATAGCTCATTTTCTATATCAAATTACAAAGCTCTATCTTAAAAATTGCGAGCCGTATCTTGATTTCAACAGACAGATGGACAGGCCGACATTTTAATATCTTTAATATCTTTAGATCAAGAATATATATGGTAAATTTCAAATTTCCTTTACAATTCCATAGAAAAAAAATTACAAATTTTTTTGGCAAGCACATCCGCCATTTTTGATACATTACTTACTTACTTAGCTGGCCCATTACAGAACATTTGTTCTATAGGCCGAACTAAGAAGAGATCTCCATTCCTCTCTATTTGTTGCTTACACCTTTTTGATACATGGGTTACGAAAACAATCGTGGTTTTAAATCTGTTCGCGTTCACAAAATTGGATGCTGCACCCAAAAGTTATGGGGGGTTTTACTCTCTTATAAAGAAAAAATATTTACAAATTCCTATTGTGTTGTAATAAGAACATGTATATATGAATCGTTAACAGCATTTGATATCTATCCGTAGATGCTAAAATAGTTGCTAAATTTATTTTTATTTTCGCGGAAAATCAAAAAATATTGAAGAAATCTTGGAGTAAATTTTATTTATTCTAACTCAGAGTCCATAAAAATCTCTAAAAAAATAATTTAAAAATACGTACAGAATCTAGACAAGGCGTAGAAAAATGTGAGATCAAAATTATAAAGATCGCGTTTATAACTTGCATATTACAGCAACAACAAAGAACGGAAACTTGTTGTTGGAAGTTATTTCAAAACAAGTAAAAAAGTGTCAGTCGGCTTTGCCGACAGATATATACCCTCAGCCAATGTGAAGCGAGACTTTCACCTCCGGACAGATCGAATGTATTTAAGGTCTCTTCCGAATTTTGTGGCCCTTTATGGACATTTGAACTTGCCGACAACAATGTGAATTAGAAATTAACTGCACTAAGACACAAATGTTGAACTTTTGTAGGGCAGGTACCCTTAGGGAGGACCGATATGGGACATTTTAGAAGTTAAACTAAATTTTGAAAAAATATTAGGAGATCTAAAGTTTGGACCAAATTGGTTGCCCCATTCAAGTGATATCGTCCTAGCATTTTAGTGACATTTTTTAAATATTGGGGAGAAGTACCGAAAATTGCGGACCGGTATTGCCCATGAAACTAAGTTTGGATATAATATGACCAAGACCAAATGTTGGACCAAATCAATTGAACAGTTCGAGAGTTATCGTGCTCTCCGACCGCCACATATAGTGATATAGGGGTTGACTTGCCCCTGAAAAAACTTTTAGCGTCGTAATGGAGGTAGCGAATGCAAATCGCTTCAAAAAAATCAAAGTGATTCGAGAGCAGGTCTTAAAGTGAACTTATCCGAAATTTTGTGTGAGAGGTACCAGAAGGAGTAGACAAATATAGTCCATATTCGAACCTGATCAATATCTAGTAGATAAATTAGGATGTGCAAAGTATGGATTACATCGGTCACTCCCTTCAAGAGTTATCGTGAGCAAAATTTTTCCGAACATTTTTGAACTTTTGTGGGGGAGGTACCTGAGGGAGTGGACCGATATAGCCCATCTTCGAATTAAAACTATGTTTTGATAAAATATTACGAAGGCCAATATTTGAACATAATCGACAGATCCGTTCGAGAGTTATCTTGCGCTCCAACCACTACACAACGTGTCATAAGGGCTTTTTGCATCTTTCCTGCCATTTTCTCAGGAAGTATGGACTTGCCCCTGATGAAACTTGTACCGTCGTATGGGGGGAAGTGAACGCAAGTCGTTGCAACAAAAATCAAAGCGATTCGAGAGCAGGTCCTAAACTGAACTTATCCGAAATTTTGTGTGGGAGGGACCCGAAGGAGTTGGTCGATTGAGTCCATATTGGAACCTCATCTAAGTAGCAATTTCACTATGTGCATAGTATGGACCATGTCGGTTACTCCCATCGAGAGTTATCGTGCGCACAAATTTTCCGACAATTTTTGAACATTTGTGGGGGAGGTACCTGAAGGAGTGGACCTATATGGCCCATCTTCGAACTTAAATCAAATCTGGACAAAATATTTCGATACCAAAAATTTGAACCGAATCGATTGATCCGTTCGAGAGTTATCGTGCGCACCAGCCAGCCAGACAGACAGACGGACGGACATTGCTAGATCTACTCAAAATTGTCTGAAACGGATATCGTACAAACATACTTGGGGTCTAAAGCCATTATTTCGATGAGGCACATTTTTGGTCGTATCAAAGTGTAAATACCCTCTTTAGCCTAAAGGGTTTTAATATATTTTTTGGTTAAATACGAAATATTTAAAAAAAAAATGTTGGGAGTTATTCTATTATTTCGCTAAATTTCCATACAAATCCTGAAGTAATTTGCCTAAACTTCTACAAGAAAAGTAATTAGTCATCGTGAAAGTATATTTGCTTTCTGTAATAAGCAATAGAAATAAGAAGTAGAGAGTAATATTCAAATTACAATCAAAGAAAAAACATAGAAATTAAAAACCGTATAATTCGCGAATTAGTTTAAATCGGTTGAGGTGCATGTGCTTTTCGGATACAGGGAGTCCAGTCTATCAATATGCATGGATTTTCCCATGTTTCATTCAGCGGCCAAAGTGTTCCATCAGTTGCATCTTACTATTCAAAAAACCTTCAAGTGGGCAAAAATTACGCGATGTGCATATGATTATAAGGTGCATCCGATTTCCATGGCCGCCTATTAAAAATACGTCAATCTAAATTATTTTAGACAGATTCGTCAAGAACTGCGGATTTGCCACCACATTATATTTTGGGATAAATAGGGATATTACTGCCGAATCTTTGTAATTTGTGACACACCTTTTTGGCAAATATTATAATCGCGTATAAAGGATTACATTTATGTAAAAATAATCAAAAACAAAATCGCGGTTCAATTCGCGGAATTGTCAAAATATATTTTTGCAGATTTTCCTACTTTCAAGGTATCGATATCTGGCGTTTTAGTGGACGGATTCGAACGCGGAAGAGCTTATTAGATCCGGCACGTAAAAAAACTAAAATCACGCGGGGTTCAGGGGTACCTGTACGACAGTTGTAAATTTTAAAGCCAAAAAATAGGTTTTTTCAGAAAATTTACGCACCAAATTTTCGCCTTTGGACTCCTATTACTAGGAAGCTGCACGGAGCACACTCATGAGATATACATCGAACGACGTGTAATCGCGAGTTCTACAATCCTATAAACTAGTTTGGATTATTATCTAGTTGCACCCTCTAATTATAAGAAAAATTCGAAAAGCACTGAAATCAAAACTTCAAAATGTCAGCATCGATTTTAGGGGGATGCAGTGTATATATCGAAAAGTCATACACTAGAACCATATTGCCCAAGGAGTACTCTTTAGTCCTTTTTTTGAGCACAGGTTTGAATTTTGCGTGGTTTGGCCACAAATCAAGAAAGAACACAAAAAAACTTGTTTACTTCAACACATTTTTCCCATTTTTTTATATTACCACCAACGCAGCTTCCACGAAAATTAATTGTTATGGTCCATATTATGAGATCGTGACTAAAACACTTCAATTAAAATAAATATATTCATATTTTATAAAATATATTAACAGTTCGCGACTTATTAAATGGTGAACCTCAACTTCAACGATTGTAAAACTTTTTTGAATATTACCATATCTTTATAGGGTCTCCGATGTGTTACAAACGGAATGACAATTTTAATTATACCCTCGATAGTATGGTGGAGTGTATAAAAATACATATTTATCATGTGGTTGTAACAACTAAAAACTATATTTTAAAATACATACATTACCCATTATGAAGACAATTTTTTGTTTGTTTGTATTTTTTTGCAAATAAACCTATGTAATTTTCTCTGGGAGTCACTGTATGTTTGTCACACGTGGTCATTTTAAGCCATCTTGTTGGCTTGTATCACCTGGTTAAATGGTTTACACACACAAAGCTTAATTACATATATTCTATTTAAAATTTGGTTTCAATCTGTGTTCGATATTTCAATATTTACCCTAATTAAACCGCATTCTTTACATAACTATCAAATGAAATGCATTAGCAAATACAAATAGCAGAATTATTCCGATTTTAGGAATGTGGTTACAACTGAACAAATGTTGAAACAAATAACACATTAGAGTTGTTATATAAACTACTCAAACAAATGCAATGTACATAGAAGTAGTTTCAAAATGCACTCAAACGAACATTGTTAAGTGAAATAATTAATAATGGTCTAAACAAATCAAATTTATGCTTGAGGAGGTGGCGCTTCTCTCGCAGACCATACGTTCATTGTGCTTGTTTACAAAAAGAAACTTGTGTAGAAATTTAATTTTACTTGTTTTTTTAAACATTTTTTACAACTTAAAGTCAAATGCCAGAAAGTCTGCTAAAACACGAGTATGTTTGTATGTTGATGAATAATTGTATCATGTCATTGCCAATTTCTAGCGCTCACCCAACAGCAAAGACAAGATTGTCATGAATGAGTTTAGTAACACGACAAGAAAATAATTAATGCGAAACTTTTTTCATAAGGAAAAAACTGTAAATTAAAATTAGGTTTATGATGTAACTGTACGCCATGTGACATGCGTGAGAAATTTGTTTGTGGGATTTGCAAAAAAAAACACCTTTCGCCATAAAAATAAAGACAAATGATATCATAATTCTTCTTCAAAGACAACGTTGATTTTTACTGTTAGATTTTGCTAAAAATTTAATTAATTTTATTTGCAGGAAGGACTTACCATATAAACCAATATCCAAACGTATTTATCATTCATAGACTCACCTAGAAAAAAAAAATAAATGAATGAATTAAGAATATGTTAACATTTTTGTTTTAACATTTATTATGTTTTCTTTAAAAAAGGAGAGTTGCTAATAGATTTATTTAGGTGCCGCCTAAGCCTAATGGATACGCCTTTCTAAAAACAACTTCCAAAGGCTACGCTTGTAAAAAAAATCAATTAAAAAAGAAAAAGTTCGAAAAAGCGATATATCTGATGAGTCTCTTCCAAAGGCGAAACATGTCACATAGTGTTGGTTCGAACATTCGGCTTTTCTTTTTCACTTGCAAAAATCATCGGTCATTAAGCTCGAATCCAACGAGAAATTAATCAAAAAAACACATTGATTTGTTCATATTTTTTAAACATTTAACACTTTCCAGGACAAGTGACAAAATTTGAAGAAGGAAATAACAATTAAAAAAGTGTCATTACAGATATATACCCTTAGCCAATGTGGAGTGAAACTTTCACCTACGCACACTGGTCGAAACCGTTGATCTAGCGGCGCGAAAATCAAAAAATCAAAGTATAAAATTGCAAAATGTTTTCGATTGTATAGATTACAGACACTGTGTTGACTAAAATTTTGTTTTCACTTTTTTGTTGTTGTAAATATTCACTCAGTTATTAACTGTCAAGTGCAAGAAATGTTGATGCATCAGATTTTAACAAAATTGTTGCTAAAATCCTAGATTCATATTTGTTTAATTGTTTAATAAATTCGTAATAAAACTAAAAAAGTTAATTTTTTATTGATAGGGGAGGGTGTAAGTTAAATTTAAATAAAAATGTTTGGGCCTGAAGTTACATAGTTATGTAGCAATAAATTTTAAAAAATTATGTTTTTAGTGCAATATACTTTTGTTGAATGGAGCGTAACTACCAAGGTCCACTGAGGTTCAGTCCAATTTTTTTACTAATTAAATTGGACTTCCTAGATTCCGAATAACCACAATTTAGCTGCAAATAGCTGCAAATCTTGCTAATAAATGGTCTTGAAAAATGATTTAAATCCTCAAAATACCCAAAATCTGTCGGTACTGTTATATGGGGGCTATATCAAAATGTAGACCTATGTTCAAAATTTTTGGTGTAAAAGATGTATAACGAACGAGAACCTCTTATGTAAAAATTCAGTTTATTTGGTCTGAAAATGTAGAGAAAATCCTAACAATACTGAATATTGGGAGGAACCGTTATATGGGGACAATATCAAAACTCAGACCTATGTCCACATTTTTTGGTGGAGCATTTTTGTGTCCACTGGGAACCCCAAATACCAAATTACACCTAATTTGGCCGGAAAATGTAGCTTTAAACCCCCAAAATACTGTAAATCGGGAGGTACCTTAAAAGCGGCCTATACCCAAACGTGGACCAATGTCCACAATTTTTGGTGGAAAGCTTTAGTGATCACTAGAAACCCTAAGTACCAAATTACAACTAATTTGGAAGGAAAGGGTGGCTTAAATCTTCAAAATACCGAATATCAGGAGGTACCGTTATATGGGGGCTATACCAAAATATTAGCCGATGTTGTTCATATTTAGTCCACTATTACCCACGGACACATACTACGTTTGTGCAAAATTTCAAAAACATATCTCTATTCGTTTGCAAGTTATTAATTTCGCGCCGCTAGATCAGTGATTTCGACCACTGTGCTACGGAAAGATCGAATGTATTTAAGGTCTCTTCAGAATTCTGTGGAACTTTTTGAACATTTGAACTTGCCGACAAAAATGTGGATTAGGAATTACTTGCACTAAGACACAAACGATGAACTTTTGTCGGGGAGGTACCCTTAGGGAGGACCGATATGGGCCATTTTAGAAGTTTGACCAAATCGGTTGAACAGTTCGAGAGTTATCGTGCTCTTCGACCGCCACATATGGTGACATAGGGGTTTTTTACACCTTTCGGCCCCTGAAAAAACTTTTACCGTCGTATGCAAATCGCTTCAACAAAAATCAAAGTGATTCGAAAGCAGGTCTTAAAGTGAACTTATCCAAAATTTTGTGTGAGAGATACCAGAAGGAGTGGACAAATATAGTCCATATTCGAACCTGATCTATATCTGGTAGATATATTAAGATGTGCAAAGTGTGGATTACATCGGTCACTCCCTTCAAGAGTTATCGTGCGCACAATTTTTCCGAACATTTTGGAACTTTTTTGGGGGAGGTACCTGAGGGGTGGACCGATATGGTTTATCTTCGAATTTAAACTATGTTTGGACAAAATATTACGAAGGCCACATTTTGTACAGAATCGGCAGATCCGTTCGAGATTTATCTTGCGCTCCAACCACTACACACGGTGTCATAGGGGTTGTTTGCACCTTTCAGGTTATTTTCTCAGGAAGTATAGACTTGCCCCTGATGAAACTTATACCGTCGTATGGGGGCAGTGAATACAAGTTATTTAACAAAAATCAAAGCGAATAGAGTTCAGGTCCTAATCTGAACTTATCCGAAATTTTGTGTGGGAGGTACCCGAAGGAGTGGACCGATTGAGTTCATATTTGAACCTCATCTAAGTCTGGTAGAAGTTTCAAGATGTGCAAAGTATGTATCAAATCGGTTACTTTCTTCAAGAGTTATCGTGCGCACAAATTTTCCGAACATTTTCGAACTTTTGTGGGGGAGGTAGCGGAAGGAGTGGACTGATATAACCCATCTTCGAACTTAAATTAAGTTTGGACAAAATATTACGAAACCCAAATATTGGACCGAAACGGTCGATCCGTTCGAGTGTTATCGTGCGCCCCAGCAAGACGGACATGGCTAAATCAACTCAAAATTGTCTGAAACGGATTTCGTCCAAACATACTTGGGGACTAAAACCATTGTTTCGATGAGGCACATTTTGCCCGTATGAAAAAATGTTTTACAATCGATGAATCCGAGTTTCACCCTCTCACAATTCGAGAACTGTTAACATATTCTATATAGTATGACTGAAATTTTTTAAAATAAAGTGTTTAAGGAGTGATCCCATAATGTCGACCATTAAAATTAATTTTCGTGGAATCTGTGTTGGCATCAATGTAGAAAAATGGGTCAAAATAGGTTGGGTTGGGTCAAAATGGGTTGGGTTTTAGCAGTTCAAATTAATTATTGTATGGGATGTTAGCGAAATAGTTGGAAAACTCCCAAATATTCTTTTAAGTTTTTCGAATCAAACCAAAAAATATATTTGCAACAATATTTTCCAAAAATAGGTTTTTCTTGTTTGTTTTTGCTATAATATGCAATTTAGGTACCCAACTCTAAAAATATGGTTTCATATTATTCTACGCATTGTAAAGATTCTGTATATATTTTTAATTTATTTTTTAGAGGTTTGTACGGACTCTGGGACAGGATAATTCGGATTTGATTCAAGGTTTTTTTTATTATTTGTTGATTTTTCACGAAAATAAAAATTAATTGAGTACATAGTAAAACATTCTACGAATAGATAAGGAATACTGTTAACAATTTATGCATAAATTTTCTCATAACAACAAATAAGACATTTTTAAATATTTTTTCTTTTTTGAGTATTAAAACCGCTATATCATTTGTGAACGCGAACAGATTTGAAACTAGAATTTTTTCCCTAACCTCTATACCCAAAATCGTAGATATGCTCACAAAATGTTTTTTTTTTTTTTGTTTTAATTTTTTTTAATGGAATTGCAAAGGAATTTTTGTTTTTACCATTTACCCTCGTTAGCATAAATGCTGAGGGTATAAAAATGTGAACTTTGACCGCGATTTATTTAAAAATCCCTTCGGTCATTTTTTCTTGTTTTTGGATTTTTTTCATCTATTGCTCTTTCAAAATCTACAAAAACTTCCCTGGTATAAGACATTTTCATTTAAAGTCATTTAAGGTGCACCGTACATGACATTGTTTTATAAGGAGGCAACATAGTCTGTGCATTATCCCAATTTGAACTTCTATATCTCAAAAATGATAGAACCTACGAAAATATCATAAAGGCCAATCTTGTAGAGAATTGTCACTGCTGTAATATTTTCTTTAGTCTTATTCCGATAGGAAAATCGTGAAAAGTGTCAACTTGAATCGCTAAAAATGTCAACTTGAATCGCGATTTATTTAAAAAGCGCTCCGGCGTTTTTGGTGTTTTGATTTTCTCATCTATGAGCATTGTAATTTCAGAATCCGCAAAAACTTCCCATGTGTAAGCACCATCCATTTAAAGTTGGTTCAAGAGCACCGTGACGTGCCCCAAAGTTTCCATAGTAATTTGTATGAGGCCAAAGCCCAATATTCACGTAATTGCTCTAAAGGCCTAAAAATTCTAAAGAAAATCTTACCAGTTACCCGAAGGCGTGAGTCGATATAGTTAATCTTCAAGCTTGTCCTATACATACATAGATATGTTCCCATACATAAAAATATATATAAAAAACTCAACGAAGTGCTTTGTTATGACGGACAAGCCAGTAGAGATGACAGCGGATGAGACCATATAGGTCAACTTTTGCGCCCACAGGCTTCAAGAAGTTTATGCTCGTGCTTAGACTTTGCTAAGTGCCAGGCTCTCTCATCCCTTCTTTGTGCTCACCAGCAAAGAAGAAATTCTGACAAATTTTTTCACCAAAACATGAAAAAAGAATCGCTATAAATTTTAATCTCCTAGGAGGTCACAGCCACATGACGAATCCTACCGCAACTGCGGAAAGCTCTACGTGTTCGGGAGAAAGCACTTCATATTTAGACAGTTTTTCAGAGACGTCTGATAAGAAGCAACGTTTATATTAAATTAACTACACCATTAGTTGGTCAAACCATCGACAAGCAAGGATCTGAAAAGGTCACACTAACACTAACGTTGACAATTTTACACATTTTTTGGGAGATACCAGAAGCATTTTAGTTGCTGGCAATATTATTTTTGATCTTTGGAACCAATATTTCAGAAAATATGAGATTCCCAAAGAAAACAATTATACTGTTTCAATTAGATCCACAAGGTCTTTTTACTGCAAATTTTTCAGAACGAGCCACAAAAAAGTTATTAAAGTGAATTGCAGAGAAATAGCTCCAAATTTTGAGGGAGAGGCACCCAAAAAAGTGGACCGATGGCCTTCCTCGAACTTGATCTAGTACATATTACGATGCGAAAAGTTTAGACAAACGGAGTGCCCGGTTGGAAAATCGTCGTGTATGGGGTTTTTACAACTTTCGGGCCAGTTTCTTAGGAATTATAGACTTGCCCCTGAAAAGCTTGTACCGTCGTAATAGTGTCCGCGAGGACAACATGTTCCAAAAAAAAAAAAAAAAGAAATCGATTGGTGTTTGTCCTATTCACCATACGTTGATTAGGATGGCTCTCACGGTAACAACCCGAGGAAGTACTGCAACGAAAGCGTGCCTCCTGATGTATATGGTCCACTGGAGGCATGAGGAGCCAATCTTTTGCTGTTCTCAGGACGCCATTCTAACAAGTTTGAATATCTTGCCATCGCGTTGAACTTACATTCGCGGACCAAACTAGGAACATGAGGACTTTGTTCCTGCATTTCAACTTCTCGCAGATAGATGTGAATGTGACCCCTATAATTTTGGGGTAGTTTGCGGTCGGAATTCTGCTACCATCGACCATGACATTCAACTCTGTTCTCCCCTGTTACGTCCATTTGGTGAACAGAACCGGATATTTGCATATTCCTCGCGTGGAAAAACTGGTAAGATCAGACAAATAGGAATACAGCCTTCCACAAATGACGTCTGAGAAGGTACCTGACGCACAGGTCGCACAATCATCCGCATACGTTATGATCTCAATGTCGTCTGGAGTAGCGGAACTACCCTGCACATTTTCCAGACTTCCAGGAAATGATGTTGGTGAACTTTAGTGATGTTGAGAACTTTAGTGAGATACTCGACTCCCGGCACATCCAGCTGTTTCAGTATTACCATGGAGATTCCATCACGCCCCAACGCTTTGGATGACTTAGCGTTCTTGATGACATCGCAATATCTTCCATTACAAATTGTGGTGGTTCATCCTCGGCAGGAAGAGATATAATGCGACATAGTACTCTTCTCTTCGGCATCTCACTCCTGGGATGCTCCACAAACTGTCGACTGAAATAACTTGCGCACCTCTTCAGATCACTAAGCGTAACGTCGCCAAGCGTGACTGAGGTCATGTCTTCCTTTTTTCTAGGGTTCGAGAGTGACTTTACCATTGCCCACAATTCACTTATTCCGGCTCCAATGTTGCAACTCTTCAGATGATTAACCATGCTTATGTTCACTGACCAACATGTTAACTTCCAATGTCAGCTCCCTGACTCTGGGGTTACTGGGTTTGGCACGATGAAGCTTATCACGCTCATTTGCTAAACCCGTCGCCTCTGCCAGGAAGTTTGGTCTGACTTCGGGTATTCGACCAACAGTTATATGGAGAGCGGCTGCAGCAGTGATGATTTCTCCGAGCGTCATTTCTGCTACCCGAACATCAGAAGGCTTGGGCAGTTCTCTAATGTGGTGATTTGTGAACACTCTGAAACTCAGAAAATAAGCTTTCCCTTGATTGATGAAAGTGCGGCGTTCAGATGTTATGAAATCGGGCGGTCTGGTGATGGAGACAATTATGGAGAGATGGTCTGATCAAAGAGAAACGACGGGTTGAAGGAGAGAAAAAATCAAGATTAGAAAAGAATTTAAGTTATTAAAGGAGGCATTGGTTATACCACGTGCTGGGGCAGCTTCCTCTCTTCTGAGCCATTTCAGGACCTTGACAAAAAGAAGTAGGCCACTCGGTTCGGTTTCGCAGAAGGCCGTGAAAGATTGGATCGTGCGTTCAGTCATATCACGAAGTCGTTTTTGCATTAGCATTGGGCAGCGACACAGCAGATTCTTAATTATCTCTGTTTCCTCCTCATTCTCGCACAACCTACAACCATTTGCCAGACATATAACTGATATTGCAGTGGCCCGTTATTAATAGAGTTGTGCCAAAGGAACTATATGGAACTATCTAGTTCACTTCGCAGTTCCAATGGCCCACATTTTTTCTTTGAACAAACTGCGTATACTTAATATCACACGTTACTCATATGTTTTGGAACTAGTACAAGGAACTAGATTACCCAACTCTAGTTATTATGCCTACCGCTCATTTCAAGTCGGACTTCCTAATGTAGAAGTTCGGTTAGTTCGGCTTATGGAACAAAACGTTCTGTTTAGAGAAAAGGAGGTTTTCTATGGATGAACTCATTGCCCGAACCATGAAGTCAATGTCGCCGGGATAATACTGAACTACAAAGAGTGCCCAATATTATTCTCTTGGTTTTACTATGCATCTCCTCAGTTTCGCATTTGTCAATGAATTGCTTCATTGATTTTTCCATTTCTTTGTGCTCCTATTCCCTAATAAGTTTTCAAAATTTATTTCCATTCGATTGTTTCAATCACTTTCATTAAATTATCTTTATCGCCATCAATTGATTTGTGTGTGGTGTGTGTTTTTATTCCTCTCCGACTAAGATTCCGTAAAACTCTATTAAAACTTTTGTATTGGATTTTGGTGATTTGTCTGCACTTTGAACTTTTTATTGCACCGTTCGTTCGTTGTCGTTAAGTGCTGACAATTTGTAATTTTCTGCTAACATCCGTTTTTTCTCTTATCACATCCATAGTAATCGGTATTGATTTTTATGAACAAATAGCACGTCTCTATTTTGTGGCAACGTGGAATTGCCTTTTAATTGAATTTTGTGCCGGGGAAAAAATTCCCCTCCACACGTTGTGTCGCACTTCTATGTTCGTCATATTAATTGCTTGCATTTCTGCAGTTGCCACTTAGATGAAGCCACACACTCAAAACCATGGTAGCTGTCACAACATCTTAAAGAGATTCCATATAAAATGTCGTGCGACGCTCTTGTTTGGAAACTTTTCCTTTAAAAATTTAGTTTTTTTTTTTTGCTGCTTCGACTTTTCACATTTCTTGTACAAATTTGTACAGTGTACCACTTTCGGAGCATGTCTGTGTGGTATTCTTGGGATTAGCTAAGATTTTCCTTAGACAATGTACCGGATTTATTTTGAAAAAGAGGCATGTATGATGATTGGCGCAAACCTTGGGAATAATAATGTGAGGATAATGATTTTGGGAAAGTATATTTGATAGCAAAGAGGTTACAATTTCTGTTCCTCCCTCGTAAACCTCCAAAACGTTGCTTACCTAACAACCTAATGGTTAATTTATTGCCCTTTTTCCGGCGAACATGTTTAGGCCCTTATGACCTTGCAGCATAGATTTATGGTGAAATATATATATATATTCCTTAAGTGGTGTAATCACGCTCCGGCAATTAAATATCAACTGGATTTTTATGGCTTTTAATTTTTTTGTGTTACAATTTTAAGATTCGCATGGCATGGATAAAAACTATAATAAAAGCGAAGATAGAGAGAAGAATTTATTTTTAAAAGTTCTATGGTAGTAAATATTTGAATTACAAAGAAGTATTAAATAGCTAGTTGCTAACTTTCAGTGGTGGACATCTCGACGAGCGTGAAACAAACTTCAATGTAATTTGGTCTTTATGATTTTGAGAGAAGGGAAACTTAACATGGAGTCTTCGGCAGTAAAATCAAATACTGATTTATTGTTCGGCGTGACCCAGAAAAATTATAAAACATTCGTTCCTTTTCCTTCTGTTATATTCATAGAAAACTAGACCTTTATTCATGTCATTGTTATTTACAGAATTAAAATATATATTTAAACATAAATACAACATAATTTCAATTATTTACGGATATAGAAAGGATACAAATAACATACTTTTATATTTAGTTTCCATTGAAGTAAAGAATATTTGCTCATTAAACAAATAAATACTAGAGAAAACTACAATAGTATTGAGTTGCTATGCAAACTAATGCTAACCGACTTGCTAAGAATCATCCTCTCCTTTCATCCTGCTGCTCATCGTCGTTCCACCACGAACAGAAAATGCAATTAAATAAATACAGGCAACACAAAGTGGAAACTTTTAAATTCACTTAAATGATGCAATAGTAAATTCTTTCCACTGGGCATAATTCAAATTGTTTTGTATAAATTAACCAATTGAATAAATTAGACAGTTATATTATAAATTAACAACACTGTGCAACAAAATGGAGGTGAAAGTCTGGGGCATGGAAAATTCCTCTTGGGGAAGAAAGGCCTTGGTGAGTATATTAAGAACCCCGAAGGACAGATCCGCCCGCCGTGAGTCGAACTTCCGTGTTATGGCGTGATGAAGTTTTTGCTAGAGACCCTGTAAGCCACTTGAAGGGGTCTTTTAGGTATAGAATACCACCTGAAAGGGACTTCTATATATAGAAGACCACGTGAAGGGGTCTTCTAGGTATAGAATACCACTTGAAGGGGTCTCCTAGGTACAGAAGACCATTTGAAAGGGGCTTCCAGGTACAGAAAGGGGCTTCCAGGTACAGGAGACCACCTGAAAGGGACTTCTAGGTATAGATGACCACGTAAAAAGGTCTTCTAGGTATAGAAGACCGCGTGAAGGGGTATAGAAGACCACGTGAATGGGTCTTACAGGTATAGAATACCACTTGAAGGGGTCTCCTAGGTACTCCAAGTATAGAAAACCACTTGAAGAAGTCTTCTAGGTACAGAAGACAACATGAAGGGGCCTTCAAGGTATAGAAGATCACTTGAAGGGGTCTTCTAGGTATAGCAGACCAATTGAAGGGATCTTCAAGGTATAAAATACCATTCGATGGGGCCTTCTAGGTATAGAAGGCCACTTGAAGGGGCTTTCCAAGTATAGAATACAACTTCAAGGGGCCTTCTAGATATAAAAACCACTTGAAGGCGTCTTCCACCTATAAAAGACAAATTGAAGGGGTCTTCTAGGCATACAAGATCACTTGAAGCGTTCTTCTTGTATAGAAGATCACTTAAACCGATCTTCTAGGTATAGAAGACCACTTGAATGGGTCTTCTAGGCATGCAAGATCACTTAAAGGGATCTTCTAGATATAAAAGGTCACTTGAAGGGGTATTATGGGTACAGAATACCAGTTAAAAGGGTACTCTAGGTATAGAAGATCACATGAATTGTCTTCTAGGTATATAGAAGACCACGTGAAGGGGTCTTACAGGTATAGAATACCACTTGAAGGGATCTCCAAGGTACAGAAGACCACATGAAGGGGTCTTCTAGGTATAGAAGACCACGTGAAGGGGACTTCTAGGTATATAAGACCACGTGAAAAGATCTTCTAGATACAGAAGACTACCTGAAAGGGACTTCTAGGAAAGGAAAATCACGTGAAGGGTCTTACTGGTATAGAAGACCACTAGAAAGGGGCTTCTAGGTACAGAAGACCACTTGAAAGGGTCTTCTAGGTACAGATGACCACCTGAAGGGTCTAGGTACATAAGGCCACTTAAAAGGGTCTTATAGGTACAGAAGATCATCTCAAAGGGGCTTCTAGGTATAGAAGACCACGTGAAGGGGTCCTCTAGGTATAAAACACCACTTGAAGGGCCTAGAAGATCCCTGAAGATCAATTAAAAATATCTTTTAGGTTCTAGGTACAGAAGATCACTTGAATGGGTCTTCTAAGAATAGAAGACCACGTGAAGGGGTCTTCTAGGATTAGAAGGCCACGTAAAGGGGTCTCCTAGGTATAAAAGACCACTTGAAGGGGTCTTCTACGTATAAAAGACCACTTGAAGGGGTCTCCTAGATATAAAAACCACTTAAAGGGGTCTTCTAGCATAGAAGATCACTTGAAAGGGTGTTATAGGTACAGAAGACCACTTGAAAGGCCCTTATAGCTATAGAAGACCACTTAAAAGGGTCTTCCAGCTCTAGAAGACCACTTTGAAGGGTCCTCTAGAAATGGATTACCACTTGACAGGATATTCTAGGTATAGAAGACCACTTGAAGAGGTCTTCTAAACCCCACTTGAAGGCGTCTTCCATGTATGGAAACCCACTTAAAGGGGTCTTCTAGCATAGAAAATCACTTGAAGGGGTTTTCTAGTATAGAATATCACTTGAAGTGCCTTCTAGGTATAGAAGACACCTTGGCTGGGTGTTCTAGGTATAGAAGACCACTCCTAGGTAAAGAATATCACCTTAAATGGTATAGAAGACCGCTTAAGGGGGTCTTCTAGGCATAAAATATCAATTGAAGGTGTTTTTTGAGTGTAGTAGACCACTTGAATAGGTCTTCTATGTATAGAAAGCGCTCTGTAGTAATCCTTTGGAGATATAAGGCCACTTGAAGGGGTATTCTAGGTATTTATTACCATTTGAAAACGTCTTCTGGGTATAGAAGGATTCATCTATAGAAAACCTATTGAAGGGGTCGCCTTGGTATAGAAGACCACTTGAAGAGATCTTCTACGTATAGAAAGGTAGTTGAGTGGGTATTATCTGTATTATCCGAGTGGGTATTATCTTTATAGAAGCATTTCAGGTATAGAAAACCACTTGAAAGGGTCTTCTAGGTACAGAAGACCACTTGATCAGCGATCAGCGATCAGCGCCAAAACGGCCTAACCCACAAATCAAACTGACTATAAACTTCTAACCGGAACCTTTTGAAATAAAAACTTAAAAACTTCATATTGCATTGTATAACACTAGGTTACACTACCTGCTAAGACAATGAAATTTGTAGTTTTTTTTTGTATTTATTTTAAAAGGTTCCGGATAGATTTTTATAGTCAGTTTGATTTTTTTGAACACGTGTGTTAGGCCGTTTTGGCCCCATGGCATGCTACAATAGGCCATATGTAAGATTTAACAGCAACGTATGTGTCTCCATTATACAATGCTACACTCTGAGAGGAAGATGCTGAGACTTCAATGAAATACGAGCTTTGTAACTAATTGATTGCAATACTGCGAAAAAGCCTATAATCGGGACATGAGGTCTTTAAAATTCAATAAAACCGGGAATAAGTGTATTATGTAAATAATCGGTAATCTTTTCTTCTGCCAAAGCGCAATAATTACCAGGAGAAGACGGCATACCCTTCGAACTGCATCAACAAATCGAACTCTTTATTTAGTTCACACACCTACCTAATTAATCCTATCCATTCCCATTAGGATCATTTAATATTTAAGTAAAACGTTTAATGCAATAGCAATTTATTTTTAAAATTTTGTATAAAGGACTCATGGACCAAGAAAGCAGCAACCACTTAAGTCCCCTATTTCATTTTATGCTTTTAATGGTTGTTGTTTTTTTTTCTCCATTAAGTTTGCAATGAAAAGCAATTTCCAACAAAGTAGTTTTGTTTCCCGTTTAATCATAATTTATATCTTCATTGCAATCTCCTGTGTTATGCCTTAACCCTGCAGAGGAAATGTAAGAGCATAGAATGCAGTACAACATTGCACACGTGTTTGTATACCCTCGTTACGTTTTTTTTTTTTTTTTCAATATGCCACTAGAAAGGGGTCATTTTTTACGGGTCATTTTGCAAAGCATTCGATTCTGCTGCTACCATGGAAACATTAAACAATTTCCTTTTAGTGCTTCATTGCTTCATATTTATTCCCATTTATATTTTATTTTGCCAAGTTTGTAGTTGCCCTAAAACTTAATCATGATACAGAATGACCCCACCCTCACCATACCTTATACGGCACACAAACATCGTCGGCCACATTCATGCTACGTAAAGAGAATTAATTTGCTCTGTACATGTGTATAGTCGTGCTGCCAGCATAAAGCATAACGAAAGATACGCAGACATACATACATACATACGTATGTACGTATTCCAATGTTAACAGACTCATTGTGCATTTCCATTTCATTAGATAGAGAAAAAATATAAAAATTATACTTTATAGCAAGTCAAGTCGGATAATGCATAGCCTCAGATAACTATAGTCGCTCCAGAATACCTTTATAATCTTCATTGCTTCTATACGTTAAAAAATCATATTCATAGTTTTAATGCAGCTACAAAGCAAAGGTCGTGATTGGCTTTAACATGACAACGTATTGAACTCACGTTGGACCCACTACCATATCGGTTGGACACAGATATCCCGGTAGTGTTACTAAACTGTCATAAGTTTATAGAGCAACTAGGCAGAATGTGACCAAGAGAGTCATGCTTATGAGAACCTAAAAACTGAGAGATGAACGGGCACCGATGCAATCATCTCCCATCCAAGTTGCAGACGGCATCACGATGGTCACGGTGAAAATTGTAGAGGAAATTACTAAGCAAAACCATCGAAAGCACTTGGTCCCGAAAGCACATGTCGCCCCTTAGAAATCAAGAGTCCAAAAATGAAATTAGGAGCTGAAATCTATATAAGGTATACACTTTATTGTCCTGTATGTTTCTATCCCAATCTATACCTCAATTCCGCCGCACCCGTTCTAACATAATTTGCAAGCGACACACAATGGAAAGGATTTGTCAAAATGACGAACGCGAACCGTCTACATGATACTTCAGTGACGGATTCTTCGACACCGAATTGACCCGAAACCACACCGGCCGACGGTAGTGTTGGCAACAGTATATCCCGGAATTCCTGCTGCGGATTCTTTTGATCCGTACCAGGACGTGGATGCATAACTTCTGCAATGTAATTGGAATGGGTTCCGAGGTAAGATCGAGAAAATAGTGGATTTTATGAGTCGGAAGAATATTATGGTCGGGGCGGTGCAGGAAGGATCGCACCAGAAGTGGAGGTGGGGATTAGCTTTCCTTAAGTCTGTTCAACACAGACCTAACTGGCTTGAGCTAGCTCGAATGACCCGTACATGGAATGTATGGGCGGAGCAGACAGGTGTCGAACTGCAGAAGTAGAGACGCTTATAGCTGTACTCCAGGCTATCTGTTCCACACTAGTCCGATTTTGGAAAGCCATAAGCTATTGGTCTTAGAGGACTTTAATGTTTATTATGAGTAGGGGCATTCGGTCCACGGAAACGACCAGAGGGGTTAGTGTTGGATGAGCATATTGATAGCTCAAGGTTTGGTCGGTCATTGAGCACGACCTTGCCAGAATTAGCGGAGAGTGCCATAGTCCGCAAGACATAACCACCAAATCACTTGGCCCACAAATGACTTCACCTAACAACCCGTCATTTCTCTTGGATCAGATCATCTCCGCATAATTATCTCCATCAGCATACAGCCCGATTTCATCACCTATGAACGCCGCACTTTCATCAATCATGGGAATATTAATTTTCGGAGTTCCAGAGACTTCACTAACTGGAACTTAATAGGTTTGTCGGTGAGCATAAGCGGAGCAAATGGTTAAATCATTTAAAGAATTTCTACATTGAATCCGTAATTAATGAATTGTGAGCAACGGTTATGTCACTCCCGAAGAAAGTAGATAGGATCTTAGTCGACGTAACGCTGACTGATCCGAAGAGCTGTGCAAGTTATTTTAATTTAAAAATTTTCGAGCAAACCGGGAGTGGCAGTGCGAAGGGGAGTATCTTGCTATCTATCTACTATATTCGTGTTATATTTCTTCCTGCCGAAGAAAAACCTCCACAATTTACAACGGATGATGTTGCAAATGCGGTTAGGAACGTTAAATCATCCAAAGTATCTCAATGGTAATGCTGAAAAAGATGGATGAGACGGGAGTTGAGAATCTCATCAAAATTCTCAAACTGTCGCACACATTGTGTACAAAGTGGTCCCGCTTCTGAAGCCAGGCAAGACCCATTTCGCTTTTGTCGCTCGGGATTTCCTTTATATCTGCTGGATGAGCCGGAAGTTGAATTTAGACTTCGGTGAGATACAGTTCTTAACCTGTCGGTAGCCGCCCACATTGTGCCCGAAGTCTGGAAAATGCGCACGCAAGGATTTCGCTTTTGTCGCCCGTAGCATAGACTCTTGAAGCTTTTCTTCTCCCCAGCGTCAGAAATAACTATCCAGTTACCGATCATCAGCATGGACTCCGTAAGCAGCACATTGCCGTCAGCTCCACACCTTTAGTATTAACCAGAGCAAGTAGTAAAATACGACAGTGTTGGTGGCGATCGACTTACCAAAATGCCTTTGATACTGGCAAGCACTCCCCGCTGTTTGAGGACATCGAGCAGCCAACCCTCCGGCCAAGTTTGAAAAGTTAGACGCCAGTCGTATTTGGAATTCAGGAACAAGAAGCCCAAGCTCCGTTAATTAAAATGGGGAGTTCCTAAGGGTGTAGTGATATCATCTACCTCCGGTAGGCACTGGGATCGTCACATATGCAGATGATTGCACGATTTTGGCATCAGGTATCTTCCCTAACGTAATTTGTGAAAGGCTGAACTCCGATTTGATTGATCTCACCACCTTTTTCCACACAAGGAATATGAAGAATGTATTCGCCACTTTATCTATGGCCACTCTGTTCATCACATGGACTGTGAAGATGAGCACAATGTCGAATGTTCGGGTCGATGGCAACAAAATTCCAAGCACTAACTATCCTAACTATCGTCGTTCGAGAAGATAAGGTGTAGGAACGGAAGAACTTGGCGTACAGAGAAAGTAACCTTGTTGAAAACATATACCGCAATATGTCGGTCTGTGGTAAACTATGCAGTTCCAATGTGGTTCGGGAAGATAAGTTCAACGAGATGGAATACTACTAAAATCTGTCAAAACGCTGTCCTGAGAACTGCAACAGGGTGACTCCTCATGTCATCATTGGGCCATCTACATGAACAGGCAAAGATCCTTCCAGTACAGCAACACAATGACATGCTCTCGTTACAGAACTTGCTCGGGTGTTATGAGAGCCATCCTAATCATCATATGGTGGACAGGAACCCCCTATTTTTGGAAACGGTCGCTCGCCTTCTTTCTTTCTCCTAAAAATCTCCTAAACCTTTAATAATGACTCGTTTTTTGTAGAAACCTATTTTACTTATGTGTCGCAAAAGTTATGACGAACCCTACATACCAAACCCAGAGAAAAAAAGAACTCGAAACGTTTGCCAATAAACCAAGCGAAAAAAAACACCACAAGCGAACCCTATTAATAACAGGAAATGTTTTACAACAACAATAGAACCCCATAGAAATTCGCACTACTCCGAGCTACACTTTAACTTGAAATATAAACCAAACAGAAGAAAAAACTCGGAATAACACCATGGACGAATGAATGGGCAGAGCTGAGCCACAATGCCATGTTTGGGATATTTATTACTCTAAGCTGAGCAATTGGAAACAAACAGAATGTGGCCAAGCATAACCAAACGACATCATCATCATCTCTATCCATATAATGGCAACTGCTGCTTGTGCCACTGTGGCCAGCAGAAAAATGTGGCAGCTGCCGCTGATAGAATGGCGAACGGGCGTGCGCGCATATCTAACTTTGTTTTGGTGTGGCAAACCAGGCAGGCACTCCAGCTGACTGGTTGTGGCAGACACGCACGCACGTTTCAGCAATTTGCCACAGAGCGAGAAATTCATTGCTGACAGAACTTGAAATTTCCCTGCACAAAATGAAACCAATTTCACCAACCGCTATTCTTTTTGTTAAAGCTACCAATCAATTGGTTCGCCACCACTCGCTGTAGATAATTGGACCTCTGGTCTTACACGTTGTGGGTGAGTCACTTTTGAAAATTATTTTCCCTATAAGTTTCACTAAATTATAGAATTTTTCATTGTTCCCTTACCATTGTTGTTCATGGCACACCTGGATAGATAATTTTCTTTTGTGTGGCTGATTGTTGCTTGGCGGTAATCAATGACTCATCATTTGCATACCACTCAGTCACACAGAGGATTGCGGCCCAAGCCCCCAACAGAAAAGGTGTTAAATTTTCAAATCCTCATATTTGCCAAAGAAATATCTTTTTGGTTTGGTTCACACGGTTTCGATGATGCCAAAACAAAATCCTAATCTATGATTGTGGCTTTCTTTCAATGAAGTTCGTTGTGGCAGTCTAAAGGTAGAAGAAAAAGGAAATATTGCTGATGATTATTTGTGTCTGCAATGCCAGACAAAGCAGAAAATATTGTATGACCCAAATTGCTTATATTCTAAAAGGTTTTGATGCATAGCCCAACGGTATGGGAGGACGTTTGAAGTCAATGGCAAGATAAATGATGATAAATTTACTTTGTTTTTAAAAAGCTTTAAATTTTGATAAATGTTTTAAGTAAAACAAGTAAAAAGTCGTTAAGTTCGAACTTTTTATACCCTCCACAATAACATGGTCTTAACTAAAATAAAATAATTAGTTTCTTTTTACAATTTTTCGATCACGGATACGCCAAATGACTAAATTATCTAATCTAATTTAAACAAGTAAAAAAGCGTAATACCCCGGTTACACTTAACTAAAATGTCAATTCCATAGCGCAAATGTCAAATAAATCCTCATAAAGTGGGTTAACCCGGCAAACAGCTCTAGTGTAACGGTGCTATTAAGTTCGGCCAGGCCGAAATTCTTATACCCTACACCATAAAATATTCTGAACTAAAACGGAATAATAATTTTCTATCCTGTCCACAACTTGATACCTAAATAAGGCAAAAAATGCATATAGACATGTCTTTAATCGGTTGGCAACCTTATATGGGGATAAATCAAAGTGTGGTGGAGCAGTTTTGTGACCACTGGGAACCTCAAATGTCGAATTGCAAACACTTCGGTCAATAATTTTAGCTAAAATCCTCAAAATGACGAAAATCGGGAGGTACCGTTATATGGGGTCTATATCAAAACAAGGACGCATATTGTCGATTTTTGGTAGAGAAGTTTCGTTGCCACTGAGACCCTCAAATGTTAAATAACAGCTAGTTCGGTTAAAAATTGTAGCTAGAATCCTCAAAATACCGAAAATCGGGAGGTACCGTGATATGGGGGCTATACCATAACATGGACCTATGTTGACGATTTTTGGTGGAGCAGTTTTGTGGCCACTGAGGAGCTCAAATGTCAAACTACAGCTAGTTCGGTTAAAAATTTTAGCTAAAACCCTCAAAATACCGACAATCGGGAGGTACCGTTATATGAGAGCTATACCAAAACATGGTCCTATATTGACGATTTTTGGTGGAGAAGTTTCGTAACCACTGATAACCTCAAATGGCAAATTACAGCTACTTCGGTTAAAAAGTGTAGCTAAAATTCTCAAAATACCGAAAATCGGGAGGTTCCGTTGTATGGGGACCATACCAAAACATGCACCAATGTTTATAATTTTTTGACCTATATGCATAGATCTCAGAATTTTACCCTAATCAAGAATATATATACTTTATAGGGTCGCAAATGATTATTTCAATGCGTTACAAATGGAAAAACAATCTTAATATACCCTTAATACTATAGTGGAGGGTAAAAAAGGATTTCCAAGCAAAAAATTGGTAGCCACCACAAAAGCCGAATAACCAACCCGTCTACATTACCAGCAGATAAAATAATAAGTAGTGGGTTTACAAATCTACAAAGCAACATAACTTATTTTACTCGTTACAACGTAACGAGGCACAGAGATAACAAACCCGACGGCTGTGAATTTGATATTCAAAGTCGGAAACAAGGAATTGAATAAAGTTTCTTTATGCTGTTGGCCTCCCTGCAGACAAGGCCAGGATGATGTCAGTCGCATACAGTAGCTGCAAGCCTCCATCAGTCGCTAACGAAGATATTATAGAGCATGGGACCCAGGAGAGATCCCTGGGGTACCCCTACTTTAACTGGTCGTTAATTTTAAAGCGAATATCCAACTTTGAACTTAAAGCTCATTCCGCTGAGAAAGCTTGCTACCAACATGCATATTTAAGCGTCAAAACCAAAACATCGCCCCTAAAAAGGCAAAAACTTGAAAATAAAAATTCAGCTGATCCCGGCTGGGATTTGAACCTGGGTCATAGCCAACCAACAGAAAATGTTGCTGACGTCCTAAAGTTCTGAATCACAATTCACTTAAAATAAAAACTTTCGATATGAAAGATATACTACAATCTACGATGGAAAAAAACTATCGGTGGTAATATGATGTAATATTGAAGAATTGACTTCTAGAAAGGAAGGGTGACAACTGACTCGTCTCTTGAAATAAAAATCTTCAAAAAATAAAATTTACAAATGCAAATTTGCCATATTGTACGTATAAATATGGTATCCAAATAACGAAAATTGTCTAGCGACAACAATATCTAATATGCCACTGCGATTGTTCCACGCATCCTATTAAATCCACTCACAACGTAGGATAAGCAGACTGAAAGGGCATGAAATCTTGAGTGGCCATTCCCGAACCCAAATTGACAGTCTTTGAGGATTCTCTTGTCTTCGACAATAGCCCCAGATATTTCAAAATGAAGGACTCATATAGTTTGCCAAAGGCAGAAAGCATCGATATCGACCGATTACATCCACACTTATCGGGCCGAGAGACACTTTTGAGGATGGGTACTACCATAGCCTTTTTCCAAGCATTTGGAAAATACCCCAGATTCAGACACTGTCAACCAGCTTGTTTGATACCATTACCTTATATATTTGCAATGGTGGAACAAAAAAACCAAAAAAAATCAAAAATAGGGTTTCTAAATTTTCAAAAATAGATTGTGCCGGCAAAAAAAACTCATTTTCGCGTTTTTTAAGGAGACTCCCATTATTTTTAATTATATACTTTAGGAGGGTTGGCGTTTTTTATTTAGGATGATGACCTCTATTTTGTTTTTCAAAATAATCAGGCTTAATCCCATAGTCGTTTTTATAATATTTTATTAAAACAACTTTAATTTATTAGTGGGAAAAATTGGCGATGTTTACCAAGGGGTAAGGCAGGGAAGACTATAGTTTCAGATCTCGACACAGATCTTGGAAGTTATCAGTTTCCTTGTTGATTGTTTTTCTACAAGAAACTTTTTATACCCAAGTGTCAATTACTCGTTCAAATAGATACGTATCTAAAGAAACACTCTGATCGAGAATTTCATTGGCACGACCTAAACTCGACCAACCGCACTTGTAAACAAACCCAAATTAAAACAACGACTATGGGATTAAGCCTGACTATATTGCATAGTTTCGTGGTAAATGGCTACCTGCGAAACCCTTTTTTTTTGTAAAAGCGTTTTGCGATGCCAACGATAGCTCGAAAACAAGTAAAGCTGAAAACACATCCCACGTTTGGGTAAAGTTTTGTGTTGGGCGTTGAGAAAAACAACAACAACAACAGGGCGAGGCAGACACCAAAGTCCAGCGTTGATATGTTTGCCGGCATATATTTCAAATGAATTTGAATTTGTCAGCATCATGCCGAACAGTGTAAAAACGGTCAAAACGACACAAAACTTTACCCAAACGTTGGATGTGTTTTCAGCTTAACAAAGGCGTTAAGTTCGGCCAGGCCGAACTTTTTACACCCTCCACCACGATTTTATTGTAGTAAAATGGAACAATAAGTTTCCTTTCGTTTATGAAGAAGACTAAATACCAAATTTCAGCAAAGTCGGTAAAACAATGTGACTAACCTTCAAAGTACCGAAATTCAGGAGGTACCGTTCCACGGGGGCTATGTCAAAACGTCGATCTATACCTACAAATTTCTGGCGGAAAGTTTGTAGACTCAAAGAAGACTAAACACCAAATTTCCGATATTTCGGTAAAACCTTCAAAATACCGAAAATCAAGAGGTACGCTTCTGTGGGGGATATATGTAGGAACTCGCGGACCTGTATATTTATAACCACATGGAAGATCGACTAACAAATTTCAGTCTTTCGGTGGGATATTGACGTCACAACCTTCAGAATTTCGAAAATCGGTAGGTACCGTTCTATGGGTGCTATATCGAAACGTGGACCTATACCGACGAATTTCAGTCAGAAAGGCTTTTACCTCCAACAAAGACTAAATACCAAATTTCAGCCACATCCTTCATAATACCGAAAATCGGGAGGTACCGTTCTATGGGAGAGATATATGAAGGCGTTGACCTATACCGACAAATTCCATATGGAGCGTTTAATACCCCAAATGAAGATCAAATTTCAGCCATTTCGGTGGAATATTGAAGCCACAACCTTCAAAATACCGGAAATTGGAAGGTATCATTCTATGGGGGCTATATGAAGGCGTGCACCTATACTGACAAATTTCATTTGGAATGTTTAGTACCCCAAATGGAGACCAAATACCAATTTTCACCCATTTCGATGGAATATTGAGGCCACAACCTTCAAAATACCGGAAAAAGGGAGGTCCCATTCTATGGGAGCTATACGAAGGCCAGTACCGACCAGTTTCTGGGGGAAAGTTTAATATCCCCAACGAAGACAACATACCAAATTTCAGCCGTTTCCGTGGAATATTTAGATCACAACCTTCAAAATACCGGAAATAGGGAGCTACCGTTCTATGAATTTCAATCAGAAAGGCTTTTACCTCCAACAAAGACTAAATACCAAATTTCAGTTCAGCCATTTCGGTGGGTCGCTGTGGCCACATCCTTCACAATACCGAAAATCTGCAGGTACCGTCCTATAGGGCCTATATGAAGGCGTTTACCTATACCGACAAATTCCATACGGAACGTTTAATACCCCAAATGAATACCAAAATTTCAGCCATTTCGATGTGATAATGAGGCTAAAACCTTCAAGATACCGAAAATCGGGAGGTATTGTTCAATGGGGGCAATATGAAGATGTAGACCTATACCGACAAATTTCATATGGAACGTTTAATACCCCAAATGAAGAGCAAATACCAAATTTCAGCCATTTAGTTGAAATATTGAGGCCACAACCTTCAAAACACCGGAAATAGGGAGGTACCGTTCTATGGGGGCTATACTAAGGCGTTGACCTGTACCCACAAGTTTATGGAGGAAAGTTTTATATCCCCAACGAAGACTACGTACCAAATTTCAGCCATTTCTGAGGAATATTGAGACGACAACCTTCAAAATACCGGAAATAGGGAGGTAACGTTCTATGGGGGATATACAGGGGCGTGGACCTGTACCGACAAGTTTCTGGGGGAAAAGTTTTATACCCCCAGCGAAGACTAAATACCAAATTTCAGCAAATTCTGATGAATATTGAGACCACAACCTTCAAACACTGAAAAACGGGAGGTATGTTCTCTGGGGGCTATATGAAGGCATGGACCTATACCGACAAATTTCATACAGAACGTTTAATACCTCAAACGAAGACTAAATACCAAATGCCAGTCATTTTATTGGTATATTGAGGTTAAAACCTTGAAAATACCGAAAATATAAAGTAGTGTTCTGTGGGAGGTACATCAAAACGTGGACCGATACCGAAAATTTTCAGGTCAAAAGTATTATAACCCCAACGAAGACTTAATACCAAATTTCAGCCCTTTCGGAGGGATATTTACGTCACAACCTTAAAAATACCGAAAATCGGGATGTACCGTTCGATGGGGGTATATTGAAACGTGGACCGATACCGAAAAATTTCTGGGAGAACGTTTTGTAGACCCGCACAAGATAAAATACCAAATTTCAGCCACTTCGGTGTGATAATGAGGCTAAAACCTTCAAAATACAAAAATTGGGAGGCACCGTTCAGTGGTGGGTACATCAAAACGTAAACCGATACCGACAAATTTCGGGGGGAAATTTTTATAGACCCATAAAAGACTAAATACCAAATTTTAGCCATTTCGGGGTAATAATGAGGCTAAAACCTTCAAAATATCGAAAATCGGGATGTACCGTTCTGTGGAGGATATATCAAAACGTGAACCTCTACCGAAAAATTTCTGTGGGAAAATTTTGTAGCCCAAAGGAGGACTAAATACCAAATATCAGCCATTTTGGTAGGATAATATAGCTTAAATCTTCAAGATACCGAAAATCGGAAGATACCGTCCTATGGGGGAAATATCAAAACGTGGACCTATATAAACATTTTTTGGTAGAAATATTTCTTAGCTTCGCGAAAACCAAAATACCAAATTACAACCGATTCGGAGATCAAAAGGGACTAAAACATTCCAAATATCCGTAAGTATGCGGGGCATTATATGGGGGCTATACCAAAACGTGGACCTATATAAACAATTTTTCTTAAAAATATTTTTTAGCCTCTGTAGACCAAAAATACCAAATTACAACCAATTCGGTTGTCAAATGGGACAAATATCTTAAAAATATCTTAAAACGTCGACGCGTCACGTGTCACTTTGTATGGGGGCTATACCAAAACGTGGGCCTACAAAGCCCGTTTTCAATACCATAAGTCCTACGTACATACAACATATTTTACAAAAATTTCATCAACCTACTTCAATCCGTTCGGACGCTAGAGTGATTTCCACTTAGGGACAGACGGACGGGCATGGCTATATCGATGTAGAATTGCACGCTGATCAAGAACATACATATATAGTTTTTAGGGTCTAAAATTATTATTTCGAGTAGTTACAAACGGAATTACATAGTATGCTGGAGGGTTTTAAAAAATGAAGGGAAGGAAGAGAGAATTTCCACAATTGGCCAACAAAATCGCCAACTATGCTGAAAACCGCCTACAAAGCCCGTTTTCAATACCATAAGTCCTACGTACATACAACATATTTTACAAAAATTTCATCAACCTACTTCAATCCGTTCGGACGCTAGAGTGATTTCCACTTAGGGACAGACGGACGGGCATGGCTATATCGATGTAGAATTGCACGCTGATCAAGAACATACATATATAGTTTTTAGGGTCTAAAATTATTATTTCGAGTAGTTACAAACGGAATTACATAGTATGCTGGAGGGTTTTAAAAAATGAAGGGAAGGAAGAGAGAATTTCCACAATTGGCCAACAAAATCGCCAACTATGCTGAAAACCGCCATATCTCCAAGTCAAAAATAAAGTCTCCAAACGTATTGAAAAATCGCCATATCTGACAGCCCTGCTCAAAGCCCCTGTGACTAGCTCCCTGTAATAGTAGACCTGACATTCTCACAACAAACTGAAGTACTTCAGTGTACAGTCGTACAAAGTGATTGAGAACTACTACGCACTTTTTATCCAGGAGATTAATCAAATTGCATTGTAACGCACCATTCCCATATGAGTGCATGATCACCCAAATAGAATATCAGCTAAATGACAGACGTTGTAGATTGACTGCAGCAAATTTAGCTATAACCTGGGCTTAGTGGTTTTTTGTTTCATTATTTTAAAGTAAGCTTAAGCTTAATCACAGATTTGTTGTTTTCAAATTTTAAAAATAAGTTTCTAAAGTGGTTGTAGTTAAAATTGATTTACTTTAGGGAAGGTTTTTTGTTTTTTATTGGAAAAGTGTGAATTTTGTGAATATTCTACCGTTCCATATGCCTAAAACCTTCTAAAAAAGATAAAGCCTCATTGAAAAAATTCTATACTCAACATTTTTGATATGTCGATATGTGTCGAAAGCAAAAAAGGAAAGAAATCTCCAACTCTTTTAAACAGAAAAATATATTTGTATATGCGACCATGTAACCTTATTTATTCAAACGTGTGAATAAATGCTATTATATATGTTTGTGTGCGTCTTATTTGTGTGGCTGTGGTTTCATCTACTGCGCATTTTTATGTTCTATGAATTTACATTTTTATGGGAGAAATGTTTTTTTCTGCTTTTTTGTTCAAACCAAGTTCACAAATCCTGATACCCAAAGAGTACACCCCTTTATTCACGCCCCATTCATTCACTCTGTCAATTCTACATTCAAATTTTCAAATAAAAGAAAGAAACTTTATAAACATTTCATTTTTTTATGTTGATCCGTTTATTTCATCCATAGAATATTATGTACTTTGTTGTATGCAAATGTATTTTGTGTGAGCAGGTCATAAAACAATAATGATGTTCATCATATCATTTGAACATCATCATCATCATCGGCATGAATGTTACCTTTCCTGAACAGTAGGAAAAGGTATTGAGATGTAGATTTCAACAAAGTAAATGAGAATTATTTGTGTGTGTAAGGACGTGCATTTGTTTTTATCGCTTTAAAAGTGAGTGCGAAAGCAACAAAAACTTTATGATATTTTTACTGGTTGCATGTTGGAAATCGGATATTTTAGAATAGTTATTTTTTATGCGTTTTTGAGTAGTTTCTTCGTTATTTTTATGTTTCGAAATATTACCAGATTTGTATGATAAAGTATTAAATTAAAAAGTATATATTTTATATTATTCTGTTGCAGGTTAAGCGAGTGGAATAGATAAGGGCAACTTAGGAAAGGGAACAGGTCCATAAAATCCCACGGCAACCGGTTATATGCACCGGATTGACATGGCGGAATCTTTGATCAGGGGCCGTCACCTCAACAATTATGTGTTGTGTCTAGGCGTTAGTACGCATTTGGAGGGCAATAGCCTCATGGTGCTAGAGGACTTCAATGATCATCATGAGCGTTGGCATTCTGACCTAGGCAATGAAAGCTCCAAATTTTTCACGAAGAGTGAAGACGAGAATAAAGAAGATTACCACAGCTCACCAGACATCACCATTGTGACACGCGGTGTTATAACAACGTGTCCGGGCACCACGTCATTTCCTTTGGCTTGGAGCACCTTCCTACCTGCGTATCCGTTAACAGACCACCCGAATTTACAACCTCTGACCGCCGTACGTTTTTGAATCAAGGAGAGGCTTCAGAGGGCCGTCCATTTCCTCAGATCCTTGGGTAACTGAGCAAATTTTCTGCGACATCATCACAGCTGCAGTCGCTCGCTATATACCTGCTGGTCGAATATCCCAAATCAGGCTAAATTTCCCATCTGAGGCAACGGAACTAGCAAATGAGCGTGATGATTTCCGTCGTTCGAACCCTGAAGACCCAAGAATTAGGGATTACATTCCCGAAGTCAACAGGCTAGTAGACGAACATAAGCGGTAAAAGTGGCTAGACCACCTGAAGCATTGCAACATTGATGTATGATTAAGTAAATTGTGGACAACGGTTAAATCACTCACGAATCCGGGAAAGAAGAATCATAGAACGGCTGGTTAATTCAACAGCTTGACAGTGACAGATGCGAAGAAGTACGCGTGTTATTTTAATAAGGCTGAAATAAGGCTGCCCCGCAACATATTGTTAGATGGTGTCCTGATTCCGACTACTTATGAACCAATGATATTGGTGGTAACGTTCTAATGGTCGACGCAAGCCACAGCTATTTGCGACAAGATCGGAAGTAGGAACAAGTTTCGCAAGTCGCTGTTCGGCAGCATTTGGAGTGCTGACAACGAAACCGTATTGACCTCTTATAAAACAATAGGGCGGTCTGTAGTAAGCTATGCGGCGCAGTGTGGTATGCAAATTTAAGCGCTGTGTAGTGCAAGACTGCTCTAAACTTACATGTTCATATTGCCTAAATAGGTCAGAAAATGTACCTAAAAATGCATTCAATCGGGCGGCACACAGTGGTTCAGAAATCGATTTTCGTGGCCAAAACCCCCATTTTTTGTCACCGATTGTTAATTTCTATATGGGATTCGATAGTAAGCATATTGAAACAAAGGAATGCAACAAATTAGATCAAAATATTGGAAGGTGTGCGCGTGTCGTGCTCCTAAAGATGAATAATGTTTCCCAATTTTGGAAAATACGTAATTTTTGCAAATTTCTGGAGAAAGAAACAGCTATTTCTTAGAAACTATAACAGATATCGTATTCATTGCTTTTTTGTTATGTAGGTAGGATTGTTGCCTTTAAGAGTCGTTTTAACAAATTATCGTAGCGTTTACACGAAGTGAACTATTTTATTTTTCCTCAGGTACTAAATTCTAGTAAAATTCCAAGTTTAGTGGACTAGAACTTTTAGAGAACAGCTTGGAACAAAGTTCCGTTTTCAGAGATTAATGCCCGAGAGTGTCCTCTTTCAGCCCATATATACTTGTGTACCCATCCCGTTCCGCTCTTTTAAAACTTTGTTAAATTTTTTGAAATTACATGGGTAAAAATGTGTGTTTTTCCATAACGTTTCCCATATAAATTACAGCTTTTTCACACAAATGTACATTTTTTTCAATACATGAGTCTTTAAAAAGGTTAGAAGAGTTTTATGAAAACCCAAAGAGTATTTTTTTCAAATTTGGAAACAAAATTAAATTTTTTGAAAAAAAAATGTAACAAATTTAGAAAAAAAAGCCAAAAAAATTTTTTTAATTTTTTGTATTTTTATGGTTTATTTATTGGGGTTTGAGCTTTTTTTTAATAATTAGAACATATGAAAAACTCAAAAACATTCATATTTTGATGCAAAATATAAAAAAGACTCAAATTTGTAACTTTGGCCTTGAATTCCTCTGCAACTGCTAGTCCGAATTCTGTGCCTTTTAATGAGTCGGAAAGCTGAAAGTGTTATCTGTCAAATTATGAGAATATCTCTATCCGTTCAAAAGTTTCAGAGTTTTGACCAGGATAAAACGATTCTGAACCACTGTGTGGCACCTTTATATGGGGCCTATATCCAAGTGTGGACCTATGTTGACAATTTTGGTGTAGAAGTTGTTTTGATCACTGGGAATCTCAAATGTCAAATAACAGGTAGTTCTGTCAAAAATATAGTTAAAGTCGTCGACACACTATACCAGAACATAGACCCATGTATGTATTAAGGTGTCCAAAAAACCAGTTTTTCCAAACAAATGTGTGAAAAAAATTCGATCTTGTTTTTCAAAATAGTAAGGCTTAATCCCATAGTCGTTTTAATAAAATATTAAAACAACTTTAATTTATTAGTGGGAAAAAATTGGCGATGTTTACCAAGGGGTAAGGCAGGGAATACTATAGTTTCAGATCTCGCCACAGATCTTAATCAGTTCCCTTATTTCTTGTTTTCTAACAAGAAACTTTTTATACCCAAGTGTCAATTGCTAGCTCAAATAGATACGTGCGCAAAGAAACACTCTGATCGAGAATTTCTTTGGCACTACCTAAACTCTAGCAACTTCACTTGCAAACAAAACCAAATCTTTCTCACTGCTATGCGTTCGTCGATTCTCGACGAAAAAACACATAACTAACTTCCCTAGAGAACTGATGAAGATCTGTGGCGAGATCTGAAACTATAGTATTCCCTGCCTTACCCCTTGGTAAACATCACCAATTTTTTCCCACTAATAAATTAAAGTTGTTTTAATAAAATATTAAAACAACGACTATGGGATTAAGCCTTACTATTTTGATCCCAAAGAAAAAACGCCAACCCTCCTAAAAAATTCGATCATCAAGCTTAACTCTAAACGAGGAAATTAATAAAAAACTGTTTTCGGTTAATCTAAATTTTCAATTTTTTCAAAAACCCTTTTTCGAGTTTCAAAAATTTTGAAAACCGGTTAATCGGTTTAAACCGGTTTTGTGAAATAGGTGCAAAATAGCTCATAGTCCATAAATATTTGATTAAAAATGTGCGGAAAGGGGTAAATTAAGATTAACGACTTCGTTATTATATAATTATCTCATAATATCCCTGCTATTTGACATTCAAACACGAAGTGGGGAGAGGAAAATTAAGACTGAATTTGTGCTCTATGAAAAGTAAAAACCCTTACACATAAAAGATTGTGTACCAAAAGAATTAACTTTACATTTTATTAAGTCTGTATTCTCCCTCATGCGTTGAGAACCTCAAATTATTGTGCAGGAATAAATCATGCGTTTTGTTATCGTTAGCTTTTACAACCTTAAATTCGACAAGTTCTTAGTTTAGTGTATTAATTCAAAAACGTACGAGTAAAGTCATTCAAACAACCTTGTGATATTACGTATACGCAGTTTTTCATGTATCGTTCAATTGAACTAGATTGGCACAACTATATATTTTACACAAAATATTTTTTTCAAATTTAAAGGAATCTGACATTTGCAACTTTGCCCGTACCTTGTGTTACTTATGTTTCAATTTGGCGAACAATGCCAACTTTTCTCCAAAAGTAAATTGGTTGTTTTTAAATATTAAAACAATAACAATGGGATTAAGCCAGACTATTTTGAAAAAAAAAAATGCAACAGCTATCCCAATATAAACGAGACCAATGATTTTATCCTGATCAAGAATATGCAGTGACCTCACACCGCCCTGTAGCTATTTCCCTGTGGGGCATTTATGACTCTAATCTGCAACATGGCGGTTATCCATCTTACCCATCTGATGAATGGTTCCACGCAGGAGATACGTAGAATATGTTCTATCACTGAAGTGCTACCGTTGTTCAATGTGTCTTCTGTATCCATAAAGGCGACTAAGGTCTATTGTTTATGCTCTAAGGACAACTACAACTATTACACCCTTCATTTTATGAAGTGTTTAAGTCAGGCAATATCTTATACTTCAACATAGCGTACGTAACACAACCTACCTGTTTCAGATCGCACAATTTTAACAAATTTCTCCAAGAATTGTTTCCATTAAAAAAGTTTTTTTTGTTGGTTTATAATTAATTCTTTAAAGCTTTTGTTTGGAGTGTCAAACAATTATCAAAATTAAGTGCATGCATTGGTTAAAAACGCTCCCAGCAAAGCTAAAACGAGCCAGTTGGCCGTTTGCCAAAAGGTCAGATTGTTGCTTTAAGAAATTGGCACTTTTTCCTTTGTTTCTGTTGGCGGCATACACGTTCTGCAGCCAAGTTCAAGGTGGCATAAACTATTTATGTAAATTTTATTTTCAAACCCTTGAACAACAACAATGGCAGAAGCATTACCAATTGAAAATATCCTTTTTCCGGAGACAAAATAATGCGTGTTTTATTTTACAAGACCGCTTTTCAAGGGTTGTTTTTTTTTTATTCTTTACTTCTTTAGTTACAGCTCTTTTTCAAGAAGAATTTTTCTAGAGGCAAGGCAAAGGGTTAAAGAGTAAATAATGCCAAACAAAGAAACACAAGTACACAATACATGAAAGTGTGTGAAATGTTTAATGGAAATTGATGAGGCTTGAAGAAAAAACAACAATGACGTAGCTAGGCTAGAGCCCCGAAGATGGAGGATAAAAAAAATCCAAAATTGCTATTTGACTGTAGCTATGTCAATGGCAAAGTCATGAATAAACCCTTTTTCAAGAATCCCATAAAAGTTAAACGAAGTCTGGCACACTTTGGTGGTATAAATTCAATAATCGTTAAACCCGTTTTTGTTGTTGTTGAAAACAAACATCAAATACATGTTTGCTACACAAAATAAATCTTGTCGAAAATGTCAAAAAAAGTAAAATGTATATTTTCCATATGTTGCTCAAATTTATGTTACTTGTTTTCACTTTCATTTTCACAATTACCCAAATTCGAAGAAATATCATTTAAACGTATAGATTTTTGGTTGCCATTGATTTCAATTTTGTTTGCTCTCTATTTGGGAGGTTTTCCTCGTTTTGCCACCATCGCACTGTTGCCTACCATAAATCTATCCACAAATAATTTCGTGCGTAAATCCAAACATGTATTACGTGATGCTATCACACGGCCGGCCTAAAGTGCGTAAAATGTTGGTTAAGGCAGAACTTATGCTTGTGGTGGCTATGTTGTTGCTGTCACAGTGGGCATGAAAAAGCAACAATAATAAACAAACGCCACATCTATGCAATAAAAAACATAACATTTGAAAGAAGGTACATATATTTGTAAATTGTTTACTATTAAACAATATTAAAGAGCAGAAATCAAATACAAAGTTTATCAATAGGAAAGCTTTTTCTAAACAAAAGAAAAATAGAGATGAAAAAAACATCACAAATAAATTCTATTTTAAATTTATATAGGTAGAGATGTTATCACTTGAGTAGAGATGGAAAGGCCTAATAAGTACATGCATTGTGGTAAAAAGACAAAAAAGGTTTAATATTACCTAAACGTTGGTGTATTTTCGATGAATACAAAATTGGGGAATAAATCTTGGAGTCTTTAGTAATATTTTTCTACCTTGAAACAGATGCACATCGGAAAAATGTAGAGTAAAAGATGCTCAACACTTAAAACATTATAACCATGTTTTCACAAACAAATATGTAACTAGTCCTGGCCCATAGTCGATTAAACTCATCGATACTGAAAGTTACATAGAACATATTCGCGTATTAAGAAACATAAAACAAGTAACACTCATTAATTTCAGCCGGGCCGAACCATAAAACATTCTGAACTAAAATAGAACAATTAGTTTCATGTTAGGTGCAGAAATTGTTCGACCACGGATAACACAAATATCTACATTTGGTCAAAAAATTATCTAAAAATTTCTTTAATCCATTGAAATCTTTATGTGGGGGATATACCAAAAATGAATCTATATGGACGATTGTTAGTGAAGTTTCGTGACAGCTGAACACCTCAAGTGTCAAATTACAGGTCGTTAATTAATTACCAATATTATAAGCACTTTATTTTTACCGATTTTTGTCGGTAATTCAAAAAATGAGTTATAGAATCGCACTACAGGTCAAAGATGAAAGTAGTACACCTAGATCGGTTTGGCGATTGGGAAAGGGAACGGTGCCTATTCGGGATGAGCGGCCTTAAGCAATGTAACTGGTGAATTTAATTTCGATGACCATTTGTCGTTTACTTCATCCGTCTGTTTCTGTTTTATGTTGTTATATTGTATTTGCGAATCGATTGTCACTAGGCTTCACCACTGTAGAATATCCTAGATTGAGAATGCTAGAACAGTCGAGTATAAATACGGAAGAGTAGCAGCTGGGTGAGTGAGCTGTAAACCAGACCGCGAACTAAAACCGTCAGTTAGTACAGAAGTAAGTAAACTGTTAACTTAGTAATGTGAAGTCGTGTACAAATTAGAGAGTTTAAGGCGATAAAGCATTGTCGGGTACGTTTTTTTTTTTATTTGGTACGAATCGTATCAGGGAATAAAACAACGTCTTCGCAGAGTTAAGATAAGCCTAATTCCGTAACAATAAATAACAACAGACTAAATGTACAAAAACACGAATTTAGTTGATACGCATTACAAAGAAATTCAAACTTGTCAGAATGCCGCTCTGAGAGCAGCAACAGGGTGTCTCCTCAAGTCTTCAGTCGACCATCTACATGAGGAGGGAAATATTCTTCTAGTACAGCAACACAATGGCACGCTTTCGTTGCAGTACGTTGAGAGCCATCCCAATCACCATCTGCTGACTAGGCCCGACACACCCAGGCATATCAGGAAGGATATTCATGCTCTAGAGAGGGAGGTCCAACAATATAGGAGAGAACCACTAGATCAACAGGCGTATCAGGCAGATCTGAATAGCATTCACACGGACGCAGTTGCTTGTAGGCAAATACAGTTGGTTGTAGGCAAATACAGTTTGCGTCATCGAGTACGTCCCCCATCTATCGAAGCTGAGGAGCGTCAGCTGCCACAACAAACGAGACTAGTTTAGGCTCAACTACGCTCAGGATATTTCAGTCACTTAAAATCTTATTGGTCGGATATTAGTAGCGCCGTGCAAAACACCTGTCCAGTATGCGGCATGGCCACATTTTCAACTGCCCAGCCAAACCTTCCCATCGAAGCAGCCACAGCAGAAGAACGAACACGCAAACACCCAACAATAAACACTGTTACAACAGACTAAATCACATGGTACCACAGTGCGTATGACTGAAGTCATGTAGTATCCGTGTGTAAGAACTGCATACAAATTTAAGCAATTTAATTCAGCTTAATTTTCGATACGTGAATTAATAAATTTCATTGCAAAGTATTAAAAATTAGGGCTTCACTAAATCGACTGACAACCTGACTTCGATTTTAACCCACAGCACTTTTTCCATAGACCTACCGACCACCAAACGTAGATTTTTTAAAGAATGTTTATTCGTAGACCTACAAACGTGGATTTTTAAAGATTATTTTTTTCATGGACTTACAGACCATGAAACGTGGCTTTTTAAAGAATATTTTTCATAGACCTGCAGACCACCAAACGAGGATTTTTAAAAGAATATTTTTTCATAGACCTACAGACCACCAAACGTGGATTATTAACGATTTTTTTCATAGACCTACAGACCACAAAACGTGGATTTAAAAAAAAAAATTGGTTTATAGACCTACGCACCACAAAACGTGGTTTTTTAAAGAATATATTTCATTGACCTACATACCACAAAACGTGGATTTTTAAAGATTACTTTTTTCATAGACCTACAGACCACCAAACGTGGATTTTTAAAGATTACTTTTTTCATAGACCTACAGACCAAAAAACGTGGTTTTTTAAAGAATATATTTCATACACCTCCAGATCAGAAAACGTGGTTTGTTAAAGAATATATTTCATAGACCTACACACCACAAAACATGTTTTTTTAAAGAATATATTTCATAGACCTACAGACCACAAAGCATGGATTTTTAAAGAAAATTTTGTTTATAGACCTACAGAAAACAAAACGTGTTTTTTAAAGAATATATTTCATAGACATACAGACCACAAAACGTGGATTTTTGAGAATATTTTTCATAGACCTACAGACCACAAAGCGTGAATTTTTAAATAAAATTTTGTTTATAGACCTACAGACCACAAAACGTGTTTTTTTAAAGAATATATTTCATAGACATACAGACCACAAAACGTGGATTTTTGAGATTATTTTTCATACACCTACAGACCACCAAACGTGGATTTTTAAAAGAATATTTTTTTCATAGACCACCAAACACCGATTTAAAAAAAAAAAAATATTTTTTTCTATACCTTCAGACAACCAAACGTGGATTTTTAACGATTTTTTTTTTCATAGACCACCAAACCCCGATTTAAAAAAAAAATATTTTTTTTCTATACCTTCAGACCACCAAACGTGGATTATTTAACGAATATTTTTTCTTAGACCTCCAAACCCCGATTTTTACAAAAAATATTTTTCTATAACTTCAGAACACCAAACGTGGATTTTTTAACGAATATTTATTCGTAGGCCTACCGACCACCAAACGTGGATTTTTTAACGAATATTTATTCGTAGGCCTACCGACCACCAAACGTGGATTTTTAAAGATTACTTTTTTCATAGACCTACAGACCACCAAACGTGGATTTTTAAAGATTACTTTTTTCATAGACCTACAGACCACCAAACGTGGATTTTTAAAGATTACTTTTTTCATAGACCTACAGACCACCAAACGTGGATTTTTAAAGATTACTTTTTTCATAGACCTACAGACCACCAAACGTGGATTTTTAAAGATTACTTTTTTCATAGACCTACAGACCACCAAACGTGGATTTTTAAAGATTACTTTTTTCATAGACCTACAGACCACCAAACGTGGATTTTTAAAGATTACTTTTTTCATAGACCTACAGACCACCAAACGTGGATTTTTAAAGATTACTTTTTTCATAGACCTACAGACCACCAAACGTGGATTTTTAAAGATTACTTTTTTCATAGACCTACAGACCACCAAACGTGGATTTTTAAAGATTACTTTTTTCATAGACCTACAGACCACCAAACGTGGATTTTTAAAGATTACTTTTTTCATAGACCTACAGACCACCAAACGTGGATTTTTAAAGATTACTTTTTTCATAGACCTACAGACCACCAAACGTGGATTTTTAAAGATTACTTTTTTTCATAGACCCACAGACCACCAAACGTGGATTTTTAAAGATTACTTTTTTCATAGACCTACAGACCACCAAACGTGGATTTTTAAAGATTACTTTTTTCATAGACCTACAGACCACCAAACGTGGATTTTTAAAGATTACTTTTTTCATAGACCTACAGACCACCAAACGTGGATTTTTAAAGATTACTTTTTTCATAGACCTACAGACCACCAAACGTGGATTTTTAAAGATTACTTTTTTCATAGACCTACAGACCACCAAACGTGGATTTTTAAAGATTACTTTTTTCATAGACCTACAGACCACCAAACGTGGATTTTTAAAGATTACTTTTTTCATAGACCTACAGACCACCAAACGTGGATTTTTAAAGATTACTTTTTTCATAGACCTACAGACCACCAAACGTGGATTTTTAAAGATTACTTTTTTCATAGACCTACAGACCACCAAACGTGGATTTTTAAAGATTACTTTTTTCATAGACCTACAGACCACCAAACGTGGATTTTTAAAGATTACTTTTTTCATAGACCTACAGACCACCAAACGTGGATTTTTAAAGATTACTTTTTTCATAGACCTACAGACCACCAAACGTGGATTTTTAAAGATTACTTTTTTCATAGACCTACAGACCACCAAACGTGGATTTTTAAAGATTACTTTTTTCATAGACCTACAGACCACCAAACGTGGATTTTTAAAGATTACTTTTTTCATAGACCTACAGACCACCAAACGTGGATTTTTAAAGATTACTTTTTTCATAGACCTACAGACCACCAAACGTGGATTTTTAAAGATTACTTTTTTCATAGACCTACAGACCACCAAACGTGGATTTTTAAAGATTACTTTTTTCATAGACCTACAGACCACCAAACGTGGATTTTTAAAGATTTTTAAAGATTTCTTTTTTCATAGACCTACAGACCACAAAACGTGGATTTTTAAAGACTACTTTTTTCATAGACCTACAGACCACCAAACGTGGATTTTTAAAGATTACTTTTTTCATAGACCTACAGACCACCAAACGTGGATTTTTAAAGATTACTTTTTTCATAGACCTACAGACCACCAAACGTGGATTTTTAAAGATTACTTTTTTCATAGACCTACAGACCACCAAACGTGGATTTTTAAAGATTACTTTTTTCATAGACCTACAGACCACCAAACGTGGATTTTTAAAGATTACTTTTTTCATAGACCTACAGACCACCAAACGTGGATTTTTAAAGATTACTTTTTTCATAGACCTACAGACCACCAAACGTGGATTTTTAAAGATTACTTTTTTCATAGACCTACAGACCACCAAACGTGGATTTTTAAAGATTACTTTTTTCATAGACCTACAGACCACCAAACGTGGATTTTTAAAGATTTTTAAAGATTTCTTTTTTCATAGACCTACAGACCACCAAACGTGGATTTTTAAAGATTTTTAAAGATTTCTTTTTTCATAGACCTACAGACCACCAAACGTGGATTTTTAAAGACTACTTTTTTCATAGACCTACAGACCACCAAACGTGGATTTTTAAAGATTACTTTTTTCATAGACCTACAGACCACCAAACGTGGATTTTTAAAGATTACTTTTTTCATAGACCTACAGACCACCAAACGTGGATTTTTAAAGATTACTTTTTTCATAGACCTACAGACCACCAAACGTGGATTTTTAAAGATTACTTTTTTCATAGACCTACAGACCACCAAACGTGGATTTTTAAAGATTACTTTTTTCATAGACCTACAGACCACCAAACGTGGATTTTTAAAGATTACTTTTTTCATAGACCTACAGACCACCAAACGTGGATTTTTAAAGATTACTTTTTTCATAGACCTACAGACCACCAAACGTGGATTTTTAAAGATTACTTTTTTCATAGACCTACAGACCACCAAACGTGGATTTTTAAAGATTACTTTTTTCATAGACCTACAGACCACCAAACGTGGATTTTTAAAGATTACTTTTTTCATAGACCTACAGACCACCAAACGTGGATTTTTAAAGATTACTTTTTTTCATAGACCTACAGACCACCAAACGTGGATTTTTAAAGATTACTTTTTTCATAGACCTACAGACCACCAAACGTGGATTTTTAAAGATTACTTTTTTCATAGACCTACAGACCACCAAACGTGGATTTTTAAAGATTACTTTTTTCATAGACCTACAGACCACCAAACGTGGATTTTTAAAGATTACTTTTTTCATAGACCTACAGACCACCAAACGTGGATTTTTAAAGATTACTTTTTTCATAGACCTACAGACCACCAAACGTGGATTTTTAAAGATTACTTTTTTCATAGACCTACAGACCACCAAACGTGGATTTTTAAAGATTACTTTTTTCATAGACCTACAGACCACCAAACGTGGATTTTTAAAGATTACTTTTTTCATAGACCTACAGACCACCAAACGTGGATTTTTAAAGATTACTTTTTTCATAGACCTACAGACCACCAAACGTGGATTTTTAAAGATTACTTTTTTCATAGACCTACAGACCACCAAACGTGGATTTTTAAAGATTACTTTTTTCATAGACCTACAGACCACCAAACGTGGATTTTTAAAGATTACTTTTTTCATAGACCTACAGACCACCAAACGTGGATTTTTAAAGATTACTTTTTTCATAGACCTACAGACCACCAAACGTGGATTTTTAAAGATTACTTTTTTCATAGACCTACAGACCACCAAACGTGGATTTTTAAAGATTACTTTTTTCATAGACCTACAGACCACCAAACGTGGATTTTTAAAGATTACTTTTTTCATAGACCTACAGACCACCAAACGTGGATTTTTAAAGATTACTTTTTTCATAGACCTACAGACCACCAAACGTGGATTTTTAAAGATTACTTTTTTCATAGACCTACAGACCACCAAACGTGGATTTTTAAAGATTACTTTTTTCATAGACCTACAGACCACCAAACGTGGATTTTTAAAGATTACTTTTTTCATAGACCTACAGACCACCAAACGTGGATTTTTAAAGATTACTTTTTTCATAGACCTACAGACCACCAAACGTGGATTTTTAAAGATTACTTTTTTCATAGACCTACAGACCACCAAACGTGGATTTTTAAAGATTACTTTTTTCATAGACCTACAGACCACCAAACGTGGATTTTTAAAGATTACTTTTTTCATAGACCTACAGACCACCAAACGTGGATTTTTAAAGATTACTTTTTTTCATAGACCTACAGACCACCAAACGTGGATTTTTAAAGATTACTTTTTTCATAGACCTACAGACCACCAAACGTGGATTTTTAAAGATTACTTTTTTCATAGACCTACAGACCACCAAACGTGGATTTTTAAAGATTACTTTTTTCATAGACCTACAGACCACCAAACGTGGATTTTTAAAGATTACTTTTTTCATAGACCTACAGACCACCAAACGTGGATTTTTAAAGATTACTTTTTTCATAGACCTACAGACCACCAAACGTGGATTTTTAAAGATTACTTTTTTCATAGACCTACAGACCACCAAACGTGGATTTTTAAAGATTACTTTTTTCATAGACCTACAGGCCACCAAACGTGGATTTTTAGAATAATATTTTATACAGACCACCAAATCCCGATTTTTAAAAAAATATTTTTTCTATACCTACAGACCACCAAACGTGGATTTTTAAAGATTACTTTTTTCATTGACCTACAGACCACCAAACGTGGATTTTTAAAGATTACTTTTTTCGTAGACCTACAGACCACTAAACGTGGATTTTTGAAGATTACTTTTTTATAGACCTACAGACCACCAAACGTGGATTTTTAAAGATTACTTTTTTCGTAGACCTACAGACCACTAAACGTGGATTTTTGAAGATTACTTTTTTATAGACCTACAGACCACCAAACGTGGATTTTTAAAGATTACTTTTTTCATAGACCTACAGACCACCAAACGTGGATTTTTAAAGACTACTTTTTTCGTAGACCTACAGACCACTAAACGTGGATTTTTGAAGATTACTTTTTTATAGACCTACAGACCACCAAACGTGGATTTTTAAAGATTACTTTTTTCATAGACCTACAGACCACCAAACGTTGATTTTTAAAGATTACTTTTTTCATAGACCTACAGACCACCAAACGTGGATTTTTAAAGATTACTTCTTTTATAGACCTACAGACCACCAAACGTGGATTTTTAAAAGTATATTTTTACAGACCACCAAACGTGGATTTTTAAAGATTACTTTTTTCATAGACCTACAGACCACCAAACGTGGATTTTTAAAGATTACTTTTTTCATAGACCTACAGACCACCAAACGTGGATTTTTAAAGATTACTTTTTTCATAGACCTACAGACCACCAAACGTGGATTTTTTAAGATTACTTTTTTCATAGACCTACAGACCACCAAACGTGGATTTTTAAAGATTACTTTTTTCATAGACCTACAGACCACCAAACGTGGATTTTTAAAGATTACTTTTTTCATAGACCTACAGACCACCAAACGTGGATTTTTAAAGATTACTTTTTTCATAGACCTACAGACCACCAAACGTGGATTTTTAAAGATTACTTTTTTCATAGACCTACAGACCACCAAACGTGGATTTTTAAAGATTACTTTTTTCATAGACCTACAGACCACCAAACGTGGATTTTTAAAGATTACTTTTTTCATAGACCTACAGACCACCAAACGTGGATTTTTAAAGATTACTTTTTTCATAGACCTACAGACCACCAAACGTGGATTTTTAAAGATTACTTTTTTCATAGACCTACAGACCACCAAACGTGGATTTTTAAAGATTACTTTTTTTCATAGACCTACAGACCACCAAACGTGGATTTTTAAAGATTACTTTTTTCATAGACCTACAGACCACCAAACGTGGATTTTTAAAGATTACTTTTTTCATAGACCTACAGACCACCAAACGTGGATTTTTAAAGATTACTTTTTTCATAGACCTACAGACCACCAAACGTGGATTTTTAAAGATTACTTTTTTCATAGACCTACAGACCACCAAACGTGGATTTTTAAAGATTACTTTTTTCATAGACCTACAGACCACCAAACGTGGATTTTTAAAGATTACTTTTTTCATAGACCTACAGGCCACCAAACGTGGATTTTTAGAATAATATTTTATACAGACCACCAAATCCCGATTTTTAAAAAAATATTTTTTCTATACCTACAGACCACCAAACGTGGATTTTTAAAGATTACTTTTTTCATTGACCTACAGACCACCAAACGTGGATTTTTAAAGATTACTTTTTTCGTAGACCTACAGACCACTAAACGTGGATTTTTGAAGATTACTTTTTTATAGACCTACAGACCACCAAACGTGGATTTTTAAAGATTACTTTTTTCGTAGACCTACAGACCACTAAACGTGGATTTTTGAAGATTACTTTTTTATAGACCTACAGACCACCAAACGTGGATTTTTAAAGATTACTTTTTTCATAGACCTACAGACCACCAAACGTGGATTTTTAAAGACTACTTTTTTCGTAGACCTACAGACCACTAAACGTGGATTTTTGAAGATTACTTTTTTATAGACCTACAGACCACCAAACGTGGATTTTTAAAGATTACTTTTTTCATAGACCTACAGACCACCAAACGTTGATTTTTAAAGATTACTTTTTTCATAGACCTACAGACCACCAAACGTGGATTTTTAAAGATTACTTCTTTTATAGACCTACAGACCACCAAACGTGGATTTTTAAAGATTACTTCTTTTATAGACCTACAGACCACCAAACGTGGATTTTTAAAAGTATATTTTTACAGACCACCAAACGTGGATTTTTAAAGATTACTTTTTTCATAGACCTACAGACCACCAAACGTGGATTTTTAAAAGAATATTTATTCGTATACCTAAAGACCACCAAACGTGGATTTTTAAAAGAATATTTATTCGTATACCTAAAGACCACCAAACGTGGATTTTTAAAAGAATATTTATTCGTATACCTAAAGACCACCAAACGTGGATTTTTAAAAGAATATTTTTTCATAGATCTACCGACCACCAAACGTGGATTTTTAAAGAATATTTTTTCATAGATCTACCGACCACCAAACGTGGATTTTTAAAAAATATTTTTTCATAGATCTACCGACCACCAAACGTGGATTTTTAAAGAATATTTTTTCATAGATCTACCGACCACCAAATGTGGATTTTTAAAGATTACTAATTCCGTAACAATAAAAAAAACAACAGACTAAATCACATGAATCCATGTTGCGTATGACTAACGTCGTGAGGTGTACGCCTATTAGAACTGCATACAAATTTAAGCAATTTAATTCAGTTCCATTTTCGATACATAAATTATTAAATTTCAATGCAACGTATTAAAAATTAAGGCTTCATTAAATCGATATATTACAACCTGACTTTGATTCTAACCCACAACATCTCATCATTATTTGTATTTTGACTCCTTTTCTAACTTGTTATGCAAAGATTGCTACTAAAAAACCATCATTGCAATATTATTTAAAGTCATCCACAAAGACTATTTTCCAAAGTCGTGAAGCAGTGCCATTGCTAGAGCCCTAATAAGGAGTTCCTCTACCAGGCAAAGAAAAATACCTAAATAGGATTTGTTATTTTTTTAAAGCAGTTCTGTGCTTTGTTGGCACACAAATCCATGGGCATTAGTGGAAAAAACGTGATGACTATTTAAAAACAATTAAAGTTTTCTTCTCTTCCTCCTTGTCTGTCGTCACATTTAAATGGCTCACGTTATTTTGCCACATTAGCAAATGGAAATTTAAAATGCTTACCAACAAATGCTGTGATGACAACAATGGCAATGATCATGAATTTCTAGTAGCTAAAGGAGTGCCATTGAATGATATGCAGATTTCAGAAGATTTTTCATATTGTGAAAGAAAGCATCATCATTACTTTTTTTATTTTGCAAGTCATATGGAACAAATATGTATGTAGCGTTGTTGTGTGTACAGAAGCAAAAATGTTGGTCGTTTTCCATAAATCTTGGATATGTTTTTTTTTTTTTTTTTTTGAATTTTTATGGGATTTATTTTCTGTTGTTTTGTTCTTTTAAAAAAAGAACAGTAGTTAGCGATTGTAAAGCATGTATTTTGTATACTCACATTTCCCGCAGACTTTTCGTTGTTAGGTTGTAAAACAAGTAAAGTTTTCCGCGTTTCCTCTTTCTTATGCCAGTGCACTCACATATTGTTGCTAAGCTTATCCCAGCTTATATGTACAACTCAATGTTTTATTTGTGTAGTTTTCTTAAAAGAAATCACTCAGGCGTAAATGTTTCAAAAGAAAGAGATAACAAACTGCAGGTGAAGTAATGAAATCCATTGTTCATTTTTGATTGTGATTTAAATTTTGAATATCATTGTCGCAAGATTATTCACTTAAAAATTTGCATCTTTGTGGTTGGCGTACTTGATTATATTCAAATCCTGTATTGATTATTTGCATTTGCATTTTTAGTTAATTTAAACAATAGTTGCATATAAAATCAATTTCTTTCGTTAGAGAGGGTGTGCATATTAAGATATGTTTTTCTAAGTTATCTGCTGCAGCGTTAATTTGCATGTTTGTATACACGTTTTCATGTTACTTCAAGGATTAGGTGCGATAAGTTTGGGAAAATGAAAAAAAATACATAGTGAGGCCATATCGATACAACTATAAATCAATTAAATCCGTTGACAAGATTCTTCACCTTACACCAAATGATGCATGAGCAGAACTCCGAAATTTAAACGAGTTTCACCCTCTACTCGTGTTATACCCTCCCCCATATTATGGAGGGTATAATTAAGTTTTTTCATTCCGTTTGTAACACATGGAAATATTCATCGGAGACCCTGTAAAGTATATATATTTTTGATCAGAGTAAAATTATAAGTCGATATAACCATGTTCGTTTGTCCGTATATTGAAATCAAGATACAGCTCGATTACTCTTAGGATGTTTGGCATTGCAAGTGGGATATATTGGTCCATGTTTTGGTATAGCCCCCATACAACGGTACCGCCCGATTTCCAGTATTTTGAAGGTTTTAGTCTCATTACCACTACCGAAGTGGTTGCAATTTGGTACTTAGTAGGTCCACGCCTTCATATAGCCTTATAGAACGGTTCATTCCGATTTTCGGTATTTTGATGATTGTGGCGACAATAATCCATTTAAATGGCTGAAATTTGCAACTTAGTCTTCGTTAGGAGTATAAATCTCTCCCCCAGAAATTTGTTGGTACAGGTCTACCCCTTAATATAGCCCCCATAGAACGGTACCTCCCGATTTTCGGCATTTTGAATGCGTGGCCACAATAATCCCGATTTTCGGTATTTTGAAGGTTGCGGCCACAATAACCCAACGAAATGGCCTAAATCTGTTATTTCGTCTTCGTTAGGGGTATTCAACTTTCCCCCTTACATTTGTCGTTTAATGTTATATGTTATTCAGTCTTCCAGGGGATTCTAAAATATTGCAGAAGTGAATTATCAATATAGGTCTACGTCTTCCAATATCCGGTTTTATCCACTTTATCTTACCGAATTATTGGAAATTTTGTATTTAGTCTTCTTCGAGTCTAAAAACTTTCCGTAAGAAATTTGTCGGTATAGACCGACGTTTTGATATATCCCCCATAGAACGTTACCTCCCGAATTTCGTGATTTTGAAGGTTAGCCACATTGTTTTACCGAAATTGCTGAAATTTGGTATTTAGTCTTTTTCATAAACAAAAGTAAACTAATTGGTCCATTTTTTCAATACAACTCGTGGTGGAGGATATAACAAGTTCGGCCCGGCCGAACTTAGCGCCATTCTTACTTATTTTTTATTAATCTGGCAACACAACAAATATACATCTATCAGCAAAGTCTCACTAACAATGGGTACTTGTAATTAACATGAAAAAAGAAGATAATTCTCATTCCCTTTGTGATACGGCACAAATATATATTTTAGTACTCCTCAACCAAGTTCTCGGATACCTTCGTCGGCAAAGTGCTTTATAGTGAAATTGTCGTGTGGCTCGTCCGCAGTCTCAGTAACTAGTACTCGTTAGCTATGTCTTGGATAGTAAGCTGACTGCGTTTCGCACCCTCTAAGCTCCCTGTGCATAATATCCTCTAAATTCTCATCACTGACCGTCAAATCTTCTTGGAAATTAAATAATTAGAAAGGGCATCCGTCCATAAATGGTGATTTTTCTCTATGTCGTGTCTTGTTGTCTTTTATACGTTTGTATGTTCTTTTGCTGTTTAATCTGGCTCTGGGACAATCTCCAGTTCTAGGAATGTGGCTGTTTCGATGGCATGTAACCACAAATCTATTGGAGTTAATTGAGTAGGTTTGGCAGGGCAGCACTCATGCAGACCTGTGCCACATGCTGGGCAGATGTTTAGCACGGTGTCATCGATCTTTGCCCTATAGGAATTCAGACGGCTGCACTATCCCGAGCGAAGTTGAGCCAAAACTACTCTGGTCTCTTGTGGCAGCTGACGCTCTTCACCTGCGATAAATGGGGATGTTATCCGAGGACCACATTCACACGACAGTTGTTTATAGCATCTGCGACTGCATCCGCGTGAATGCTCTTTAAACCTGCTTGACTGATCTATAGCGTTATATGTGGTCAACAAGGTTTCACTATCTGCACCCCAAGTGCTGCCGGGACTTGAGGACCTTGTTCCTACATCTAAGCTTGTCGCAGATACCTAGAATTTGGGGGTAGTTTGTGGTCGGGATTCTGCTGCTATCGACCATGACATTCAACTCTATTTTCATCTCTGACGTCTATATGGAGATTTAGTGGCGGATATTTGCATATTCCTCGCTTGGAAAAAATAGTTCTGCATTTCAAAAACGAAGTTACGATCTCTGTGCCGTTTGGAGGGGCGGAATACAGGACAGGTAGAGGTTAAACAGTTCTGGAGAAATCACCCCACTTTGTGGAACTCCCTGTTTCACTCTACTGGCTTGGATTTTTGTTCTTGAATTCCACGTACGCCTGACGTCCACACATATAATTGCTTATCCAACATTTCAAACTTGGCCGGAGGGCAGTCTGTCAATATCTTCAAACAGCGTGGAATGCTTGACAGTATTAATATATTTTGATAAGTCGAGCGCCAACAACATTGTCCTCTCGCACAGCTTGTTCTGGTTGAGTCCTCGACTAATATGTGTGGAGAGGAGATGGCGTGCTGCGCTGTTGTCGGACTGTGCTGCTGGACAGCACTTTTTGACAAGAGTCTTCGCTATCGGCGACAGAAGCGAAATCAGTATGTACGATTCAACTTTGCTTGCATCCTTGTTTGGCTTCAGTAGCGGGACCACCCTGTCCATTTTCCAGACTCCGGGCACGATGTGGGTAGCTAGCTAGGGGTTGAGAATGTTATTGAGATACTCAACTCCTGGTACATCCAGCTGTTTCGGCATTACTATGAAGATTCCATCAGTTTCCAACGTTTTGGATGATTTAGCGTTCCTGATGACATTCGCAATATAATCCATTGTAAATTGTGGTGGTTCATGCTCGACAGGAAGAGATCTAATGCGACGTAGTTCTTTGCTCTTCATCCTGTCACTTCCGTGGTGCTCGAAAAATTTTCCATTGAAATAACATGCACATCTTTTTGGATTTGTCAGCGTAACATCACCAATCGTCACTAAGGTCCTCTCAGTCCAGAGTGACCGTTGACTTTGGCGGGATCTAGTGCGACACAGTATTCTTATCTTCGCCCTGTCGTGCTTGGTGTGCTCGGCAACCTGTCGATCAGTCAGCGTAACATCACCAATCGCCACTAAGGTCCTATCTTCCATGTTTCCAGAGTTCGAAAGTGACTTAACTGTTGCCCACAATTCACTTATCCAGTCTCCAATGATGCAACTCTTCAGATGATTTAGTCACTTGTTTCGCTTATGTTCACCGACCATCCTGTTAACTTACAGTGTCAGCTCCCTGACTCTGGGGTCACTGGGGTTGGTACGACAAAGCTCATCACGCTCATTTGGTAAACCCGTCGTTCATGGCAGTCGTTGAGGCCGCAAAAATTCCATGAAATTGAATTCGTCCCAATACTACGAACCGTTATGTTCGTTTCACTGAATTGTTGAAACAATGCGAATACGTCCCCACGTACATTGAAGATCAAGTTGCCGTCTATTGGATAAGATGAATCCCGCTAAGATCGAAAAGGAAATCTGGCAAAAATCAAGAACTCCAAACAAAGTCTCTTGGACCAACTTGCCAAGCAAAGAGAAATACATCTCACAAACTGCTGATGCAAATATGATGGAAGTCCTCACCACACACAAAGGATGATCAAAGATACATCAACAAATAAATTCACACAATAGCTAGAAAGCTGTATGAATATGAAGCCAATGATGGCGCCACCAAAGCAGGAAGGACCAAACTTTGATGGAAAAGTCATGAGAAAAGGAAAAAAACGAGCAAAGTTGGGATACCGCTAAAAACTATGATTTTTGAGGAATATTCTATGAAAGCTAAATAATCTATGGAACAAATTATGTCATTTTCGTTAGAAAAGTTGCCAGACACATGTCCTTGGTGTGAAAGATGTACTTAACATAAATATAACCACCTATTTCGTTAAATTACTTTTCCTGATTTTTAAACTGAAGTGCTTTAGCACATTGAATTGTTGAATCCACACTCTTATATCCCCTATGTTTTTTTTCTTTTCAACTTTATCTTCCGTTTTTATATTCACTCAAGTTTTCTTAAGAATTTGAAATTTATTCAAATGTTGAGATCTATGTAACACAATTTATACAAAAGCTCGCACTCACTCATACACACACATTTAGATACATATGTATACATACAAAATCGTTGCACTTTAAGTCATGCAAGATTCTCGTATAACCAAACACCATTGCACGCACGTAAACAAATTAGAAATTTTGTAAGACAGTTTTATACGAATGCGATTTTCTTTATATCACAGAGTATTCAATTTGTCGTTGAAGCATTTTGAAGGATGTGAAAGGTTATAGTGTGAGACACACAACAAAATTGAATTTCTTCTTCCACCCCTCCCTCGACATATCAAGTGAAATATATTACCATTCATTTAAGTCAACAGCATCTCCAACAAACTGTTCTTTCACAGTCGCAACTCGTTCTCGTTGAAACATTGAAAGAATATGTAAATGGAAATTTCATATCATTTGATTTCAATTGCATTGCAATTCAAAGTTTTCACTCAAAGTTTTTCATGTTGTTGTATTTTTGTTTTCTTTCTCTTTAGGGTTTAGCAAAAATAATGAAATAGTTGTTATACCTATTAGACAGACGAGACTCGTTTTCTAGTTGAGGTTAGATAGAGGTGGAAAATCGTTTAACAAAAGTATAAGTGGAATTATATACAAACAAATAATATTGAATACATGGATACTCTGATAAAGCGGAAAGGTAAAATTGAAGAAAACTTTTAATTTGTAAAAAATGCAAATATATTAAAATAAATTTGGTTGATGTCCATCTTTACAGTTTACTTAGGCCGCGATAACCATTGGCCATTTGATCACCAAATGGGTTGTAATTTAGTATATTGTGTGTTCCAGAGGCTAAAAACATTTCTACCAAACATAGGACGGCGCCGATTTTCGGTATTTTGAAGGACGGTACCTCCCAAATTTCGGTATTTTGAAGGTTTCAGCTATATTACCCTACCAAAATAACTGAAATTTGTATTTAGTCTTCTTAGGAGAAACAAATCGTTCCACCGGAAATTTGTCAGTATAGGTAAATGTTTGGATATAGCCCCATACATAGGACGGTACCTCCAGATGTTCGGTATTTTAAACGTTTTAGCTATATTATCCTACCGAAATAACTGAAACTTGGTATTTAGTCTTCTTAGTCAACAAATCGTTCCCTCGGAAATTTTTCAGTATAGGCCCAATTGCTTAAATTCGGTATTTAGTCTGTTTTGGGACTACAAAACTTTTCCTCAGAATGCTTTCAGTACAGGTCCATATTTTTGTTAGCCCCCATAGAACTGTGCCTCCCAATTTTCTGTATTTTGAAGGTTTTAGCCTCATCATCTCACCGAAATTGCTGAAATTTGGTATTTAGTCTTCTTTGCAACAACAGGATTTTCCCCTAGTAATTTGTCGGTATCGGTCCACGTTTTGATAGGACGGAACCACCGGATGTTCGGTATTTTAAAGGTTGTAGCCACATTGTTTTTCCGAAATGGTTGAAATTTGGTATTTATTCTTATTAAACGTGGCTACAGTGGTATAGACGCGCGTTTAAATATAGCCGCAAAAGAAGAAGTATAGCGGGATCTTAAATTGGAGGGCACCGCTCGCTGCGAAGTACTTTAGAGACTGCGAAGTATTTTAAAGGATTATGGTCTGTTCCAGTACTGCAAGAATCTACTAATTTTTACTATTTTTTTCGATAACATCAAGGAAAAAATGTTATCATAGTAAAAAATAGTAGCTTCTTGCAGATTCAACAGAGCATTAGTGTACTTTAGAGACTTTAACTTAATATTTCGGATCCTCAATGGTAGAAAACCTCCACGCAAAAATTGAACAATAAAAGCTCATATTTAGGTATATTGCCAATATGAAGGTAAAGGTTGTACAGGCATCGTCCAAACGGAATGACTGTAACATGATATTTCGGATTCTGCAGGGGTAGAAAATATTGACATCTTATTGTTAATAAACCATGGTTAAAAGAAAGTGACATCCTTCATTTAGCGTGGACGAAGAGCTTAGTACTTTCATAAAAGAAAGGAAACTAATTGTTCAATTTTACTTCATTACAACCCTTGGTGGAGGGTATAAATTCGGACCGGCCGAACTTAACGCCTTTCTTACTTGTTTAAATATACTGTAGGCGAAGGACTATCCAGAATTTATTTAGTATTCTGGAAGCCCACCCTTCTCGAGAAATTTGAGAATACGATTCGATTCGTTTAGGTATTATACACATATACAATATGGTCATTGAGACACCAATTACAATGACATATCAAACCGCCCAAGATAAGTATGCTGAAAGTTCCAAGAATCGCTACTGGCACAGCCTAAACCTTTCATTTCACTAAACAAGTTTTAGGAGAAGAGGAATTTTAATCGCAGAACCAAAGTTGCATCTGCAAGCAGGTCGACGTCTTCTACTGTCATAAGCCTAATGTATATTTCTTCCGAGAAAGCTGACTGATATTTTCTAACTTGTTTTCAATACATAAACCTAGTGATATCTTTTAACTTGCTTTCGATTAATAACAATCAGAGCGTATAAGTAATGATACTATGTATACGTAGCGTGATACCTACATATATATCGTCGGTATCATGCGTAAGTGTTCCATACGCCATTTGCTCGTTTCGAGATAATCGCATTTTAATTTTTTGCGTCACAACTGCATGGAGTTTGCTAAAGAAAATAATTATATTATTGACTCGAATTATTAATAATAGTATATAAAACATATTTGAGAAAATATAGTGTAATATGTATTGGAACATAAAAGTTATAGAAAATTTTTAAAAAAAAGAATTTTTGTCGATTTGTTCTATATCCGAACTTATGACACAAATGTGAAATATTGTACACCATATAGAACAAAGAGACAAAACCGTTTTTCCATCTTTGCCTGAATAAATTAAAAACTTCTAAATCGAAAATTAATGTTCTGATTTTGGAAATGTGTTTTTAAAAGATTAATTTCATAACTGACAAAGGTTAAAGCTTTCGCGTCGACACGTGAATATCTCGGAAACTAGAGCAGATAGTAGAAATTCGGGAAGAGCCTACCAGAAAACTCTAGAAACCACCTCATAAAGTCAAAAATGGCATATGAAACACTTAAACCGGTAACATAAAAAAGCTTATAATTTCGGTAACTAACTTATTTTTTCGGTAAGTTAACAACGAAAATTAAGCTGTCGCTAAGTCGTACCGATAGCAACAGTGTTGTCAACTTTTATTGACACTTTTCATTAATAATTTTGCTTTTTTGCGTTTTTATTTTACCGATTTTTGTCGGTAACTCAAAAAATGAGTTACAGAATTCCACTACAGAAAATCATATTTATTTCAGTTATATCTGGTGCTATGAGTTATGTGGTACATCGAGCGGACTTCCTTTTCTATCAAAGAATTTTTTATATTAACAATTTTATCGGTTATTATTCCATTCATACATCTTAATATTTTAGCTTGCAATTCAAAATATTTGGCTTGCTTAAATAGAATTATAAGATATCCACACGGGCGTATAAGTTGTGACAATAAGTATACGCATTATAACACGTTTGTCTAATTTTTTCATAGATAGCTCTAACAAAATTACAGATTGCTTTCTTTTTATACCCTCCACCATTATATGGAGGATAAAATTAAATTTGTCATTCCGTTTGTAACACATCGAAATATTCATCGGAGACCCTATAAAGTATGTATTTTCTTGATCAGAGTAAAATTCTAAGTCGATATAACCATGTCCGTCTGACTGTCCGTCCGTCTGTTGAAATTTTCAAGACAGAGCTTTGTTACTTGGTATACGATGTTTGGTATTGCAAATGGGCTATATCGGTCCACGTTTTGATATAGCTCCCATAGAACGGTACAACCCGATTATCTGTATTTTGAAGGTTTTAGCTTCATTATCACACCGATAATGCATAATGCATATTTGCGGTATTTTGAAGGTTGTTGCCTTAGTATTCCTCCGAAATGGCTGAAATTTAGTATTTAGTCCTCATTTGGGGTATAAAACTTCATATAGCCCCCATAGAACGGTATCTCCCGATGTTCGATACTTTGAAGGTTGTGGGCTCAATGGCTAAAATTTTCTATTTAGTCTTCGTTTCCCTAAATATGACGGTATAGGTCCACGCCTTCATATAGCCCCATAGAACGGCACATGCCAGTTTTTGGTATTTTGAAGGTTGTAACCTCAATATCCCACCGAAATGGCTGAAATTTGGTATTTAGTCTTCGTCAGGGGTGCAAAACTTTCTAACTGAAATTTGTAGTTATAGGTCCACGCCTTAATATTGCCCCCATCGAACGGTACCTCCTGATTTTCGGTATTTTCAAGGTTATGGCCACAATAATCCATCGAAATGGTTGAAATTTGGTATTGAGTCTTCGTTGGGGGTATTCAACTTTCCCCTCTAAATATGTCGGTATAGGTCCACGCCTTCATATTGCCCCCATAGATCGGCACATCCCGATTTTCGGTATTTTCAAGGTTGTGGCTTCAATATTCACTGAAATGCCTGAAATTTGCTATTTAATCTTCGTTGGTCGTATAAAACTTCCCCCCGAATTTTGAAAGTTAGCCACGTTTTTTTTACCGAAATTGCTGAAATTTGGTATCTAGTCTTCTTCATAAACGAAAGCAAACTATAAAACTCGTGGTGGAGGGTATGACAAGTTCGGCCGGCCGATCTTAGCGCCATTCTTACTTGTTTAATTATATAATTTATTAAAAATTACCGATAAATTATTATTTCTAATAATCGTACTTAACATCTGGAGCATACTTAACCTTCAAAAAGTTTCTAAGATTATAGTTAAATTTGACAACAAAACCATTACCTAGGTCAAGTGCGTTCTTGTGGCCTTTTTATAAATAGTTAGCAAAACTTACAAAAAAAAAACACAACTTGGCAAGCACACACAAAAAACCGCCATGTAAAGGAAGGGAACAAAAACTACATGGTAATGTTTTGGTTGAATGTGTATGTCTTCCCTGTGTGTGTGACCGTTGCTGTGACTACAATGGTGACAAAAACAAAACTATTCTATTAAAAAGTTTACCGCTAACTAAGCTTAACAATTACCCGCGCTTTTGTGTGAGTTTGTTTTCCGGACAAACTCAACGAGAATATTCATGCATGCAAATGTACAAAAGGCAACAAAAGAAGGGAAAGGTGGAAAGGGAGACAACATAAATAATACAATGCCAACCACAACCAAAGTGTTTTTTAAAGAAAAGTTTTTCCTACCTTTTTGTTTTTGTTTCAGCATTATTTTGCTGTTGTTATTGTTTGTGTGAAATTGTCTCGCAGAACAATGGAAGCCACGGCCACAATTCCTTTTGGAGTTCTTATATGAGGAGCTCGATTGTTCAAATTAGCATGTTGTACATCGAGAAGATAGTCATGGCTGGAACACATACCACCAATAAGAGGTGGTTGAAGTTAAATGCAATGGGGGTGTGATTGAGGAAACGGGTGCAGTAACATGAATGCGGATCAATGAGCTTCAAAACAATTTTGGAAAATTGGGTAAAATTCTAAAATAAGAAACTTCAATTTACAACACGGTATACATATCAGTGAACTGTTTTGAAAACGAAGTTCCATTTAAAAACCAAATATCATTTTAGAACACCCCTTATAAAGCTATTTAAACCACAGTGCCCAAGTTTTTTCCTTCTCATTTTAATCGATTTGTGTTCATGTATCAAATGACGACATCCCCAGAAAGCACTCCGACGTATTTGTATTAATTTATGGCTCTTAAAAAAACAAAACAAGTCAACAAGTTTACAGGTCACAGCCAAAATCACATGCAAATATAAACCATGAACTTGGCCATATATATAACCGGCAACCAGCAAATGGCTTTCGTATGTTGGCGACATCGAACATTCAACATAAACAACAGCATTAACAACTAAAGAGAAAAACAAAAACACAAACAAAGCGACTATATAATAAACTTGCAAAAAATGTCAATAGCAAAGTTTTGAAAACAAAAACAATTTTCCCCGAAGATGAAAAAAGGCCAATGTTTTCTAAAGAAACAAATATGTTTGAACTTTAAATATTCTTCTTTGAATTTCATGTAAACGACACTGGTCTCTAAGAGGCCTTAGAGTTTGTGGCGGTGCACTATGGAAGATAACAGGAGTGATATTTGCGAAACAGCTTCAGCTTGGTGAATGACAAGATTGCTATAATCCATGTAAAAGCATGCTTTGTTAACAACAGTTTCCACTGCGCCCAAGTCCGGGCCAAAGGGAAAAATGTACAGGCGCAAGATATATTCTACGAACGCCCTGATAGAAATTAAGAGGACAGCCTGACAATATGCTGCAAAAAATTCCAAGACGATCAAAGGAGATATGTGCTTAAGCTGCACTTTTTCGAATGGATGGACGGAGTGAACCGAAATAATCCATATACAAACCGGATATATGCCTGGAAGATATATTAGAAAAAAGAAAAAGGAAATGGAATAAAACGTGCTTTTATATACCCTCTCTGAAAAAAGGCAGCTTCTATAGACCCTTTCTAAAAGAAATTGTGCTTCTATATACCCTCTCTGAAAGAATGGTGCTTTTACAGACCCTTTGTGAAAGAAAGAAAGGGTGCTTTTATAGCCACTTTCTGAAAGAAGGGCTGATTTTATAGCCACTTTCTGAAAGAAAGGGTGCTTTTATAGCCACTTTCCGAAAGAATGGGTGCTTTTGTAGACACTTTCTGAAAGAAAGAATGCTTTTGTAGACACTTTCTGAAAGAAAGGATGCTTTTGTAGCCACTTTGTGGAAGAAAGTGTGCTTTTATAGCCACTTTCTGGAAGAAAGGGTGCCTTTGTAGCCACTTTCTGAAAGAAAGGGTGCTTTTATAGCCACTTTCTGAAAGAAAGGATGCTTTTATAGCCACTTTCTGGAAAAAAGGGTGCTTTTATAGCCACTTTCTGAAAGAAAGGGTGTTTTTATAGCCACTTTCTGAAAGAAAGGGTGCTTTTATAGCCACTTTCTGAAAGAATGTGTGCTTTTGTAGGCACTTTCTGAAAGAAAGGGTGCTTTTATAGCCACTTTCTGAAAGAAAGGATGCTTTTGTAGCCACTTTCTGAAAGAAAGGGTGCTTTTATAGCCGCTTTCTGAAAGAAAGGGTGTTTTTATAGCCACTTTCTGAAAGTATGTGTGCTTTTGTAGGCACTTTCTGAAAGAAAGGGTGCTTTTATAGCCACTTTCTGAAAGAAAGGATGCTTTTATAGCCACTTTCTGAAAGAAAGGGTGCTTTTGTAGGCACTTTCTGAAAGAAAGGGTGCTTTTATAGCCACTTTCTGAAAGAAAGGTTGCTTTTATAGAAACTTTCTGGAAGAAAGTGTGCTTTTATAGCCACTTTCTGAAAGAAAGTGTGCTTTTGTAGGGTGAAAGAAAGGGTGCTTTTATAGCCACTTTCTGAAAGAAAGGATGCCCTTATAGCCACTTTCTGGAAGAAAAGGTGCTTTTGTAGGCACTTTCTGAAAGAAAGGGTGCTTTTATAGCCACTTTCTGAAAGAAAGGATGCTTTTATAGCCACTTTCTGGAAGAAAGGGTGCTTTTATAGCCACTTTCTGAAAGAAAGGGTGCTTTTGTAGCCACTTTCTGAAAGAAAGGGTGCTTTTATAGCCACTTTCTGAAAGAAAGGGTGTTTTTATAGCCACTTTCTGAAAGAATGTGTGGGTTTATCAATGATTCTACATACCCTTTCAGAAAGAAAGGCAGCTACTATAGACCTTTGTCCTTCTGTTGACCTTTTCTGAAAGAAATGGTCCTTCTATAGACCCTTATCCTTCGGAAAGGGTGCTTTTACAGACCCTTTGTAAAAGAAACGGTGCTTGTATAGACCCTTGCGGAAAGGAAGATTGTTTCTATAGACCCTTTCGGAAAGGAAGATTGCTTCTATAGACACTTTCTTAAAGAAAGGGTGCTTATATATACCCTTCTTGAAAGAAAAGGTGCTTCTGTATACCCTTTTTGAAAGAAAGCGTGCTTCTATTGACTCTTTCTGAAAGAATGGATGCTTCTACAGACCTTTTCTGAAAGAAAGGATGCTTCTATAGACCTTTTCACAAAGAAAGGGTACTTCTATAGACCTTTTCACAAAGAAAGGGTACTTCTATAGACCTTTTGACAAAGAAAGGGTGCTTCTATAGACCCTTTCTGAAAGAAAGGCTGCTTCTATAGACCCCTTCTGAAAGAAAGGGTACTTCTATAGACATTTTCTGAAAGAAAGGGAGCTTATATAGACCTTTCTGAAAGAAAGGCTGCTTCTATAGCCTCTTCTGAAAGAAAGGCTGCTTCTATAGACCCCTTCTGAAAGAAAGGGTGCTTATATAGGGTGCTTCTATAGACCCTTTCTGAAAGAAAGGCTGCTTCTATAGACCCCTTCTGAAAGAAAGGGTACTTCTATAGACATTTTCTGAAAGAAAGGGAGCTTATATAGACCTTTCTGAAAGAAAGGCTGCTTCTATAGACCTCTTCTGAAAGAAAGGCTGCTTCTATAGACCCCTTCTGAAAGAAAGGGTGCTTATATAGACCCTTTCTGAAAGAAAGGGTTCTTCTATAGATCCTTTCTGAAAGAAAGGGTGCTTCTATAGATCCTTTCTGAAATATATGGTCCTTCTATAGACCCTTGTCCTTCTAAAAGGTTGCTTTTATAGACCCTTTGTGAAAGAAAGGGTGCTTTTAAAGAAAGGTTGCCTTTACAGAACCTTTCTGAAACTAAGGCGACTTCTATAGACCCTTTCTGAAAGAGAGGGTGCATCTATAGACCCTTTCTGAAAGAGAGGGTGCTTCTATAGACCCTTTGTGAAAGAAAGGGTGCTCTAGAGACCCTTTCAGAAAGGAAGAGTGCTTCTATAGACCTTTCTGAAAAAGGGTGCTCCTATAGACCCTTTCTGAAAAAAAGGCTGCTTCTATACACCGTTCTGAAAGAAAGGCTGCTTCTATAGACCTTTCTCAAAGAAAGGGTGCTTCTATAAACACTTTGCAAAAGGAAGGGTGCTTTTATAAACACTTTCCGAAAGAAAGTGTGCTTCTATAAACACTTTCCGAAAGAAAGGGTTCTTCTATAAACACTTTCCGAAAGAAAGGGTGCTTCTATATACCCTTTCTTAAGGAAGGGGTGCTTCTATATACCCTCTCTTAAGGAAGAGGTGCTTCTATATACTCTCTCTTAAGGAAGGGGTGCTTCTATATACTCTCTCTTAAGGAAGGGGTGCTTCTATAGACATTTTTTTAAAGAAAGGGTGCTTCTATAGACCCTTTCTAAAAGAAAGGGTGCTTCTATAGATCTTTTCACAAAGAAAGGGTGCTTCTATAGATCTTTTCACAAAGAAAGGGTGCTCCTGTAGACCCTTTCTAAAAGAAAGGGTGCTTCTATAGACCTTTTCACAAAGAAAGGGTGCTCCTGTAGACCCTTTCCGAAAGAAAGGGTGCTCCTGTAGACCCTTTCTAAAAGAAAGGGTGCTTCTATAGACCTTTTCACAAAGAAAGGGTGCTCCTGTAGACCCTTTCCGAAAGAAAGGGTGCTCCTGTAGACCCTTCCCGAAAAAAGGGTGCTCCTGTAGACCCTTCCCGAAAAAAGGGTGCTTCTATAGAACTTTTCACAAAGAAATGGTGCTTCTATAGACCTTTTCACAAAGAAAGGATGCTTCTATAGACCTTTTCACAAAGAAAGGGTGCTTCTATAGACCTTTTCACAAAGAAAGGGTGCTTCTATAGACCTTTTCACAAAGAAAGGTTGCTTCTATAGACCTTTTCACAAAGAAAAGGTGCTTCTATAGACCTTTTCACAAAAAGGGTGCTTCTATAGACCTTTTCACAAAGAAAGGGTGTTTCTATAGACCCTTTCTGAAATTAAGGGTGCTTATATTGACCCTTTCTGAAAGAAATCGTGCTTCTATGGACCCTTTCTGAAAGAAAGCGTGCTTCTATGGACCCTTTCTGAAAGAAAGCGTGCTTCGATGGACCCTTTCTGAAAGAGAGGGGTCCTTTTATTGACCCTTTCTGAAAGAAAGCGTCCTTCTATGGACCCTTTCTGAAAGAGAGGGTTCTTCTATTGAAACTTTCTGAAAGAAAGCGTGCTTCTATGAACCCTATTTGAAAGAGAGGGTTCTTCTATTTACCCTTTCTGAAAAAAGCGAGCTTGTATTGACCCTTTCTGTAAGAAAAAAACGTGACGATGGACCCTTTCTGAAAGAAAGTTTGCTTTTTCAGACCTATTCTGAAAGAAAGGATAAAATCACGCTTCCATAGACCCTTTCTTGAAGACAGTGTGGTTCTTTAGACATATTCTGAAAGAAATGATACTTCTACCGAACTTTCCTGAAAGATAGCATGCATCTGAAGACACTTTCTGAAATAATTTTCCATAAATTATATTATTCTGGAAAAGAGTGTACGATTTTTATAGAACCAATCGACAAAGAATATCGGGACTTTAGTTTATCAGATCGTCATTTATATTTCTTCGAACTTATCTAGTCTATTATATAATTTAAAACAAAAAAAATAAAAAAACTCAATTTCATCTTACCTTAGCTTGAAATGTAATACCATTGAAAAAGGCCTGCTCAGCATGCAACGGCACCCTTAAATCCTGATCGTCCTGCACCAAATCGTACGGTGTTGAAGGCATTTTTAAATAATTTAATATCACTGATTCCGACCACTTATAGTATCATGAAATTGTTTTCATTTTTTTCGTACTACGCGTATAAAGAGATTTTCTCAGATGCCATATGAGACTGGTAGAATTGCGACGAGAGCTCATATACAATGCGTTAGAGTGGTAGTAGTTGTTGGTGATGAAAAACAAAAAAAAAACGGCACAGATGTTAACACAAAATTTGACGACACAAATGGACGATTACCAAAAAACGAACAACACAAAACTCTATAGCAGTTTAATACACTTAAAACACGCACGCACACATACACTCACAGGAGCACAGGAGATACGAATTTCTGGAGGGGGGATATGTTTTAATATTTCTTATTCAGCTTCTTATTGATAACAAAATTGATTTTTTTCTTCTTGATATTAAATAAATTTTGTGTTGTTACGGAGAAACAAAATTTCAGTGATACTTTTTTTGTGGATAATTTATGGATTTTTTATATTATTGGCTCTTTTGGGCTACTAATGAATTTCTGGTAACAGATGGCACTTCGTTGCTGCTAATTTTTTCTTTTTTAATAAATAATTGTATTCCAATATTATGAAATTTTTCATAGATTTTTTAATTATTTATTTTTTGTTTGGTGCTGATATTGACTCTCGAAGGAAGATATGTAATGGTAGACGTTAAAGGTTTTCTCTGAAAAGAAATGAGAATAAAATATATTTTTATTATTAAATTTATAATAATTTTAAATGGTATAATTATACATATAATGATGAAAAAAATCTTATTCGGCCGTGATATTTAATTACAAAAAAAAAGATACATAACAACAAAACATCAATCCTCTTAAAATTTTCCTATAATTTTCAATCTTAACCCCTCCATACAGCACAAACACACATTTTTTAATATTAACTTATTAAACTAATTAAATCTCAATAAATCCATTACGAATAAAGTTCATAGTTTATGGCAACAACAATTTATACACATAAATCACATAACAAAATAATTTTCATCTCAAATAACCGGAAATAAAAAATTTATAAATTGTCATCAATTTGTAACTGTTGGTAGTTATGAGACAACACAAAATGTAACAAGTAAAAAAGTATCTGTCGGCTTTGCCGACAGAGATATACCCTCAGCCTGTGTATATTGAAACAATTTGTTTCCAAAAAACGCATGTATTTAGGGAGTTTTAAAAATTTTGGGCGTTTGAACTGACAAAAATGTTGATTAGGATTTAATATCAAAAGTTTTGCGGAGGAGATACTAAAAAGAATGGATCTCCAGCCACTACATATGGTACCATAGGGGTTTTTTAGAACTTCAGGGATGTTTGCTCAAGAAGTATGAACTTGCCCCTGAAACAACTTTTACCATCGCATTTGAGGCAGCAATGCAAGTTGCTTCAACAAAAATCAAAGTGATTCGAAAGCAGGTCTTAAAGTGAACATGTATCCGAAATTTTGAGTGGGAGGTACCGGATGGAGTGGACAAATACAGTCCATATTTGAACCTGATCTATATCTGGTAGATATATTAGGATGTGTAAAGTATGGACCAATTCGGCCACTCACTTCAAGAGTTATCGTACGCACAATTTTTCCGAACATTTTTGAACTTTGGTGGGGGAGGTACCTGAAGGAGTGGACCGATATGGCTTATCTTCGAACTTAAACTATGTTTGGACAAAATATTACTAAGGCCAAACTTTGGACCGAATCGGCAGACCTGTTCGAGAGTTATTTTGCCCTCCAACCTCCTCACACGGTGTCATAGGGGTTTTTTGCAACTTTCAGGCTATTTTCTCAGGAAGTATGGACTTGCCCCTGATGAAACTTATACCGTCGTATGGAGGGCAGTGAATACAAGTTGCTAAAGCAAAAATCAAAGCGATTCGAGAGATGTTCCTAAACTGAACTTTTCCAAAATTTTGTGTGGGAGGTACCCGACGGAGTGGACCGATTGAGTCCATATTAAAACCTGATCTAAGTCTGGTACACGCTCCACGATGGGCAAAGTATGGACCAAATCGGTTACACCCTTCAAGAGTTATCGTGCGTACAAATTTTCCGAACATTTTCGAACTTTTGTGGGGGAGGTACCGGAAGGAGTGGACCGATATAGCTCATCTTCGAACTTAAACTAAGTTTGGACAAAATACTACGAAAGCCAAAATTTGAACCGAATCGGTTCATCCCTTCGAGAGTTATCGAGCGCTCCAGCCAGCCAGACAGACAGACAGACAGACGGACGGACATTGCTCAATCGACTCCAAATTGTCTGAAACACATTTCGTCCAAACATACTTGGGGTCTAAAACCATTATTTCGATGAGGCACATTTTGCCCGTATGAAAGTGTATATACCCTTCATAGCCTAAAGGCTGAGGGTATAAAAAATGCAATTGCATTAAATTGACACTTTAAGCTACTCTATTCAAATGCTTGCAGTGATTCATCGACAAACAAATGTATTCTAACGAGTCACCAATAAAAAAAACTCACACAAACACATGTCCAAGATCAAAAAGCCAGTTAAGAGCACACTAAAGTATCAACCAACATTTTAAATAAAACAAAAAACAATAGACAAGTCCACTAGAAAATTCAAAACACAAAGGCAACAACAAATAGCCGATATGCCGATAAAAACCGACAAATGTCAATTTCCAATGAAATATGTTAATATTGTAAATTGAAGATGTGACTCATGAATTCTGATTATTGGAATTTTGCATTTACAATGAAATTTGTATTTGGAAATATAAAAGTATGAATATACTCGTATGTCCATATTGACATTAGGCAATTTTCCTTGCGGCAATTGACAGTTTGACATTGCCACAGGAAAAATTGCCTAATGTAAATATGGGTTATGCAAGGCATATTTAAAGGTAGATGCATGAATTGCAACAACTAACAAATTTACAAAAACAACATTTTTATATTTACAAAGAAAATGTAAAAATACAGCTTATTGCCACTTCTACCTTCTATAACACGGTGCGTCGTAACTAACTTTAAATGAAAGGTCCTTACATGCATAGATGAGAAAAAACAAAAAAGTCGCCGAAGGGACTTTTAAATAAATCGAGGTCAAAGTTCACGTTTTTTAGGTTTTCACGATTTTGCTCGGAAACCGCAATTCCTATAGAAATGGGATTAGAAAAAATGTTGTAGCAGTGAAAATTCTCTATCAGATTGGCCTTTGTGATATCTTCGTAGGTTTTACCGTTTTTGAGTTATGGAAGTTCAAAATCACACAATGCACTGACTGTATCGGCTCTTTATGAACAAAGTAATGACAGCATTTCCCAACTTTAAAATCGTGAAAACCAAAAAAAATCTAAAAATGTGAACTTGACCGCGATTTATTTTTTAAAAGCCCTTCGGGGTTTTTTTGTTTTTTTTTTTTTTTTTTTTTGATTGTTCTCATCTATAAACATTATAGTTTCAGAATCCGTAATAACTTCCCAGAAACTTTCAGAAAGGAAGGCTGCCCCTAAAGACCCTTTCTGAATGAACAAGCAATTCTATATAAACATTCTGAATGAAAAGGAGATTCTATAGACCTGCTCTGAAAGAAAATGTGGTTCTATAAACTCTTTGCTGCCTCTATAGACCCTTTCTGAACGAAAGGCTATATACCCTTTCTGAAGGAAAGGCTGCTTATATAGAGCTTTTCTGAATGGAAGGGTGCTTCTATAGACCTGGTGGTTCTATAAACCCTTTGCTTCTTCTATAGACCCTTCCTGAACGAAAGGCTGCTTCTAAAGACCCTTTCTGAAGGAAAGGCTGCCTCTATAAACAATTTCGGAGAATTCCACAAACATCCCAGAAGGGACAAGGAGACTTCTCTCATATCAATGAGTGCACCCCGATTCATATTAGCTCAATGATATGGGACCTACTGTTTTGGGTGCCACCGTGGTGCAATAGTATGCACACCTACTGTTTTGGGTGCCACCGTGGTGCAATAGTATGCACACCCGCCTTGCACGCTGAAGGTTGTGGGTTCGATTCACCGGCCAGTCAACATCAAAACACTTTTCTACGGTGGCAAAATACTCCTCAGTAATGTTGGCGACATTTCCTGAGTATTTCAGCCTTGTAAAACTTCTCTACAAGTGGTGTCTTAGACACGCCGTTCGGACTCGGCGATAAACAGTAGGCGGCCTCTGTAAACCCTTTCTAAAAGGTAGGATGCTTCAATATACCCTTTCTGAAAGGTAGGATGTTTCTATATACCCTTTCTGAAAAAAGGCTGCCTGTATTGACCCTTTCGGAAAGGAAGGCTGCTTCTGCAGACGCTTTCTGAAGGAAAAGGTGCTTCTATACATCTTTTCTAAAAGAAATGGTGTTTCTATAGACCTGTTCTGAAAGAAAGGGTGGTTCTATAAACCCTTTGCTGCTTCTATAGACATTTCTGAACGAAAGGGTGCTTCTACCGACCCTTTTTGAAGGAAAGGCTTCCTCTATAGACCCTTTCGGAAAAAGGCTCTCTCTGTAGACACTTTCTGAAAGGTAGGATGCTTCTATATACCCTTTCTGAAAGAAAGGCTGCCTCTATATACCCTGAAAGAAATGGTTCTTCTTCTAAAAGAAATAGTGGTTCTATAGACCCTTTCTAAAAATACTTTCTGAATGGAAGTGTGCTTCTATAGACCCTTTTTAAGAGGAAGGGCGCTTATTTAGATCCTTTGGTATAGAAAGGGCGCTTATTTAGACCCTTTGTGATAAAAGGGTGCCTCAGTAGAACCTTTCTGAATGAAAAGGTGATTCTATAGAAACTTTCTGAATGAAAAGGTGCTTCTAAAGAAAGGGTTGGCCTATAGACCCTTTCTGAAAGAAACGATGCTTCTACAGACCCTTTCTAAAGAGGAAAGCGTGCTTCTACAGGCCCTATTCTGAAAGAGACTGTGCCTCTTTAGACCCTTTCTAAAAGTACGGGTGCTTTCTATAGACCCTTTTTAAAAGAAAGAGTGCTTCTTACCGCCCCTTCCAGAAAAAAGTGCGATTTTATAGACCTTTCCTGAAATTGGACAAAGAAACTATCTTCCCTAATGCGACCTGTGTTTGATTACAAACATACACGGACAGACGGACGGACATTCATAAATCGACTCCGAAAGTGATTCTATGTATATTAGGGCGTCCCAAAAAACCAAAACAAAAATTGAAAGCTAATCCCCTAATATTTTCCATTTGATCCAAAAACCTTATATATAACATTTTATGGCTATCGGTTAGCGTTAATACGTGCCACCTGAATGATCTTTGTTTCCACAGTAATTTGTATGGGACCAAAGGTGGCTTTTTACGAAAATGTTGCAAAAGGTCGTATTTATGATCCAAGCGATGAAAAAACTTTACCAGTTCATTGTTGTGGCTAAAAAAAACGAATATTACAAAACATTATGAAAATAGGGCCAGAATTTGATATTGCTCCAATAGGCATTTTTGCCAATTATATATGTTAATACGTGCCACCTGAATGATCTTTGTTTCCACAGTAATTTGTATGGGACCAAAGGTGGCTTTTCACGAAAATGTTGCAAAAGCCGCAGCCTCCATATAGCTTTACCATTAATTTCGCAAAAATTATATGCAAAAATAATAACAACCAGAAACAAATGTTTTAGTGAACACGCATATTAGAAGAAGAAATACAATTCTTATAAAAATTTCAAAAAAATAAATTCAGTACCTAAAAACTGAGTTAATATTTTGATCAAAGCTGACCAAGCCGCAGATGTCCACCAAAAGTCTATAGTGTTTCGAAATCTACAGACCCTTGGCTATAATTCGGTACTAGTGGTGATTGAAAGTAACTAAAGCTAAACTAAATATTTTAATTTTTACCAATTTTATAACTAAAATATTTGTTAAGCATTGCAAATTAGAGGATTTATAAGTAGGAAAACAAAGCTTAGGTAATTTACTAAATCATTCATAGTTGTAAGCATTTTCCTCTTTAAAAACCGCTAAAATGACAAAAAGATATTTCGTTCTTCAGAAATTTGTCAAAACTACGTATTTCTCAATAAAGCAAAATAGTCGTCTATAGGGACATAACTTGCCCATGCCTTCCCATAATTTGACCTAATTTTTTTGTTTCTGTTATTTTAATGTTTCCTACCTATCTCATATAGAAATTAAAAATCGATGACGTCAAAAATTTGCCCAGGAAAACCGATGTCGGAAGCATTGTGCGAGCAATACACGAAAGCGTCAATTGTTAGATCTATTTTAAAATTTTTCTATAATAAAGGTTTTGAAAAGCATTCTAATCTGGATTTTGATTTACTGGCAAATACTTTAACAATTTTAATTTATATTTAAGCTGATCATATTCTTATACCAGTGTAAAAAAGCAATTTGAAAATTAATTTTAAGTGTGACATTTATTTTGACACTAACTGTACAACACACAACAGACCTAATTGACAACTTTATTGAATAAGGCATTTTTGAAAATGACACAAATTAAATTTCCGAACCGACCGAATCAAATTACCTCAATCTACCCAAGTCTGTTATTGCGAAATGTTACATTTCTTCTAAGTATTTATGATTCAGATACGTGGTGAGCCAAAGAAGAAAGTTCATGGAGAAAATATAATTTTCTTTTTTTTTTTTGTTTTTATTCGACCAACCAAAAGTCACTAACGTAAATGACAAGTGTTTTTATATATTTTTTTTCATATCTTCTTTGAGTGGTGGTTAGTTACAATTGTTGCAAAAGAGCAATGGAGCTCTAAGGTCACACACGGTCAGGGTCACAATAAGTCGATGATGTTCACAATAGTCACTAAGCTTGCAGCAATTACAGCAAAGGAAAACGAATGCAAATGGAAGTTGTGAAAAGCAAAAAATGAAAAAATAGAGGATGTGTCATGTAGTATATCATTAGCTCAAGGTTAATATTGACATTTTGGTACATTTAAAAAAATTAGTATGCATTCCAGCTAAACAGAATTTTTAAAGAGTCTGCAACGCTTGGTTGGAATTCAAATGAGATGTGATACACGTAGCAACTCATGGAATAGCGTTAGCAAAACTATGACAGCCACACGGGATGAATAACCCATTACAATACCCATATCTTTGATATTACTAGCAGTTGTAAAATAATGAATTGTTGTTTTGATTGCCAGCCAAAAGAACTTATTTTACTCATTACAAAGTAAGGAAAAACGGTTGGAAAGAGTTTGGGCTTCGGATTGTGTGTATTCGAGACACAGCGTGTCCAACAAATAAAAAAATAAGGTCCCAACAGTTTTTACCTTTTCTGCAAAAACGAAGAATTCTACTGTGAATGTCAGGTTATCTGAAATGGTATCCATAGAAGATTTCTTCAAAGGACCGTCTAAAGCGATATTCTATGCACATTTGAGTGAGACCAGAAGTCTTCTGTACACATGATATGGTCAATCAACCACGGCGTGGCCGCCACCGCAGTGCAACATTTAGCAATGCTACCCTGGTACATGCGAGTCGCAATTGTCGGAAACTTTAAGCTCCACAATAAAATATGCAACAACGAAAATAGTATGCTACACTACTTGACCACAAAAAATATTTAGCAGCACGAAATTTAAACACCGCGCCCACTTAATGCAAACTTCTGCAAAATCCTTAATTGGGTACCTGGGGCCTACACCAAAAATCTCATGATACCACCATCAGTATAGATGCTTCAAAGGGAACAATAAGATGACGATGCTAGTAGCAGCGATGTCAATAATGCCACAGAACCAATCCTGAAGGATGGTATTGAATGAGGTCAATGCTGCAGTAAGCCAGCGAAACCGATGCTTTATCACGACATATGTTTTAATATTTTTTCGCTACCTGTTGAACTTCTTGAGCTTTCCTTCAATCAAAATTCTATTAAACAGGACGCCACTTAGAATTTTTCGGAAGTCGGTTTGGCTAGGCAATTGAACGTGTGGTGCGCAGCGGACCGTTATTGCATGCTATGCAGATTGGAATTTAAGCAGCTGCACCAATCGGATTTTAATTGCGGCGAAACAACTTTCGTTTGTTGAGACATCTATTGTTCATTCGTTCGCGACTTTATCAGTATGAATACTAGTAAAACCTGTTTGAAATTTATATTGATCTAGAGGTTATCTTTCACATCTTTGGATCGTTCTATAGATAATGAAGATCTTACCTGGCATGCCCTGGGGGTTGCTTTTGATGATTTTATGATACTGCATCGATAAAATGTTGTTGTGGTGACGCACGATCAAGATCTATGCTTCCTTAGGTTAGTGTACCACACTGGTACCGCTTAGCTTAGCACAGACCAACCTATCTATATTTTAAAAGACGTGGATTTTTTAACGAATATTTTACAAAAGACGTGAATTTTTTAAAGAATATTTTACCAAAGACGTGGATTTTTTAAAGAATATTTTACCAAAGACGTGGATTTTTTAAAGAATATTTTACCAAAGACGTGGATTTTTTAAAAAATATTTTACCAAAGACTTGGATTTTTTAAAGAATATTTTACCAAAGACGTGGATTTTTTAAAAAATGTTTTACCAAAGACGTGGATTTTTTAAAGAATATTTTACCAAAGACTTGGATTTTTTAAAGAATATTTTACCAAAGACGTGGATTTTTTAAAAAATATTTTACCAAAGGCGTGGATTTTTTTAAAGATTATTTTACCAAAGGCGTGGATTTTTTTAAAGATTATTTTACCAAAACGTGGATTTTTTAAAAAATATTTTACCAAAGAATATTTTACCAATGACGTGGATTTTTTAAAAAATATTTTACCAAAGACTTGGATTTTTTAATGAATATTTTACCAAAGACGTGGATTTTTTAAAAAATATTTTACCAAAGACTTGGATTTTTTAATGAATATTTTACCAAAGACGTGGATTTTTTAAAAAATATTTTACCAAAGACGTGGATTTTTTAAAAAATATTTTACCAAAGACTTGGATTTTTTAAAGAATATTTAACCAATGACGTGGATTTTTTAAATAAATATTTTACCAAAGACGTGGATTTTTTAAAAAATATTTTACCAAAGACTTGGATTTTTTAATGAATATTTTACCAAAGACGTGGATTTTTTAAAAAATATTTTACCAAAGACGTGGATTTTTTAAAAAATATTTACCAAAGACTTGGATTTTTTAAAGAATATTTTACCAAAGACGTGGATTTTTTAAAAAATATTTTACCAAAGACGTGGATTTTTTAAAGAATACTTTACCAATGACGTGGATTTTTTAAAAAATATTTTACCAAAGACGTGGATTTTTTAAAGAATATTTTACCAATGACGTGGATTTTTTAAAAAATATTTTACCAAAGACGTGGATTTTTTAAAGAATATTTTACCAAAGAATATTTTACCAAAGACGTGGATTTTTTAAAAAATATTTTACCAAAGAATATTTTACCAAAGACGTGTATTTTTTAAAGAATATTTTACCAAAGACGTGGATTTTTTAAAGAATATTTTACCAAAGACGTGGATTTTTTAAAGAATATTTTACCAAAGAATATTTTACCAAAGACGTGTATTTTTTAAAGAATATTTTACCAAAGACGTGGATTTTTTAAAGAATATTTTACCAAAGACGTGGATTTTTTAAAGAATATTTTACCAAAGAATATTTTACCAAAGACGTGTATTTTTTAAAGAATATTTTACCAAAGACGTGGATTTTTTAAAGAATATTTTACCAAAGACGTGGATTTTTTAAAGAATATTTTACCAAAGACGTGGATTTTTTAAAGAATATTTTACCAAAGACGTGGATTTTTTAAAGAATATTTTACCAAAGACGTGGATTTTTTAAAGAATATTTTATCAAAGACGTGGATTTTTATACCCTACACCACTATGTGGGGAGGGTATTATAAGTTGGTTTTGGCCAAAAAGTTTGTAACGCATCGATCGTAGACCCATACATATATATACCAAAATGAATGTCTCGACGAGCTGAGTCGATCTGGCTATGTGTGTCCGTCCGTCCGTCTGTCCATCTAAACCTTGTAATCACGCTGCAGGTCGCAATTTTGATCGGATCGTCGTTTGGTGATGGTCGGATAATATTTAGTGGTCGGAATGGGCAAAAAACGTATGTGGGTAAAAAGACAACTTTTTTTTCAAAAGCGAATATCTCAGCTTCTATATGAGGTATACCAAAAGCAAAACCTGACAATGAAAGCAGAAAATATCACCTTTCTAATGATATCACAATAGTAGCAAATAAAACCCAAATTTTCATTTTTGCGATTTTAATTATAATGACGAATATCACAGCTTTAGTTGGAAACTTTTCAAAAGCAAAGTCTGACTATGAAAGTAGAAAATCCCATCTTTTCAATGATGCAAACTAGGTCGGCGTAGGTAACCAAATAAAGGAGATATCGCAATAGTCGGTAATACATCCAATTTTTCTATTTTTTTGGAAATCATGCTACAGGTCGCAATTTTGATCGGATCGTCACGAATGGGGGTTTCACAGATGAAGAAGCCTATTGATTTTGGTGATGGTCGGATAATATTTAGGGGTCGTAATGGGCAAAAAAACTTATTTGCATAAAAAGACAACGTTTTTTCCCCAAGCGAATGTCTCAGCTTCTATATGGGGTATACCAAAAGCAAATCCTGACAATGAAAGTAGAAGATATCACCTTTCTAATGATGTAAAGTAGGTTATCGTAGGTGATCAAACAACGAAGATATCACAATAGTAGCAAATAAAACCCAAATTTTAATTTTTGCGATTTCAATTATAATGACGAAGATCACAGGTTTGGTTGGGGACTTTCCAAAAGCAAAGCCTGACTATGCAAGTAGAAGATCCCATCTTTACAATGATGCAAACTAGGTCGGCGTAGGGGACCTACTAACTGAGATATCGCAATAGTCGGTAATACATCCCCTTTTTTTAATTTTTTTGGAAATCACGCTACAGGTCGCAATTTTGATCGGATCGTCACGAAATTTCGTCACGAAATTTTCTATAAGGGGTATATAAAAAGCAAAACTAGGCAATGAAAGTAGAAAATATCGCCTTTGAAACGATGTAACGTAGGTTGTCGTAGGCGGTCACACAACGAAGATATCGCAATAGTTGCTAATAGAACCCAACTTTTCATTTTTGCGATTTTAGTTATAATGACGCATATCACACCTTTGGTTGGAGACCATCTAAAAGCAAAGCCCGACTAAGAAAGTAGAAAATCCCATCTTTAAAATTATGCAAAGTAGGCTGGCGTAGGTGGTCAAATAATAGAGACATCGCAATAGTCGGTAATACATCCCTTTTTCCCACTTTTTCTGCAATCACACTACAGGTCGGAACTTTGATAGGATCATCACGAAATTTTCTCACAGAGATAGAAGCCTATTGATGTTGGTGATGTCGATAGTAGTCAAATATAAAATTAAATATTAATTATTTTGGTTCATTTCGTATTAAGTCATTTGGTATAAAAGCCAGATAGGTGAAAACTTTCGTATCTCCCTAACAGAAATGTTTTCGAGTGAAAATATAATGCACAGAGGTAGTGGTGTAGGGTATCACATAGTCGGCCCCGTACCGACTATAGGCTTTTCTCACTTGTTTAAAGAATATTTTTTTTCCAAAGAAATGGATTTTAAAACATATTTTTCCAAAAATAAGGATTTTTTAAAGAATATTTTTACAAGGAAGTGGTATTTTGAAAGAAAACTTGCCATAGAAAGGGTTCTTAAAAGAATGTTTTTTGCAACGAAAGGGTTTTTTAAAGAATAGTTTTCCAAAGACGTGGATTTTGAAAAGAATAGTTGTTCAAGGACGTAGTATTTTTAAAGAAAATTTTGCAGAGAGAGTGAGAGAGAGAAAACATTTTGGAGGATGTGGCATTTTTAAAGAAAATTTTCCAAAGAGAAGGATTTTAAAGAATATTTTCAAGGAAGTGGTCCTTTTAAAAAAATTTTCCAAATAGAAGGTTTTTTGAAAGAGTATTATTTCCAAAGGCCTTTTTCGGGACATAATTTTTTGAAAGAATTTTAAATGACATGGATTTTAAAGGAATTTTTAAGCAACTGGATTTTTAAAGAATGGTTAAGAGACCTGGATTTTTCAAAGAATTTTTATGGACCTCGATTCACTTTTCGGCTTTTCTCACATTTCGGCTTTTCCAAAAACGTCAGAACAAAAATATTTGCAAACAACTATCAGCACGTTCATCTAAGAACTCATCGAGTTCTGTAAGTTGAAAAACATCATCACAGTTGCCTGTGAGTGATTGTTGTTGAAATTTATTACAAACTCACTTGCGCGTGCCATTCGCTGTTTGTTTTGTTTATTGTTGAAGATTCAATCTCATTAGACTGCTTAAGCTGGAGTATTCCCCTAATGACTTAGCTTCATTTATTACCCTTTATTACCGAGAGTAATGTTTTTCAAAACGAACTGACAGTGTTGAAAAATTTTACTGATTAGAAAAGCCGAAAAGTGAGTGTGATTGTCATTTATTTGAGAATACTAGACACTTAAAGAGTTCGGTTTCTCACTAAAAAAGCTGAAAAAAGCCAATTGATAATTTCTTCGCCGGGATGAAATCATGATATTGGTAGTGATCAGTAAAATTTTGCAACACTGTCAGTTCGTTTTGAAAAACATTATTCTCTGTAATAGGGGGTAATAAATGAAGTTAAGCCATGAGGGAATACTCCAGCTTAAGCAATCAAATGAGATTAAATCTTCCACAATAAACAAAACAAAAAAATAATTGTTTTTTGATAGATTGTTTTTCATAAGATATTGAATTTTTATATATTTTTTAAGTGCGTATATTACCACCACACTGTAGTTTTGAAGTGTGTTGTGTAATTTGTAATTTTGAAGTTTTACTATTTATATGGAATAAACGTTATTTTAGCAATTAATTAGCAAAAGTTCATTCATTCCTGCTACAGGAAAATATTTTTGAAAAAAAAAACTCCAAATCATCCTACCAACTTGTAACTTGTCATTTACCCGAAAATTTTTGACTTCTTAAAAAATGAATGAATAACAACAAAAAATTAAAAGGTTTTCTTCCCAATCAAATTCCAATTCTTTCGAAATTCAAAATATCCTACTGAGAAAGCAAATCAAAATCTAATTCTTGTGGTTGATGAAGTCTACACAGGAGATGTTTAAAAATTTGATGCTATCCCGCTTGGAACTGGAGCTCAGACATTATGTGTACAAGGCGGGTATGCTAAACATTCCGCCCACATATTTATGTATTTCTATATTCCCTTTGCTGACCTAGTCACTAATCAATATGTTTGTCATATTTTGTTAAATTATAGTACGTTTATATATAACCGGATTTAACAAACCCACTGGTTTTCAAATGTCAATTACATTGCTTATATTTCAAATAAATCCTCATAAAGAAGGTTAACCCTGCAAAAGGCTATAATATAAACGTGGCCTTAAAATGACATAAATTTATTTTTTAAATAAAATACGAGACCGCAAAATTTTTATTATAAAAGAATTACGAGGGTCACTCAAAACCTTCTGGCCTAGGCAACACGCAGTATCGCCAGGTGTCAGTTGACATTTTTGGAAAGTTTGACAGTTTTTAGCCCAAGCATATTCAGGACAGTTTAACATACGACCATGTGTTGGGTTTTTTTCAGCTGCTCGATTGAGACACCTCCTAAACATGGTTTTTGAACGCTTTTACTGCATCTTCTGGCGACAAAAATCGTTGACCACGAATTTTTTTCTTGATGTGCTGGAAAAAAGTGAAGTCATTGGATCTCCAGTCAGGGCTGTACGGCTTATGACTCATCAATTCCACGTTTTGTCCGGTCAAACAGGCGGTGGTTTGAATCGATGTTTGAGAGCTCGCATTGTCATGATGCAGAACGATTCGTCTTCTCTTATTTGTTTTTCGAATTTCTCAGGAGACTTCAGTCAAAAAAATTGTAGTGTAACATTCAGCATTAACCGTCCGTAGTCCGTATAGTCGCCACACGGTCAGTTTTGTCGAAGGTCTTCTTCCATGAACATCTTTCGTTGGATTTGGCTCGCTTTCGAAGACCCAAACAGTCGATTCCTGTTTTGTTTCGGGCTTCTAAGTATAGATCCAAGATTCGTCATCTGTGACGATCTTATAAATGCCGTTTGAAGCACCGCGACTGTTTTGATTCAGAATTTCTTTGCACTAATCCGCAAGAGCTTTTTTGAGCGCAAGAAAAATTCATTTTTGCGGTCAGGCGTTCATGCAATATCAAACCTTAGTCGGGGAAAGAAATGCCCTTGGATGCCTCTATCTCACGGTACATAACATGGCGATCTTGCATTAACCGTTCACGCACGGCTTAATTTTTTTCTGGCACAACGGGCACATACAAAGATTTAGTTTGATCCATGCACTCTTGCCGTGATTATCCACGTCGAAAGTTATGAAAAATTATCGAACGAAAATGTTCACAAGTAAATTCCATTTTTTGCGAGTCACTGTAAACAACCTGAGTACGCTTAGGCTAAAAACTGTCAAACTTTCCAAAAAAATGTCAAATGACACCTGCGAGTTGCCTAGGCCAGAAGGTTTTTGTGTGATCCTCGCACCGGTTTATTTATATTAATATGCTTTAACGGTAATTGTCGACGTCGTATGAAGCACGAGCTGTATCGGCCATACAACGACATCAGTATAGTTAATCATATCGTCATACGAATGAGCTATGATGAACCCATTGAAAAGACGCATAATTACGGCGGCCTGGCGGCACATGCAGAACTGAACAGGCAAGGCTTCGAGGGAGTCAACAAGAAAGACAATATTCTAAATTGAAAAAGTAAAGCAACAAATTTAGAAGAATGGAAATCTTTTCAACTAAGTAAGTAAGTCCACAATAAGAGTTTAACTAGATTTTTTGCAAAGTAAGAGTGCCAATTGAAAAATACAATCAAACATTTTTGATTCAACTCAAAACCAATTTCCAATGACATAAGCAAAAAAAGAAAAACAAACGACTGAAGCTGAAATATAATGTAAGCGATATATTTTATTAAACGGTCAGTAGGTGAATTAAAAAGTTTTATTTTTTGCTTTCTCCACATTTCCGCAGCGGTGTTCCAATAAAATTTTGACACCAACACGCAAAAACCTGTTTAACAAAATATAGTTTAAACACCAAAAAAACAAGCCTAACAAACTCCCTGCCATTTAAAGCCGGTGTTTTAACGTGTTTGGTATTATAATTGTTTGTTTTCATTGTTACTTGTTTAACATGAATAACCCACCATATGGAATGAAGGAGTTGCTAGTAAATACCCCAAACACAAGTTCAGTTTTGTTGGTCTGTTTGATTGTTAGTTTGTTTTGTGTTTTTAGTTTTTTGGTATGACTTAACTATGGTACTTTGTTGGCCCGAAATGTAAATAAACAATTTCAATTTGGAAGACAGTACATACATACATACATAAAAAATTATGCTAATTAGTCACAACAACAGCAACAGTGACCAAACTAAAAACGTGTTCAGCCCCAAAAAGGTCACTAACACCGTAACATTTCTAAGTGTCTGGGAAAAAAAGTAACTACGAGTGACGGACGATACTGAGGAGAATGCTGATTGCCGGTGTTTTTGCTGCTAACGATGACGATAATGATGAGCCATGATGGTTACTGTGCTCGTAACACACTCTACAAAGTGTTAACAAGTTTTTTGTTGACTCTTCAATGGTTAGGTAGGTGGGTGTGTAGACCGTGTTGAAAAACAATTCTGATTGATTTCCGGTAATTGTTTTATAATATACATTTTCGGGCCACGTATTTTTTTGTCTGATGCAGGTATTTATACAAAAAATTTATGTAATTTTTATTCAATAAAATATGACGACGTGATCAGTTTGCTTCTTACACTGTAATAAATATATAGGACAGTGACTATGTCAGTAAAGAGAAAATATGGAAATACGAGTATATAAATATGTGGGTCCAATGTTCGGTACACCCGCCTTGTACACATAATGTATGAGCTCCAGTTCCAAGCAGGATAACATCAATTTTTTCAACATCTCCTGAGTAGACTTCAGGCACCACAAGTACTTTACAATTAGATTTTCCTTTGCTTTTCACAGCAGGACAATTTTTATTTCGAAAGGACTTGGAATTTTATTGGACAGAAAACATTTCAATTTATTTTTTGTTTTTATTCATTCATTTATTTATTTCTTGCCATTATAATTCCTGCAGCATCCAGATTCAACATTTTCAGGTAGTGTGATCTCGGCTCAAACTTTTAAACAAATGATTCTTTAAATAAATTTTCTTAAAAAATACACGCTTTCAATAAATTTTCTTAAAATAAAATTCCTTAAAAAATGCAGGTCTTTGCAAAAAAGTACGTTTCTTTTAGAAATTATTTAGAAATGCACGTATTTGATGAATAAAAAGCTAAAATAAAAATAGCCTTTAGCAACTTTTCTAAAAAAACAGTTTAAAAAAATTAAAAAATTCTTTAATAAATACACGTCCTTTAAAAAATCTTAAGAAAATCCAACTCCTTAAAAATTCTTTAAAAAGATCCAGATCATTAAAAAATTCTTTAAAAAAAAACACGTCCTTTAAAAAATCTTTACAAAATTCAGGTCCTTAAAAAATTCTTTAAAAAATCCAGATCCTTAAAAAATTCTTTAAAAAATCCACGTCCTTAAAAAATTCTTTAAAAAACCACGCACGATAACTCTCGAATGAATCAACCAATTCGAACCAAATTTGGGGTATCGTAATATTTTGTCCAAACTTAGTTTAAGTTCGAAGATGGGCCATATCGGTCCACTCCTTCGGGTACCTCCCACACAAAAGTTCAAATTTTTTCTGTAAAATAGTGTGAACGATAACTCTTGAAGGGAGAAATTGATTTGATCCACACTTTGCACATCCTATTATTCCTTCCTGATATATATCGGGCTCGAATATGGATGTCATCGGTCTACTTTTAAGAGCTCCTCTCGGATCGTTTTGATTTTTTTAAGTAGGTTGTCCTTGCGACTCTCTTTACGATGGTACAATTTTTTTCTTGCGCAAGTCCATACTTCCTGATATATTAGCCTAAAAGCTCGACTAAACGCCGACGGCACCAACCAAAATGGCAAATCCGCAAGATAATTCTCGCATGGAGCTTCTGATTAGTACAGACTTTGCACAACGTATTATTTCATCCAGTCATGTACCAGGTTAGAATATGAACTATATCGGTCCACTCCTTCGAGTACCGCCCACACAATACTCGGAAAGAGTGAAGTTCAAGAGCACCTCGCGGATTGTTTTGACATTTTTTCAGCAGGTTGTCCTTGCGTATTCCTGAGATAATGGCCTAAAAGCTCCAAGAAACCCTGGCGGAACGAACCAAAATGGCAAATCCGCAAGATAATTCTCGCAGAGAGTTTCTGATTGGTGCAGACTTTCCACATCGTATTGCTTCATCCAGTCATGTATCAGGTTGGAATATTTACTATATCGGTCCACTCCTTCGGGTACCTTGCGCGAAGCGAAGTTGAAGCTCCTCTTGGATCGTTTTGATTCTTCTTTCAGTAGGTTGTCATATTGATCCCATGTACAACAGTACAATATTTTCCGGAGTAAGTCCATACTTCAAACAAGCTCCAAAAACCCTGCCAGCACATACCAAAATGGTTATGGTGCAAGATAACTCTAACACTTTTTCAAACTTAGTTTGACGTAATTTAATATTTACTTCGAGTTCTCTATGAATCAGAAGTTTGCGACTAAAAATTGTTTGTATACGTCGATGACTTGGTATTGACCCAAATTACGATACCTACAGATTTTAAAGATTTCGTGATTATTGTGATTTTTTTTTTTTTTGTCAGTGGCTGAGGGTATATCTCCGTCAGCATAGCTGACTGATACTTTCTTACTTCTTTTAAATCCACGTCTTTGAAAAAATATTCTTTAAAAAATTCACGTCCTTTAAAAAGTATTCATTAAAAAATTTACGTCCTTGTAAGAATATTCTTTACCAAATACATTTTTATTAAAATAAATATTACAAAAGTCCTAAATTATACTTCAAAAGTCCACGTCCCTGAAAAAATTCTTTAAAAATTCACGTCCATGAAAAGGTTATTTAAAAAATCTGCGTTCTTGAAAAAACTCAATCAAAAATCTGCATCATTAAAAAAAAAATTAGAAATTCAGGTCCTATAAAAAATCGACGTCCTTGAAAACAAAATTATTTAAAAACTACAGGTCCTTGAAAAAATATTTAGTAAAACGTCCACGTCCTTGAAAACAATGTAATTAAAATAATCCACTTCCTTTAAAAATTATGCCTTAAAACGTCTTTATAAATCCACGTCCTTAAAAAAATCACCGTCCTTAAAAATCAGTAAGGAAAGGATTAAAGTCGGGAGGAGCTGACTATATGATACCCTACACCACTGTGAATATGTAAAATATATATGGGGACTATATTTACCAATTTCAATATAATTCAGCAGATTTATTTCTAGAACAAATACAGAGTGTTTGGTGCATAAAATACCTAAAATACGCCGAAAATATATCTGAATCGATTCTTACCAAAATAAACAGGGTTCGTCCTTTTGGGAAAAAGGTAACTTCCACAATTTTTATGCGAATCGGAGAATAAATGCGATCTGTACTTTGTTTACAAAAGTACAAGGACAGACAGACTGACATGCTTAAATCGACTCAGAAAGTGAATCTATGCAGATAATCAGAAGGAACTATGGGTATATTTCGTTTCTTTTTGAATGTTATAGGCCGTTTATATATAACAAGGTTAACCCAGTGGGTCTGGGTTTCAAATGTCATTTCCATTGTATATACTTCAAACAAATCCTCATAAAGAAGGTTAACCCTGCAAAAAACTATAATATAAACGCCGTATTACAAAGACATAAAACCCCTTACCACAGTGTAATGTAGGGTATAACAAGAAAAAATATTCTCTCCGATACAGGAAAAAAAATTAGCCATTTGATAAAAAAATTGAAAGATTCAATCAAAACATTTATCAAATTTCCGGCGATAAAAAAATTGTCATATTGAAAAAATTCGATAAAATTATTTGATCACAAAGTAAAAACAAATTGATAATAAGTCATATTCTCTAAAATATTTATCGAATTATTTTATTTTGAACTGATAAAATATTTCACAGGGCGAAACCTATAGTTCTGCGTGTGCGTTCAAAAATACAAAAACAAAATACATGTATTTCAAATTGAAAACAACAACAAATACATGTATTTTGTTTTTGTATTTTTGAACGCACACGCAGAGCTAAAGGTTTCGCCCACATATTGACAAAAAATTGTAGGTGTTTAATAAATGTTTTTGATAAACTTGTGGTTATTTTGACTAACATTTTCATCAAAATATTACCTTATGGTAAAAGTGAATATGTGAGCAAAGATAAAAAGAACCTCTTAAAACAGCAAATTAAGAACAAAAAGTGCATAAAATACTCCAGCGGCAAGCCTGTTAGTGTCAATACCATCCTTTCACTCTACAGCAGTACAGTCTTTGGGAGGACGACAATGCATTCATCATCAACGAGTACAAGAAAGCATACCCCAACAGCCATTACAAGACGCTTTGTTACCAGCTCAAATCTGTGGTTCCACAAAGTAGCGTCGGTGTGGCCCAGATTTCCGCTGAGGGCATTGAGATCCCAACCCCATGTCAGTCAGGAATCCACAAGGCTTAAAACAATGAATGTGCTCGTGTAAAGGAGTACTTGGTAAGCACGCTTTATCTGGACAAGTGGAACACGCGCTTTGACGACAAACATTTTCAGACATTTCAATATCCGTGGTCCTTAAAAATGAATCTGTAGAAAAAATGAAATTCCTAAACTTATTTTGTCAACAAATTATGGATTTGTTCTTATTTTTGGTACTCTAAGCAAAGGTATGAATATGAAAAATTATACATAAAAAATAAAATATTATACATATGTAGATATTTTTGCTTTCTGTTGAACGATTGTCTGGAAGGTATATGTAAGTTATGTAGCAAACTTTTTTGGATCTCAAAACTTTTCATTAATTTAGCTCTCCTAGAAAATTATTTTACTTTCTTAATATCTTCTGCTTAGAATCGCCCTCAAGTACCTTTCCACAGATGTTCCTACAGTTAGTTAAACATGAAGTATACCTCAAGAGTCTAGAGAAGACAAATTCAAGTACAAAACCTAATGCTGACTTGCAGTTAACAATTTCATAGTTGGCCAGGTTAATAACCCAAAAAACACTTCTTTCTCCACAACACATTCATCCGTTGATGACTAAATTCACAAAACTATAAACATAAAATTTGTTTACGATTTTGTTCCCGTTCTATGTGAGTGTTTTTTATTTTTCTCATTTCTTGAGTATCACATAGAAACTTAACACTCCTCTTCTTCTGTTTTGTAAAATGAATCATAAAACAATGGAGGTTCCATAAAGCGGAGAATGCAGAATAACATGCTAGTTATTTGCCACAGATCTGTTAAGAGTCAGACATTTTTTTCTTTCTTTTGCAACACATTGGGTATAAGGAGGAATTATGCATCAGTGAAATTTTGTAACAGATTTTGCAAAACTGAAAACACACACCTCTGAGTAGCGGAGAGATGCCAAGAGAAAAACTGAACCGAGATTGAATACAAGTCCCTCAGAAAGTGTAAGACAAATATACCAGCATGATAAATGTAAAAATGTTGAGGCATTAATATTGCATCATAACAATTCCGAACGTCCGTATTATGCCAAGTGGCGATTCAGCCATACGACGACTATCCTTCTTCGTTCCACCAACATGCTTCTTACTTTTTTTTCATTTCATGCAATGTCTGCTGCAGCAGAAAAATGTTCTTCATGTTGTGGCATGAATGATGTATTAGCAATGCTTGTGCCGAGTTGCAGATGTTTTGATGCCGTTGATGATGGCTGAATGACGGTGGCTGCATCTCCTCCTCCCCCGTCACCTATTTGTATCATGGCTGTCAGTGTTGAACATAATTGTTGGCAGTTACTTTTGATGCAATTACTTTCAATGAGTGCTTACTTTCAACAGCAAAGAGTGCTTTTTGCTACAAAACTGACTCAGATGTGGTCGTTAGTTAATCATACGAGAAAGGCAGGTAGTTACGACCGAGAAAAGAAAAACAACTACTAACAACCAGCAGTCGATTTTACATTGTGTTCTCCAGGAACAGCAAACGAACATTTTCAAACAGCAAAAACACAACATTTTGACATTGATGATGGGAATTTGTACCTCAATTAGGGTTTTCACAGTTGCTTTCGTTTACCAAAGAAATGCCAACAACGCGAAATTTTAAAATTACCTTTTTTCTCTACAATGTGGGATATTTAGCTCCAAATTGTCACAATAATTGCAATAAGTTTTGTTTAATGCAAAGAAAATTTAAATTTCTTGTAAAGCTAAATATTTTCAATATGAATTGTCAATATTGAATTTTTATGCGGCCCACACACTGTGGGCATGCAGGACAGCATTTGTAATAGCATTAGTAAATTTTGAAGCATTTGTCAAAGTATGTGTGAATATTGGCCGTAAATATATAGGCCGCATTATGCTGATAAAATAAACTTCATTTTATGTCAGAGCAAAAATTACTTTGCACTATGGGGAGTTTCAATTGAAAAGTGGGTATAGAATAAAACCCTTCCTTCAGACATAGTCGATAGAAGCACCCTTCTTGTAGAAAGGGTCTATAGAAGCACACTTTCTTGCAGAAAGGATTTATAGGAGAATCCTTTCTTGCAGAAAGGGTCTATGGAAGCACCCTTTCTTGCAGAAAGAATCTATAGCAGCTCTCTTTCTTTCAGAAAGGGTCAATGGAAGGACCATTTATTTTAGTAAATGTCTATAGAAGTTTCCTTTCTATCAGGGTCTTCAGAATCACTCTACAATCAGAATCAGAATCACTCTCTAGAAGCACTTTTTCTACCTGTAAGGGTCTATAGAAACACCCTTTCTACCTGGAAGGGCCTATGTAAGCATCATTTGTATCTGCAAGGGTATGAAATGGTCTATAGAAGCACTTTTTCTACCTGAAAGGGTCTATAGAAACACCCTTTCTACCTAAAAGGGTCTATAGAAGAACCCTTTCTACATGAGCGGGTTGATAGAAACATCCTTTCTAACTGAAAGGGCCAATAGAAGCATCCTTTCTATCTGAAATGGTCTATAGAAACACTCTTTCAACCCGAAAAGGTCTATAGAAGTACCCTTTCTTTGAGCAAGGGTCTATAGAAGTACACTTTCTTTGAGCAAGGGTCTATAGAAGTGCCCTTTCTTTGAGCAAGGGTCTATAGAAGCACCATTGCTTTGAGCAAGGGTCTATAGACGCACCGTTTCTTTGAGAAGGGGTATACAGAAGCACCCTTTCTTTGAGAAAGGGTCTATAGAGGCACCCTTTATTTCAGAAAGGGTCTATAGACGCACCCTTTCTTTGAAAAGGGGTATACAGCTGTACCCTTTCTCGCAGAAACATCTATAGATGCGCTCTTTCTCTTAGAAAGGGTCTATAGAAGCACCCTATCTTACAGAAAGGGACTATAGAAGCACCCATTCCTGCAGGAAGGGATCAACTCTTCTTTGAGGGTCTATAGAAGTGCCCTTTCTTTGAGAAAGGGTCTATAGAAGCACCCTTTCTTTGAGAAAGGGTCTATAGAAGCACCCTTTCTTTGAGAAAGGGTCTATAGAAGCACCCTTTCTTTGAGAAAGGGTCTATAGAAGCACCCTTTCTTTGAGAAAGGGTCTATAGAAGCACCCTTTCTTTGAGAAAGGGTCTATAGAAGCACCCTTTCTTTGAGAAAGGGTCTATAGAAGCACCCTTTCTTTGAGAAAGGGTCTATAGAAGCACCCTTTCTTTGAGAAAGGGTCTATAGAAGCACCCTTTCTTTGAGAAAGGGTCTATAGAAGCACCCTTTCTTTGAGAAAGGGTCTATAGAAGCACCCTTTCTTTGAGAAAGGGTCTATAGAAGCACCCTTTCTTTGAGAAAGGGTCTATAGAAGCACCCTTTCTTTGAGAAAGGGTCTATAGAAGCACCCTTTCTTTGAGAAAGGGTCTATAGAAGCACCCTTTCTTTGAGAAAGGGTCTATAGAAGCACCCTTTCTTTGAGAAAGGGTCTATAGAAGCACCCTTTCTTTGAGAAAGGGTCTATAGAAGCACCCTTTCTTTGAGAAAGGGTCTATAGAAGCACCCTTTCTTTGAGAAAGGGTCTATAGAAGCACCCTTTCTTTGAGAAAGGGTCTATAGAAGCACCCTTTCTTTGAGAAAGGGTCTATAGAAGCACCCTTTCTTTGAGAAAGGGTCTATAGAAGCACCCTTTCTTTGAGAAAGGGTCTATAGAAGCACCCTTTCTTTGAGAAAGGGTCTATAGAAGCACCCTTTCTTTGAGAAAGGGTCTATAGAAGCACCCTTTCTTTGAGAAAGGGTCTATAGAAGCACCCTTTCTTTGAGAAAGGGTCTATAGAAGCACCCTTTCTTTGAGAAAGGGTCTATAGAAGCACCCTTTCTTTGAGAAAGGGTCTATAGAAGCACCCTTTCTTTGAGAAAGGGTCTATAGAAGCACCCTTTCTTTGAGAAAGGGTCTATAGAAGCACCCTTTCTTTGAGAAAGGGTCTATAGAAGCACCCTTTCTTTGAGAAAGGGTCTATAGAAGCACCCTTTCTTTGAGAAAGGGTCTATAGAAGCACCCTTTCTTTGAGAAAGGGTCTATAGAAGCACCCTTTCTTTGAGAAAGGGTCTATAGAAGCACCCTTTCTTTGAGAAAGGGTCTATAGAAGCACCCTTTCTTTGAGAAAGGGTCTATAGAAGCACCCTTTCTTTGAGAAAGGGTCTATAGAAGCACCCTTTCTTTGAGAAAGGGTCTATAGAAGCACCCTTTCTTTGAGAAAGGGTCTATAGAAGCACCCTTTCTTTGAGAAAGGGTCTATAGAAGCACCCTTTCTTTGAGAAAGGGTCTATAGAAGCACCCTTTCTTTGAGAAAGGGTCTATAGAAGCACCCTTTCTTTGAGAAAGGGTCTATAGAAGCACCCTTTCTTTGAGAAAGGGTCTATAGAAGCACCCTTTCTTTGAGAAAGGGTCTATAGAAGCACCCTTTCTTTGAGAAAGGGTCTATAGAAGCACCCTTTCTTTGAGAAAGGGTCTATAGAAGCACCCTTTCTTTGAGAAAGGGTCTATAGAAGCACCCTTTCTTTGAGAAAGGGTCTATAGAAGCACCCTTTCTTTGAGAAAGGGTCTATAGAAGCACCCTTTCTTTGAGAAAGGGTCTATAGAAGCACCCTTTCTTTGAGAAAGGGTCTATAGAAGCACCCTTTCTTTGAGAAAGGGTCTATAGAAGCACCCTTTCTTTGAGAAAGGGTCTATAGAAGCACCCTTTCTTTGAGAAAGGGTCTATAGAAGCACCCTTTCTTTGAGAAAGGGTCTATAGAAGCACCCTTTCTTTGAGAAAGGGTCTATAGAAGCACCCTTTCTTTGAGAAAGGGTCTATAGAAGCACCCTTTCTTTGAGAAAGGGTCTATAGAAGCACCCTTTCTTTGAGAAAGGGTCTATAGAAGCACCCTTTCTTTGAGAAAGGGTCTATAGAAGCACCCTTTCTTTGAGAAAGGGTCTATAGAAGCACCCTTTCTTTGAGAAAGGGTCTATAGAAGCACCCTTTCTTTGAGAAAGGGTCTATAGAAGCAGCCTTTCTTTGAGAAAGGGTCTATAGAAGCAGCCTTTCTTTGAGAAAGGGTCTATAGAACCACCCTTTCTTTGAGAAAGGGTCTATAGAAGCACCCTTTCTTTGAGAAAGGGTTTATAGAAGCACCCTTTCTTTGAGAAAGGGTCTATAAAAGCACCCTTTCTTTGAGAAAGGGTCTATAAAAGCACCCTTTCTTTGAGAAAGGGTCTATAGAAGCACCCTTTCTTTGAGCAAGGGTCTATAGAAGCACCCTTTCTTTGAGAAAGGGTCTATAGAAGCACCCTTTCTTTGAGAAAGGGTCTATAGAAGCACCCTTTCTTTGAGAAAGGGTCTAAAGAAGCACCCTTTCTTTGAGAAAGGGTCTATAGAAGCACCCTTTCTTTGAGAAAGGGTCTATAGAAGCACCCTTTCTTTGAGCAAGGGTCTATAGAAGCACCCTTTCTTTGAGAAAGGGTCTATAGAAGCACCCTTTCTTTGAGAAAGGGTCTATAGAAGCACCCTTTCTTTGAGAAAGGGTCTATAGAAGCACCCTTTCTTTGAGAAAGGGTCTATAGAAGCACCCTTTCTTTGAGAAAGGGTCTATAGAAGCACCCTTTCTTTGAGAAAGGGTCTATAGAAGCACCCTTTCTTTGAGAAAGGGTCTATAGAAGCACCCTTTCTTTGAGAAAGGGTCTATAGAAGCACCCTTTCTTTGAGAAAGGGTCTATAGAAGCACCCTTTCTTTGAGAAAGGGTCTATAGAAGCACCCTTTCTTTGAGAAAGGGTCTATAGAAGCACCCTTTCTTTGAGAAAGGGTCTATAGAAGCACCCTTTCTTTGAGAAAGGGTCTATAGAAGCACCCTTTCTTTGAGAAAGGGTCTATAGAAGCACCCTTTCTTTGAGAAAGGGTCTATAGAAGCACCCTTTCTTTGAGAAAGGGTCTATAGAAGCACCCTTTCTTTGAGCAAGGGTCTATAGAAGCACCCTTTCTTTGAGAAAGGGTCTATAGAAGCACCCTTTCTTTGAGCAAGGGTCTATAGAAGCACCCTTTCTTTGAGAAAGGGTCTATAGAAGCACCCTTTCTTTGAGCAAGGGTCTATAGAAGCACCCTTTCTTTGAGAAAGGGTCTATAGAAGCACCCTTTCTTTGAGAAAGGGTCTATAGAAGCACCCTTTCTTTGAGAAAGGGTCTATAGAAGCACCCTTTCTTTGAGAAAGGGTCTATAGAAGCACCCTTTCTTTGAGAAAGGGTCTATAGAAGCACCCTTTCTTTGAGAAAGGGTCTATAGAAGCACCCTTTCTTTGAGAAAGGGTCTATAGAAGCACCCTTTCTTTGAGAAAGGGTCTATAGAAGCACCCTTTCTTTGAGCAAGGGTCTATAGAAGCACCCTTTCTTTGAGAAAGGGTCTATAGAAGCACCCTTTCTTTGAGAAAGGGTCTATAGAAGCACCCTTTCTTTTAGAAAGGGTCTATAGAAGCACCCTTTCTTTGAGAAAGGGTCTATAGAAGCACCCTTTCTTTGAGAAAGGGTCTATAGAAGCACCCTTTCTTTGAGAAAGGGTCTATAGAAGCACCCTTTCTTTGAGAAAGGGTCTATAGAAGCACCCTTTCTTTGAGAGAGGGTCTATAGAAGCACCCTTTCTTTGAGAAAGGGTCTATAAAAGCACCCTTTCTTTGAGCAAAGGGTCTATAGAAGCACGCTTTCTTTGAGCCAGTGTTTAGTGCAGCATTAGACCTGGAAAATTCACTAATAACAATTATTTACCTTGCGTTATGTTCTTGTCGACTACAAAGTTGAGCATTATATCCCATTGTGCACTTCCAAGAACTCAATTCAACATGTGTCTGGTCTTCGCCATCAACAGTGTATACTTGTTGTTGTCTTCCTCATTGTCATCCTTGTTGCAATTTAATTGAAATTACTTTTTCTTTTTACCGTTTTGCTTTAGTGTTTATGACAGGTTTTTCTTTCTACTTTTTTTTCATCTCTTCTTCAATTACCCGAAGAAACCCTTTGACTTACCGACAAAAATTCATTTCATTGGTTTGCAACATCACACATTGATGTGTGGACACACAAAACAGCAGGCAATAATGGTGGAGGGGTACGAGGGGCAGATCTTAATTGCCTTAACTTAATTGATATGAACTTATTGGCCCTTTCTAGATAATGATGATGACGATGATGGTCACTGGAGAATGAAATGGACAAGAGACTATTGCAAGTGTGTGTTGCTGTTATTTATTCTTAGAAATAATTGCTTTTGTCTTTTTGCAGCTCCCCATGGGGATGCTTTCAAAGTTGGTTGATTTCAAAGGAAGTGAGAGACGGTAGAGAAATTGTCATTGATTGGTTTATAGGGGAAAAATAATTGTTCAATTTCAAAACACTTAATAGAAGTTGTAATAAAATAAAAGGACTTAAAATGTTGGCATGTGTATTTATGGAATGAATGCATTCAGTAATAATTATAATAATTGTTCTACAAACATCCCGGAACGGACAAGGGAGACTTCTCTCATATCAATGAGTGCACCCCGATTCATATTAGCTCAATGATATGGGACCTACAGTTTATCGCCGATTCTGAGCTGCGTGTCCTAAGACAACACTTGTAAAGAAGTTTTACATGGCTGAAATACTCAGGAAATGTAGCCAACATTACTGAGGGGTATTTTGCCACCATTGAAATTGTTGATGTTGCCTGACCGGATCGAATCCACGATCTTCTGCGTGTAAGGCGGGTGTACATACCATTGCCCTACGGTGGCACCCTCAGTAATAATTAGTTTCATGTATAAAACATTAAACCTTTAGTCAATCGTAATAAGTAATTCATGTGTTGGAACCTAGAATTTAAAATTTGACTTTAAAAATAGTTTCTCATAATCATCACAAGCTTCATGGTTATTTTCTAAATCCCAATACCCCCTTTCGACAAATTGTTTTTATTTCTGTGTCTGTTGCTCCAACCGACCGACCTACCACAACAATTTATGGATTTATCCACCTTCATCTTTAAAGTAATCCGCACATAAAAAGAAGGCTTACTTCTTCATCGTTGTGGAACCACAACAAAAGGTAAATATTGTTGAATTTATTCTTGGTGTTATTGGCATTGTTGTTGTTGGCTTGTAATAATGGCACAAAAAGAACAAGAAAACACACAAACTTGTTAAGTGCCCACAATGAAATCGTCGACCAAACCAATGAACCACAGGAGCTACGATCTTGTAAGAATAAAATTGCAACCACTGTGGATATAAAATTTAACAGTGTTGGTGAAAGGGGCGTTTGGGGGCCTTTGTTTGTGATACATAAAAAAAGTCTGATAAAAGGGCCCTTTTGCGCTCTAAAGACTTCCACGATTCGTATTACGTTTTGAATCGTGCTCTGTGCACGTGCACATACATATAATGTTACATACCACACCACAAAGAACAGTATATAGTCAAGATTTTGCAATTTTTTTCTAGGTATTACATGAGCCAATTCAATGCTTTGTTGTTGTTCTTGTCAAAGGGTCCTTAACCTTCAACCGCACTTTGTCCGAAGGAGATGCAGTCAAAAACACACACACACATAACGATAAAGAGAAGTAACGAAGCAAAATAAATATGGTATGAAAAGGGTAAAGAGAGTCAGAACTGAGGAGCTTGCCAAACCTAAGCTTACAGCCGTACATATATACGAATACGTACATATATACATATTTCTAAGAATTCAAAGGTTGGTTCTTTTGTTTGAAAGAAAACAACTGCAATCTGCGCATGTGTGACGACCACCATATACAATCGATGAAAGAATAGTACTTTGAAACTCAGTTTACAAAAGTATAAAGTAAGAATATAGAGTAACACAGTAACCAGGAAGGGATAGACATTTGAATTTAATAAATTTTATGGGCTAACTTTCTTCCAAAAAGGGTCTATAGAAGCACACTGTCTTTCAGAAAGGGTCTATAGAAGCACGCTTCCTTACAGAAAGGTAATATAGAAGCAAGCTTTCTTTCAGAAAGGGTCTATAGAAGCACCCTTTCCTTCAGAAAGGGTCTATAGAAGCATGATTCCTTACAGAAAGGTAATATAGAAGCAAGCTTTCTTTCAGAAAGGGTCTATAGAAGCACCCTTTCCTTCAGAAAAGGTTTATATAAGCGCCTTTTTCTTTCACAACGGGACTATAGAAACACCCTTTCAGGAGGGTTGGCGTTTTTTGTTTGGGATGACGACTTCTATTTTGTTTTTCAAAATAGTCAGGCTTAATCCCATAGTCGTTGTTTTAATATTTTATTAAAACAACTTTAATTTATTAGTGGGAAAAAATTGGCGGTGTTTACCAAGGGGTAAGGTAGGGAATACTATAGTTTCAGATCTCGCCACAGATCTTCATCAGTTCCCTTATTTCTTGTTTTTCAACAAGAAACTTTTTATACCCAAGTGTCAATTGCTAGCTCAAATAGATACGTGCGCAAAGAAACACTCTGATCGAGAATTTCTTTGGCACTACCTAAACTCTAGCAACTTCACTTGCAAACAAAACCAAATTTCTCCCACTGCTATGCGTTCGTCGATTCTCGACGAAAAAACACATAACTAATTTGTTGGTATTGCATACTACAGCAATAAACAACATTTTGACGGTGCCCGGTCTCACAATTAGGAGGGTTGGCGTTTTTTGTTTGGGATGACGACTTCTATTTTGTTTTTCAAAATAGTCAGGCTTAATCCCATAGTCGTTGTTTTAATATTTTATTAAAACAACTTTAATTTATTAGTGGGAAAAAATTGGCGGTGTTTACCAAGGGGTAAGGCAGGGAATACTATAGTTTCAGATCTCGCCACAGATCTTCATCAGTTCCCTTATTTCTTGTTTTTCAACAAGAAACTTTTTATACCCAAGTGTCAATTGCTAGCTCAAATAGATACGTGCGCAAAGAAACACTCTGATCGAGAATTTCTTTGGCACTACCTAAACTCTAGCAACTTCACTTGCAAACAAAACCAAATTTCTCCCACTGCTATGCGTTCGTCGATTCTCGACGAAAAAACACATAACTAATTTGTTGGTATTGCATACTACAGCAATAAACAACATTTTGACGGTGCCCGGTCTCACAATTAGGAGGGTTGGCGTTTTTTGTTTGGGATGACGACTTCTATTTTGTTTTTCAAAATAGTCAGGCTTAATCCCATAGTCGTTGTTTTAATATTTTATTAAAACAACTTTAATTTATTAGTGGGAAAAAATTGGAAAAATTTTTAATATTTTATTAAAACAACTTTAATTTATTAGTGGGAAAAAATTGGAAAAATTTTTTTCCCACTAATAAATTAAAGTTGTTTTAATAAAATATTAAAACAACGACTATGGGATTAAGCCTGACTATTTTGAAAAACAAAATAGAAGTCGTCATCCCAAACAAAAAACGCCAACCCTCCTAATTGTGAGACCGGGCACCGTCAAAATGTTGTTTATTGCTGTAGTATGCAATACCAACAAATTAGTTATGTGTTTTTTCGTCGAGAATCGACGAACGCATAGCAGTGGGAGAAATTTGGTTTTGTTTGCAAGTGAAATTGCTAGAGTTTAGGTAGTGCCAAAGAAATTCTCGATCAGAGTGTTTCTTTGCGCACGTATCTATTTGAGCTAGCAATTGACACTTGGGTATAAAAAGTTTCTTGTTGAAAAACAAGAAATAAGGGAACTGATGAAGATCTGTGGCGAGATCTGAAACTATAGTATTCCCTGCCTTACCCCTTGGTAAACACCGCCAATTTTTTCCCACTAATAAATTAAAGTTGTTTTAATAAAATATTAAAACAACGACTATGGGATTAAGCCTGACTATTTTGAAAAACGAAACACCCTTTCTTTAAGAACGGGACTAAAGAAACACCCTTTCTTTCAGAAAGGGTTTATATAGGCACCCTTTTTTTTCAGAACGGGACTATAGAAACACCCTTTCTTTCAGAACGGGAGTACAGAAACACCCTTTGCTTCAGAAAGGGTTTATATAGGCACCCTTTCTTTCAGAACGGGAGTACAGAAACACCCTTTCCTTCAGAAAGGGTTTATATAGGCACCCTTTCCTTCAGAAAGTGTTTATATAGGCACCCTTTCTTTCAGAACGGGACTATAAATGCACCCTTTCTTTCAGAACGGGACTATAAAAACACCCTTTCTTTCAGAACGGGACTATAGAAGAACCCTTTCTTTCAGATCGGGACTATAGAAGCACGTTTCTTTCAGAACGGGACTATAGAACCATCCTTTCTTTCGGAACGGGACTATAGAAGCACCCTTTATTTCAGAACGGGACTATAGAAGCACCCTTTCTTTCTGAACGGGACTATAGAAACACCCTTTCTTTCAGAACGGGAGTACAGAAGAACCCTTTCATTCAGAACGGGACTACAGAAGCACCCTTTATTTCAGAACTGGACTATAGAAACACCATTTCCTTCAGAATGGGTCTATAGAACCACCCTTTCTTTCAGAACGGGACTACAGAAGAACCATTTATTTCAGAACGGAACTACAGAAGCACCCTTTTTTAGAAAGGGGCTATAGAAGCACCCTTTCTTTCAGAGCGGGACTGTAGAAGCACCCTTTCTTTCAGAGCGGGACTGTAGAAGAACCATTTTTTTCAGAATTGGTTTATAGAAGCACCCTTTCTTTCAGAACGGGACTATAGAAACAACCTTTCTTTCAGAACGGGACTATAGAAACGGACTTTCTTTCAGAACGGGAGTACAGAACCACCCTTTCTTCCAGAACGAGACTACCAAAGAACCATTTATTTCAGAACGGAACTACAGAAGCGCCCTTTTTTAGAAAGGGGCTATAGAAGCACCCTTTCTTTCAGAACGGGACTATAGAAACACCCTTTCTTTCAGAACGGGACTATAGAAGTACCCTTTCTTTCTGAACGGGACTATAGAAACGGACTTTCTTTCAGAACGGGACTAAAGAATCATCCTTTCATTCAGAACGGGACTACAGAACCACCCTCTCATTCAGAACGGGACTACATTTGCACCCTTTCATTCAGAACGGGACTACAGAAGCACCCTTTCATTCAGAACGGGACTACAGAAGCACCCTTTCTTTCAAAACTACAGAAGAAACTTTCTTTCAGAGCGGGACTACAGAAGCATCCTTTCTTTCAGAACGTGACTACAGAAGCACCCTTTCTTTCGGAACGGGAATATAGAAGCAACCTTTCTTTCAGAACGGGACTATAGAAGCACCTTTCTTTCAGAACGGGACTACAGAAGGACCCTTTATTTCAGAACGGAACTTTAGTAGCACCTTTCTTTCAGAACGGGACTATAGAAGCAACATTGTTTTCGGAACGGGACTACAGGAGCACCATTTCTTTCAGTAAGGAACTACAGAAGCACCCTTTCATTCAGAACGGGACTAAAGAAGCACCCAAAAGAATTATAAACATTCCTCACTAAAAAGGGTTGACCTCTTCACGATGATAGTAGATTCATAACAACTCAACGCTTAATGTAAACTACATATAATCCCCGACCCCCGCCTTATCTAACATCTTCGTAAAATCAAACATCACAGCTAATTAATGATTATATAAAAATAGATGACAACAATAAATATGCATTGCAAACAGAAAATGAAAAAAGAAATAAAACAAAAAATCTATTTGCAGCTGCAATTCGATAAACAATTCTCGCTGCAAATGCTGTTATTGTTGCTTGAATACCAACACAAGTGACGGCGGCAACAACGTCATACTGCAATTCAGCAAACAAAACGTAAGCAATGCATTTTTAAATTTTTTAATACATTTGTATATATGTATGTATGTGTGTATAAAACATATAAATGCATTGCATATGCACTTCAAAGAGATACAAATCGTATCTTTTTTTCTTGTAATTACGTCGAGTTAGTCATGAAGAGGGAAGTTTACCGGAAGGGAGTGGAATAAATCTTGCATAATAAATGAATGATCATATCAAAGAGAAGGTTGGTTGGCTTGCTACATGTTAGATCGTTGCTTGGTTGGTTGGCTGGTTGCTTAGCAAACAGTTGTGGAAGAATGTACAAATGATTCCAACTTGTGGCATAGACAATTTTCTCCTCAATCGAACAAAATTCGGCTGTATTCAATGGGATTAGGGTTTGATAAATAAATTAAAATAGGGACCATGTAAGCCAAATAACCTATTACATAGTAATGTAAGCAAGTTATCTTCTGCTTTACCAGTGGGCTGAAAAATAATAGGTTATTTCTTTTATGTTTTTTTTTTGTTTAGCTTATTACGCCATTTTTACATTAGAGCTTTTGGTCGGGTTAACCCTCTTTATGAGGGTTTATTTGACATATAAACAAAACGTCACCAAATTTGGATTAGAAATAAATTTATCGAATTATATTGAAATCCGTTCAGATTTGAATATAGCTCCCACATTAGGCGGGCGATTTGTGTGAAAGGAAAAATACCTTAATGGGCCCTTCGCTTTTCTGATTCCTGGGATTGAACTGAGCAAAAAAGTCCACTAGGACCATATGTCTATGGTGAAAATCGAGCCTCCCGATTTTGACTTGAAGTTTTTTTAATTGACGTTTTTTGGATATTTTGGCATATAACAGCCAAACCATTAAGATTTGCGATCCAATGCAAATACCAAAAATGTAGCCAACACAATAATTAAGAACTCTCTAGTACATAGCAAAAGTATTGGAATATTCCTTCAGCCAGTTTTGGCCTTGAGACTGCGCAAGTTTTTAGGCAAATATTGATAAATGGCACTGTGCAACAAAAGTTAAACAGAAAAATATTCAAGCCATCTGTTACAAAATTCTATCGTGTTTGGGTCCATGGATAACGAAAGTAGCTTTGGTTCGTTTGTGCCACTTCGTTTTATTGTTTTATAACGGTAAATGTAGTGAAAATCTGGATTTCTTACATTCTCGAATTTAAACGGGCATATCTTCTTTTGTTCCTTTTAAAGGGGTAAATAATATCTTTCGAATAAGCTATAATATATTTAAATTGGTTAAATGACTATGTTATAGTGGTTGAAGTGTAAACAAGTAAAAAAGTATCAGTCGGCTTTGCCGACAGAGTTATACCCACAGGCTGTGTGAATTAAAACTTTCATCTATTGACAATATCAAATGTTATACCGGATGTACATTTCCAAAGGATCTTCGAATAGATCCTAAACTGTCCTTAAACAAAAATGTCGAATTTCTAAGGATTAAGACCGATATGGACCATTTCTGAAGTAAAATTACCTTTGGACAAAATGTTAGGAGATCCAAAGTTTGGACGGTTGCTCCGTTTAACAGAACTAGCGCGTAGCTTTTCAGTGTCATTTTTAGGTACCGGAAGTTGCGCACCGATAGTGCTCATCTTCGAAATTAAACAAAGTTTGGAAAAATATTACGGAAGCCAAATTTTGGACCGAATCGGCTGATCCGATCAAGAGTTATCGTGCGCTTCATTCAGCCATTTTTGGGGTTTTTTATAGCTTTGGGGCCATTTTCTCAGGAAGAATGGATTTGCGCCCTAAAAAACTTGTACCGTCGCAATGGCGGCGGCGAATGCATGTTATTACAACAAAGATCAAAGTGATTCGAGAGAAGGCCGTAAACTGCATTTTTTCGAAATTTTGTGTGGGAGGTACCCGAAGGAGTTGACATAAGTAGTCCATATTCGAACCTGATCTATGTCTTGTATAAATATTACGATGTTCAAAGTACGGACCAAACCGGATACTCTCCTCCAGAGTTATCGTGCGCACCATTTTCCCCAACATTTTTGAACTTTTGTGGGGAAGGTACCTGAAGGAGTGGACCAATATGGCTTATTTTCGAACCTGAACTAAGTCTGAACAAAGTATTACGAAGGCCAAATTTTAGACCGAATCGACAGATCCGTTCGAGAGTTATCTTGCGCTCCACCCGCGACACACGGTGTCAAAGGGATTTTTGCAACTTTCAGGTTATTTTTTCAGGAAGTATGGACTTGCCCCTGATGAAATTTGTACCGTAGTATGGGGGGCAGTGAATACAAGTTGTTACAACAAAAATCAAAGTGATTCGAGAGCAGGACCTAAACTGAACTTATCCGAAATTTTGTGTGGGATGTACCCGAAGTAGTCGACCGATTGAGTCCATATTGGAACCAAAGTATGGACCAAATCGGTTACTCCCTTCAAGAGTTATTTTCGAACTTTTGTGGGGGAGGTACTGGAAGGAGTGGATCGACATAACCCATCTTCGAACTTAAACTAAGTTTGGACAAAATATTACGAAGGCCAAAATTTGAACCGAATCGGTTCATCCGTTCGAGAGTTATCGTGCGCTCCAGCCAGGCAGACAGACAGACGGACGGACATTGCTCACTCGACTTTAAATTGTCTGAAACACATTTCGTCCAAACATACTTGGGGTCTAAAACAATTATTTCGATGAGGCACATTTTGCCCGTATGAAAGTGTATATACCCTCGTTAGCATAAATGCTGAGGGTATAAAAACCGGACGAAAAATACGGGAAAATAATTTTCCTCGTGCGCTAGGCTACTTAGAAGATACCACACAGTATAATTATTTATTTTCACAAAAAAGGAAATTAAAGTAGCTTCCGAAAACGGGAAAAAACTAATGAAATCGGCTGAAAAAAAGAGGAGCTATGGAATTTTTTGTGTTTTAACTTTTTGGTTTTTTATGCAAGTCCGCCTCACCGTCCGTCTTCGGTAATCACTATAGCATAAAAAAAATTGAGATAGGACGCTGAAACTTTAGAAATATAGTTTTTTGTTGCGTGGGGGAATGTCAAGTTCGAAAATGGACTATATCAGTCCACGTTTTGGTATAGCCCCATATAACGGTACCGCCCGATTTGAGATTTTTTTGACGTTTTTAGCTACAATTTTTGGGGGAATGAGGTATAATTTGACATTTAGGGTTCCTAGAGGCCAATAAACTTCTCCACCAAAAATTGTGGACATAGGTCCATGTTTTCGCATAGCCTCCATATAACGGTACCGCCCAATTTGAGATATTTTGACTTTTTTGCTACATTTTTTTCTGATAAATGAGCTATAATTTGACATTTAGAGTTCCCAGTGATCAAGAAACATCTCCACCAAAAATTATCGACATGGGTCCACGTTTTGTTATAGCAATCATTTCAGGTGTTTTAACGTTTCTAGAACAAAACGTGGACATATGACTTATGTGGGAGCCACATATATATTGGAAAGACATTTTGGTAAAAATTTGGAAAATGCGGCGCAATTTGGTCTAGAAAAAAAGTCGCCAAATTATATTGAAATCGTGGTGGTGGAAAGTATCATACAGTCTCGGCCCTGCCGGCTTTGATCCTTTCCTTACTAGTTTTAGTTAGTTTAATAATTGCTTTATTCCTACCTTAGACTCATGCTAAGAGCACTCCAATACGGAAAAATATATCACGTTATATTCAGTAGCGTTCTTACCTGCAAAGAAAAGTAAAAGAAGAAAAATTTTTATAAAGCTTTAAAATGATTTAGGCGAAACTTAAATTATTTACTACCACCTCACCCGGCCTACTTTGTAAGCTCGTGATGACAAATATTAACCATTAACTTCGTAAGTTTAGAGCGCGTGAACTTTTTCACTTAATTAGAATGACCTATGTAGATCATTGTTGTAGTCATCCAAAACAATGTGGTAGAGATTTCGTACACCATTGCTTTTTCCGCAAATTTGGATTACTAATAGTTTCTAAATGTAAACAATAAGAAAGGTATTAAGTTTAGCCAAGTCGAATAATTAGTTTCCTTTCCTTTATGAAAGTATTAAACTCTTTAAAGTTGACGACCCCCACAAATGTATTAAGGACCATGATCTGCGAATCTAAACCTGGAATGTTCGCATTCTTTATAGGGAAGGTGCAGTTTACACACTGGCAGATGTATTTGGAAAATATAAGGCCAATATTACTGCCATACAGGAAATACGATGGATTGGGAAAGGCGTCACAACAGCACCTAAAAGCGACGAACTGTATTATAGCTGTCATGACATAAAGCATGAGTTTGGTGCGGATTTATAGTTGGTCGGAGGTTAAAACATCAACATCAGACCGAAGATAAATTTTACGAGCGCTTAGAAGAAACATATGACCGTTGTCTTGCCCATGACAATAAAACTGTTCTTGGCGATTTTAATGTCAAACTTGGGGAGGAGTGAAACAGCTGACAACGAGGCTGCTAGACTTCGTAGCGACAAACAAAAACATGGTAGTTAGCAGTACCAGATTTAAGCACCTCGATATTCATGTATCCAGACCATAAAACAAGAAATCAAATTGATCACGTTGTGATATATGAAAGACATTTAACGAGCGCGTATGATATATTTCCGCAGGAAAAATAGAGAAATGGTAAAGCGGGATTGTGAAAAAATCGAGAAGTACCGGAGCCAGAATGAAGTCCAAAAATTCTACCAAAAAGTGAAACATGAAACTGGTGGCTTTGGAACAGGCACATCCTCCTGTAGAGACGAGTAAGGTAATTTGGTAATTTAATAACAAATACTAGTGAAGACGACCACGATACCACAGATCAAATCCCCGAAGATGGTATTAAATGTATACCGCCCAGCCAGGATGAGATAAAGACAGCAATAAACCGGCTGAAGAATAATAAGGTAGTAGGAACCGATGGCTTACCCGCCGAGCTGTTCAAAACCGGAGGCGACACGCTGATAAGGTGTATGTACAAACAGGGCATTAATGGCTAACAGAGAAAAAGCGATATTAAATCCTATGCATGAGTGGATAGGTATTTGTGTTACTTGCGCTTACGCAACTTGTGTGGATATATTTTGTTTGTAAAACTAATGGTGGGGGTTGTGTGTGCTGCTGCTAATTGCGTACTCAACAGTGTCTTGGCCATCAGGGCTATAGGAGCACAGGTCTTCTCCCTTTTGCCTACAAGATAGCGTCAACGATATTATGCGAACGATTAAAGCCTATGGTCAACGAAATAATTGGGTCATACCAATGTGGATATAGTCCTGGCAAATCCAGCATTGACCAGATATTTAGCTTGCGACAAATCCTGGAGAATACCCAAGAGATACAGATCGACACCTATAATCTTTTTGTCAATTATAAAGCAGTCCAAGCCATGTCTGAATTTTGGTATCCCCGCATCCATTCGGCTCACTCGGCTTTGTAAGATGTCATTAAGTGATCCTCAGTTCAAATAGGAAAGTACCTCTCCGAAGAGTTTAATACCAAAAGAGATTTTAGACAAGGAGGCAGCCTTTCGTGCGACCTATTCAACATTCTGCTGGAAATGGTATACGATATGCAGATGTTAAAAGAAATGGGACAATTTACACCAACCGTTGCTTACGCTGACGATATTTAAGAAGGTTGAAGGATAATCTGTTAAAATGGGTCTGGCAGTAAACGGTGAAAAGACATAGTTGATGGTATCGCAATGCGTCCATAGAACTCGGACTCGGTCTGTGGAAGTTGGCTCCTATAATTTTGAGGTAGTTGAAGTCTTCGTCTATATCGGCGCCGCCATAAAGACAACAAACTACATCACTTGTGATAAGAAGAACAATTGTATTAAGTAAGTAAGCAGTTTAAGAACTAAGCCACATCTCGTCAAACAAAACTAACGCATTACAAATCACTGACACTACCCGTGGAAGCGTAGATACTTGCACAAGCAGATAAGGTGTGCTTGAGAGAAATATTCTTCGAAAGATACCGACGTCGTGTGAATAACGTGCTGTGTCTGCTTAAACGTATCGAGATACAACGATTACATTGGCAATAAGAATTAGCGACCCGCTAAAAAGGCGTATAAATTCGGGCCACTTGCTGGCACACGCAGAACTGGAAGGCCAAGGCTTCAATGGAGCGAACAAGTGAAACACGACATCACAAACCTCCATATCCCAGATTGGGAAAATAAAGCAACAAACAGAGGGAACTAGAGATCTTCTCTTAGTTCGCCTTATGGAACAAATGTTCTGTAATTGACCAGCTATGTAAGTAAGTTCGCGCAAAAATGGATAAAACTTCGAAAAAAAACTTTCAAAAATCGTCGCTAGGGTGTCCAAAACCGAAACCGGTGAACCGGTTTTGTGTTACAAAACCGAAATCGAGTTTCGCCAAAACCGTCATATTCGGTTAACCGAAAAAACCGGTTATTTGTGGCGATTAACCGGTTTAAAAAATAGTTATATTTTTATACCCTCCACCATAGTATGGAGGGTATATTATGTTTGTTTTTCTGTTTGTAACGCATTGAAATACTCATTTGCGACCCTATAAAGTATATATATTCTTGATCAGGGTAAAATTCTGAGTCGATCTGTGCACATCCGTCCGTCCGTCCGTCCGTCTGTGGTAATCACTCTAGCATCCACAAAAATGGAGATAGGACGCTGAAATTTTGGGAAAATGCGTCTTTTGTTTGCAGGCAGGTCAAGTTCGATGATGGGCTATATCGGTCCACGTTTTGGTATAGCCCCCATATAACGGTACCCCCCGATTTTCGGTATTTTGCCGTTTTTAGCTACATTTTCAGACCGATTTAGCTATAATTTGACATTTAGGGTTCTTAAGTGTCAATAAACTTATATAACAAAACTTGTGGACATAGGTCTACGTTTTTGTATAGCCCCCATATAACGGTACCCCCGATTTACGGTATTTTGACGTTTTTAGCTACATTTTCAGGCCGATTTAGCTATAATTTGACATTTAGGGTTCTTAAGTGCCAATAATCTTATATAAGAAAACTTGTGGACATAGGTCCACGTTTTGGTATAGCTATTTTGACGCTTTTAGCTACATTTTCAGACCGATGTAGCTATAATTTGACATTTAGGGTTCTTAAGTGTCAATAAACTTATATAACAAAAGTTGTGGACATATGTCCACGTTTTGGTATAGCCCCCATATAACGGTACCCCCCGATTTACGGTATTTTGACGTTTTTAGCTACATTTGACATTTAGCTCTAATTTGACATTTAGGACTCTTAAGCGTCACTAAACTTATATAACAAAAGTTGTGGACATAGGTCCACGTTTTGGGATAGCCCCATATAACGGTACCCCCGATTTATGGCATTTTGACGTTTTTAGTTACATTTACAGACCGATTTAGCTATAAATTGACATTTAGGGTTCTTAAATGTCAATAAACTTATATAACTAGTGGAGATAGGTCCATGTTTTGGAATAGCCCCCATATAACGTTACCGCCCGATTTCAGGTATTTTGACGTTTAAATTCACATTTCTAGACCGAATTAGCTATAATTTGATATTTAGGGTTCTTAGTGACCAAAAAACTTATATTCGAAATAATTATGAACGTAGGTCCATCTTTTGGTATAGCCCCATATAACGGTACCTCGGTATAACGGATTTCGGTATCCCCATATAACGGATTTTCGGTATTTTGAGAATTTTACCTACAAGTTTTAACCGAATTATCTGTAATTTGAACATTTGGCATTTGAAATTCTTAGTGGTCGCCACACCTCTCCACCAAAAATTGTCAAGAAAGGTCGATGTATTGATAAAGCTCCCATATAAAAGTACTTCCCGATTTTCAGTAATTTGATGATTTTAACTACAATATGAAACCGAACTAGCAGTAATTTGACATTTGAAGTTCTTAGTGGTCACAACACCTCTCCATAAAAAGTTGTCAACATAGGTCCATGTTCGGATATAGCTCCCATATAACGGTACCTCCCAATTTTCAGTAATTGGCAATTTTAGCTAAAATTGTTAACCGAACTAACTGTAATTTGACATTTGAAGGTTGTAGTGGTCACCACACATCAACAATTTTCAACATAGCCCCAATATAACGATACTTCCCGATTTTCGGTACTTTGAGGATTTTACTTAAAATGTTTAACCGAACGTAGCTTTATTTTTTGGACGAACTTTCTGTAATTTGAAATTTAAAAGCCAACGAAAATTTTTCATTTAAGTTCATATTTTCGTATAGCACACATACCTCCGAACTAGCTGTTAATGACATTTGAAGTTCCCACGTTATGTACCGAATTTCGGTATTTTGAGGATTCTAGCTACAATTTTTAACCGAATTAGGAGTTATTTGACATTAAAGGCTCCCATCAAAAACTGTCAACATAGGTCCATGTTTTATTATAACCCCTATATAACGGTACCTCCCAATTTCTCGCCCACCAAAAATTCTCAACATACATAGTTAGATATATACATAGTTAGATTCGGGGCCTCCCGAATGAAGCATTTTATGTACATTATCTGACATTTTAACGTACCCACTTAAAGTTGGGGACAGGAATGAAAACTAATTATTCCATTTTAGTTCAGAATATTTTATGGTGGAGGGTATGAAAAGTTCGGCCCGGCCGAACTTAACGCTTTTTTACTTGTTAATATTAAATTAAAATTGTATTCTTGAAAGTAAACTACATTTAACTAACACAAGGTACGGACCAAGTTGTAAATGTCAGATACCTTTAAATTTGAAAAATATTTTGTGTAAAATGTATAATTTAGAGTTGGGCCATCTCGTTCAATTGAACGATCCGGATAACTCTCCTCGTTCAAAGACGAATGAGTAACATCATAAAAATCAACGTGTGAAATTAAGTATACGCAGTTTTGTCAAAGAAGTTGCCGAACGAGATAGTGATCCCGATCATTCAATTGAACGAGATTGCCCAACTCATTTACTCAGAGAGTGAAGTTTCAAGTTTCGAGAAAAAACGCGTTTTTAGTTGGCGATTGAAATTTGACTTCCCAACTTAAAAAGTTTTTTACACAAAATATAAAAAAATTACTCGGACCATCTTTTGTAAAGAGCTAGACAGATATCAGTGCTAAATTTCTGTGCAAGATCAAGCATGATTTTAAGTGTTTTAATGCTTTATAAACTCAAAACAACTTTTCGATGATTTATGCCGAACTCCTAGAAAATAATCTGTAACTCGTTGAGTTTTAGAGATATCAACTTGAAAATTTGACACAAAATAAAGTGGAAGTCGTAGAAAAAATAGAAATTGCTAACTCAAAAACTCCTTTTTTAGCTATGCCACTCTTTGAGTAAATAAGCGATATACTAACGAAGTCGTTATACTTAATTTACCCCTTTCCGCACTTTTTAATCAAATATTTATTAATTATGAGCAATTTTGTACCCTAGTTGTCGCTACAATCGAATAGAATTATAATTCATTCCCTAGCTGGCACGTTATCACATTGTTGAAAAACACAGCTATTATTTTCAAACCTTAGGACAAATTCTCGGCATCAAACATTTCCCAAAATGTTTTATCATTCGGTTGGTTATTCATGTCTGAAACAAAGTCTGAAGAGGTTCACAACATGTTGGCTCTAAAGGAATTGTTACTTAAATTTACCCGCCGCCATGCCACCACCACCAGCCAACAAGATTTTAAGCGAAACCAAACAACAGCAACACTTAACTTGTTGTCTGACAATCTGCCGATCGTGGCCAATGAGAGTAATTTCAGTTTCAACATTATTGAAGCCGCAAGTGATTTTTATAATTTTTTTCTGCATTCGCTTATTTTGTGTTTTCTTGGTCTTCTTGGGTATTTTACAGGCTACAACGCCGCCAGTTGCATGGCTTGTAGATCGTCGCATAACAAAGCAAAAGGCAGCACAAAAAAACTGGTAAGACTGCATAATATTATCAAGCATGAACAAAAAAACCAAACATTTTAGTTTAGTTTTGGTCTATACACAACCAAACCACGCGGCTCTCCGTGGCAGGGAAGAGGGATTTAATTTCAAGAACTACAGCTTAAAAGAAATATATATTCAAAAAAAACTTAAGGTTAAACATGTCTGATAAAATGGTAGAAGAACGAACGTAGGCAATAAAAGAAACCTAAAGAATGATATGAAAGGAAAAGCAGGTGATGGCAGAAGGGACAATGACCAGCTGGAAAGAAACTGGTTTACTGTTGTCCATCAAAATGAAGGGAAAAGTATAACCAAAAACTGAGGGAGATTTGAAAAAGACTTTTTTATAAGCCAAACATGCCAGAAATTAGTTGAAAATGTGTACAGGAAATTTGGTTAGGGAAAGAATTTTGAGATTGTTATAACAACTTAGTAAGAAAAATGCAAATACATACATATATACTAGCTGTAAATATAGGGATAGTGGAAATGGAAAATTTTACTTTTTAAAAGTTGCACTGTAGGCGAAATCCCAATCTAGCAGTGAAAAATTAAAAACTCCCAAACTAATTAAGGCAAGTGACTATAAATTTGTACCGATGTTACTTCTATGTATAGGTGCATTGGACTGGTTTTAAATCAAAGGAAAAAATCTATGTCTATTTTTTATGCGGCAACCTCGTAAAATGTTTAGTTTTGTTAAAAATTAATATAGCCAAAGTTTGAGCACAATCGGAATATTTTAACACGTGCTACGGGGGCCTCAAAGTTTCCATTGGCCCTATATATAGCTAACATTAAAATCCGAGCCGATTTTCACGTTTTTTAGCCACTACAAAGAACTGGTAAACTGTTTTCATCGATTGAACAATAAATCTGGTCTGTAGAGCCATTTCTTGAAAATTCGCCTTTGGCCCCATACAAATTACTATTGGAAACTTCGAGGCCCAGTGGCACGTGTTAACATATTCCGATTGTGCTCAAACTTTGGCAATCTTAATTTTTAACAAAACTAAACATTTTAGGAGGGTGCCGCATAAAAAAATCCGACATCGATTTTTTAAAACCACTCTATTGTACATATTATTATACTGACCGAGTAACACATTTCGCTGTAAATTTTGCTGTAATTTGGTATTTAGGGTCCTTTCTAAACATGCGGCCTAGCCCCAAGATTTAAGGTATTTTGAAGGTATTCTCCACATTTTTCAACCAAATAAGCTGTATTCTGGTTTTTCGGGTTCCTGGTATGTTTGGTATTGAAAAAGGTTTATGTTTTGATATATCCCTCATAGAATATTAACTCCCGATTTTCGGTATTATTTTACCGAAATGTCTGAAAATTGGTATCTGTTGTTTTTTTCTATTTTTTGGCCACAAAATTTTCTCCCGGAAATTCGACGGTATAAGGTCCACATAGATTTTCGGTATTTTTTAGTTTTTAGACACATTATTTTACCGAAATTTCGTTTTAATCTTCAGTGGGCCTACAAAACTTTCTTCCCGAAAATTTGTCAGGCCAGGTCCACGGGTTGATATAGCTTCCATAGAACAGTAACTACCGATTTTCGATATTGTAAAGTTTTTTGCCACCTTATCTTACCCAAATGGCTGAAATATAGTATTTAGTCTCTTTTGGGGCTTTAAAACTTTCCCCCCGAAATTCGGCAGTATAGGTCTACGTTTTTATATAGTCCCCCCATACAACGGTACCTTCCGAGTTTCGATATTTTGGAGGTTTTAGCCACATTATTTTACCAAAATGGCTGAAATTTTGGTATTTAGTCTTCTGTGTAGCCCACACATTTTAAATTTGTCTGTTTAGGTCCACGTGTGATATAGCCACCATAGATCGGTACCTTTCGATTTTCGGTAGTTTGAAGGTTTGGGTATTTGGTCTTCTTGGGTATTTGGTCGAAATTGGGTATTTGGTCTTCTTTGAGCCTACAAAACTTTTTTTCCCGAAATTTATCGGTATAAGGGCCTCGTTTTCATATAGCCCCCATAGAACGGTACCGCCCGATTTTCCGTATTTTGAAAGTCTTAGCCACATTATCTTACCAAAATGTCTGAAATTTAATATTTATTCTTCTTTGGGGCTACAAAATTTTCACCCAGAAATTTGTCAGCATAGGTCCACGCGTAGATATAGACCCCATAGAACGGTACTTTCTTTTTGGGTATTTTGAGGTTGTGGCCTCAATATCTTAACGAAATGGCTGAAATTTGGTATTTAGTCTTCTTTGGGGGTACAAAAATATCTCCCAGAAATTTGTCAGTAAAGGCTCAGGTGTTGATATAGCCCCCATACAACGGTACCGCCGGATTTTCGGTATTTTGAGGATTTTAGCTACAATTTTTAACCGAACTACCTGAAATTTGACAGTTGAGGTCCCCAGTGGTCACAAAACATCTCTTCCAAGAATTATCAACATAGGTCCATGTTTTATTATATCCCTCATATAACGGTACCTCCCGATTGTCGGTATTTTGAGGACTTTAGCTACAATTTTTAACCAACTATCTGCAAACTGAAATTTAAGATTCTCGGTGGCCACGAAACTTCTCCACCAACCATCGTCAAAATAGGTACATGGTTTGGTATAGCCCCCATATAACGGTACCTCCCGATTTTCGGTATTTTAAGGATTTTAGCTACATTTTTTGACCAAACTACCTGTAATTTGACAGTTGAGTTTCCCAGTGGTAACAAAACATATCCTCTAAAAATTGTCAACATAGGTTCACGTTTTGGTATAGCCCCCATATAACGGTACCTCCCGAGTTTCGGTATTTTGGGAATTTTAGCTATAATTGTTAAACGAACTAGCTGTAATCTGACATTTGAGGTTCTTAGTGGTCACAAGACTTCTTCACTAAAATCGTCAACATTGGTCCATGGTTTGGTATAGGCCTCATATAACGGTACCTCCCGATTTTCGGTATTTTGGGAATTTTAGCTATAATTGTTAAACGAACTAGCTGTAATCTGACATTTGAGGTTCTTAGTGGTCACAAGACTTCTTCACTAAAAATCGTCAACATAGGTCCATGGTTTGGTATAGCTCCCATATAACGGTACCTCCCGATTTTCGATATTTTGAGGATCTTATCTACATTGTTTGACGAAACTACCCGTAATTTGACTTTTGAGGAACTCTGCAGTTATAAAATTTTTCCACCAAAAATTTTAAAGATAGGTAGACACTTTGATATAGCCCCGTAGGTGGTACCTTTCACCTGGCTGAACAATTTTTTTTAGATTAGATTAGATAATTTAGGCTATGAGGGTATCTATGGTCGAAAAATGTTTCGACCTAAAATTGTGAAAGGAAACAAATTATTCCATTTTAATTAAGACTATTTTATGGCGGAGGGTATAAAAAGTTCGGCCCGACCGAACATAACGCCGTTCGTACTTGTTAATACTTCCTGTTGTCAACAAACCTGACAGGGGTCCCACCGTGGTGCAATGGTATGCACAACCGTGGCAAAATACCCCTCAGTAATGTTGGCGACACTTTCCGAGTAGTTCAGCCATGTAAAACTTCACTACAAGAAGTGTTTTAGGACACGCCGTTCGGATTCGGCGATAAGCTATAGGTCCCATATCATTGAGCTAATATGAATCGGGGTGTACTCATTGGTATGAGAGAAGTCTCCCTTGTCCCTTCTGGGATGTTTGTGGAGCAATTATTATTATATATACAATTATATTATATTGTCTGCTCCAGAAATGCAAGAATCTACTAATTTTTATTATTTTTTTGTTTGTTTTTGATATCATAAAGAAAAAAATTGTTATCGTAGTAAAAAATAATAGATTATTGCAAATTCTGGAACAAAGCAATTGTTGTCAACAGAGGGTTTCACATCAAAACTTGTAATATAAAAAATCGTGGATAAATCTCTATAACCAAAAGTGGACTTCGATTTTTAGACTTTTCAAACCAAAAAGTCGATTATTCGGAAGTTGACTTGCGAATCCCTAAACCAGAAAATTCTGAAGAAATTTGTATAATGATTTTTACCAGAAATATATTATTGTTTCCACAATCATGTTTTGGTAATTACAAAATATTTCAAATATTTGCAGTAAGTATAAAGATTTTTTTTTAATTTTTGTTTAATACACCTCTGCAAAATTTTAACAATTTTTTTCATCTTCTTAAATACATTTCAAATCGTAAAGAAAGAACAACAAACTGCCAAAACAACAAAAATCTGGTTACAAATGAAATCGAAACTTTTGGCGGCTATACTCTTTGCATCACAATGTTATGTTAACCGCGTCTACCGCTTGGCTTGGCTTCTGCCTACTTTTTGTTTCTTTTTCGCCTTCTTGTGTTGGCTTGGATAAATGGATGCAATACTGTTTGCTAAGCAAAGCATGACATAACCACAAATCAATGACGATGATAGTTCTCGCTGGACTTTCAATGTCTGTGGTAAGCATTACGCGAAGATAAATGCCAACAATGTTAAACGGAGAAAAATAACCACAAAAACTGCAAACAGAAGGTAATACGTACGTATTGCCATTTCTTCCTAAAAACAAGCAAAAAGCCTTCTTGGAATTCCTTAAAAAAAGCAAAAAATGGAATCCCCAATTCCACTAAATTTATGCATTATTTATTGGAGTTCGATTGTTTAAGACTTCTTTCTTAATCCCTTTCAGAATGCTTTAGTTTGTTCCACGGTTAGTGGCATTGTAGCAAAACTATTTAGTTTTTATATTTTGTTTAGGCGTAATAAATTCTTTATGCCACCCGCCTTTGTTTTACCGCATGGTTTACTAGCTTCATGATTTGTTTTCCTTTTTGTTTACAAAAAAAAGACTGTTTATTAATTTTGTGTTCTTCTTCTTGTTCTAAGAATATATGTATTTCTAGACATTGTACTTTTTTACGTGTTTTTGTTTTGTGTTCTTTTTGATTCTCCTGGCATACCTCTCTAGCGTCTGCTTTATGACCATACCATAATATAGCCATAAAATATTTCAATTTACGCTACAAATTTCTTCACATAGTATAACTCTGCATACACATATGTATGTATGTACGGTAAATACACTCATATTATACATAGCATTGAATATTTTGTATAAATATATGTGGTCTTAAGTGAGCTCTTAACAAAAACAATTCCATAAAAAACATCCAATACTAAACATTACCATATGGCAATAAGAACTCTTGTTTAATGTATCCATTAGGGCGGGCGCATGGTAAGCAGCATATTTTTCGAGGAGAAATATTTTGAAATCGAAATTGAAATTTAATTAAATTGTTATAGCTAATAATTAATTAATTGAATGGAAATTCCTAAACGAGAAGATCGAAATCGATGGGATCGATTTTTTCTTGCTGGACTTTGCTTGATGGACTTGAGTACAGAGAAGACATTAAAAGAGTCTAAGGCTGTGATAAAATTAAAGCGAGGGCCTTTTTTCGGCGAAAGGGTGTTCTCTTTGTTTTTAATACGCTTCATTATATTCCGTTTGTAACACAATGAAATATTCGCCAGAAGAGAATTATCAGTATAGGAAGGATTTTACTGCAATTTTTTATTTAGTTTTATATGAGGCTTACAAACTTTCTCCAGAAAGGTGGAAAATTTCCACGTTTTCATACAGTCCCCATAAAACGGTACCTCTTATTTTAGGTATTTTGAAGGTTTTCGCCATATTTTCTTACCAAAATGGCTAAAATTTTTTACTTAGTCCTCTTTGATGCTACAAAACTATATCCACGAAATTTGTTAGTGTTCATATAGCCCCCTCCCGATTTTCGGTATTGTGAAGCTTTCCTCCTTGGGGCTACAAAACATTCCCCAAGACATTATCTGTATAGGTCCATGTTTTGATATATCCCCCATAGAACAGTATCTCCCAATTTTCGGTATCTGAAGGTTTTAGTCTTATTATCTTACCGAAGTGGCTGAAATTTTGCAATTAGTATCATTGGGGCTTCCAAACTTTCCCCCAGAATTTTGGCAGTATAGGTCCACGTCTTCAGATAGCACCCATAGAACGGTCCCTCCCGATTTTCGGTATTTTGAAAGTTTCAGCCACATTATCTTACCAAAGAGGCTGAAATTTGGTAATTAGTCTTCTTTGAGGCTACAAAACTCAAATTGTGTAAATCCTCATGTTGATATAGCCCCAGGGAACAGTCCCTTGCGATTTTCGGTACTTTGAAGATTTCAGCATCATTGTCAACCCGATATGGATGACATTTGGTATTTAGTCTTCGATTGGAGTATAAAATATCCCAGAAGAGAATTAACAGTATAGCTCCACGTCTTCATATAGCGCCCATAGGAGCCTACCTCCCGATTTTCGGTATTTTAACGATTTCAGCGTCATTATCAAACCAAAATGGTTGAACTTTGGGATTTAGTCTTTGATGGGGGTATAAAATATTCTAAAAAAAAATTATTTGTATAGGTCCAAGTTTTCATATAGCTCCCATAGCCACATATCTTACTGAAGTGGCTGAAATTTGGTATTTAGTCTTCTTTTTTTATTTATTTTTACCGGAACAACAAGACAAGGTCTTATAAGTTACAGTTCAGGTTTTTAATATAAGAATCACATCCATCTTAATCTAAATCGAATACAATCGAATCGAGAAGTAAAAAAATGGGGCTACAAAACTATCTTCCAGAATTTTGCCAGTTTAGGTCCACGTTTTGAACTATATCTCCCGATTTTCGGTATTTTGAAGGTTTTAGAATCATAATCAACTTGAAATGGATGACATTTGATATATAGTCTTAGATGGGAGTATAAAATATCCCAGAAGAGAATTATCAGTAAAGGTCCACGTTTTCATATAGCCCCCATAGAAGCCTACCTTCCGATTTTCGGTATTTTAAAGATTTCAGCGTCATTATCAAACCAAAATGTATGAAATTTGGTGTTTAGTCGTCGATGGGGGTATAAAATATTTTAGAAAAGAATTATTTGTATAGGTCCACGTTTTCATATAGCCACCATAGAACGGTACCTCCCGATATTCGATATTTTGAATGTTTTAGACACATTATCTTACCGAAGTAGCAGAAATTGGGTACTTAGCATTCAATGGGGCTACAAAACTATTTACCCGAAATTTTTCAGTATAGGTCCACAGTTGATATAGCCCCCAGAGAACGCTCCCTTCCGAGTTTCATCATCATGATCAACCCGAAATGGTTGACATTTGGTATTTAGTCTTCGATGGGAGTATAAAATATCCCAGAAGAGAAATATCAGTAAAGGTCCACGTTTTCATATAGCCCCCATAGAAGCCTACCTCCCGATTTTCGGTATTTTAAAGATTTCAGGGTCATTATCAAACCAAAATGGATGAAATTTGGTATACAGCTTTCGGTGGGGGTATAAAACTTTCCACCAGAAAATTATCAATATAGGTCCACATTTTGATGTGGTTCCTATAGAACGGTACCTCCCGAGTTTCGGTATTTTAAGGCTTTAGCCACATTATCTTATCAAAATGGCTGAAATTTGGTATTTAGTCTTCTTTGGGGCTATCTCCCCGAAATTTGTCAGTATAGGTTCACGTGTTGATATAGCCCTATAGAAGATACCTCCCGATTTTTGGTATTTTGAAAGTTTTAGCCACATTATCTTACCGAACTGGCTGAAATCATTTAGCCTTTTACCCAGAAATTTGTCAGTATAGATCCTCATTTTCATATGGCCCCTTTAGAAGGGCACCTCCCGATTTTCGGTATTATGAAGCTTGTGACCTCTATATCCAACGGAAATGGCTGACATTTTTCATTTAGTCTTCTATGGGGCTTACAAAATTTCCCCCAGAAATTTGTCAGTATAGGTCCACGTGTTGATATAGCCCCAAGAGAACTGTTTCTACCGATTTTCGGTATTTTAAGGGTTTTGCCTCATTAGCTTACCGAAATGTCTCAAATTTTCGTATTTAGTCTTCTTTGAGGCTATAAAATTTTCTCCCAGAAATGTGTCGGTACAAGGTCCACGATTTCATATATAGACCAGTAACTCACGATTTTCGGTATTTTAAAGGTGTGGCTAGAACCTTATCCTACGGGAACAGGTAAAATTCGGTATATAGTCTTCATTGGGGTTATACAGCATTCCTGCAGAATCTTGTCGGTATAGTATAGGTAACTCCCGATTTTCGGTATTTTTAAGGTATTTAGTGGTTCGGTATTTAGTATTCGATATTCGATATTCGATGCACCTTCTTTATATAGCCCCCATAGACGAAGTATTGCGGGTTCTCAGATTGGATGGTACTATGCTATCGCTCGATGTGACGTCAATTAGTTTACTCTTGTGCCTATAACTTGGTATGTATTTCAGATTATTAATGAGTAGAAAACTCCACGAAGCAACTGATCAATATAGGTTCATATTTTGGTATATTCCCAATATGAGGATACCCCCAGATTTTACGCATTTTGAGGGTTGTACATCGATATCTCATCGGTATTAGACCTTGTTTAAAAGAAAGCGTTATTCTTCAGTTAGCGTGGTGGAAGAGCTTAGTACTTTCATAAATGAAAGGAAACTAATTGTTCCATTTTACTTCAATTTATATATCAAATCGCATAACATACACAACTCCTAGCATATGTATGCATGTCTGTTTATTCTGCATAGTTATAGTATGAACGACGAAATAAATAAAATTCTTTCTTATAGTCTAAGTACTGACTGAGAAGCATAAAGCCGGAATATTATAGGCTGTTACGTGCCAATATCATGAAAATATGTCCGTAGCTTCTACACTGCAAGGCACTTGCCTATTATGGGCACAAATAAGCTTTTTAGGCCAATAACAACAGCTATCTAAAGAGCGGAGGAGGTTCATAGTGCATATGTCTGTCTGCCAACATTATATTGCACACACGTACGCATATATGCAGCATAGCATGTACATATCTGTGGATGTATTTCATTGCCACATTTTTGTTGTGACCCATAAAAATTCCTCTAAAAGGGCATTCATTGTTCTGCTTCATGTGTGAGGCACAATTTCTTTTCTTTCTTCTTCGAGTTTGACTTTTTCTATTCTTTCGTTTCTCATTGCAGTTTTTTTCTTGAGTGTTCGTGCGTGTACGTGCCTTTGATTTTGTTTATGTCCTAACATAGTTCATGGTTGTTGAAATCCCAAGGGATTATTAAACCATGTTAGATGAATCATGATTTGACTTCAATATATATTTATGTATGTGCTAAACAGAAAAACAAAATCACACCCATACATAGATATGTGTCGATACATTCCAGTGTTCAATGAATTGATCAAAATTGGCTTTTATCTGTATGTTAGGCACTTGTAAATGACAAAACATGACATTTTAGTTATGCCCAAAGTCCATAGTGCATTTTTCATCATTTTTGACGGATGATCGAATATCGAATGGGATTGCAGAAAGATAGATGTTAAACAGTTCCGAAGATATCACTCCCTGTTTCATTCTACAGGTTTTGGACTTCTTGCTTCTGACTAGTGTCCCAAAGTTTCAAACAAGGCCGGAGGGTAGAATTCCCGAAATAACTGTAGCACCTCCTGTTCTGGTTAAAACGTCGGCTAATATTTGTGAAAATGGCGTGCAGTGCCCCTGTGCACTGTGGTTCCGCCCGTGGACAAAAATCGAAAATTTTATAGCGACAAATTTGTTTGCGATTGAAATAAATATTCTCTAAACCATTAAATTTTTTTATCCAGTATTATTTTTGCCAATTTACAGCGGTAATAAGTCAAGTTAAGTCGAAGAAGTTGAGATTTGTATGTGGTGCTTTAAAAGTTAAGTTATTCCCCTTATACCACGCCTGTAAAATCGCCAAAATTCCGAAAATCGGGAGGTACGTTTATATGGGAGCTATACATAAACGTGGACCTATATTGAGCATTTTTTGCAAGGAGGTATTTCAGCCAAATCGGTTGGAAAATTTGGCTAAAATGGTCAAAATACCGAATATCGGGAGGTACGTTTATATGGGAACTATAGCTAAATGTGGACCTATATTGAACATTTTTTGTAAGGAGGTATGTTGTCCCCTCAAAATGCAAAATCGGTTGGAAAATTTGGCTAAAATCGTCAAAATATAAAAACGGTGGTACCTTTATATGGGGGATATACCCAAATGTGGACCTACACCCATTAAAATTTATTTTCTCTCTTTTGGGCTCGTTTTAAAACTATTGGTCTGTTCCAGAACTGCAAGAATCTACTAATTTTTACTATTTTTTCGATAACATAAAGGAAAAAATGTTATCGTAGTAGAAAATAGTAGCTTCTTGCAGGTTCTGGAACAGGACATATGTTTAAAATTCCCAGGCGGTAGCTCGATTAGAACTATTTTTGGCACTCCTTTCCATACGAGTGGGATCACTGTGCTGTGGTACTACGCTGCTTTAGGAACCCGTGTTGATGATCCGCAAAGGGATAGCACGAGCTGATGCTGGGGAGTAGTAACGCCTCAAGCATATTTGCTACTGGCGGCAAAATTGCCAGGCTTCAGTAACTTATAGTTCCGGAAGCCTTGAAAAAGGGCAGAGTGCACACTGGTCTCAATCTGCGACAAAAATCGAAAAATCGATATCAGCAAATCTCTGCGACAATTCAGCAAATTTTCTCTAAACACATTATATTTTAATATTCCAGCACTGTTTTTGTAATTTATAACCGTATTTAACAAAACAAAAAAGGAGGAAATTGACATTTACGTATGATCTCTTAAAAACTTTAAAAACATCAGTAAAGTTTTGACTTCTTACAAGGCAAGTAACTCAAAATTGAAAGGATAAAATTATTTTTTTCGAAATGGAAGTTTTAGTGCAAGGGTTCCTAATTACTTTTACATAAAAATGTGTGCACATTATTCGCATAAAATACTTTTTTATGGATTTTTTTCCAAGTCCTAAAAATTGAAGTAGAGTTTTACTAACTTCGCCACTCTCCAAATTTTTGAAGAATGTTTGAAATAGTGTCAAGTTTACAAAAAAGTTGGTTCCAGCTGCATATATTTGCATTTCCGTATGTGACATTAAAAATACTGACGATGCCTCTGATCGGTTCAGTGAATATGCCGTATTACTGTATTCTCAGTTTCTTCTTTGTTTTGTGTTTTAACTGTTTTTTTTTTTAAGATGTAGACATTTTTTTGGGATCTACTTATGAGTGTATTTTTTTACATTTGTATATTTTTGATATATGTATGATCCTACATATAATATGAAAAACAAGTAAAAATGTAAAGTTCGGTCGCACCGAACTTTAATATATCCCCTACCATGAAATATTCTGACCTCAAATGGAATAATTTGTTTCCTTTCCTGTCCACGATACCAGTCGGAGACTTTTTTGACCAGTAAGAACTCCAAATTACAAATTACAACCAATTCGAACCGAAAATGTAGATAAAAACCTCAAAATAACTGAAATAGGGAGGTACCGTAATATGAGGGCTATACCGAAACCTGGACCTAAGACCACACAGAAGGTTTTTAATCATTGAGAACTCCGAATGGCAAATTACAACCAATTCGGGCCGAAAATTTTGATAAAATCTTCAAAATACCTGAAATTGGGAGGTGTCGTAATATGAGAGCTATACCGAAATTTGGACCTAAGACCACAATTTTTGGCGCAGACCATTGGGAACCCCAAATACCAAAGTACAGCCAATAAGGGCCGAAAATGTAGTTAAAAGCTTCAAAATACCTAAAATCGGGTGGTACCGCTACATGGGGGCTATAGCAAAAACTAGACCCATATTGATGATTTTTTGGCTAAAGTATTTTTGTCTTATTTTTAGGATATACTGAAAAAATCAGATTGATCCGACGATTATAAATATTTTTGTCGCACCTTCCCATACAAGTTGGAACCACTGTGGAGTGGTCCCATTTTCAAGGCTTCCGGAACTATAAGGTTGGCCAACAATAAGTTAAGAACTTCGCTCAAATATTCGACTCCTGGTTCATCCAACTGATTTAGCATCACTATGGAAATACCATCGGGTCCAAACGCTATGGATGATTTTGCACCTCGAATAACATTTGCAACATAGCCCATCGCAATTTTTGGTGGTTGCTCCTCGGCTGAATGAGATCGCAAACTGCGTAAAGCATTTTTCTGCTCCCAGTCACTACTGGGCCGTAACTATTGTCCACAATTTAGTACTACAATGTTGCAGCATTCCAGATGCTCTAGATGCTTTTTCCAAAGTCAGGTCTGCATTCTGGCAAGTTTGTTCTTCCACTGCGTATCATTTACGTTAGCAAACCACACTGCAGGAGTATGCCGAACATCAGAGGGATTGGGCAGCTCTTTAAAGCCTTGATTGGTGAGTTCTCAAAATTTTTGTCAATTGGCTTTCCCATGGTTTAGGAATGTACGGTGTTCAGAGGTTATGAATTCGAATGGTCCATTGATGAAGATGAGGATAGGGAGACGGTACGACCTAAGAGAAATGTCGGTTTACCTAGTCACGTCATTCGCAGGCCAGGCGACACGATAGATATGTCAGGCGAACTATGACAGTCTCCTCTGATCCTGGTGGGAATGTGTAGCTATATATTTGCTCAGTCAGGCCTTGCCTCTCTGGCCATTTTCTCGGGTTGAATGTCATAGCTCAGGCGAATAGCGCGGGATACAGTTATTAATCGGCATACACATTTAGCAGTTCTATATCGGCGGTTCCACACTTTACTCCAAGCATGGGTCGCTAAAGTCGAGCTCACCTGAGATAGCTCTATACTGGTGCAACAGGATAGGAAGTCCAATCGTTTCCTGAATCGCCGTGACCATATAATTTTTGGACTCACCACATTCACGATCTTATTAATCTTGGTACTGCTGTTGGGGAGATTGCGGGCGTGTTTATTAATCCAATGTGGACGACAATGACTCATGGGGATCAAGTTGGGGCATCACGAAGCATCATAATCCCCATCGCGATCCTACTTCAGAATGGTCAAGTCTGAACAATTCCCCAAATGTATCAATTCACGGCATCCGTTGCATCTCAACGACATCTATGGTGGATGAGACGGAGACAAACAGAACAAAACTATGGTCCGGGGAAACTCTCTATCCCGACATAATAATAATTGTTCCACAAACATCCCAGACGGGACAAGCGAGACTTCTCTCATATCAAAGAGTGCAACCTGATTAATATTATCTCTTTCTGTTTATCGCCGAATCCGAACGGCGTGTCTTAAGACACCACTCGTAGAGAAGTTTTCATGGCTGAAATACTCAGGATATGTCGCCTACATTACTGAGGGGTATTTTGCCACCGTTCAAAATTTACTGTTGCCTGGCCGGGGAATCGAACCCACGACATTTAGCGTGCTAGGCGGGTGTTCATACCATTGCACCACGGTGGCACTTTATCCCGATATGAACCACATGAATCTAGAACAGGCTTTTCGATACATAAAATAAAAACAATGACGAATATGGTAATGTAGTTTCTGAAGTGACGGTCCCTGGGGACACTTAGGCACATAGAACCGGCTGCCGCGGGATTGTATTGAGCACTTATATCGTGCGCCATCGCCTAGTTCAAATAATGCTATCTAAACCAATTGATTGGAAATGAATTTTCGCTAGGCTTTGCAACCTTTTTGATTGAAAATAAATAAAATAATAAAATTGAATTGAATTGAAAATAAAATAATCCAAATAACATTCCGGTGGCATGGATTACAAAAACAAAACATTAGATATCATTGCAATGCGACGCTTTTGTTTTCAAATTCTGGATTGCGGGAATACCTATATTATTCCGAAGAACAAAACATAAACGTACCCACCATAGTCATCTAAAGTGTTTTTCTCACTGGCTGATTGTGAATACAAAAATCATATTTCTTCTTTTTGTTTCATTCTCTAAACAAATTACTTTAGGCAGAATGGGAAAGTCAGCCGGCAAAAGGGTGGTACAATTTTGATGTGGGGCTAGTAGTATTCATTCTGCCTCTACAAATGTGTGTACGTAGAATGGTTGGCTGGTTGATTTGGACAGCTAGTGTATACAGGCCGGTCGGTCGGTTGTCTGGCTTGTTCGGAGGCTATACGTGTATGCAGTCAAGTATGTAGACACACGACGTTTACGTGAACTATTTTTAGATAGGAGATGCTTGCCGCCGCCGCCGACACAGGAGAACAAAAACAGCACACAAATGGGTGGAGACGCATACATGGGAGCAGTAAAATGTCGGGAGAATTTTGACGAAAAGACGAAAACAGACCAAAAAACTTGAAAAACAAAAACAGAATATACATATGAAACAGACACATGGTACACACAAGAAAAAAGCACAGCAAGAAAATAATATGGACAATAATTTTTGGACGCATTTCTTTACTCTTAAATGTGACCGACCGATCAGCAACAAAAACAGCAATGCAAAACAGCAACCAACTTGTTTTGAATATGAAAAGAAAATACATAGCAAAAAACCACAATATTCCTCTAAAGAAAAATATTTCGGATTCCAAAAACAGAAAAATTAAATAAATCGTTTGACTACAAATGGAAGATATTTGGCCACGGTTTTGCTTTAACCTGTTCATTATTACATTGCTTTGGGGCAACTTTTGGATTATATTCTAACTATAATTATTTTATGCTTGTGTATGAGTTATTTTTAGCCATTAGGCAGTTTCATCTGCTAAACAGAACAAATGCCGGAGACCTTGGAACATTTAAAAAAAATACATAATTTAAATAATGTTGTTAAATATTTATTACATATTTAATATTTCATATATATATATATTTAAGGGTGACGTAGGGGATGGAAGATACCAAGGAACGGTCCTGACCGGTTTTAACATGGCAAAGCCCAGGATTTATCTTGGTCCCTCTTTCATCTCATGTGGACACTGACCTCCCCGTGGTGTCACCTGGGGAACTGCCTTTAACACCCGTTAAAGGTAGTGAGCTAACATGTGCCGCGCGTTCACCCATAAGAACGTTAAAAACTTGGGTTTGGGCGTCGGGTTAGTAACCCTCCCCTAAAAAAAACAGCCTACTATGAAAAAACGAAAGAAAAGAAAAACAAACCCCTCTAAAGTTGACGAACCCCGCAAACGTTTTAAGGACCATGATCTGCGAATCTGCACCTGGAATGTTCGCACTTTATAGAGAAGGTGCAGTCTTCGCATTGGCAGACGTACTTGGAAAGTACAAAGCCGACATTACTGCCATACAGGAAATACGATGGACTGGGAAAGATGTCACAACAACACCTAAAGGTGACGCACTGTATTATAGCTGCCATGACACAAAGCATGAGTTTGGTTGCGGTTTTGTAGTTGGTCGGAGGTTAAAACATCTGGTCTCCAGCTTCACCCCAGTGAATGAAAGACTTGCTACAATTCGATTTAAAGCAAAATTCTTCAACATCAGCTTTATCTGCGCTCATGCCCCAACCGAAGACAAGGACGAACAGACCAAAGATATATTCTACGAGAGCTTAGAAGAAACATATGACCGTTGTCCTGCCCATGACATTAAAATTGTTCTAGGCGATTTTAATGCCAAAATTGGAAAGGAGAATATCTTTGGACAAACAGTTGAGAAATTCAGTCTACATAGTGAAACATCAGACAATGGAATGAGGCTGATAGACTTCGCAGCGGCAAAAAACATGGTAGTTAGCAGTACCAGATTTAAGCATCTCGATATTCATAAGGGCACTTGGCTGTCTCCAGACCAAAGAACAATAAATCAAATTGATCACGTTGTGATAGATGGAAGACACTCATCGAGCGTGTTGGATGTACGATCGTTCCGAGGAGCAAACATAGATTCGGACCATTACCTCGTTGCAGCAAAGGTACGTACCCGTCTAAACGTTGCAAATAAAGCACGGACAGACACAACACGAAAGTTGGACATCGCCAAGCTGCAAACACAACAGATAGCCACAGCATATTCCACTCAACTGACCCAATTGCTTAATGATAGCGCTTCTCGTCCCGATAACATATCAGCACTATGGCAAAATATTGCCAACTCCATGCAAACAGCCGCAAAATCAGTACTTGGATACCAGAGACCTCCACCAAAGAATCCATGGTATGACCAGGAGTGCCGTGCTGCTACCGAAGAAAAAAATGCGGCATATAGGGCTACTTTACAATCAGTAGCAACGCGTAGCGCACGAGAGAGGTATCGGGAGAAAAGGAGAGAGGAGAAACGTCTTTTCCGCAGGAAAAAGAGAGAAATGGAAAAGAGGGAGTGTGAACAAATGGAGATGTACAGGAGACAGAACGAAGTCCGAAAATTCTACCAAAGAGTGAAGCATCAAACTGATGGCTTTGGTACAGGAATATCCTCCTGGAGAGATCAACAAGGTAATTTGGTAACTGATACAGATAGTGTGCTCAGGATATGGAAAGAACATTTTTCCAAACTGTTGGTATCCGATAGCAGTGAAGATGGCGAAGATACCACAGATCCAATCCCAGATGATGGTATTGAATGTATACCGCCCAGCCAAGATGAGGTAAGGACAGCAATAAACCGACTGAAGGATAATAAGGCGGCAGGAGCAGATGGCCTACCAGCCGAGCTGTTCAAAACCGGAGGCGACACGCTGATAAGGTGTATGCATCAGCTAGTTAGCACCATCTGGCAGGAAGAACGCGTACCCGACGATTGGAACGTGAGCATCCTATGTCCAGTCCACAAGAAGGGTGATAAGACTGTGTGCTCCAATTATAGGGGCATAAGTCTGCTACCTATTGCATATAAGATAGTATCTGGCATATTGTGTGAGAGACTAAAGCCTATGGTCAATGAAATTATTGGACCCTATCAGTGCGGCTTTAGACCTGGCAAATCCACCATTGACCAGATATTTACCTTGAGACAAATCTTGGAAAAGACCCAAGAAATGCAGATCGACACCTTCCATCTTTTCGTCGATTATAAAGCAGCATTCGACAGCCCTATACGTTCAAAGGTGTTCCAAGCCATGTCTGATTTTGGTATTCCTGCAAAGCTCATTCGACTTTGTAGAATGACATTAACTGAGACGAGATCCTCAGTTAAAATTGGAAAGAACCTCTCCGAAGAGTTTACTACCAAAAGAGGTTTCAGACAAGGAGACGGCCTGTCGTGTGATCTATTCAACATCCTGCTGGAAAAGGTCATACGGGACGCGAAGGTCAAAAGAAATGGAACGATATACACGAACAGCCACATGTTACTGGCTTATGCCGACGACATTGACATCATGGGTCGATCGGTAAAGGAAGTAACTGACACCTTTGCAAAAGTCGAAAGAGAATCTGCTAAAGTTGGTCTGGCAGTAAACGGCGTAAAAACCAAGTTGATGGTATCGACGCGAAATATGTCCATAAACACAGCACCATCTGTGAATGTTGGTACCTATAGTTTTGAGGTAGTAAAGGACTTCGTCTACCTCGGCACCGCCATAAACACAACAAATAACATCAGTTGTGAAATACGAAGAAGAATAGTGTTGGCTAACAGATGCTACTTTGGGCTGAGTAAGCAGTTTAGGAATAAAGCCACCTCTCGTCAAACAAAAATAACACTGTACAAAACACTGATACTACCCGTGCTAATGTATGGTTCCGAAGCATGGGTACTTGCTCAAGCAGATAAGGCAGTGCTTTGTGTGTTTGAGAGAAAAATTCTTCGAAAGATCTACGGGCCAATCTGTGTTGACGGCGAATATCGGCGTCGTATGAACATCGAGCTGTATCAACTATACAATGACATCAATATAGTTGAACGAATCGAGATACAACGATTGCGATGGCTAGGCCATGTTATAAGAATGAGTGATGATGAACCCGCTAAAAAGGCGTATAAATACGGGCCGCATGGAGGTTCTCGCAGATCTGGAAGGCCAAAGCTTCGTTGGAGCGAACAAGTGAAACGAGATATCACAAAGCTACATATCCCAGATTGGGAAAATACAGCAGCAAACAGAGAGGATTGGAGATTTTTTCTTAGTTCGGCTTATGGAACAAATGTTCTGTAAAAGGCCAGCTAAGTAAGTAAGTAATATACAGTCTGTCGCAAAAATTAGTATACACCGTTGAGACCAAAATGTATTAGCGATAAATATCACTATAACTTATTGAAATCAACGAACAATTAGTTTTATTTGATAGACAAGAAGGTTGTCTTCCGTAATAACAATTAAAAGTGCGCAATATTTGCATACATTAGCAAATGTACGGTTCGAATCCAAAAAAGACCAAAATTTATGTCGCAAAATTTAGTATACAACGGAGAATCCTCGTGGAACTGTGTAAAAAATTCTTGATATTTTTGAACAAAATGAAACTAAATCTGTACTTAAGCTCATAAAGAGTATATTAATTGGTTTTAATGGCAGTTATAGTACTTATAGTGACAAGTCCAACGTACACTGGATCGTAAAATCCACAAAAATTGGTCATCTACAAATACAACAACTGTAGCGACAAAATTCCGGGTGTTATGTCCTGTTTATGAATTCTAAAGCAATGAAATGCTCAGAAAAGCTCTAAAGTTTTAATATGGGGTGATTTTGATCGAGTTTCGACTCGTCTTGTTTGAAAAAAACGGGAATTTCTTGAAGGAAACCCATACTTTTGAGGCCATTGTCCTTCTAAAACATGTGATAATCCTTAATCCTTACACATAAGGACTTTCCTTTTGAGTTAATTTTCTCACAAATGTTGCCCCTTTTCGTATTCCCACCAAAAGTAAATAGTAGGAGAACCTCAAGATCCGTTGTAGCCCTACAGTTATACTGTCCTACCGGTCTTTTAGCAGTATCGGACATGCTTCTCCTGTCCATAGTGTCCATGTCTAATGAACTACTTCTAACTGATCCATTTAGTTGTATTTTGGTCCTAAGTGAAGCGAACACAGTTTTTCACAACGTTTTTGCACAATCCATGCGTTATAACACCAGAGAAAACTGTGCATTAAAATTTTAAATTAGCTATCATATCCTTCTCTGGTGGTGAAGTATCACTGTAGGGCTTACACCAGAACTTGAGGTTCTCCTACTATTTACTTTGGTGGGAATACGAAAAGGGGGAACATTTGTGAGAAAATTAACTCAAAAGGAAATTCCTTATGTGTAAGGATTAAGGATTATCACATGTTTTAGAAGGACAATGGCCTCAAAAGTATGAGTTTCCTTCAAGAAATTCCCGTTGTTTTCAAACAAGACGAGTCGAAACTCGATCAAAATCACCCCATATTGAAACTTTAGAGCTTTTCTGAGCATTTCATTGCTTTAGAATTCATAAACAGGACATAACACCCGGAATTTTGTCGCTACAGTTGTTGTATTTGTAGATGACCAATTTTTGTGGATTTTACGATCCAGTGTACGTTGGACTTGTCACTATAAGTACTATAACTGCCATTAAAGCCAATTAATATACTCCTTATGATCTTAAGTACAGATTTAGTTTCATTTTGTTAAAAAATATCGAGAATTTTTTACACAGTTTCACGAGGATTCTCCGTTGTATACTAACTTTTGCGACATAAATTTTGGTCTTTTTGGGATTCGAATCATACATTTGCTAATGTATACAAATATTGCGCACTTTTAATTGTTATTACGGAAGACAACCTTCTTGTCTATCGAATAAAACTAATTGTTTGTTGTTTTCAATAAGTTATAGTGATATTTATCGCTAATACATTTTGGTTTCAACGGTGTATACTAATTTTTGCGACAGACTGTATATATTTAATGTCAAATATTTCTAGGATTCCACTGATGAACAATCTGATGATGGTCAGAGAGTTACCGAACATCAACTAATGGATTCCACGTAAATGCGTTGGTTTAAGAAGATAAACTGTGGTAATCTGAAAGAGTGGTATAAGTCCACTTAGTTTTGAGTTATTAGTGATTTTTGTTTCGAACTTTCATTTGCAAAATTTAATAAATCAAATTTTTTAAAAAATACACGATTTTTAAAATATATATTTTTTTAAAAAATACACTATTTAAATAAATATTTAAAAAAATCCAAGAATTTAAAAAAATCCACTATTTAAATAAATATTTAAAAAAATCCAAGAATTTAGAAAAATCCACGATTATTAAAAAATATTTTTATAAAATCCACGATTATTAAAAAAATATTTTTTTTATAAAATCTACGATAATTGAAAAATATATATTTTTTAATACACGATTATTGAAAAAATAATGTTTAAAAAAACATGATTTTCGAAAACATATATTTTAAGAAACCAAGATTATTGAAAAAATATTTTTCAATAAATCCACGGTTGTTGAAAAAAATATTTTTTTAAAAAAATCAACGATTACTAAAAAAATATTTTTTAAAAAATCAACGACTATTGAAAAAATATTAAAAAAAGCACGATTGTTGAAAATGTATTTAAAAAACCCACGACCGTTGAAAAAATGTCTTAAAAAATATTTATTAAAAAACGCACTATTGTTGAAAATGTATTTAAAAAACCCACGACCGTTGAAAAATGTTTTAAAAAATATTTATTAAAAAATATTTTTTTTAAAAAATCCACGATTATTACAAAAAAAAAATTTTAAAATATCAACTATTATTTAAAAAATATTTTTTTTTTAAAAACACGATTATTGAAAAAAACTATTTTTTTAAACCACGATTATTGGAAAAATATTTTTTTTTAATCAACGATTATTGAAAAAATATTTTTTTTAATCAACGATTACTGAAAAAAAAATTTTGTTAAACCACGATTATTGAAAAATATTTTTTTTTTAATCAACGATTATTGAAAAAATATTTTTTAATCAACGATTATTGAAAAAAAAATTTTCGTTAAACCACGATTATTGAAAAAATATTTTTTTTTTAATCAATGATTATTGAAAAAATAATTTTTTGAAAATCCACGATTATTTAAAAAAAAACCCACGATGACTGAAAAATTAGTTGACAAAATGCAGGATTATCGAAAAATAAGTTTTTGACAAAATTCAGGTTTATTGAAAAATTAGTTTTTGACAAAATTCAGTATTATTGAAAAATTAGTTTTTGACAAAATTCAGGATTATTGAAAAATTAGTTTAAAAAATCCACGATTATTGAAAAAATTGTTTTAAAAAATCCACGATTATTGAAAAAAATATTGTTTTTAAAAATCCACGATTATTGGAAAAAAATATTGTTTTAAAAAATCAACGATTATTAAAAAATTATTGTTTTAAAAAAACCACGATTGTTGAAAAAATTTTGTTTTAAAAATCCATATTTTTAAAAAATATATTTTGAAAAGTCCATGATTATTGAAAAAATATTGTTTAAAAAAACCACCATTATTGAAAAAACATATTTTAAAAAATCCACGACTATTAAAAAATTAAAAATTATCCACGATTACTGGAAAAATATTTCTCGAAAATTTACGATTATATTTTTTTAAAAAAATTCAAGATTATTGAAAAAACATATATTAAGAAATCCACGATTAAAAAAATATTTTTTTAAAAATTAAAGAATATTGAAAAAATATTTTTTTTAAAAAATCCACGACTATTGAAAGAAAATTATTTTAGAAACAAACGATTATTGAAGAAAATAGTTTTTAAAAATTTACGATTATTGAAAAAAAACATTTTTTTTAAATACACGATTATTGAAAAAAAAACGTTTTAAGAAATCCAGGACTAAAAAAATATTTTTTTTTTTTTTGTTTTAAATTAACGATTATTAAAAAAATATTTTTTTTTTTTGTTTTAAATTAACGATTATTAAAAAAATATTTTTTTTAAAAATGAACGATTATTGAAAATATATTTTTTTAAAAATCCACGATTATTGAAAAAATTTAGAAACTCACGATTATTGAAAAATAATTTTTAAATCCACGATTATTGAAAAAATATTATTCAAAAATTTACGATTATTGAAACAATATTTTATTAAAAATCCAGGATTATTGAAAAAATATGCATTAAGAAATCCACGATTAAAAAATACTTTTGAAAAATCATTGATTACACTGCTCAACAAAATTGAAAAAGTTGAATGTTTCAGACGAAGTTGCAGTTGTTTCTAGATGAAATCGGCGAGTTATTTTCAAATCCGGTGCCGGTTTTTCTCCATCAGCTCTTGTTTTTGAGATATAGCTCAAAATCGGTTTTTAAGAGTTTAACCCAGACTTTCGTTATTTTCGGATACAAACAAATATTTTTTTGTGGGTTTTTCGAAATTAATATATTAAGGAGATGTTGTACGCTCGATACAAATCGTTTTTGAAATAGTTATGGTGAGTATATATCAAAAACATATAGAAAATATACGACGGACTTTGTAAAAATTGCTTATTTTGAGTACTTTAAGCTGTAATTACGTAATCGGGGGAAGTCATAGCATCTTCATATGGCAATGCGGATATGCTTAGGGTGTCTACTATATAGTCCAGTATTCAAATATATAATATAAAGTTCATAGCGCCCATGATTCGACCATAACCTAAAAATCATCATGAAGACTGCCATAGAAAAGAAAATGGCTTATGTGGTAATGATATCACTGGTAAATTATTTCCCTTTAGCAGTCTTCATTGCGATTTTTAGGTTATGGCCGAATCATGGGGGCTATGAACTTTATATTATACATTTGAATACTGGATTGTATAGTAGACACCCTAAACATATCCGGAGTACTATATGAAGATCCTATGACTTCTCCAGATGACGTAATTACAGCTTAAAGTACTCAAAATATGCAATTTTTAAAAGGTCCGTCGTATATTTTCTATATTTTTTGATATATACTCACCATAACTATTTCAAAAACGATTTGTATCGAGCGTACAACATCTCCTTAATATATTAATGTCGAAAAACCCACAAAAAATATTTGTTTGTATCCGAAAATAACGAAAGTCTGGGTTAAACTCGTAAAAACCGATTTTGAGCTATATCTCAAAAACAAGAGCTGACGGAGAAAAACCGGGACCGGATTTGAAAATAACTCGCCGATTTCATCTAGAAACAACTGCAACTTCGGTTGAAACAAAAGTCCTGTTGACCAGTGTTATTTAAAAAAATTTTTTTTTAATTCACGATTATTGAAAAAGGATTTTTTTAAAAAGTCCACGATTATTGAAGAAATATTTTTAAAATATCCACTATTATGAAATTGCAAGTGGTGAAAATAAAGCACGTTACATTGTAGAACATCTTAGATTAAGGATTCAAGAACAGTTGATGCTTCAGTGAGCGAGTATAAATACGGGAGAATAGCAGGTGGTTGAGTATGTTGCGAATCATAACGTGAACTAAAACGTCTGTAAAGTAACCTAAGTAAAATAAAGGTTTGTGCTTAGTGCTGTCAGGGTATGTGCTTAGTAAAGTCGGCGACGTTTTCTTTGACACAACTATTATCGGGGAATAAAACAACCTCTAGACGGGGTTAAACTAAATCTAATTCTTTAACAATATTTTCATACTGAATGTTGAATTCTCTTTTCCCAAAAGATAGACAACGACTGATCGTGTAGACACAGGTAGATATGTACATTAAAGTTTTTATTCAAGTTTTCAAAAAAAAACCAACTCTACCTATTCTCCATGCTGTGTTGTAAAATCGTATTTCATTATGTAGATGATAGACTTAAAATTAGTCGGTCTTTCATTCCAAAATTGATTGATTTGATTACATTGCTGATAACGTCCACACATCTAAAATTTTAGTTCAAAAGAACCTTTAAGAAATGTTCAAAAAAAGCTTTAAATTACAGAACTCAACCTCAATCATTAATAAAACAACAAAATTAAACGTAACAAAATTCCCCAAAATCCATTCGAATTTACGAAGTTGTTGGTTTTCCATATTGACCGTATGTTAAATAATCCGTTTAAACAAGAAATACCTTTTAAAAATCCCCGTCGTTGTTGTTGTTGTTTGAAAGCAAAACTTACACAAAAAACAACAACAGCAACTTCCCTCAAAACGATTAATCTTCATTTTTTGGTTATAGCATTTTTTCCATTTTGGTTTTATTATAAAAATAGTAGTAGTTGTTGTTGTTTTTCTGTCATGATTGTGACCCAATATTATTGTGGACGAAACATGTGTTTCTTTGTCCGGCATTAAAATGTCCAAATTCAGGAAGAGAACGAGACAGAAAGAGTAAGGCCGAAAAAACAACTTAACAAAGAAAATCTTGGAATTTAAAAAAAAAGTTCCATCCCCAGAGTAGTGATGGAATGGACCATTTAAGTTAAATAAGCCACAATTTTGGGAATATATGTGAGTGTGTGTGTGTGAAATTCCAAGATATCATATTTGGGGATTATGTGGTCGAGTGTGGTTGGTATTAGAGCCTTAGAGAATATGAAAAGTAATCATCTCAAAGGCTCTAGAGAAGGATTCATTTTGAAATAAACAACAATGTTTTGAGATGAAATTATAATTCCATTAGGACTTTAATCAAGGCCGTAATGGAAATATTCAAAAGTATATTGGTTCACTTGTGAATATTTCAATTACATACTAGAAATGTTTTGGAGTGAAGTATCTCCAACTTTAATTCGTAGATAATATTTCCAAAAAGTAGAGAATATATATACTCTTGGAGTTCATATTAAATATACAAAATATTAACATTTTATCCGTAAAGTAACATGCATTCTGAATTGATGAATAGAATTGAGTACCCCCAAAGCCTCTATAAAATCTATGTTTAGGATGGTCGTAGAGAAAATCTGATTCGACAGAAAGTAGTTTCATCACAAAATAAAACGAATTTGGCCCAGAAATGTTTGCATACTTTGCATATCGTGCATATTATGACATATTTTTACATATTTGCATAAAACGAGAATATGCAAAACCATATTCAAGGATTTGTTTTTTCGATGGTGGTATGAAACTTTACACCTGAAATTTGTCCGCATAGGACCACGCCTTCATATAGCCCCATAGAACGGTACTTCCCGATTTTCGATATTTTGAAAGTTGTGGCCTCAATATTCCTCCGAAATGGCTGAAATTTGGTATTATGTCTTCGTTGGGGGTATAAAACTTTCCACCTGAAAATTTGTCCGCATAGGTTCACGCCTTCATATAGCCCCATAGAACGGTACCTCCCGATTTTCTGTGTTGTGAAGGTTGTGGCTTCAAGATTCCACCGAAATGGCTGAAATTTGGTATTTAGTCTTTGTTGGTGATTTAAAACTTTCCACCTGAAATTTCTCGGCATAGGTCCACGTCTTCGTATAGCCCCCATAGAACTGTACCTCCGGATTTCTGGTATTTTGTGGCCTCAATATCCCTCCGAAATGGCTGAAATTTTGTATTAAGTCTTCCTTGGGGATATAAAAGTTTCCACCTGAAATTTGTCGGTATAGGTCCACTTCTTCATATAGCTCCCATAGAACGGTGCCTCCCAATTTTCGGCATTTTGAAGGTTATGTCTGTGGTTATACATTTTTCTATTTTATTGATTTGTCTGAAGAGAATTTTAAACAGAAAAATTTTACACACATTTTTGTACCTATTATTGAAATATTTGTTGCATAAGAAAATATGTAAAATGCATAGGTTAGGTTAGGTTTTATGATGCGTAGCTGCTATGATGGCAGCCACTCCACTCGGAGACCTTGGGGTCCATTGTGATCATCCTGAATGTTGAAACGGATTATAGTTGTGGTTGTGATAGAAAGGAGATGTAGATGTGTGATAGTAGTTGTGGGTAGATGAAGCTTGTGAGTGATGTGGTTTTAGATGCGTAGAATACAATAGTTCAGGTGTGGTGGTGATATTGAAGCTGATGACGGGTGAGATGTAGTGATGTATAGGCGATATTTGCAGATTGGGTGTAATTTTCGGATGCAACAGTAGGAGTAGAAAGAGGTTGTAGATGAGAGTGTAGATGTGGTAGTTAGATATAGAAGTAGTGAAAAATAGAGGTTAGTTGTAGCTCGGACGTGGTTGACAATGCTACTGTGTATAGATGGTGCTTGTCCTGTTCTCAGCACGTTGGAGCCATTTTAGGCCTTTTGCCATAGATCCGACGGCTCTGCTTGGCAGAATGCTGTAAGAGATTGGATGGTGTACACACCCATGGTGCATTGTCTTCTAGAAAGGAGCATAGGACAACGACATAATAGGTGCTCGATCGTTTCTATTTCTTCCTCATCCTTGTACAGCCTGCATTAGTCTTCTTCCCATTTGCTCATCATGGATCCTATTATGCAGTGACCCGTGATGATCCCCACTGCTAGTTTAAGGTCTGATTTCCTCATTGAGGCGGTTCTTGACTTGGACGGGATTGGCCAGATTGCCCTTGATATGCTGCAGTTTGGCGTGTTTTGCCATTGTTGGGAGAATTTCTCCCGACATTTTTGCTCTATTGTTTTCCTGAAGTGGCACAGTGGTGGCTTGATGGAGTAGTCGATTTCAATGGTTTGTGACTCCGATCCACAGCTGCCTCGTTTCCTTCGATGTTGCAATGACCTGGGACTCAACACAAGGTGACCATTGATTTTAGTTGTTAAAAAAAAAATGCATAAATATGCACATATTTCTTGCATATGCAAAATTTATGCATTTTGCATAATTTTACATATGTCATATGTTTCGATTGCACTTTAAGAAAAAGCCAAAAATATGGACATGAATCGGATCAAAAATAGGGGTTGGATAAAATTTCGCTGTCTAACAATCTACAATTAATATCTTTAATTTAATTTTATATTTGAGATGACGTTGATCATATCGGCCAACGTTCATAAATCTGAAATTAAAAAACAACAATAAAATTGCATAGGTATAAGACTGATATTCATTGTATCTATCTTACAATTGAAATTCAGTAATAAGTTTAAGTTTATATTTATTGAGTCTTTTTTATGACAATGAACATAAATGAATTAGATACATACATAGTATGAAAAACTTATGACTATAATTTATTATCGTAATGACATGACAGAAATTTCAGCACCTAGCTTTTACATAAAAAGTGAAATTAAATGTGGGTGGATATACACAATTTGAAGTTACATACGTCCTTGCTCCCGAGACTAATACAATAAAAAGGGATAAAGTATCCGAAATTCAGTAATAACTTCGATATAAATAAATACAAAGTAAAGTTAGGAAAGACGCATAGTCAGACTGTATCCACTTATAATGGACCGGAAGTGCAGTGTTTAGTGTGACAATTTCTCTGACATTGATCTTTTCATTGACCTAAAAGCTTAAAGTGTTTTAATTTTTTGGATTCTCAAAAAAATGTGGATTCTATCACAAATTATCATCTTAGGTTTGCAATGGTACCATCCTATCCGATGTGTAACGAAAGATTTTGGTTTCCCTCATCTCAAAATTCGTTGCGGTCGAACAAAACTTCTTGTTTTTCGTATTTTTTTTTCTTAAATTTTTTATTTGCACTACTCACTTTTTTCTCTTTTGCTGGTGAAAAATTATTTTCATTAATGAATGTACGAATGTGTGAATGCAAACATTAAAAATAATTTGAAAAACAAGATCACCTAGAAAAATGGAAAATTTTGAAACAAAACACATTAAAATTGAAAACAAACTAATTTTCTATTTTTATTGAAACTGTGTTATGCGAAATGAAAGTGTGCCGTCTATGTACGCCCCCAAAGTATGGCGATTCCTAGTGGTAATGATAATTTCTACAATTGATCAAATGATATATAAATAAATATAAAAACAAAAATTATGAAAGGTATTGGGATTGAACAAAGAAATACGAATAGCAGTACGTGCAGCAAAAAACAATAATCTTATAAGCCAATGCAGGGAGACAGAAAGACTACAAAATCTGAATGACGACTTCAATCTCCATAAAAAACTAAAAGAAGTATCGGGAGTATACCGGAAAACAAATTCCAAAATCTTATATAACAGCAATAATGAAGTTGTGTTTAGTACTGAAGAGAATAAGCTAATATAAATTAAATACATAAAACAGTTATTCACAGACGACAGCCGATCCACTTACGAATCTATTTCCCCACCACTCACTGGAACCTCAATTACCAAGCAAGAGGTAGAGTCTGCAATAACGTCTTTAAAAGACAGGAAAGCTTGCGGTCCAGACGAAATTCCTTCGGAAATTCTGAAGTTGATAGACGACAACAACATGGACATTTTAACAGTACTGTTCAACAAAATTTACGATACGGGCCAATTTCCTCAAGACTGGCTGAAATCAACATTCATAACTATCCCCAAGAAAAGTCATCCAAAATATAATAATGATTACAGACTTATAAGTCTAATGAGTCACGCGTTAAAAATATTTCTCAGAATAATTCATTCCCGAATTTATAAGAAAAGCGAAATCACCATGGGTATAACCCAATTTGGCTTCAAACAATGTATGGGAACACGGGAAGCACTTTTCTCTATACAGACACTGGTTCAAAAATGCCGCAACGCAAAAAAGGATGTTTTCTTATGCTTTGTTGATTACGAGAAAGCCTTTGATACAGTGAAGCATGATAAACTGATAGAAATTCTTACATCCATTGATATAGACCAAAAAGAGATCCAATGAATAAAGAGCTTATACTGGCACCAATCAGCACAAATAGAAATAAGCGGAGAAATGACGGAAAGCATCATAATATCTAAAGGTGTCAGGCAAGGTTGTATTCTTTCTCCATTACTCTTTAACATCTACTCTGAAAAAATATTTCAAGAGGCTTATAACAACGTTCAAAAAGGTATATATTTAAACGGAATATTCCTTAATAATATAAGATATGCGGATGACACAACAATACTGTCTGATAGTATGCTTGGACTGCAATTTTTAATGCATGAACTATCCACATACAGTCAATATTACGGACTAAAAATTAATATGCAAAAAACTAAATACATGATTATCAGCAAGAACAATAATTACAACAACATCACGCTGCAAGTACAGGACACATTTATCGAAAGAGTAAAGAGCTTTAAATATCTTGGATTCAATATAAACGAGAAATGGGATTGCTCAAGAGAAATTAGAAGCCGCATAGAAATGGCAAGAGATGCATTTTATAAATCCACAAAAATTTTGTCAAGTCATGATATTAATCTTACAACAAAGCGACGATTTATAAAAACATATGTTCAGTCAGTTTTGCTATATGCTGTAGAAACATGGACTTTAAAATCAGCAGCCCAAAAAGATTGGAGGCATTCGAAATCTGGATATATAGGCGCGTACTGAAAATATCATGGACTGATTTCATACCTAATGCCGAAATCCTGAGAAAAATGCACTGCGAGAGGGAGTTGATCGATTTGATAAAGAGACGAAAGACAGCATACCTAGGACACATTATGAGAAACCCCAAATACAAATTGCTACAAAATATACTACAGACAACTATTGCTGGCAGAGCTGAAAGAGGCAGAAAAGAAACTATATGGCTAGACAATATCCAAGTATGGACGGGAATTCGGGATTCTGGAAGACTTTTAAGTGATGCTAGAGACAGAGATGCCTTTGCAGAGATCCTGAAAATACATATGTGAAATTATAATATCCTAAGCAAATAATGATTTTTTGTAATATTGTTTTGGTCGCCTATAATTCGAAAACCGATTTGGCAAATAAAGAAGAAGATCAAATGTTTAAGATGAATCTTATCTAAAAATTTAAGAGTATTTTTAAGATATCAATATGGTGTACACTCAAATTACATTATACTACTTTAATACCGTGCCACCGTGGAGCAATGGTATGCACACCGGCCTTGCACGCTAAAGGTCGGGGGTGCGATTCCCAGGCCAGGCAACATCAAACAATTTTCAACGGTGGCAAATTACCCCTCAGTGATGTTGGCGACATTTTCCTTTCCATTTCCATTTAAAACTTCTCTACAAGTGGTGTCTTAGGACACGCCGTCCATATACACCCAGTATATATATTTTTTTTCATTTGATCCAAAAACCTTATATATGAAATTTTATGGCAATCGGTTAACGTTAACCCGTGCCTACTGAGCGTTCTTTGTTTCCATAGAAATTTGTATGGGACCAAAAGTGAATTTTAACGAAAATGTTCTAAATCTTCTAGTTCTTTGGTGTGCAATTTTGAAGAAATTTGAAATATTTGACGGAATTGGCTCTCGAAAAAGTTTGCCAAATTTTATTGAAATTGGTTCAGATTTGGATAAAACTGTCAACGGTTTGTTTATGCTAGCTGAACTTTTGACAACAAGCCACTGTCCATGGAACGAAGCCCTATATTTAAATTGATAATCGATATGCAAAAAATGCTTCTTATCTGACTCATTACTAAGTAATGAGCAACGCCAGACAAGAAGTGTGTGTGTCCGACTACAAAACCGAGAGTTGTGTGTTCAAGACTTACCGACGGCAAACAGGTTTGGTGTAAGCAAACATAAGGGGAGGTATTGATCCGTGAAAAGTTTATACACAGGGGTAGACTGCCATCCCGAACTTGCTAATTGTTTGATATTGCAATTATTATTATTTCTTGCAATATTTTTAACTGTTTATTACCCTGAGCATCAAATGTTAGCCCTCTAACTATTGCACTGTTAACTTCACAATATCACAAAAAATTAGTTCATGGTTAGTTTCGACACCTCTTTTCTCACCCACTCTTTCTCTTACGCATATCAAAATATATTGCTCTTTACTAAAGAAATAATTGCACGAAAAGCACTTTTACGAAATAGCAATGAATCCATTGTTTAAACTTTTGGGCGTATGATAGAAAGCTCGATTGTTGTCATACACATAGGTATTTACAGCTTGGGTTTTCAAAAATATTTGTTGGTGGGATAAATTTATTTGTTATTCCGTTTCTACACGGAGAAAAAATGCAATAAACAGATAATTTGTTTGCAACAGTTGCTAACATATGTATGTTTAGATCCAAACATATATTATTTTAGAAAGTGTTGCAAACAAATAATATGTTTCAATGCAAACATATTATTTGTTTGCACCCAAATATATTATTTTTTGCTGCATTTATTTTTCTGTGTGTAACAAATCGAAATATTTTTTTACACAGTCCGTTTGTCTGCTGAAATCAAAACACAGTTCGCAATATTAAGACAGAGCTTTATAATTTGGTAAAGAAGTTTCTATCACTTCTACGATGGTTGGTATTGAAAATGGGCTACATCGGTCCATGTTTTGATACAGCCCCATACAACTGTACCGTTAGATTTTCAACGTTTAAGCCTCATTATCACATCGAATTATTTTAAATTCTTTATTATCAAGGAATTTCATGCTAGAGGTCCACGTTTTGATATAGTTCCATAGAAGGGAACCTCCCGATTGTCGGCATTTTAGGTTTAAGGGTTTATCTCACTGAAATAGTCGAAATTTGGTATTTAACCTTCACTGGGGCTAGCAAACTTTGTCCCCCAAAATTGATATAGCCCCCATAGAACAGTACCTCCCGATTTCCGGTATTTTGAACGTTTTAGCCACATTAGTCTTCATTGGGGATATACAGCACTCCTGCAAAGAACTATATTTTGTATAGCACCACGTTTTCATATGGCCCCCATAGAACAGTACCTCCTTTTGACATTTTTTAGAAAGTTTGACCTTTACATTTCTGGGGGAAAGTCGTATACCACCAACGAAGTCTAAATAAAAAATTTAAGCCATTTCGGAGGAATATTGAGGCCAAAACATTCAAAATACTGAAAATCGGGAGGTGCCGTTCTATGGGGGCTATATGAAGGCATGGGCCTATACCGACAAATTTCTGGTGGAAAGTTGTATACCCCGAAGGAATACTAAGTACCAAATTTCGAAATCGGGTTGAAACGCTCTATGGAGACTATATCAAAACGTGGACCGATATAGCCCACTTGCAGTACCAAACATCCTAGGAGTAATAGAAACTCCTATACCAAATAACAAAGCACTATTTTAAAAATTGGGAATTGTATTTTGATTTTAACAGACTAACGGACGGACACGGTTATATAGAGTTTTACCCTTATGAAACGGAAAGACAAATTTAATTATACCCTCCATATAATGGTGGAGGGTATAAAAATATCATATCCTTTACATGAAATATTGCGTAACCAAATCGCAAAGTGGCTGCCCTATGTCCTCGATAGCCTCACGAAGTTCGAATCGACGGTCGGTGGCCAATTGTTATCATCTCTTCAAGGGATGACCCGGTCCGAAAAGGTGCCCGATGCGAGATGTACCCATTTCCGAAATGTCAAGATCCATATATCGGGAGGTATGGACTTCCTCCGGGAAAGCTATACATCGTTGGGATCAGGGTCCCAATGAATGCCTATGGTAACAAGTAAAAACGTATCAGTCGGTTTGCCTACAGAGATATACCCTCAGCCTATGTTAATTGAAATTTCATCTAACGACAGATCGAATGTATTTAGGGTCTTCTCAGAATTTTGTGATCCTTTTTTGGACGTTTGGACTTGCCGACAAAACTGTGGATTAGGATTAACGTTGAAAAGTGTTGCGGAAGAGTTATTTAAAGGAACAAACCGACATAGTCCATAGTCATCTTATAACTTTTGGGCCAGTATACTTCGGAGCACAGAATATGACTACAAACAGGACAACAACGAACAACATCGGTATACATTTCCAAAGGATCTTCGAACAGACCCTAAACTGTACTTAGACACAAACGTTGAACTTTTGTGGGGGAGGTTCCCTAAGCAGTGGTCGGATATTGGCCATTTCAGAAGTTAAACAAAATTTGAACAAAATATTAAGTGATCCAAATTTAGACCTAATTGGTAGCGCTATTCGAGAGATATCGTGCATAACATTGTAGTAAACTTTTTAAATATTGGGGGGAGGGGGAAGTAACGGATGTAGTGGTCCGGTATTGCCCATCTTCGAACTGAAACTTAGTTTGGGCTAAATATGACAAATTCCAAATTTTGGACCAAATCGGTTGATCAGTTCGAGAGTTACCGTGCTATACAGTCACTACATATGGTGTCATAGGGGGTTTTTACACATTTCGGGCTGTTTTCCCAAGAAATCTGGACTCGCCCGTGAAAAAAGTTTACCGTCCAATGGAGGCAGCGAATGCAAATCAAAGTGATTCGAGAGCAGGTCTTAAAGTGAAATTATCCGAAATTTTGTATGAGAGGTACCAGAAGGAGGAGACAAATATACTCCATATTCGAACGTGATCTATATTAGGTTGATATATTACGATGTGTAAAATATGAACCAATTGGTCACTCCCTTCAAGAGTTATCGTGCGCACAATTTTTTCGAACATTTTTGAACTTTTGTGGGGGAGGTACTTGGAGGAGTGGACCGACATTGCTTATCTTCGAACTTAAACTACAGTGAATACAAGTTGTTACAACAAAAATCAAAGCGATTCCAGAGCAGGCCCTAACCTGAACTTATCCGAAATTTTGTGTGTGAGGTACCTGAAGGAGTGGACCGATTGAATCAATTGGAACCTCGTCCAAGTCTGGCAGAAAATTCACGATGTGCAAAGTGTGGACCAAATCGTGTGAACAAATTTTTCCATCTTCGTGCACTCCAGCCAGACAGGCAGACAGACGTGCGGACATGGCTAAATCAACTCCAAATTGTCTGAAACGGATTTCGCCAAACATACTTGGGGTTTAAAACAATTATTTCGATGAGGCACATTTTGCCCGTATGAAAGTGTACATACCCTCGTTAGCATAAATGCTGAGGGTACCCAGCAAAAATTCGGATCCGTTAGTCACTACGTAACCCATTACAAAGTAATGTAAACAAGCTTCTTTTTGCATTACAAGTAATCTGAAAAGTAATGGGTTACTTCTTAAAAAATTTACGAGGCAAACCTACTTACTTTTCTCCTCAGTAAGTAATGAGGACGGTGGTACAGTGTGTGTGTGTCCGACTATAAATCCTAGGGTTGTGTGTTCAACGCTCACCGTCGTAATTAAAAAATAACAGTTCGTCCCAGCAAAAATTTGGATCCATTAGTCATTACGTAACCCACTACAAAGTAATGTAAACAAGCTTCTTTTCCCATTACAAGTAATCTGAAAAGTAATGGGTTACTTCTTAAAAAATTTACAAGGTAAACCTACTTACTTTACTCCTCACTAAGTAATGACGACCGTGGCACAGTGAGTGTGTGTCCGACTATAAATCCTAGGGTTGTGTGTTCAACGCTCACCGTCGGCACGCGAGTTTTTTTAATTAAAAAATAACAGTTCGTGGTGCACATGTGTACTGCACATTTAAGTTCTTAAGCAACCCTTAATATTCGTGTGCGTGGCATAGTGTGTAGTGTCTTGGCTTGAAATCACAGGGTTCGTGGGTTCAATTCGGGCAGACAGCGAAATAATATAAAGTAAAATAAAAGTAAGAAGTGTGATAAAATTAAAAACAAATTCTCTACATCAACTGTTCTAAAAATAGAATTTTTTCACCTTACTTTTCAACTTCTAGTGGCCACAGAATAACTAGTTATTCTAGTGGTCATAAAATAACTACAAACTGAGTTCGACATGCCCTTGTAAAAATAATGGAGAAGAAAGGGGGTTTGAGAGTAGTTACGGCTGCCAAAAATCCCTTACGAAACCCATGATTTTGGTAGGACCTTTTTTGCTGGGGTGGTGCACATGTGCACTGCACATTTAAGTTCTTAAGCAACCTTTATAATTCGTGTGCGTGTCACAGTGTGTAGTGTCTTTGGCTAGAACTCAGAGGGTTCGTAGGTTCAATTCGGGCAGACAGCGAAATAAAATAAAAGTAAGAAGTGTGATGAAATTAAAAACAAATTCTCTACAATAACTGTTCTAAAATTATAATTTTTTCACATTACTTCTCAATTTCTAGTGGACACAGAATAACTAGTTATTCTAGTGGTCATAAAATAACTAGAAACTGAGTGCGACGTGCCCTTGTAAAAATAATGGGGAAGAAAGGGGGTTTGTGAGTAGTTACGGCTGCCAAAAATCCCTTACAAAACCCATGATTTTGGGAGGACTTTTTTTGCTGGGTATAAAAAATTCAGCCGGATCCGAGAAGTGCCCCTAATTTCTTACTTGACCTGTTAACCACAAGATTTAATTTTTTCGCTTACGAATTGTTTTTAAACACACATTTTTAGCGAAATTCTTCAACACTTATCTAAATACATATCTATTAGATATCAATTAAAATGTACTCACCTTTAAACTAAACTGAGGTACGCTGCTAATTTCAGTTGTTTAGATACTGATGATTTTACGATTTGAACGATTTAAATTCCACCACAGTACCATTTAAAAGGTTATGAAATATTTTTGGGTACTTTTGGTTTTGTTTACAGAAAAAAATCTTGGGCTCGTTCCTTTTAAATGATAATTATTTTTATTTTTAGTTGTTGGTGTTGTTGCTGTTATTGTTATGGCAATATAAACATTAGTTTGGTTTATGAGGAGATACAAATAGCTCGCCACGGGCAAAATATAAGCTATGTATGAAGTAACTCGCGCCCGCCTTTTTTTTAATTTCACTAAAAGAAGCGGACAACAAGAAACAACTTGTTGCCAGCCAGCCGGTCATGAAATGCAACTTTTTTGTGTTGACGGGTTTCTGTTGTTGTTTTGTTTTAGTTGTCGAACGTTATTGGTTTTGTGTTTTGACATCAAAAATTCTGAGAATTAAATATGAGTTGCATGTCATATGAAGCGCCATACAGAACAACAAGAATAACAGCTAGCACGCACTTTCAGAGAACAAAGAATTCCGGTTTCAAGGAGTGACACGACGAAATGACAAAGGATTACACACGGACGCGCACACACAAACATAAACTGTGTAATTATGTAATTTCTATAAGAAACACACAAATTTTGTTGTAAATAAATATTTTTTCTTATAAGATTGGGAATAAGAATAACTTGTGCTGTGCGATTGAATCACATTAAAACTCCAAACAAAAAAACTTGTTTTTTTTCTTTCTCTCTCGTTGTTATTTTTATTCAAATGAAAACGAATACTGGCTGCTCAATATGTCATAGAGTTGTATTACGCTCTCACCCCAAAAGAACAGTTTTACGTACAGATCAAGAACATCCAACAAAAAGAATGGCCACCAATAATATTTTAAACAACAAACAATCGAGTTGGCTTAGTTGTTGTTCGATTAGCTGGTGTATTTTGTTTTAACTGAAGAAAACACCAAGTGATCATTTGCTCACACTGAGTGGCAGCCAGGCATTCTTTCTCTTCCCTGTGGGATTTCTCACGTCTATAAAAAAGGAAGAGACACAAACGAACCAAGATCCAAAATCATTTTTCGTTTCTTCTGGCTTTTTTCTGGGATATCCACCAAACACTCGCACTCTTTCTCACAGGCGTACCACCAACCACACTTTGAATAATTCTCTTTGCTTCTTTTTGATATTTATTATTTTTTACACATTTTCTTATGAACATGGGAGGTAATAGATATGATTGTATGCGTATTCTACTTCTTCTTGGTTAAATGGAGGCATATGTATAAATTACAAGAAGATATGTATTTTTTGTTGTATAATTTTACAATACTTGAGTAATGTTGCACTCACTCTACACACTTAGGATATTAACAATAATAATAACAAGTGGAGACATTCAACATTGCATTTCGCTTTTGAATTCGTTTAATGATGTTGTAAAAAACACTACACTTTGTATTGTTAACAATGCCACCAAACACACTTAAAATAACGTTAAGTTTAAAACGGACGGAAGCACATGAAAATACGACATGCGTTCGTTCTTTCGATGTCCGACAAACCGACGTAGACGAATACAACTGTTCGTTGGGCACACTACAAACTGGCTAACAACCCAAACAATGCTGGTTCTCGCTAGAGACGCAACCACAACAGCAACAGTACGACAACAAAACATGCACACACAACACACACACAGACACCAACTCAGACAACATTTTGTGTTTTTGTTGGGGGTGGGGGGAAACGGAAAAGAAGAAATATTAGAGTTGCCATGTGACATGTGAATCGAATAAGAATATTTGATGATTCCTTTATAGTTTCTATAGCCGTCATTGATACCGGGATTACAGGAGAATCATAGAAGGTCCGCCCCTCTGTCAATGTATCCTACCTAAGTGAAAATACAGCATTCACATTTTTATACCCTCCACCATAGTATGGAGGGTATATTAAGTTTGTTTTTCCGTTTGCGACCCTATAAAGTATATATATTCTTGATCAGGGTAAAATTCTGAGTCGATCTGTGCACGTCCGTCCGTCCGTCTGTGGTAATCACTCTAGCATCCACAAAAATGGAGATAGGACGCTGAAATTTTGGGAAAATGCGTCTTTTGTTTGCAGGCAGGTCAAGTTCGATGATGGGCTATATCGGTCCACGTTTTGGTATAACCCCCATATAACGGTTCCCCCCGATTTACGGTATTTTGACGTTTTTAGCTACATTTTCAGACCGATTTAGCTATAATTTGACATTTAGGGTTCTTAAGTGTCAATAAACTTATATAACAAAACTTGTGGACATAGGTCTACGTTTTTGTATAGCCCCCATATAACGGTACCCCCGATTTACGGTATTTTGACGCTTTTAGCTACATTTTCAGACCGATGTAGCTATAATTTGACATTTAGGGTTCTTAAGTGTCAATAAACTTATATAACAAAAGTTGTGGACATAGGTCCACGTTTTGGTATAGCCCCCATATAACGGTACCCCCCGATTTACGGTATTTTGACGCTTTTAGCTACATTTGACATTTAGCTCTAATTTGACATTTAGGGCTCTTAAGCGTCACTAAACTTGTATAACAAAAGTTGTGGACATAGGTCCACGTTTTGGGATAGCCCGCATATAACGGTACCCCCGATTTATGGCATTTTGACGTTTTTAGTTACATTTACAGACCGATTTAGCTATAAATTGACATTTAGGGTTCTTAAATGTCAATAAACTTATATAACTAGTGGAGATAGGTCCATGTTTTGGAATAGCCCCCATATAACGTTACCGCCCGATTTCAGGTATTTTGACGTTTAAATTCACATTTCTAGACCGAATTAGCTATAATTTGATATTTAGGGTTCTTAGTGACCAAAAAACTTATATTCGAAATAATTATGAACGTAGGTCCATGTTTTGGTATAGCCCCATATAACGGTACCTCGGTATAACGGATTTCGGTATCCCCATATAACGGATTTTCGGTATTTTGAGAATTTTACCTACAAGTTTTAACCGAATTATCTGTAATTTGAACATTTGGCATTTGAAATTCTTAGTGGTCACCACACCTCTCCACCAAACATTGTCAAGAAAGGTCGATGTATTGATAAAGCTCCCATATAAAAGTACTTCCCGATTTTCAGTAATTTGATGATTTTAACTACAATATGAAACCGAACTAGCAGTAATTTGACATTTGAAGTTCTTAGTGGTCACAACACCTCTCCATAAAAAGTTGTCAACATAGGTCCATGTTCGGATATAGCTCCCATATAACGGTACCTCCCAATTTTCAGTAATTGGAAATTTTAGCTAAAATTGTTAACCGAACTAACGGTAATTTGACATTTGAAGGTTGTAGTGGTCACCACACATCAACAATTTTCAACATAGCCCCAATATAACGATACTTCCCGATTTTCGGTACTTTGAGGATTTTACTTAAAATGTTTAACCGAACGTAGCTTTATTTTTTGGACGAACTTTCTGTAATTTGAAATTTAAAAGCCAACGAAAATTTTTCATTTAAGTTCATATTTTCGTATAGCACACATACCTCCGAACTAGCTGTTAATGACATTTGAAGTTCCCACGTTATGTACCGAATTTCGGTATTTTGAGGATTCTAGCTACAATTTTTAACCGAATTAGGAGTTATTTGACATTAAAGGCTCCCAAAAACTGTCAACATAGGTCCATGTTTTATTATAACCCCTATATAACGGTACCTCCCAATTTCTAGCCCACCAAAAATTGTCGACATACACAGTTACTCATAGATGTAAGCACCAAAAAAAGGGCCTACCGAATGAAACATTTTATGTACATCATCTGACATTTTAACGTACCCACTTAAAGTTGGGGACAGGAATGAAAACTAATTATTCCATTTTAGTTCAGAATATTTTATGGTGGAGGGTATGAAAAGTTCGGCCCGGCCGAACTTAACTCTTTTTTTACTTGTTATACCTTAACATGGAGGGTACCTATATTAAGTTTGTTCTTCCGTTTGTAACGCTTTGAAATATAGTATATGGGAAATTCACGGTGCGCCTGAATTAACTTTAAATGAAAGGTGCTTACACCTGGGAATCTTTTGCAGATTCTGAAACTACAATGTTCATATATGAGAAACATCAAAAAACAAAAAAAAACGCCGGTGGGTTTTTTAATTAAATCGCGGTCAAAGTTCACATGTTTAGGGTTGTTTCAGAATCCGCAAAAACCTCCCAAGTGTAAGCGGTTTTCATTTAAAAATAGTTAGTTAAAGTTAGTTCGGGCACAGCGTGAATTACATACTCATAACTTCTTTAGTATTGATCATAATAGAAAAAATATTTTCTTTTTGTGTTTTTATCAGCTATTTAATAAAACATAGAAAAAATTTACAGTGGGCTTTGGGTGCAATTTCCGTGATATTATTTTAAAATCATTTTTATCAATTATTTAACTCTTCGAGTTCTTTTTTTGTATTAAACTACTATCTGGTAGTGGGATTCGAATAATTAAAATTTTTTCTGATTTTTTTAGAATTTCTCATATGTGAAACATTTGTTATTTTACCAAAAAATAAAAAAATAAATTTTTTAACATTTGTTTGGTTGCTTTATTTAGGAATTTATCGTAAACAATTTAAAACTGGGTCATTTTTTGATTTGGGTAATGGTTTATTGTACCAGCATTTGTGGGTATTACTGAATGAAGTTTTTTATGTGCTCTCGATAAATACAATAAATAATTGCTAATTCATTTTCAAAATCGAAAAATAACGCTGCCTTTAAGATGTTTAAGATACACTCCTAAGTAAAACAACAAAACAAATGTTAAAAAAAATTCATTATTATTTTTTATTGTAGAATAGCAAATGTTTCACACTAGTATAAATGTAAAAATTGTATTGACAAACTGAAAAAAATTCGGAAAAAATGAGAAATTCAGAATAAGGCTTTAAATTTTTGCAACTAATCGAAGTTTAATATAAAGCAATTTCAAGAAAATCGAAGAGTCAATCATTGATAATAATTGATTTAAAATATTAAACCGCGAAAATTGCACCCAAGCCCACAGTGCATTTATTTTCTATTGTTTATTAGATAGGTGATAAAAGCACAAAAAATACAACAACAAATTTTTCTATTTGGACCAATATTAAGGAAGTTATGAATATTTCTTTGCATATAGCTTTTACTGAATTTGAATTGTTCAATGCGTGGTATCACTGGAACAGTAAGTCAAAAAATCTGAAAATATACTGAAATGTTTTGCTGATGAGCAGCTTCAACACAGCAAAATATATAGGAAATCAAAAACCAATTTTTGCAAAAGCGTCCGATTTCACTCAGAAAACCCCATATATTCTTGATCAGAGTAAAATTCTGTGTCGACCTATACATGTTCGTCAGTATGTGCTAATCACCTTAGCATCCACAAAAATTGAGATGGGATGCTGAAATTTTGCAAAGATGTGTCTTTTGCTTGCAGGCAGGTCAAGTTCAAAGATGGACTATATCGGTCCACGTTTTGGCATAGCCCCCATATATTGGTATCGCCGATTTCAGGTATTTTCACGCTACATTTTCTGACCACACATTTTGGGATACTGGCCCACGTTTTGGAATAGCCCTCATATAACGGTACCACTCGATTTCAGGTATTTTGATGTTTGTGTTTACCTTTTCAGACAGAATAGATCAAAAAACTTATCTACTAAAAACTGTATACATGGGTCCCTGTTTTGACGTAGCCCCCATAGAACGGTAACACCCGATTTCAGGCGATTTTGACGTTTTTAGCTACATTTTCAGACCGAAATAGCTATAATTTGGCATTTAAGGTTCCTAATGGTTATAGATGGGATTCTACTCGCTATTTACCAAAAACATGGGTAAATACCAGGTAAATATCCGATAGATTTTTTTTTGGGTGTTTATTTGGTTAAATAAAACTTTATTTTGCAATCAAAGTTTTGTTTTTCTGTCAGAGAGAAAATTAAAAAAGAATACCAGAAAAGCGGTTTTACCACGCGGACTACACTTTTTATATGTCGTTGGAGTTGCTTGTGCGAAAAAGTTGACGAAGAATGCAAAAATTATAGCTTTGTCGAGGAGGACTTAAATTTCAAGATTATTCACTGAAATCGTGGGTTAATCCATCTGCTATATGATAAAGTTTGTATCTCGATCCAGCATTTATGCTTCTGTCACAATATATGAGATATTTACCAATATATTAACCAAAATTGGTCATATTTTAACTTGCACCGTATCCAAAAAATGTGCTAAAATACTGCGTTTTCTTATCTAATTGGAAGATTTTAGTTTCTGTAGTTTTACCTGGTCAAAATTCTGTAACTTTTGAACGGATAGAGATATTTTCATAATTCTTTTTTTTGTTAGACAGATAACATAATCAGAATCATAGTCGGTCAAATTCGTTCTGGCAGTTGCAGAGAAATTCAAAGTTAAACTTTTGAGTATTTTAAACTGTTTTTCATCAAAATATGCGTGTTTTTGTGGTTTTTATATCTTCCTATGTATTAATGATGGTCAAACACCAACAAATAAACAATAAAATTACCAAAAAACTAAAAAAATAAAAAAAATTTCGAAAAAAAAAATTTCAAAAAAATTTCAAAAAAAAAATACAAAAAAATTTGAATTTTTTCAAAAATTACAAAAATACTACTTGGGGTTTTATAAAACTTATATAACTTGTATAAAAACTCATACACTCAAAAAAAATTAATTTGTATCATAAAGCTGTAATTCATATGGAAAAAGTATAGAAAAACACACAAATTTAACCATGTAATTTCAATAAATTGAAAAAAGTGTTAAACGGAAGGAACGGGACGGGTACAAAAGTATATATGGGCTAAAAGAGGAGACTCTCGGGCACCTTTCTGTGAAAACAGAACTTTGTTCCATGTTGTTCCACAAAAGTTCTAGTCCACTAAATTTGGAATATCATAAAATTTAGTACCGGAGGAAAAATAAAATAGATCATGTAGATCAGCCACGGTTATTTACTAAAACGGTTTTTAAAGGCCACAATCCTGCCTACTTTACAAAAAAACAATGAACACAACATATGTTATAGTTAATAGCTACGCCTTTCTCCAGAAATTTGCAAATTATTTCCCAAAAATGGAGAAAATGTTCGTCTTTAGGGGCACACCACGCCCACACCTTGCAATATTTTGACCTAATTTTTTGGTTTCCTTAGTTTCAATATGTTTACTATCGAATCCCGTATAGAAAATAAATATCTTTGACAAAACAAAATTTTGATTTTTGGCCAGGAAAATCGATTCCTGAACCATTGTGCCACGTTTTGGAATAGCCCTCATATAAGGGTACAACCCGATTTCGGCTATTTTGACACTTAGCTACAGACGGAATAAGCTATAATTTGACATTTAAAGTTAATAGTGATCAGAAAACTTATCTACCACATATTGTGGACATATGTACATAGGTTCACGTTTTGGTATAGCCCCACATAACGATATCGCCGGATTTTTATGTTTTATATACATTTTCGGACAAGATGGGATATCATTTGGCATCTATAGTTAAAAACGTGTCCATCAAAAATTGCGGACATTGGCCCACGTTGTTGTATAGTGTAGCAATTTCGGCACGGTCGAACTTAACGTTTTTTTTTTCAAACAAGATTCGGTTTAGATTTGGATATAGCTCCCATATATATTTCGGCCGAGTTTACGTGTTTAATGGAACAAAAACGCTATATATGTCCAATTTCGATGAAATTTTTAATTTAAGACAGTATTTGGTCAAGGAACAAATGAAGGAAGGAAGCTTCTCGTGTGAAGGAGTACTTGGAAACACGCACGCTTTATCTGGAGAATCTAAATATCAGACAATTGCAGAATGTCTCCAGAATGTGTTAGATGTGTTCAACCTGTAGGGATCAATATGATGCTGGGCTGACAGCCGCTGGCCGAAGCACTTTTGTTTTCGGGTCAATCAGGTACAAAAGTATCCGCTGTCGTGTATCCGCGTGAAAACCAGCTAAATAACAGAGTGCAGCAAATGTTCCAAATGGAAGGTCACCCCACCCAAGCTCAGCATCATGTGGTGGATGGCGCCCTTCACGTTGTTATGAAAGATGGGCAAGGATGGTCTGTATGAAATTTTTTTAGGTTTTTAACCGCCATAAAGTTGTAAACGTCGAAAACGAAATTCGTACTAATCGGTACCAAAAGTAATAAATAGTACTAAATTTAGTAAAATTTCGATTTGGGTGAACGGATAGAGCTCGAAACCTAAAATTTGGAATTTCGATTACTGTTGGATTGTAGGATTGAGGTAGTTTTGGTAATTCGTACTAATGGGTACGAAAAGTACCATATGGTACTAAATTTGGTACAATTTGGGTGCGGATGAATGACTTTGGAATTAAGATTACTGTTATAGTGAAGGATTTTGGAAAATCGTACTTATGGGTAAGATGAGTATTAAATGGTACTAAGTTCGGTACAATTTGGTATTGCATGAACGGATATAGCTTAAATCCTGAGATTTGCAATTATGATTACTGTTATTAGTTTGTATTAATGTCAGTGTATACCAGAGTAAGGCAATGTGAGTGCTGTTTTACATTTAAGCGACTTGTCTTACGATTTTTTGTCTCCTCTTTGCTCATCTTCGTAAATTTCACACACAGGGTTGCATTTTTTTGTAACATGGTACCAAGTGTACATTTTGTTAAAAATACTTAATGTAAAAAGAAGGTATTTTATAAAAATATGTTATACAAATTTTAAAATGCTTATAACAAATAATCATTTTATGCTTTAAATGATTTTTTATGCACAAAATTCATTGCAAAACTAAATTTTGTTTCAATTTCTCTTACTATGTTTTGCAACTCTGCCTAACAAGAATAACCACCACAAAGAGGAGACAAAAAATCGTAAGACAAGTCGCTTAAATGTAAAACAGCACTGAGTTTCGTGAGCGTAAATTTACTCTCGCTCAAAATTTGTGTAGACTCCAACTGGTGGTGAGCGAGAGTAAATTTACACTCACGAAACTCACATTGCCTTATACTGGTGTATACAAAAATTACTAAATGGTACTAAATGGTAATCAATGAGTATTAGTGTGTAGCGTTGGTATATGGACGTGTTTTAAGAAATACGTACCATTAATTGACGAAAAGTATCTAAGCGGTCTAAATGTTGTATCGGGTGTAAGAACAGAGGTGGAATTCTAAAATTAGTTTTTAGTGCAGAATGCGGCACCTCTTTACTCGCGAGCAAGCAAAGAGAGCTTCTCTCTCCACTCACTAATTGAAAAACCATGCACTGACAACAGTATTTGCTCAAATTGTTGTTGTTGTGTGCCGAATGCTGTTTTACCCCCTGTTTATGTATTTCGAAACGAAAATGTGTGCGCATGAAACACACCCAAACTTTAGTTTTGGAAATATTATTTCCTTTGCTTTTGCTTCAAAACAAAAAACAAATTTGAAAAACACACTCAAATTTGGTAGTTTTTCCTGCGCCTTCATTTTCTTATCGACATACATAAACAGGCCCTTGGTGTCAATGTTGGTATGTGGGGTTAAGATATGGAGATGGTTTTGGAAATACATACTATGGAATTTTAGGAGGAGGTTTTGGAAATTATGCTTATATATTTATATGTAAATTACTATTATTGGGGTTGGAAGAACTGATACAGCTGGAAATGGGATATATCGTTGATATAAGAAGCTAATTTTTTAAGGTTATACAATTGGTACAATTTTGTTATTGTATGAACCATAATATTAGGAGTTTTTTTTTTAAATGCGTACAAATTTTGAAATTTGGTATGAGGGTCGCTGATGGCTGATTGGAAATACCTACTATAGGGCTACGAAAAAGTACTATAATACTATAATTGGTCTTGGGTTTATTTGTTAACAATAATGTTTTACCTTCTGAGGACAGAAAGCATTTAATAAAAATGCCTCAAAAATGTGGCTCGCTGTTGATGTGTAAGGGTAGGATACGGCTGTTCTTTTTTTGAAAATCCAACTTAAGCTGTACGAACAGTAGTTAAATAAAATTAAATATTGATTAAAATTGGTATTAGTACAACATTTTCAGTGCTTACCATTTCCTTACATATTGTTTATTTGTTTTTATGTCCTTTCCGCATACGAAGTAGCGGGTACTTTGCTAGTACCTATATAAAAATGTAGTACAAGTCGTTAACTTTAAAAAAATTGGTAATCAATACAAATGTTCTCATGTTGGCAGAAATAGGATAGTTAAATTCTAGCTAACCATTTTGGGTTGATGGTCACTTTGAAATTGCTCCTTGATAAACATTAAACAAATGACTCGACGCACAGAGCAGGAAGTCTAGTAATAGAGTCGACTCGCTGGAAGGTGCTTGCACATACGAAAAAGGTAAACTATAATTTTTGCTGTTGGTACTATCTGTTACTGTACTAACATATTCCCTAGGAATGTAGGGTTCTGGGGTACCAACAATTTTTCCCATTTAGTTGACTGCCCTGGTGATGACATCCTCGAAACTATGGGCATATTAGGTCAAAGAATGCCACCAACAGGTTTGTTGTGTATAGTTTGAGTTTTTCGGGGCCGCAAGCTTTAGTACAAACACACTTGGTTGATGTGTTTTTCTTCAGTTTGCTTGCTTGCAATATCATTCTCCTATTTTTCTACCACCGATTCGGTGGGAAGAATCGTTCGATAAAATTGACACCCTTGAAATATACATTTCCTGAATGGAAGAGCTTTAGCAGAATTTCCTTCTTTGTTATTCACGACGGGTCCTTACCGAATCCAAAAGAACATTTTCTTGGAGACCGTCAGACTAATGAATAAATTCCTAATTTATACTATACCATTGTTTAAATATCCTCGCTTCATCTGAAACCGCAAAATCTTCTACCATTTTACTTTTGTCACAAACCTATTGATTTTGGATAAGTTTACGTTGTTTTCGACGAATGTATTATACGTCGGAAAAGTATGCCATATTCGTCACACTACCTGAAGATGGGGGTCTACCAAAGCAAGCGGCTGCAGAGACGTCAAGGAAGGAACTCTCGTGCAACCACAACTCTTCCTGTATTTATTCTGATGCCTAAAACCCGGTAAAGGTTGCTCAAAATATGTTCATTCTTTCCTTCAGTAGTCAATTGTTCTGCGCTGCAGATTTTCGAGAACTATCTGTAGCTCTGAATGACTAGCCAACAGCAGTTCATTGCTTGAAAACCCCCTGGAAAAATATGAATCTCCAATCAGAATTGCCCAAAGCAAACAGTGCTGTGAACTTGCGATCAAAGTTATACAACCCCTGCCAATGAGATTCATCCTTTTCAATGACAAGGTGAATATTATTTAACTTTCTTGTTGTTGTAGCAGGATATAATGCTGGGTTGGCAGCCGCTGGCCGAAACACTTTTGGTTTCGGGTCAATCCGGTACGTAAGAACCCGCTGCCGTGATCACTGTTGTAAGCTGTCACTCGCTGTGCTATTTTGGGCGAATGTTTTGTTTTTTGTTGTAATTTATGTTGCAAATTAATAGTTGAACTACCATTTTTAGATTAAATAGTAAGTTAAAATTGTATAAATAAAATTAATTGAATTTGTTCGACATTTTTATTATAGTTCGGTAAATACAGAATATAAAATGTATATTATTTGTAAATGGAAATTTCAGTTGCTCACAACATGGCAACTCTATTCTTAGCCATTGAAAACAAAACAAACTGCACACATTCCTTCACAAGAAATCACAAGTGTGTGTATGTAGTCAGCCAGGTTATTGCAGTGGTTCAAACATGTTCTTCGAAACGAAAAAAAAAATCTCATAAGAACTTGAGGGGCAAGCACATTTTACACAAACAAAAATATGGTTCTTTATTAACTTGTGCCTATCTCTATCTACGTATCCTGTCTGCCAAACCGGTTTTATGGTTTCATCTTCATCCACTTTCGTCATCGTTCAGACACGATGCGATTTATGTAAATAGATGTCGTTGAATACAACAGAGCCAATATTTTCCACCCCCTCACCAATCCACAACACAGTCGGTCGGTTGGCATGACGACAATAACAGTACCACAACATTAGGTTTTGTTTACATTCTCAGTCGGCACACACATACAGAGTTTTAGCGGTAAGTTTGAAAGTAACGACCAATCAAATTCAATAAAATAACGTGCTCTTCCAAATTCGTTGGTATTATTCGATTCGGCTTTATTTTTGTTCGAAACGAACATGTGTTGCTAATTCAGCGTTTTTTTTCTGTTGCATAAACTTGATACAGTGAATTTGTGATAGTTATACGCTAATTCTGTCTAATTAAGTCTGAAGTCAGGATAAAATTCTAAATCGATATAGCCATGTCCGTCTGTTGTAATCACTCTAGCGCTCACAATAATTGAGCTGCATCGCTATATTTTTGCACCAGAGTGTATTTTTGCCATAGGCAGGTCAAGTTCGAAAATGGGCTATATCGGCCCACGTTTTGGTATGGCCTCCAAATAACGTTACCTCCGGATTTTCGGTATTTTGAGTATTTTAGCTACGCTTTTTAAACAAACTAGCTGCAATTTGACATTTAAGGTTCTCTGTGGTCACGAAATTTCTCCACTAACAATTTTCAACATAGATCCATGTTCTGACGGTACCTCCCGATTTTCGGTATTTTGAGGATTTTAGCTACAGTTGTTAACTGAACTAGCTGTAATTTGACATTTGAGGTTATCTATGGTCACGAAACTTCTCCACCAAAAATTGTTAACATATTTCCATGCGTTGATATAGCCCCTATATAACGGTACCTCCCGATTTTCGGTATATTGAGGATTTTAGCTAAAATGTTTAACCGGGCTAGCTGTAATTTGACATTTTAGGTTCTCGGTGGTGACGAAACTTCTTCAGTAAAAATCGTCAACATAGGGCCAGGCCTTGATATAGTCCCCATATAACGGTACCTGCCGATTTTTGAGGGTCTTAGCTACATTGTTTAACAGAACTACACATACACATACGTTGATATTGAAGTTCCCTGTAGTTACACAACTTTTCCACCAAAAATTGTCAAGATAGGTCCACACTTTGATATAGCCTCCATACAACGGCACCCCCGATGTTCGGTCTTTTGAGGGTTTTATCTACAATTTTTAACAGAACTACCTGTAATTTAATATATGAGTTTCTTTGTGGTCACGAAACTCCTCCAGCAAAAATCGTCAACATAGGTCCATCTCTTGATATAGCCCCCATATAACGGTACCTCCCGATGTTCGGTATTTTGAGGATTTTAGCTAAAAGTTTTAACCTAACTAGTTGTAATTTTTTTTTCCTTTATTACAACTGAGTTCAAGACTCATCAAGTAATATTACTATATTTACATGAATATTTAGCATATGTTGACATTTGTGGTGAGTAAATAATTCAATAATTATACTCTAATGAATAAGCGGTATATCTAGGCTAAATCCATTGGCCGTTCTTCTTAATCTTCTGATATTTCCTTCCACGTGTTCATTATAGATATTCCTCATATCATTATTTTTATGATAGCGAATTTTTGTGGCATATGTTTGAGCTTGCTTACTTATTTCCTCTGTGACCAACTTTACACCAAGATCTCTGTGGAGATCACTATTGCGTATATACCAAGGAGCTTTTACAATAGATCGCAATATTTGATTTTGTAATTTTTGGAACTTTTGGATGTCGTGTTCTTTTGCACAGCCCCAAAGTTGAATACCATATGACCATATGGGTTTTATTATTTGATTATGCACGAGAATTTTATTTGTAATAGATACATTGGATTTTGTTGTGAAATCCATTTTAGCTGGTTTAATTTCAATTTTATTTCCTGAACTTTTTTCTTGATGTGTTCTTTCCACTTGATTTTCGCATCTAACGTCATCCCTAGATACTTTGCTGTATTAGCATATGGGATCTTAATGCCATTTACGAACAACGGTAATGGTTGTATGTTGTTTTTGGTTGTGAAGAGCATATGGATGGACTTGCTTTCATTTAATTGAATTCTCCATTTTTTAGTCCAATTTACAACATTCGATAGCGCAATTTTAAGTTTATTAGTTGCAACTTCTTCAGTTTTGCCGCATGATAATATTGCAGTATCATCTGCAAATGTCGCCATATAGGAGTCCGGCGTTATGGGCATATCCCGAGTATATATGAGATAAAGAAGTGGGCCAGGGACACTTCCTTGGGGCACACCAGCTTTTATTGGTTTGAGTAATGAGTACTCAGTTTCAATTTTAACACGGAAGTAGCGATCATTTAAATAAGATTTTAGTATTTCATAAAATTGTAGGGGTAAGTATTTATATAATTTGAATAGAAGGCCTTTGTGACATACCTTATCGAAAGCTTGGCTCACGTCCAAAAATACTGCGGAGCAGATTTCTTTTTTGTCGATTGCAGTTTCAGCTATGTTAACGATTCTATGAACTTGCTGTATTGTGGTATGTTCCTCTCTGAATCCGAATTGGTGCGATGGGATTAGATTTCTTCTAAAGCATATGTTCTTTAACCTTTTGACAAGAAGCTTTTCAAATATTTTTGATAATATTGGGAGCAGCGATATCGGTCGGTAGGATTTCAACTCATTTGGTGGTTTACCCGGTTTTTTAACAACAATTATCTCAGCTACTTTCCATTGTAATGGTACATACTTGAGCCTAAAACAAGCATTTATAATATACATGAGTTTTCGAATAGCCTTTTCTGTGAGCTTCTTTAAAATTTTTGCTGTTATTAAGTCATATCCAGGAGATTTCTTATTTGATATATCTTTATATATAACCATTTTCAGTTCCCCAAGTGTTACTTTTTCGATTGTCTCATAGTCAATTTTCGGAGAAATTCCTTGTATTTCATGAATCGATTGCCTAGGCGGTGGGCTGAATATATCTTCAAAGTGTGTAGCAAAAAGCTCTGCTTTTTCTTGATCAGTTTTGATCCAAATTCCACTACTGTTTTTTTTTTTTTTGGCGGTATCTTAGACTTAATGTGGTTTAAATGCTTTGTGGCTTTCCAAAGACTGTAATTACTTTCTTTAGTAGCTGTTAACTTGCTAAGGTAATCAGTCATTTGACAGTTTTCTGTTTCTTTCATTACGTACTTTAATTGTGAGGTCAATTGATTAAAAATTCTCTTATTTTCAGGTGTTCTGTTTTTCTGCCAGGTTTTTCTTGCTTTGTGCTTTTTTGATATTAGATCTCGTACTGCTTTTGGATAATTTTTGCCTCCGTAATTTCTGTAATTGCTTACTGGCGTGCTTTCCCAACAAGACTCTTGAATTGCTAGGATTAGTTTGTCTACCTCATTATCTATATCTTCCTGTGTTTTCATGGAAAAGTCTAGGTTGATTTTTTGGTCGAGCAGGAATCTGAATAAATCCCATTTAGTTTTATTTGTTGACAATCTTGGTGGCAAAGGTTTCTCGAGAATCTTGTCACCAACAGTAAGTATGACGGGAGAATGGTCTGAAGACAAACCCACGTAGTTTTGAATATTTGTATGCCTGATTGAAATATTTTTTACAATAAAGAAATCAATTAAATCTGGTACTAGATTCGGGTTTGAAGGCCAGTAAGTGGGCTCGTTTCCTGATAATACTAGGCATGCATTATTTTTTATGGATTTATATAGCTCATAGCCCTTTGGGTTTGTTATTCTTGAACCCCATAGTTTGTTTTTTGCATTGAAATCAGTAAGTTGTAATTTGACATTCTTAGTGGTCAGAACACTTCTCCACAAAATATTGGCAACATAGATCGCTAGTTTGGTATAGCCCCATATAACGGTAAATGTTGATTTTCGGTATTTTGAGGGTATTTTTTCGATAGAAATAGAGTTTGGGAATTCCCGACTTTTTTCATTCCCGGTAAATTGGGAATGCACATTTCTCATTCCCATAGACCCGGGAATTCCCGGGACTATGGGGAAATCGAATTCGCGACGGAGAGCAAATAAAAAGGAAATACTTACTTATTTTATGTATAGTTATGTCATTAGTTATCAATTTGGAACAATATTAAGGGTAAAATAGCAATAGGATAAAATAGCTATAGCAACCATCTTAAACGATTTTGCGCCAAAATCTTGAATGTACCAATAAATCATATGTGGCAGCTGTTCAAGAATATCTATATCTATGCGGTCAAAATCCAATTCTTCCTGACTAATTTGCGGAGGATATTTAAAATATTTGTTTCCCACGACTATCATAGGAAAAGCTTTCTTCATGTCAAAGAGTTCTATCCGAATATATTTTTAAAGGCAACGGTATTAGACGTTCTTCTTATGGTTCGAAGGGCGTGTCGATCATAGAACAAATCCGTTTATAAGGAATTTTTACACGGCTGAGCTTTTGTGTGCAAGGCTTCACAGTTGCAACACGGTGACATCATGGATTTAGAGACGTGCTTATATGAACTTTGAATAGTTATTACTGACATCCAATCCTAATATACTCCACTTGCCATTTATGTACACATTTTTTAATGTTGCATACAATCAATAAAACAACAATTCGAATCGATCACAGCTTTTATATCTTAGCAAATCAATATCCTTCAAGTTTGCCATTAATAAAAATTTAGACTAGAACAACAAGGAAATGCCTTCAAAATTTAATTATTTGACGTGGTCAACTAAAAATATAGTATTGTCTGAGGTTATACAGACTTAAAAATTTCAGAAAAAACACTAACACTATATATTTTATTCGAATTATCTCTACCCGCAGCTTAACTATAAGGCAAATAATATATGACTTACACATGAAAATACCAATACCCGTATTCCCGAAAATTAAAAAAAAATCTGGGAAATCCCGTCCAGACAATTTCGAGAATTCCCGATCCCAAACTCTACATAGATAGAACTAGCCGTAATTTGACATTTGAGATTCCCTGCAGTTATAAAACTTTTCCTCCAAAAATTGTCAGGTCCACACATTGATATAGCCCCATATTAAGATACCCTGTGATTGAATACATTTTTTAGGTTAGATAATTTAGGCATCCGTGGTCAAAAAATATTTGAACCTAAAATTGTGGACAGGGAAAGAAAATCATTATTCCATTTTAGTTAAGAATATTTTATGGTGAAAGGTATTAAAATTTCGGCCCGGCCGAACTTAAAGTAGTTCTTACTTGTTTTTATTAAAATGTATACCCGACAGGGACCAAATTTGTACTAAAAAATTAAAATTTCGGAGAGAGTCCGCACCCTTGGTTACGTCGGCGTTCTAAAAGACAATCAAACTCTAAAACAAAACCCCTCGGTTGCAGTATAGGAATTCTGTAGCTTTTATCGATTCAAAATCTGTTAAAATTTCTTTTGTTTTTGTAACAACTACAAAACAAACAAATGACAAATGACAATGAGTAAAGTTGTTAAAAAGTTACAGAATAGGGCTACAGGAGAGATTGGGAATCAAACTGTTCTTTGGCATAACGGAGGCCAGACTTCAAATCCTACACCCGCATGGCTCGAATGGAGAAGACGACGTAGATGACGTCGACGATGCACAGTGGACGAAATTACTGATCTAGCGGCTCGAAATTTATAACTTGGAAACGAATGGAGATATCTTTCTGAAATTTTGCACAAACTCAGTCTGTGTCCGTGGGTAATAATGGAACAAATATGAACAACATCAGCTATTATTTTGGTATAGCCCCCATATAACGGTACCTCCTGATATTCGGTATTTTGAGGATTTAAGCCACCCTTTCCTTCCAAATTACTTGTAATTTGGTAATTAGGGTTTCTAGTGATCACTAAACCTTCCCACCAAAAATTGTGGACATAGGTCCGCCTTTGGATATAGGCCCCTTTTAAGGTACCTCCCGATTTTCAGTATTTTGGGTGTTTAAAGCTACATTTTCCGGCCAAATTAGGTGTAATTTGGTATTTGGGGTTCCCAGTGAACACAAGCATTCTCCACTAAAAATTGTGGACATAGGTCTACTTTTTGATATTGTCCCAATATAACTGTACCTCCCAATATTCGGTATTGTTAGGATTTTATCTAAATTTTCAGACCAAATAAGCTGAATTTTGGCATAGTAGGTTTTCGTTGGTTATACATCTTATCCACCAAAAATTGTCTACATTTTGATATAGCCTTCATATAACTGAACCGACAGGTTTTGGGTATTCTGAGGATTTAAGCTATTTTTCAAGACCATTTATCAGCAAGATTTGCAGCTAAATTGTGGTTATTCGGAATCTAGGAAGTCCAAATTAATTAGTAAAAAAAATTGGACTGAACCTCAGTGGACCTTGGTAGTTACGCTCCATTCAACAAAAGTATATTGCACTAAAAACATAAAAAAAATAATTTTTGAAAATTTATTGCTACGTAACTATGTAACTTCAGTAGCCCTATTCTGTAACTTTTTAACAACTTTACTCATTGTTTATTTTACAACAATTTCATTTGTTTGTTTTGTAGTTGTTACAAAAACAAAAGAAATTTTAACAGCTTTTGAATCGATAAAAGTTACAGAATTCCTATACAGGCCCCAAACATTTTTTTTTAAATTTAACTTACACCCTCCCCTATCAATAAAAAATAAACTTTGTTTAGTTTTATTACGAATTTATTAAACAAATATTAAATCAGGTTTTTAGCAACAATTTTGTTAAAATCTGATGCATCAAAATTTCTTGCACTTGACAGTTAATAACTGAGTGAATATTTACAACAACAAAAAGTGAAAACAAAATTTTAGTCAGCAGAGTGTCTGTAATCGATACAATGGAAAACATTTCGCAATTTTATACTTAGATTTTTTGACTTTCGCGCCGCTAGATCAGTGGTTTCGACCAGTGTGCGATGCCGAAAAGCTGGTGAACATTATGCAGCTAGAGGGGGCATCGACATCATCGCCCCACAGAAATTATGCTTAAGATCGTGCAGATCAGTATAAAGTACTCAAAAGTCGCTTCAGGTAACCTGCGGATCCTTCTGGTTGAGGAGGTTCCAGACATAGGCATCATACAGGAACCCTACGCTTACGAAAAAATGGTCTGAATAACAGAGGCTACAAAACCATATATCTGAAGGATAAAGAATAGATCGAGTCTTATAGTGCGGTTACACTACAGTTTTTTGCCGAGTTAACCCACTTTATGAGGATTTATTGCTTAATCTGGTCAAATCTCACCAGATTTGCCATACAAAAATTAAATCCTCTCACGACTGGGTTTATTTTAAATCCGGCACAAATCCACCAAAAATACAGTGTTGTATTCGGTATTTGTGCAAAAAAATCCAACTCTACTCAAAAAGTACCAAAAGTTGCAACTGTTTTTGCAACAAAGTTTGTCGTGTTTTACACGTTTACGATTGGTCGCATGAGATTTTATGGAGTTAACAAATCTAAAGTTATTTGAAAATCATAAAATTATTTATTTTTTTACATTAGACACTTTTTTAACAAAAAGTACGCTTGATACCTTGATACAAAAATGTATCCCTGTGTGTAAAATATACCAATATGAGCAAAGAGGGGACGATATCTCATGCGAGAAATTGTAAAAGTGTTAAACACGACTTTATTAGTTATTTTGTATGTATACGTAAACAAACATCAGCTGACAGTTTATATCCTCGAAAAGCTAAGTGTAACCAGCAAAGATTAACCCACTGGATCTATTAAACCCAGTGGGTTAACCTTCAATAGTGTAACCGGGGTATTATTCTCAAAAACTCCATAAACGCTATACATACCTTGTGGGTCAGCACTGAAACTGACGACAGACTTTTTTATTTCCAAGCTTGGATAACTGTAGTACGTGGCAGTAGGTCATTGATCTCACTCTAGTATCCGATAGACGACAAATGGAAATTAGACAGTATCCGATAAGAAGTTTTTCTGAGAGCACAATTGGATAGTTTCAAACATTCCAACAACGACGATACTACGACAGATATAGAAAAACACTGTATTCATTCTAGCGAAATGGACTTCCGTGCTCTTAAAACTACGGAAACATTACAGAAAAGATTTTAACATTAGCTACCAAAGCGGATCCTGGCATAACCTGACGGAGTACAAACAAGTAAAAAACGTTAAATTCGGCCGCGCCGAACATTTTATACTCTACACCATAAAATATTCTGAACCAAAATTGAGTAATTATTTTCTTTCTTGTCCACAATAAGGTCTAAAATTTTCTTCAATCCGGCGACACCTTTATATGGGGCTATATCAAAGTATGGACCTATCTTGACACTTTTTGGTGGAAAAATTTGATAATTTCTGGGAACCTCAAAAGTCAAATTAGGGCTAGTTCTGTCAAACAATGTAGCTAAGACCCTCAAAATACCGAAAATCGGGATGTACCGTTATATGGGTGCTATATCAAAGTATGGACCTATGTTGAAGATTTTTAGTGAAACAGTTTCGTCAACACGGACAACCTCAAATGTCAAATTACAGCTAGTTCGGTTAAAAATTGTAGCTAAAATCCTGGAAACATGGAAACTCTGGAGGTACCGTTATATGGGGCTATATCAAGGCATGGAAATATGTTGATGATTTGTTGTGTGTGGTTTCGTAAGCACAGAGAAACTCATATGTATTTCAAATTACAAATAGTTCTGTTAAAAATTGTAGCTTAAACCCTCAAAAGACCGAAAAACGGGTGGTACTGTTGTATAGAGGCTATATCAAAGTTTGGACCTATCTTGAAAACTTTTGGTGGAAAAATTTGCAACTTCAGAGAACCTCAAATGTAAACCAACGGAAATTTTTGTTAAACAATGTAGCTAAGACCCTCAAAAATCGGGAAGTACCGTTAATGGGGTCTAAACCACAACATGTATCTATGTTGATGATGTTGACGAAATTTTAGCTAAAGTCCTCAAAATGCCGAAAATCGGGAGGTACCGTTATATGGGGGAAATGTCAAAACATGAACCTATGTTGACGATTTTTGTTGGAGAAGTGTTGTGGCCACTAAGAACCGCAAATGTCAAACTACAGTTTGGTTAAAAATTGTAGTTAAAATCATCAAAATACCGCAAATCGGGAGGTACCGTTATATGGGGACTATGTCAAAGCATGAACCGTTGTTGACGACTATTGGTGGAGAAGTGTTGTGAGCACTAACAACAGTAAATGTCAAATTACAGCTAAGATCATCAAAATACCGAAAATCGGGAGTTACTATATTAAAACATGGGATCTAGCTCAATTATTGTGGCTATACATATTATCACTTTCTGAGTCGATTTATGCATATCCGTCCGTCTGTCCATGTATTTTTGTTTGCAACGTACAGGTCGCATTTTTTGTCCGATTTAGCTAAAAATTGGGAAATATAATTTTTTAGCCATAAGAAGAACGATATGCTTTTGGTGAAAATCGGTTCAGATTTGGATATAGCTCACATATATATTTTCGGCCGATTTGACGTATTTGCTGCACCAAACACGCTATATACGCCCGATTTTTATGAAGTTTGGAATGTGTGACTGAATTCAGTCTAGAAATAAATGTGCCAAACTACATGGAAATCGGTTCAGATTTGGATATAGCTCCCATATATATTTTCGTCCGATTTGGCTTATTTGCTGCACCAAACACGCTATATAAGTCCGATTTTGATGAAATTTGGAATGTGTGACGGAATTTTGTCTAGTAATAAGTGTAACATATGATATAGAAATCAGTTCAAATTGATAAATATCTCCTATATTTTACATATTCACAGTGGTGTAGGGTATCATATAGTCGGCCCTGCCCGACTATGATCCTTTCCTTACTGGTTTTGAATTGAAACTTTTTGAATAAAATCATAAGGAAGGTTTCTGTTTTTTAATATTAAAAATGCAAATAAAAAGAAATATAACAAATTAATTTATTACTTCGTTTTCTTAAAAAATATCATTTAAAAAATGTACTGAGGAGGTGCTTTAGTTTTGGCCGATACTGTATATAAAGAGAAATAATGCCAGCTGGTCGGAAAACTCCGGCGAACCTCCTGAAATCCTTCTTCACAAACTTACTCTAAAATGCTGTTATGGTTCTACCTTAGACCTATGTTGGCCAACAGTGCACAGTGGTTTAACTTGTATTGGAAGGCTCGACAAAAATATTTGAATACAACCCGAAATCCCGAAAATCCGGATTTTTCGGGATTTAGCAGGTCCCGGGATTTTCGAAATTACTTATTTATGGGGTTTTATTCACATATGGAAATATAATCATATTTAAAATTAGTTGTTAGAAATATAATTGATGAATTACGTCACGAAGAGTATAATTTTAAATACATTTAGAGGATGTTCCGTAAATGAATACGTAAAAAAAAGAGTTTTTAAAAAAAATTGTTTAAGTTTGGATGAAAATTGTATTTTTGTGAAGAAAGAAAAAGAAAACGCTACTGTAATAAATACTTCAAAGTAAGCTGCATCTAAGGCATCCACTAATACAGGTCTTTGGAAATACCATACAGAAGCTATCCGAGCTGCGACTCGAAGTGTAACGATGCAAAGTGTCCCCAATGAAAACCGGAAATCTAACGACGATCAATTTTCACTATAATTGATACTTAAATAGACATCTTACAAATTAGCTTTTTTTTTTTATTTTTTTTTTTTTGAGGAAGTAAGTTCTCATTTTTTGTTGGATATACCTTTATTTTTCATATTATTACTTATATTTTTATCAATTTATCTCATTTTTCGATGAACATTTATTTTTTTACTTTACAAAATACTTCTATTACGGCAAACCCAGATAAATCCCGCAGTCCCAAAATTTCCTCAAAAAATCCCGAAAACCTGGGCTAAGAAATGTCGAAATTCCGAATCCCGGGATTCGTTTCCAAAAAAAATTGCAAAAAAATTAAAACTTTTCTTTTCGCGCTACATAAACGATTTGTGATATATTGGTTAAGAAAAAAATTCCCCAGTACAAATCCACTCGCGAGTAAATTTTTGTTTGTTGGGCACAAAAGTTGTGGCGATTTTACTTCTGATTTTAAAAATATATATTATAACAAGTAAAAAGTCGTTAAGTTCGGCCTGGCCGAACTTTTTATACCCTCCACCATAAAATAGTCTTAATTAAAATGGAATAATTAGGGTCCTTTTACAATTTTAGGTGGAGCAACTTTTCGACAATGGTTAGACTCCTACTGCCTCCCACTATTGCTTAAATTACACTGTGAACACAAATGTTGGGAAAGAGATAATTCCTTTTGGAGATGAAAGCCCTTGGTGTGTGTATATTAAAAACCCCGAAGGACAGATGCGCCGTGATTCGAACTTCCGCGTTATGGCGTGATGAAGTTTTTGCAAGAGACCCTGTAAGCCATCATGAATTAGCATTATATCTTTGTTTGTTGTTTTTGTAGAGCACTTAAGCAAGTGAACAAAGATATAACGCTAATTCTTGATGGCCCACAGGGTCTCTAACAAAAATTTCATCACGCCATAACGCGGAAGTTCGACTCACGGCGGATCTGTCCTTCGGGGTTCATAATATACTTACCAAGGCCTTTCATCCTCAAGAGGAATTTTCCGTGCCCCAGACTTTCACCTCCATTTTGTTGCACAGTGTTATCTGATCTAATCTAAAAGAATGAAAGGTACCACCTACGGGGCTATATCAAAGAGTCAACCTATCTTTAAATTTTTTGGCGGAAAAGTTTTATAGCTGCAGGGAACTTCAAAAGCCAAATTGAGGGTAGTTTCATCAAAACAATGTAGACCCTCAAAAATGGACCCATGTTGAAATTTCGTGACCACTGAAAATTCCCGAAAATCGGGAGGTACAGTTATATGGGGGGGATATATCAAAACATGGACCTATATTGACGATTACTTTTGAATAGACAAAATTCTAGATAAAATTCTCAAAATACCGATCATTACAGCTAGTTCGGTTAAAAATTGTAGCTAAAATTCTCAAAATACCGAAAATCGGGAGATACCGTTATATGGGGGCTATACCAAAACATGGACCTATGTTGACGATGTTTAGTTGGAGATGTTTTATGACCACTGAGAACTTCAAATGTCAAATTACAGCTATTTCGGTTAAAAACTGTAGCTAAAATTCTCAAAATACCGAAAATTGGGAGGTACTGTTATATGGGGGTTATACCAAAACATGGACCTATGTTGACGATGTTTGGTGGAGATGTTTCATGACCACTGAGAACCTCAAATGTCAAATTGCAGATATTTCGGTTACAAATTGTGGCTAAAATTCTCAAAATACCGAAAATCGGGAGGTACCGTTATATGGGGGCTATACCAAAACATGGACCTATGTTGACGATGCTTGGTGGAGATATTTCATGACCACTGAGAACCTCAAATGGCAAATTACAGCTAGTTCAGTTAAAAATTGTAGCTAAAATTCTCAAAATACCGAAAATCGGGAGGTACCGTTATATGGGGGCTATACCAAAACATGGACCTATGCTGACGATGCTTGGTGGAGATATTTCATGACCACTGAGAACCTCAAATGGCAAATTACAGCTAGTTCGCTTAAAAATTGTGGCTAAAATTCTCAAAATACCGAAAAACGGGAGGTACCGTTATATGGGGACTATACCAAAACATGGACCTATGCCCATATCCTTTGGGATATAAGTTTGTTGATCACTAGGAGCCCTAAGTGCCAAATTATAGCTAATTCGGTCTGCAAATGTGGCGAAGAACGTCAAAATACCTCAAATCCGGAGGTACCGTTATATGGGGGCTATACCAATGAGTGGACCGATATAGCCCATCTTCGAACTTGACCTGCCTATGGAAAAAAGACCCTCGGGTGCAAAATTTCAGCACTCTATCTCAATTATTGCGGACGCTAGAGTGATTACAACAGACGGACAGACGGACAGACGGACATGGCTAGATCGTCTTAGAATTTTATCCTGATCAAGAATATATATACTTTATAGGGTCGCAAATGATTAGTTCGATGTGTTACAAACGGAATGACAAACTTAATATACCCTCCATACTATGGTGGAGGGTATAAAAATATAAACACATTTTGAAGGTTCATAAATATTGCCTTGAAAAATGTCAAGGCTTTTTAATTAAAAAGAGTTGAATGGAAAAACGTTAGATTATTAAATTTTAAATTTTGAAGAAACAAAATGTTTTACAGTGGGTAATGAAATTGATTACTACGAGCGGAGGCAGAGAATACTATAGTTTCGGAAGCAGCCAAACTTCCTCATCAGTTCTCTTAACCGCTGACTCTGTATCGATAAACAGGTCAATAAGAGTGACCAGAAAATTAAACAGAACGAGAAATTTTCTGTATCCTCCTAAATCTGTTGACCGCACAATTGAGTCAGAATAATCAAAATCATATACCCACTACTGTTTTTTAATGCTGTCTTTGCATCGCAAAGAAGACAAGCATAAGTAGTGTTGTTTGCAGTAAGCAGAGATCACAACAAAATGTTGTTTTTGCTTTATGCGTAGTCAACAAGTAAGGCCGTGCTGATTGCCTGTTATTGTTGTTGGCTTTGTATTGTTGGACTGCAAAATAATACTTGTTGTGTATTTATTTCAGCTAAAGTCCATTTTTTTGTTCCTTCAAAATTTGAAGAAACAAAATGTTTTACAGTGGGTAATGAAATTGATTACTACGAGCGGAGGCAGAGAATACTATAGTTTCGGAAGCAACCAAACTTCCTCATCAGTTCTCTTAACCGCTGACTCTGTATCGATAAACAGGTCAATAAGAGTGACCAGAAAATTAAACAGAACGAGAAATTTTCTGTATCCTCCTAAATCTGTTGACCGCACAATTGAGTCAGAATAATCAAAATCATATACCCACTACTGTTTTTTAATGCTGTCTTTGCATCGCAAAGAAGACAAGCATAATAGGTATGTATTTCTCTTAATATAATATTTACAATCACTAATAATTGATTCTTTTTCAGATGGAATCAATAATTATGAAGAAAGAGCGACGAAGGATGACAAAACAAAGGGGTTATATATCGCAACGGCCAAGATTGTTTGTGCTTGAATTTTGTTTAATGAATTCTTTATATGCTAAATACTACATGCAAACTTGTATTAAAAAGAAATAAAGTGCGCCGCGCCGCATATTAGAATGAGGTCATCAAAACCTATTGCTTTGAAAGAGGACGGCGGTAGTTGGTAATGAGATCCAGGGCTTCATCGACCAATACATTCAGAGTGAGCTTTATTTTAGCTGTCCATGTGGCTATTATGTCTGTACATTTTGCGGTGGATGATTTCATATTCCTCAGAGGAAGAACTACACTAATTCAGCTATGTAGACGTTTAACCTATCTCTCCACGCCATGGTTGTACAATAATATGCACATATTAGGATCTATATGGAGGTTGTGAAATATCAAGAAGGTGTACTTTAAACTGTTTTGTAGAAGTTTTCGTCAAAGTCCCTGTTCCACTCAACAGGTCTCCGACTTCTTGTTTCTGTGTTCTGCAAACTTCTGTCGTCCACGCATATAGTTAATTATTCAACATTTCAAACACGGTTGAAGGGTAGGTTCGTTGTTCGGGTGTGTTCGTTTACGTATACTAGCCATGGGAGCCACCGTGGTGCAGTTGTAAGCACTCCCGCCTTGCACTCAGGAGGCCTTCGGCTCAATTCCTAACCAGATTTTCATACATCTGCCGTTTTGGCAGCTTTCATTTGCAGAGTATTTCAGCCATGAAAAACTTCTATACAAGAGCGGCGATAGAAAATAGTTTCCATATCATTGAGCTAATATGAATCGGCTTGCATTCAGTGATATGAGAAAAGTATCCCTTGTCCTTTTGGGAATGTTCGGAGAACACATATGGATATGTTGGACACGGGAGTCCCATGAAAATCATTTCTTAATATAACATTTCATTATAAATAATTTTTTTATTTGTTAATTCAGGGCTGAGGTAAATACATAATATGGAGTTTATGTGTAACACTGACGTTTTATCCTGGTGTATATCTAGTTCCTTTTCCTCACAAAGTTCTTGAACGGATGTGGAATGGAATGTAATATTTACATCTGTGGAACTGAACAAAATACATATTACATAAATTTTCAATTCTTAAATACATGTACTTAATTACCATTCCATAGTCACGTTCGGCGAATGCACCACAAATCGTTCTGCATGTGACACGAGCTTCCATTTTTTCCTACTCTTCCAGTGATCCCAACATGTACAGGCATTCTTCTTGAAAGGCGTGACTGCGATGTGGATCTAATGGAAAGTTGAAATAAGCACATTTATCCATCGTATCTATTCATTATACCCTCAGCATTTATGCTAACGAGGGTATATGAAGAAAAGACAAAATTTTTTAGTTTTCCATAAAAAAAAAATTAAAATTTTTTTTTAAGCTACATGAATGATTTTTGGTACATAGATTGGGAAAAAAATCCCATTCTTAAATCTGTTCAAGATACTAATTTTGGTTGTTGCGCGCAAAAGTAATGGCGGTTTCAATTCTGATAAAAAGAAAAAAATCTTTAAAAGACTCTAATCATTATATTGAGAAACTCTCTTAATTAGGGGCTCCCTACATACTATATGGTTACTGAGGTCCCATAACTTTAGTGAAAAAGTTGTAAATTTTCGCGGAAATTAGGAAAGCAATCAAAACAATTGGTAGTTTACAACTTGTTCTAATAAAATTCAAGCTGTTTATGCATCTGAAAAATATATAAAAAATATGTACGTAATCTAAACATCGCGAAGATTCAAATGAAACCAAAACTATACAAATCCGTTTAGCGGTTTGCATATTATAGCAAAAAATAAAAAATATATTGAGGAAATTTATAAAATTTTTTTTAAGAGAAAATATTTATTAAAATTTATTTTGTGAGTTAGTTGAATAAAATGTAAGAAAAATAGGTCGGAGTTTTTCTTCTATTTTAGTTAAATTCCACGCAATAAATCACATTTTTTATTCTAATCACTTCTCTAAAACACGCTAACATCTAGCAGAAGATATGGACATCTTTCAAATAAATGTTGGGTTCCTTTAAATGGGGTATAATCTTGAAATAAAATTGTATCGGGTAATGTTCATTTTGAAATGCGTGTAAATCGCGAAATCCCCAAAATCACTTGATGCGCATGCGGTTTACCAATACAGGGAATTCTTCTCTTTTAATTTGTACACATTTGCCAGGATTTACTTTGGCCGCTAAGATGTAGCATCGTCTGCAGTTTAGTGTGCAACAAACTGTATTACGCTTATGTTTTGCACAAAGTGCATACACTTTTTATGCGCATCCGATTTCACTATCAACCGTGAAAAAATACATCGATCTAAACATATTTCAATAAAATCCATCAAGAACCATGGATGTAGCATCACACTGTATTTTTTGGATAAATCGGATACAGCTCCCATGCCACTAAATTTTTCAAGCCGCTGTTTTCACACAAACGCGAGTGATGATTCACTTTCTTCATTGAAATGGAAACGATCCACATTAAACGCGAATTAGTCAGCGATATTTTGAAAAACATTTTTCGCAAATTTTTCAATTTTTGCAGTAGCCATTTCCGCCGTTCTAGTAGATGGATTTTTACGATCTGTGATTCATATGATCCGGATCGTCGAAAAACTAAAATATCGCGGGGTACCAGCACACTCAAAACGATATTGTAAATACTGTACCCAAAAAATAGGTTTTTTTTAGAAAAAATATCGCACTAAACTTTGGCCTTTGGCAGTAGATTACTCTGCTGCTGTGTGGGCTACATACTTAATATACATATCAGATTATGCGAAATCGCGAGTTCTTTAGTCCTATAATTGGTTTTTCGAAATATCCGAATGCGCGTCCCAGTTACATAAAAAATACAAAAAACACCTGAAATCCGGCTTCAAAATGTCAGCATCCATAAAAGGTGGATGCAGTGGAAATTTTGGAAAGTGATACATTAGAAGTGTAATCTTCATTTTGTATTCTCCAACTTTTACTTTGGACAGATGTCCGTCATTTGAATGGTTTAATCAGAAATCGAATAGCAATGTAAAAAACCTGTTTAGATTCAACGTGTTTTTACCTATGGTTTTTCCTTTACGCGGTCGTAACTACCACGTAAATTAAATTTTTTTGCTAAATTTTTGAGCTTTGTACAAAAACATCTAAATTAATCCAGCTATAGTCATAGTTACTGGTAAACTACAATAGTTCGCGTATTATAATAGTGCAAACCTTGGCTTCATGGAAACTAAAAAATTTTGACTTTTCCTCATATACACTTTCATACGGGCAAAATGTGCCTCATCGAAATAATGGTTTTAGACCCCAAGTATGTTTGGACGAAATGTGTTTCAGACAATTTGGAGTCGATTGAGCAATGTCCGCCCGTCTGTCTGTCTGGCTGGCTGGAGCGCACGATAACTCTGGAACGGATGAACCAATTCAGTTCAAATTTTGGCTTTCTTAATATTTTCCCAAACTTAGTTTAAGTTCGAAGATGGGCTTTATCGGTCCACTACTTCCGGTTCCTCCCCCACAAAAGTTCGAAAATTTTCGGAAAATTTGTGCGCACGATAACTCTTGAAGGAAGTAACCGATTTGGTCGATACTTTACCAATCATGAAACGTGTACCAGACTTAAATAAGGTTTCAATATGGACTCAATCGGTCCACTCTTTCGGGTACCACCCACACAAAATTTTGGAAAAGTTCAGTTTAGGGCCATCTCTCGAATCGCTTTGATTTTTGTTTTAGCAAATTGTATTCACCGCCCTCCATACGACGGTACAAGTTTCATCAGGGGCAAGTCCATACTTCCTGAGAAAATAGCCTGAAAGTTGCAAAAAAACCCCTATGACACCGTGTGAGGTGGTTGGAGCGCAAGATAACTATCGAACGGATCTGCCGATTCGGTCCAAAATTTGGCCTCAGTAATATTTTGTCCAAACATAGTTTAAGTTTGAAGATAAGCCATATCGGTTCACTCCTTCAGATACCTCCCCCACAAAAGTTCAAAAATGTTCGGAAAAATTGTTCGTAGGGTAACTCTTGAAGGGAGTGGCCGAATTGGTATATATTTTACACATCCTAATATATCTACCAGATATAGATCAGGTTCAAATATGGACTATATTTGTCCACTCCATCCGGTACCTCCCGCGCAAAATTTCGGATAAGTTCACTTTAAGACCTGCTATCGAATCACTTTGATGTTTGTTGAAGCAGCTTCCATTCGCTGCCTCAATTACGATTGTAAAAGTTTTTTTAGGGGCAAGTCCATACTTCTTGAGCAAACAGCCCGAAGAGTGTAAAAACCCCCTATGGCACCATATGTTTTGGCTGGAGATCCACTTCCATAACGGCCAATGTCGATCCATTCCTTTTAGTATCTCCTCTGCAAAACTTTTGATCTTTAATCCTAATCAACATTTTTGTCGGTTCAAACGTCCAAAATTTTTAAAACGCCCTAAATACATACGTATTTTGGAAAAAAATAGTTTCAATATACACAGTCTGAGGGTATATCTTTGTCGGCAAAGCCGACTGTTACTTTTTTACTTGTTTTTTATATTTTTAATTTCCATTTGTTTGTATGTGAACGATTTATGTTTTTTTATTTTGAAAACAACGGTTGACAAAAAGTATACACAATGACAAAACGTCATATACATTTTGACACTAGTATTACGGGTGAATCTAATCAGCTGGGACTTGCTTTTACCTGTATTATTGTACCATGCGCCAGTCCCACTTTAGCAGATTCTCGACCTTCGACCTTCATAATGGTATCTGTTACTTATTTTACTGATCGTCCCATGATGTCTATATCATCAGCATAAGCAAGTAACATGTGACTATTGGTGTAGATTGTGCCACTTCTTTTGACGCAGGACGTTGAAGAGATCACACGAGAGGCTGTCTCCTTGCCTGAAACCTATTTGGGACAAAATTCTTCGGAGAGGTTATTTCCTATTTTAACTGAGGATCTCGCGTCAGTTAAAGTCATTTTACAAAGCCGAATGAACTTTGTGGGGATACCAAATTCAGACATGGCCTGAAATACATTTGAACGTAGTGGGCTGTCGAAGGCTGCTTTATAATCGACAAAAATGTGGTAGGTGTCGATCTGCATCTCTTGCGTCTTCTCCAGGACTTGGGTGACGTAGGGGATGAGAGATACCAAGGAACGGTCCTGACCGGCTTTAACATGGCAAAGTCCAGGATTTATCTTGGTCCCTCTCTCATCTCAAGTGGACACGGACCTACCCGTGGTGTCACCTGGGGAGCTGCCTTTAACACCCGTTAAAGGTAGTGAGCTAACATGTGCCGCGCGTTCACCCATAAGAACGTTAAAAACTTGGGTTTGGGCGCCGGGTTAGTAACCCTCCCCTAGAAAAAGCAGCCTACTATGAAAAAAGAAAAGAAAAACAAATCCCTCTACATTGTATTAGCTATCCCAATAAAAAACGACGCCACCAATGTTCGATTTGAGAAACACTGGCACCGTTTGTATGGTTGGCTGCGACAAGCTACCAACTACATTTTGCTATGTGCATTCGTCGAAATTCGACGACACATAGCAGTGGGAAAAGGTTTGGTTTGTTTCGCAAAGTTGTGTTAGGTTGCCAAAGAAAAACTTCTCATTGAAGTTTTTCTTTGTTCACCTTTATACTTCGAGCTGACGATTGATGTTTGGGTATAAAAAGTTTCTTGTTGAAGAAGTTATTGAAAAATAACTTCGGTGGAGAATATCTACAAACAAGAACCAAGGAAACTAATGAGATCCAGTGGCGTGGATCGAAACTAGTCTTCCCTGCCGTACCCCTTGGCGAACAATGCCAACCTTTTTCCACTAATAAATTAGTTGTTTTAAAATAATAAAACAACAACAATGGTATTAAACCAGACTACACTATGCGACACTGAAAATGCAAACAACTTCTAGTATGCATTTTTTGAAAGTACATATTTAGACTACAAAAACCCTAGTAGGGTTTTGTCCTGTCAGATCCATTTCAGATTTTATGGCCTCATCTAAACCGAGCTAAATCTACAATTTTTTGCATTTATCAGGCCTTTATCTCAGAAAAGAATAGGAATTTGGCCTTGCTGCCTCTAGCAATATTGTAGCCCTAAACTAGTAGAACTTATCTTTGAAAATACCACAAAAGAAAAACTCCATCTAGGGCATCAAAATCTATAAAATATAGAAAATTTTACATAATTCCTGAAATTCTGGTCAGTATCGGTTAAACTATTGGGAGTTGAACCAAGTAACCTTTTGCAAAAATCTTCCAAATAAAGTTCTCAACAATTCTTTAGAACATTCTGAAACTCTAAAATGCTTACTTCATGTTGTTTCAGCGGTATTTTGCATCATATCTTTTACAACACGTATTTCAAACACAGTTCACACCAACAGTTTATTCTTGCATTTCGGATTTCACAACATTATTTTATTAAACCGTCGTTGAAAAATGTACTGAAAACAACGGCATTGAGGCATTTTACAACAATGACATGTTCTGAAGAGTTGTGTATTACATTCCAGGGAATATTTTTCCAAAAGATAATATTCAGAAAAAATTAACGGTTTTGGAGATACGGTGCGAAATGTATAAAAATTGTGGCATTTTTGCATATATTTTGAAATTTGAGGCAATAAATGTAGTTTTTCGAGTTCATTATTTCTCCAAATATTTTATTCTTGTCCTTATCTACAAATTTGCTTCAGAGGTCAGAAGAAGATTCGCATTGGTTTCAGAGATATAGCCACGAATATCTTTAAAAACTCAATATTTAACCATGTTTAGATGAGGCCATAAAATCCGAGCTGGATCTGACACAACTAAACCAAACTAGGGTTTCTTGTCGTTTGGGTCTGTACTTTCAAAAAATCCTCAGTTCGAATTGTTTGCACAAGATCACCCTAAAAATGTTGCACAGTGCTGTTTTGAAAAAAACAAATTTTTTTAATAATTTTTTGAAATCAGGTGGATTTTGTGGATACTTCGGCATTGGTTGGCACCTAGACCTTCTCAAATGTATAAGTCCGCTTACATTCTAACTTCTACTCTAAAATTTAAAAAAATAAGTATAACTATAAACTTCAAAATTAAGCAAAGAAATAATTTATATATTAAGAAAAAAAAGTCGTTGGGAGTTATGTCCGCGATTTTTGTGTGCTAAGTCCGCTTTGCTTCACGGACATAACTACCAACGATTTTTGAGAGTTATGTCCGTCGGAGTTATGTCCGCGCCTATGTTAGTCATTTTTGGTACGAAGGTCCCATACTTTCCAAGAGGTCGAAATACCAAATTTCAGCGGAATCGATCAAGAAGTGTCGCTAAAATCCCCAAAATATCTAAAATCGGAAGGGTTCTGTTATATTATAAAAGATATATTATAAAAGTACCCATTATCAGCTTCCCAATTCATAATAAATTTTGTCTCACTTCGGTATATTTATGCAACCGACACAACAACAAGGATATATTTTATACAAAAGAGTTGCAACTTTGGCACTGCGCCAACTTACTTCATAAACTTCATAAAAATAGTTTTGGCGAAAAAATTCCTTATTGAATCCATATATTGGATGAGTGTGTGAGACTTCGCTAGAATTCACTTTTTCAATACAAAAACTCCTTAGGTAATGTTAGCTCATTAAAAATTCAATTAATTAAAAAACGTTCATAAACAATGACCTTCGTCCTAATAAATAATAATTAATAATTGTTCCACGAACATCAAATACGAGACAAGGGAGACTTCCTTATATCAATGAGTGCACCCCGATTCATATTAGCTCAATGATATGGGACCTTCTGTTTATTGCCGAGTCCGAAAGGCGTTAAGACACCACTTTTAGTGAAGTTTTACATGGCTGAAATACTCAGGAAATGTCGGCAGCATCACTGAGGGGTATTTTTCAACCGTTGAAAATTTGATGTTGCCTGGCCGGGGAATCGAACCCACGACCTTTTAAGTGCAAGGCCTTGCAAGAAGAATGGGGAAAATCATATTTCGTGCACCGAAAATAACAATAATAACAGTAAAAGAAAAAAGAAGTGGATACTTTTGGCTTTGACTCACTGTATATCTTTTTATCATCTGTTTACTGCATTTTCAATAAAACAAGAACAATTTTAAATTTTATAAATGCAAATGGCTTTTTAATAACTAATAATAATTACATACATATGTATGTACGGCTTTTTCTCTTCATTTTACTGAAAATTAATACAACAAAAAATAAATTAGCAAATGACTTTTTAATAGTTAGACCCTGTCATCCAAGCCTAACAAATAACAAAATTGAAATTTATACAAAAAATAGAAGATGGAAAATGACAATTCATATATTGTCGCTTTCGGTGAAACATTCGCCTCCTCTTTTCTTTGCAAATATGCAACGACTTTATATCCTCCTGCTTTTGATGTTCACACTTCTAGCTATTGTTGTTGGAAATGTTCGATTTACAAATCTAAAGTGTACCTCTCTCGACACATCGTTTTCTACAATGGAAAAATGTAATTTGAAACTAATACGTCGTGGAGTGGTTGGTCTAAATGTCACTGTAAAACTACTCCAGATACCTGTTACGAATGTTTCGGCAAGTACAATTTGGAACGTTTTCATATTGTTTATATAAATTTGACATTTTGTAATCTTTTAGGTAAATGTAGCCTTTTTTAAAAAATCGAACGGCTTTCAACCTTATATTTACAATAGATCAGCTGATTTTTGTAGATTCTTAAAAAATCGAGAAAAATATCCCTTCTTAAAATTGTTGGCCAATAATCTGCTGCACAATACTAACATTAATCATACGTGCCCATTTGATGTAAGTATTTTTATACCCTCCACCATATGGAGGGTATAATAAAATTTGTCATTCCGTTTGTAACACATCGAAATATTCGTCGGAGACCCTGTAAAGTATATATATTATTGATCAGCATAAAATTCTATGTCGATTTGACCATGTACGTCTGTCCGTCCGTCAGTCCGTCCGTCTGTCTGTTGAAATCAAGATACAGCTCGCAATTTTAAAGATAGAGAGTCAAAATTTGGTACAGAAGTTTTTATTACTTGCAGGATGGTTGGTATTGAAAATGGGATATATCGGTCCACGTTTTGATATAGCCCCCATAGAAAGGTACCTCCCGATTTTCGGTATTTTTAATGTTTTAGCTTCATTATCCTACCAAAATGGCTGAAACTTGGTACGTAGTCCTCTTTGGGGGTATAAAACTTTCCCCGAGAATTTTGTCGGTATCAGTCCACGCCTTCATATAGCCCCCATAGAACGGTACCTCCCGATTTTCGGTATTTTGAAGGTTTTAGCTTCATTATCCTACCAAAATAGCTGAAAATTGGTACGTAGTCTTCTTTAGGGGTATAAAACTTTCCCCCAGAATTTTGTCGGTATCGGTCCACACCTTCATACAGCCCCCATTGAACGGTACCTCCCAATTGTCGGTATTTTGAAGGTTTTAGCTTCATTATCACACCGAAATGGCTTAAATTTGGTACTTAGTCTACGTTGGTGGTATAAAACTTTCCCCCAGAACTTTGTCGGTATCGGTCTATGCCTTCATATAGCCCCCATAGAACGGTACCTCCCGATTTTCGGTATTTTGATCGTTGTGGCCTCAATATTCCACCGAAATGGCTGAAATTTGGTAGTTAGACTTCGTTGGGGGTACTCAAACTTCCCCTTTAAATTTGCCGGTATATGTCCACGCCTTCATATAGCCCCCATGGAAAGGTACCTCCCGTACCTTTTGCGTCTTCAATATTCCACTAAAAATGGCTGAAATTTGGTATTTAGTCTTCAATGTGATATAAAACTGTTCGCCAGAAATTTGTCTGTACAGGTCCACGCTTTCATATTGCCCCATTTCTGACTAAAATTCGTCGGTATAGGTCCACGTTTCGATATAGCCCCCATAGAACGGTACCTTCCGATTTTCGTAATACTGAAGATTGTGACGTCAATATCCAACCGAAATGGCTGAAATTCGTTATTTCGTCTTCCAAGAGTTATAAAATATTCCAGAATAGTATTATCAGTATAGGTCCACGTCTTCCTATATCCCCATAGAAGCGTACTTCTTGATTTTCGGTATTTTTTTAAGTTTTAGCCACATTCTCTTACCGAAATATAGGAAATTTGGTATTTAGTCTTCTTTGAGCCTAAAAACTTTCCGTCAGAAAATTGTCGATATAGATCGACGTTTTGAAATAGCCCCCATAGAATGGTGCCTCACATTGTTTTCCCGAAATTGCTGAAATTTAGTATTAAGTCTTCTTCATACACGAAAGGAAACTAATTATTCCATTTAACTTCAATACAACTTGTGGTGGAGGGTATAACAAGTTCGGCCCGGCCGAACTTAACGCCGTTCTTACTTGTTTTCTAATGAAACTGTTTTTAAGAAGTCTTCAAAAGTTCGTTACTTTTGCGAAAAGTTCTTCTAAAGAAATTATTTTATAGAGTAGAGCAATGATAGAAGTTGATTGTAACTGTAACTCATTTTTTGAGTTACCGATAAAAATCGGAAAAATTAAAACGCAAAATCTTTATAGATAAAAATCAAATGTCGTTCGTTGGTAATGGCATCAGTTGAGATTGGCTGGACCGACCGATTTGGATAATTCTTTTTGTGAAATGTTCGCCATAAGCCGACTTAGGTTTTTATACAAAGAAAATTTGACCACGCCCACTTTTTTCAATTTTCAATTTTTATGTTTTCTACAAAAACTGCTGAACCGATTTTTCTGAAATTGTCATGGAATGTACAGGGATGGGATACAATATTTTTAAAAACGCTATATTTGATTTTGTAGCATAAAGTGCGTAAAAAATTGTCATTAAAACTCAGGCCAGTAACGCGGACCGAGGTCTGCTAGTTATGAATAAAAAGTATCAATAAATTTGACACACTGTTGCTATCGTAAGGAATTAACAACTTTATTTTGGTTGTTAACATACCGAAAAATTTCTTTAAGTACCGAAATTATAAGCAATTTAATTTTACCGACATTTGTGGGGAACTCAAAAAATGAATTAGAGAATCGCACTACTGAAATAATACTTTAATTAAACATATCTTTTATTTAATTTGTATGTTCTAATATATGTTTCAGCACGACATTATTGCCGAAAATGTGGTTTTGGACACAAATATGGTAAAACTGATTATGTTGGATGTCGGAGATTATATGTTTCGATTAATGGTGGCGGCCTACAATAATTGGAAAGCTGAAATTAACTTTTATTTCAGTATTTACAAGTGAAATGTTGGCATCCATAAGGCAGCCAAACAGAAGGTCGTCCACATTGGTTCCTGTCAAAATATTGAAAAAAATTTACAGCCTGTTTCTGTATGTCGAAAGAAGAATGTGTGCGAAAGAAACACGTCCAAACTCTTGTGTTTTTCAAATTTGTTTTTTTTTTTTTTTTTTTTGTTTGTTTTGAAGCAAAAGCAAAGGTAAAACTATTTCGAAAACTAAAGTTCGGGCGTGTTTCATTCGCACACATTCTTCTTTCGACATACAGAAACTGGCTGTTAAATTCTTATGGCCTGTTTCACTAACACGAATCGAATACCAAATTCGTTCGAAATATGTACTACCAAACTTCTGGTTTTTGAAAAATATTTGAATTATTTTTAGTATCAATCAACCACAACCCAGAGAGTTTGGTAGTACTTCGAACGAATTTGAATTCGAATCGTCATAGAGAAACAGGCCATTAATTCTTATCACCAAAAATAATTTGCTAATTAATACACTTGTGTTTGTATTCTTTTTGTTATGCGATATAAAATAAATAAAATAGGCACTCGATTTCAGGTATTTTGAAGTTTTAATTATCTGTAAATTGTCAGTAAGGGTACCTAGTGGTCAAGAAACATCTTTACCAAAATTTGTGGACATACATATGTCCACGTTTTGGTGTAGCTCCCATTCAGGTATTTTGAACGTTTGTATCTAAATTTTCAACCCAACATATGTTTGGTTTACATTTACAAAATCTACTCGATGTCGATTGTCAATTCCTTTGCGTATACGTGAAATGAAAACTCATCTGAAATCCACTGGATTTCAGTTGAAGTTTAAGCAGTGGAATTGACAGTTGAAATCGAGTGGATTTCGTAAATGTAAACTTACTATTAGCTGCAATTTGCTAATTAGGGTTCCCAGTGGTCCAAAAACTTCTCCACCAAGATTGTGGGCCTCTTGATATTAGGCAATTTTAAGTCCATGTTTTGGCATATCCTCATTTGACTGTCCCAAAACAGCAACATTTATTATTTAAAACAGGGTTTAAAAGCCAGAAGTTAAAAACATTAGCTTTACACATCAACTGCTACACAATAGGTATGTTCGTTTACTCAACAATTTGTACAAATTTGTACAAGTCCAGTAACTTGCAATTACTTCTCATTTCTCTTTTACTGAACAAGTTTGTTATCGAACAGCAGTTTATAAAAGTTTGTACAAATTTGTACAAACTTTTGAGTTATCGTACAGACCTATTATGTGCGTTCGTTTACTTTACAGCAGGGTACAAATACACAGGTACCCGCATCGGCAATTGTTGGTAGCATAAGATGTCAAAATTTGACATCAATTCAATGCAATTGACACATTATGTTACCATCAGCTGGCTTGATAATGCTACCTGTATTATTGTACCATGCTTTACAGTACAATGCTAAAGACCTTACCCCCTGATCGATCGATTTACTCGCGTCAGGGCAAATGTAGAGATCAGATTTTTAAAAGAGCAATTCTTAACTATATATGGAACGCGTATACGAAAAATTAGGTCCGTATGTCATCTAGGAGCTGAACTATGGATGCCTAAATTTTTACGAATATAGACGAACGAACAAAAAATAGTTACAACAAGTAAGAAGGGCGTTAAGTTCGGTCGGGCCGAACTTGTTATACCCTCCACCACAAGCTGTATTGAAGTAAAATGGAATAATTAGTTTCCTTTCGTGTATGAAGAAGACTTAATACTAAATTTCAGCAATTTCGGTAAAACAATGTGAGGCACCGTTCTATGGGGGCTATTTCAAAACATCGATCTATACCGACAAATTTCTGACGGAAAGTATTTAGACTCAAAGAAGACTAAATACCAAATTTCCTATATTTCGGTAAAAGAATGTGGCTAAAACTTAAAAAATACCGTAAATCAAGAAGTAATCTTCTATGGGGATATAGGAAGACGTATGCTGATAATACTCTTCTGGAATATTTTATAACTCTTGGAAGACTAAATAACGAATTTCAGCCATTTCGGTGGGATATTGACGTCACAATCTTCATTATTACGAAAATCGGGAGGTACCGTTCTAAGGGGGCTATATGAAGGCTTGCACCTATACCGACAAATTTAAAGGGGAAGTGGGAGTACCCCCAACGAAGTCCAAATACCAAATTTCTTCCATTTCGGTGGAATATTGAGGCCAGTAGTGCGATTCTCTAAGACATTTTTTGAGTTACCGACAAAAATCGGTAAAATTAAAACGCAAAATTATGAATGAAAAGTTCGAATAAAAGTTGACAACACTCTTGCTGTCGGTAGAATTTTACGACTGCTTTTTATTCGTCGCTAACTTACCGAAAAACATCGGTAATTAACGAAATTATAAGCGTTTTCTCAATTTTTTCTTTAAGGGAAATTTGTATACCCTTAAAGAAGGCTACGTACCAAATTTCAGCCATTTTGGTAGGATAATGAAGCTAAAACCTTAAAAATACCGAAAATCGGGAGGTACCGTTCTATGGGAGCTATATCAAAACGTGGACCGATATATCCCATTTTCAATACCAACCATCCTGCATGTAATAAAAACTTCTGTACCAAATATTGACTCTATATCTTTAAAATTTCGAGCTGTATCTTGATTTCAACAGACAGACGGACGGACGGACAGACGGACATGGTTAAATCGACATAGAATTTTATGCTGATCAATAATATAAATACTTTATAGGGTCTCCGACGAATATTTCGATGTGTTACAAACGGAATGACAAATTTAATTATACCCTCCATATGGTGGAGGGTATAAAAACAGGGGGTTAGTCGTTTACAAGAAGTTACTGGACTTGTACAAATTGTTGAGTAAACGAACACACCTATTGTGTAGCAGTTTATGTGTACAGCTAATGTTTTTAACTTCTGGCTTCTAAACCCTGTATTAAACAATAGATGTTGCTGTTTTGGGACAGTCAAATGAGGATATGCCAAAACATGGACTTAAAATTACCTAAAATCAAGAGGCCCACAATCTTGGTGGAGAAGTTTTTGGGAACCCTAATTAGCAAATTGCAGCTAATACTATGTTTACATTTACGAAATCCACTCGATTTCAACTGTCAATTCCATTGCTTATAGTGCGGTTACACTAGAGTTTTTTGCCGGGTTAACCCACTTCGAGAGGATTTATTTGACGTTTACGACATGGAATTGACATTTGAAATCCAAACCCACTGGGGTATTAAACTTCAAATTAAATCCAATGGATTTCAGATGAGTTTTCATTTGACGTATACGCAAAGGAATTGACAGTCGAAATCGAGTAGATTTCGTAAATGTAAAGCATAAGTTGGGTTGAAAATATGGATACAAAGGCGGTGCCCACTTTAGCTCAAAAATGGATGATCCTATCTTCGTATAAGTCTGTCTGGTTACTTTCTGGTTGCTTTTATTTATTATACATACAGAGAGCGTCAAAATAAACTTTACACCTCTCAACATTTTTTTTTTTTTTTTGATTGCATTATTACACCCACAACACAAAAGATAACAATAATTAAAAAAATAGCCGCAATGAGTGTCACAACAAAAAGTAATGCAACTGATTGCATTGATGATCAAGAAGAAAAGTGGCAGGAAGTGTCAACTAAAAGAAAAATACCTGTGTCCCCACCTTTAGGTAATTCGCCTAAAAGGAAGCAAGTGGTTGATGACAACCAGCCGTCCACATCCAACAGATTTAGCGTATTATCAACTATAGAAAATGAAAACAACATCGATGAAGCAGATCAAGCTGAACCGAATCAACCAGAACCAAATCAAGCTGTACCAAAACCGCCACCAATTTTTATTCCGGACGTCAAGAATGTTACTAAAATTTTGGATAGCATAAATAAAATTATTCCAGTTGAAGATTTTAATTTTAAATCTCTTCTAAAAGGTGAAGTTCGTCTAATGATAAAAAACGTCGATTCGTACCGAAAAGTAATTAAGCACTTTGATAGTAACAATATATGCTATCATACTTATCAACTGAAAACGGAAAGAGCTTACAGGGTAGTAATTAAAAATTTACATTACACCACCGATGTATCGGATATAAAAGCCTTTTTAATGAGTAAAGGTCACGATGTAAGGAGCGTACGTAACATAATTAGCAGAAAAACCAAGGAGCCTTTACCCATGTTCTTCGTTGATTTGGACCCCAAAAGTAACAATAAAGAGATTTATAATATTACTGGCATATTCAATAACATTGTTACTATTGAACCCCCAAGAAAATTTGACGACTTAGTGCAATGCTTTAGATGTCAAGAATTTGGACACACAAAATCATACTGCCGTAAACCTTTTAGGTGCGTTAAATGTGGTTTAGGTCATCCCACATTAGAATGTAATAAACCAGAAAATACCGCACCTAAATGTTTGCACTGCTTGAACACCCATACAGCTAGTTACAAAGGATGCCCGATTTACCAAAAACTGGTTCAAAAGAAGTCTGCTCTCGTGTATTCTAAACGTAACGAAACTGCTTATGAAGATAACACCATGCCCAACCAGACTTCAGATAACTTTGTGTCATATGCCCAAGCCGTAAAAGGTCAAAGCACGGGAGAAATAAATTTGTTAAACAAGATAGAATCTTTGCTAACGAAACAAATAGAAATGACAAATTCTTTAATGAATATGATGACATTGCTAATGTCAAAATTATGCAAGTAGATTTGATCATTGCTGAGTGGAATGCCAATGGCATTTCAAATCATAGAAATGAAATAGAATTATTTCTTCATAAAAATTTTATAGATATTCTACTTATTTCTGAAACTCATTTTACAAGCAAATCATACTTCAGAATTAAAGATTATGACATTATAACAGCGAATCATCCAGATAACCGAGCCCATGGAGGTGCAGCTATAATTATTAAATCTAAAATTATATACGAAGAAGCGGAGCCAATCTTAGAATCTTTTATGCAGGCAGCTGGTGTTAATATAATATGCGAAAATTCAAAAGTATCTATTTACTCCGTTTATCTTCCTCCTCGATTTAATTTAAAATGTATACAATATGAAAATTTCTTCAAAAATCTTGGAAACAAATTCATCGTCGGTGGCGATTTCAATGCCAAACATACTTGGTGGGGATCTCGGCTATCAAACCCCAAAGGAAGAGAACTGTATAAATGCATCGCTTTAAACCATTACGAAGTTTTGTCAACTGGTAGTCCTACATATTGGCCTGCAGACCCAAATAAAATTCCCGATCTAATAGATTTTTTCATCTACTCAGGAATATGCCAGTCAATGCTAAGTATAAACGCATGTTATGACTTAGACTCAGATCACAGTCCAATTATTCTTAACTTTAGTACAAGAAATGTTCATAAACATAAACATAAAACATTAATTACATCAAAAACCAACATACCTATGGTACAACATCACATTGAACAACACCTAAATTTAAATATCCCGATTAAATCCGGAAAGGAATTGGAAAATGCTATAGAACATTTAACACAAGTCATACACAATGCTACAAATCTATACACTCCCGATAAAATTGATCTAAATTCCACAAACTTTTATGTTACGGCTGAAATACGATCAATGATAAGAGAAAAGAGACGATTGCGCAGAATTTGGCAAAATTCGAGACACCCAATGGACAAAACAAATTTAAACAGAGCTTCAAATCGGCTTAAAACCCTTCTAAGTGACTACAAAAACCAATCAATTGGAAGCTTCTTAAGTAATTTAAGCCCAGATGAAAGTAACGAGCACAGTTTATGGAGAGCAACAAAATATCTTAAGAGACCTCAAAAGAGAAATGTGCATATAAAACATTCAAATGGAAATTGGTGTAGATCAAACAAGGACAAAGCTGAGGCGTTTAAAGACCACTTGGAGAATTCCTTTACACCTTTTGATTTATGTAGTCCCCAACAAAATAAATTAATTTCAGATTTTTTGGATGTTCCATGCCAAATGAGTCGCCCTATTAAACATTTTACGTTTAGTGAAGTTTGTAAGGAAATTAAAAATCTAAAGAAAAAAACACCAGGGTCAGACTTAGTTGATCACAAAGTCATAAGATTGCTTCCAAAGAAGGGTTTGGTGTTCCTAACGACAATTTATAATTCTATTATGAGGCTGTCCCATTTTCCAGTGCAATGGAAATGTGCTAAAATAATTATGATACCAAAACCTGGCAAACCTGAAAACCTGTTATCATCGTATAGGCCTATAAGTTTATTGTCCATATTTTCTAAACTGTTCGAAAAATTGTTTCGAAAGCGACTTTTTCCGATTTTAAATAATATAAATATTATGCCAGATCATCAGTTTGGATTCAGAGAAAATCACGGAACACCTGAGCAGTGTCATAGACTGGTGAAGGTTATAAGAGATTGTTTGGAATGTAAGCAGTTCTGTTCTGCAGCCTTTCTGGGTTTGGCATCAAGGCTTGTTATATAAACTAAAAATGTTATTACCTGCTCCTTTTTATTTATTTTTAAATTCATATCTGAATGGAAGAACATTTTATGTACACATCAATGATAAAGAATCTAATTTTGGCGTCATTAAAGCTGGTGTACCACAAGGTAGTGTTTTAGGTCCTGTTTTATATACGCTTTATACAGCAGATATGCCCGTAAGAAATGAGACTATGATTGCTACTTATGCAGATGATACTGCCGTTCTTGCTATTAAAGATGATCCTTCTTCAGCTACTGACTTACTCCAAACACATCTGAATGATATCGAGAAATGGTTTAATAACTGGAATATTGGAGTCAATACTGAAAAATCTGTGCATGTTACATTTTCCTTAAGGAAAGGAAACTGTCCTTCTCCAAAATTGAATGGACTTACAATTCCTTCTGCGGATTGTGTTAAATATCTCGGTCTGCACCTTGATAGAAAACTTAACTGGAAAAATCATATAACATATAAGAGACAGCAACTAGATCTGAAGACTAAAAGAATGTTCTGGCTTCTTGGTCCAAAATCAAAACTGAGCCTGAATAACAAATTACTACTGTATAAGACCATTCTAAAGCCTATTTGGACATATGGAGTACAACTATGGGGAACAGCCAGCAATTCTAATATTGAGATACTTCAACGATATCAATCAAAGACGCTTAGATTGATTACGGGTGCTCCTTGGTTTCTTAATAATAACGCGATTCATAGAGATTTAAACATAAATAAAATTACAGATGAAATTAAAAAAATTAGTACTACGTATCTTAACAGATTAAGTAACCATTCGAATGTGTTAGCAATTAATCTATTAGATGACACAGATGAAATTAGAAGACTAAAACGAAGACATGTTTTAGACCTCCCATTTATTTAATGAGTTTCATAAAATATGTAATCTGAAATTAAAATTGTAATATGTATTTATTGTTAAATCCACTGGGGTTTAACAATTCTGTTATATTGTTGTAATTATTAAATTTGCTGAATGTTTCTTGTAAATAGATTGCAAATAAAAAGAATAAATAAAAAAAAATTATTACACCGACACAGAGATATTATACGTGTAACATATAAATGTAACTTTTTAAGTATTTAGTGGTGAATTAAAATCCAGAAAATATTAGGCCCTTCCAACGTTTCATTAGGGAATAAATGAAGATACCAAAATAACCTAAAATTTGACGCGTCAAAATAAAGTTTACACTTTTGCCAAACGCAAGAATTTTCTTATTTCTTTAACAAAATGAAGGGATATTTTTGCTTTTAAACTTATTTTCGTCACTTTCAATCCTCCAAATAATAAATTAACGAGCGTTTTGGTGTATTTGGGTGATATTTCCCCCTATTTAAGTATATTTACCACATAGCCATCATTGAAAGCTTCGTATGCATTTCTCGACATGTTTTCAGATTTTATAGCAAAATTTGTATAGGAAACGATGTTTTTCAATAATTCCGACCATTTTCATAGATGGGTTTACAAAAAATGGCAAAACTGTACACAATATATGAACAAATATTTTAACGGTGAAATTCTTGTTTACACAATCAAATATTGTGGAGTCTGCTGTATCCTCAGGGGGTCCATGACAGGGACGGAGTGCGAATAAATGTCTTTTATAGGTTCCGGGATATGAGAACAATATCTTCCACCTTTATTGACACGATGAGGAATGGGGTTAACACCAAAGGTATACGTAACATATGGGCAGGGATCTGCCCATATTTATGAATAACAAGTTGCTATATTTAACTCCTATGTACATCGGATCACCCACTGAAGTCTCTAGACTACGAAATCCATTGAGTACTTGACGAAAAAATTCGACAAAACCTTAATAGAAGCCTATTTTATGCCAATATTACGCGAAAGTGGTACCACGGGTCCAATGGGGGGAAATATCACCAGATTACACCAAAACACTCGCTAGGGCCTAATATTTTCTGGATTTTAATTCACCACTAAATACTTAAAAAGTAATCAGTTTTAGGGCCATATAGCAAATTTCTCATTTTGTTTAATTTGCTGGATGGGCTTATTGACCTGTTTATCGATACAGAGTAGGCGGAAAAGGGAACTGATGAAGATGTTTGGTGACAACTGAAACTATAGTATTCCCTACCCTCCGCCCGCAACTAATCAATTTCATATCCACTGTAAAACATTTTGTTGTTATTCAAATACTTGAATACAACAAAATATGGACTCAAGCTGAAATAAACACAAAGATGTAAAATTCTGCAGTCCAACAATAAAAAAAAAACACCAACAACAATAATAGGCATCAGCACGGCCTTGTTGATCAATGCGTAATGCAAAAACAACAACTTTCTCGTTGTTTTACCCCCGCTTATTGAAGCAACATTTCTATGTTCGTATTCTTTGCAAAGCAAAGACTACATAAAAAACAGTGGTGGATATGAAATTCTTTGGTTCGACTCAAGTTGTAGGGTAATCAGTTTTAGGGCCATATAGCAAATTTCTCATTTTGTTTAATTAGCTGGATGGGCTTATTGACCTGTTTATCGATACAGAGTCGGCGGAAAAGGGAACTGATGAAGTTGTTTGGTGACAACTGAAACTATAGTATTCCCTACCCTCCGCCCGCAACTAATCAATTTCATATCCACTGTAAAACATTTTGTTGTTATTCAAATACTTGAATACAACAAAATGTGGACTAAAGCTGAAATAAACACAAAGACTTAAAAAGTAACATTTATAAGTTACACGTATAATATATCTATGTCGGTGTAATAATGCAATCAAAAAAATGTTGAGAGGTGTAAAGCTTATTTTGACGCTCACTGTACGAGTATAAATAGCTTGTACTTAAGCGAGAGACTTTATTAATTTTTTTGACGGATTTATGGCGATGAAACTGCCCATTTTTATACCCTCCACCAATTCTACATCGATATAGCCATGTCCGTCCGTCTGTCCGTCTGTGGCAATCACTCTAGCGTCCGAACGGATTGAAGTAGGTGGATGAAATTTTGGTAAAATCTATTATATGTATGTAGGACTTTTGGTATTGAAAGCGGGCTATGTAGGTCCACGTTTTCGTCTAGCCCCCATACAAAGTGACGCGTGACGCTTCGTCGTTCTAAGGAAATTTTAAGATATTTGTCCCATTTGACCACCGAATTGGTTGTAATTTGGTATTTTGTGTTTCCAGAGGCTAAAAATCATGTCTACTAAATTTTGTTTATATAGGTCCACGTTTTGGTATAGCCCCCATATAAGGCCCCATATATAATACGCGTCATTTTAAGATATTTTGAATGTAATAGTCTCATTTGACCACAGAATCGGTTGTAACTTTGCATTTTGCGTTTCAAGAGGCTAAGAAACATATCTACCATAACATGTTTACATAGGTCCACGTTTTGGTATAGCCCCAATATAACGCCCCATATATAGTACGCGTAATTTTAAGATATTTTGAATATATTAGTCCCATTTGAGCACCGAATTAATTGTAATTTGGTATTTTGTGTCTCCAGGTATAGCCCCCATATAACACCCCATATATAGTACGCGTCAATTTAAGATATTTTGAATGTATTAGTCCCATTTGACCACAGAATCGGTTGTAAGTTTGTATTTTGTGTTTCCAAAAGAAATATTTCTACCATCAAATGTTTATATAGGTCCAGGTTTTGATATAGACCACACAGGATTTCTCCCGATTTTCTGTATTTGGAAGGTTTTAGCCTCATTATCGCAGCGAAGTGACTGAAATTTGGTATTTGGTCTTCGTTAGGGGTATAAAACTTTCCCCCGGAAATTTGTAGGTATAGGTCCACGCCTTCATATAGCCCTCATAGGACGGTGCCTCCCGATTTTCGGTATTTTGAAGGCTGTGGCCTCAATATTCCACTGAAATGGCTGAAATTTAGTGGTTAGTCTTCATTTGAGGTATAAAACATTCCATATGAAATGTGTCGGTATAGGTCACACGCACTCATATAGTCCCCATAGGACGATATCTCCCAATTTTCGGTATTTTTGAAAGTTTTAGCTATACTATACTACCATAATGCCTGAAATTTGATATTTCGTCCTCTTTTGGGATGCAAAACTTTCTCCCAGAAATTTATCTGTATCGGTCCACGCTGTAATGTACACCCCATGGAACGGTACATCCCAATTTTCGGTGTTTTGAAGGGTTTAGCCTCATTATAACACAGAAATGGCTAAAATTTGGTACATAGTCTTCGTTGTGGGTATAAAACTTTCCACCTGAAATTAGTAGGTATAGGTCAACGTCTTCATATAGCTCCTATAGAACAGCACCGCCCGATTATCGGTACTTTGAAGGTTTTAGCCTCATTATTTCACCGAAGTAGCTGTAATTTGGTATTTAGTCTTTTTCTGGGCTACAAATATTTTCCTCAGAAATTTGTCGGTATTCGGGTTTTAGCCTCATTGTAACACGGAAATGTCTGGAAGATGGTACTTAGTCTTCGTTGAGGGTATAAAAATTCCCACCTAAAATTTGTCGGTTTAGGTCCATGTCTTCACATAGCCCCAATAGAACTGTACCTCCCGATTTCCTACATATAGCTTGTTCTCCACCAAAATAGCTGATATTTGGTATTTAGTTTTTGATAGAGGTATGAAACGTTCCGGCCGAAATGTGCCGGTATAGGTCGACGTCCCCAAATACCCCCATAGGACCGTACCTTCCTATTTACGGTACTTTGAAAGTTGTGGCCTCAATATACCACCGATATGACTGAAATTTAGTATTTCAATTGCCATGGGTGTATAAAATATTGCAGAAGAGAATTATCAGAATAAGCCCTTTTCTTCAAATAACCCCATAGAAGCGTACTTCTCGATTTTCGGGATTTTAAGGTTGTGTCATCAATATCCCATCGAAACGGATGAAATTTAATATTAAATCTCCGATGGTGGTATAAAACTTCCCACCTGAAAATTTCCGGTATTGTTCCATGTTTTTATATACCCCCCTTAGAATGATCCCTCCCTATTTTCGGTTTTTTGAAAGTTTTAGCCACAATATTCAATGGGAATAACTGAAATTTGGTATTAAGTCTTCGCTGGAGTTACGAAACTTTCCTCCAGAAATTTATCGGTACAGGTTAACGTTTTATACAGCCTCCATAGAACGGTGCCCACGATGTTGTTAACTATCCAAATCCAGAATATCCAGGTTTAGGTCTAGCCGGTTTTGACATTTTTCCTCAAAAATGATTTCCTGTAGCAGGGATGAATGAACTTTTGCCTATTAATCACTATGCTATCGTTTATTCCATTGAAATATAAAAAAAGTTCACGCACAAATCGATTTTAAAAAAATAATTTTTTGAAAAAATATATGAAATGAAATTTTTTTTTTTTTTAAAAATATTTTTTGTTGCACGTATGAATAAATATAAGCCTACTAATAACTATAATAACGTTTATTTCATTCAAAGTTTAAAAAAGTCGCGAAAAAAGTCACTTTGAAAAAATTTAAAATTTTTTGTTTTTTGTTAAAAAATTTTATTTTTGAATAAAAGCGTTTACGACATTTTTACGATTCTCAGAATTAAAGAAAAATAGTGAGGAATAAATTTTATGTAATTTTAATTATCTCATGTGGCTCTAAAGTTTATTTTCAATTATATATCTGTTTTCAGTGACTTCAAAAAATTGACCATTATTTTGATAAATTCAAATTTTAAAATCATTTTGTGCGTGAGGTTTTTTCACCGAATCACCTTGTAATTAAGATTTTATGTAATCTTGTGGCAAAACTCATCACGCTATGATACAGGGATATGAGGTTGTAAAAAAGTCATAACCCTAATGTATATCCTACTCCTGCAATAAAAGGAAGAGTTCAGTACTTTCATAAACGAAATAAAAGTAATTGTTCCTATTCACTTCAATACAGTTCGTGGTGGAGGGTATAAAAAGTTCGGCCTGGCAGAACTTAACACTTTTCTTACTTGTTTTAGTTAAAATCGAAATTTTGACAGTCCACATTTTTTTTAATTGATATTTTTTAATTCCGTTTCGCTTAAGTACGAGACTATTATGCTAAGTTTACATTTACGAAATCCACTCGATTTCAACCGTCAATTCCATAGCTCAAACGTCAAATGAAATCTCATCTGGATTTCATTTGACGTTTAACCTATGGATTTGACAGTTGAAATCGAGTGGATTTCGTAAATGTAAACCAAGCATTAGGTTCTTAATGATCCCACAAAAGCATATGCTGATCGGTTTATTCGTTTTCGAGCTACAGTGGGCACCGCAAACTGCTTTAGTAAAAACAGTGTTTCGTAGTTGGATTTGTCAGAACACTGTGCAATATTTTTCAACAAAACAAATTTCCGAATGTAGCTCTAGGAGTGATCTATCAGATGAAAACAAAATATTCAAAAAAATTGGCAGATTTCTTGTAAAAAATTCATGAAAAATGAAATTTTTCTTGCTCAATAAGTGACCATAACCCCTTAAGCAATCAAATGTGTGTGTGTCTGAGTGTGTCATTAGGTCTGTACGATAACTTCGCAAGTGAAAAGTTCTTGCAAGTACTCAGCAAGTTCTCAGTAATGCCTCTCTACCAATTTTACTCTCTCGAAGCTAAAAATTTGCAGATTGTTATCGAACAGCAATTTGCAAAAACTTGCAAGAAGTCAGGTGATTTGAAGAAGAAGTTGGCGGAAAAGATTAAATAAATAAATAAAAAAGTAGTCACCACAAACTACAAAATAAGTTATTTTATTTACATTATCGTTTTCCAAAATTTATTTAATATTTTTTCCCTTTCTTATTTCTATTTATTTTAATAACCAAACGTTTGTTTATGTTTTGCCAAGAAGTTCGCCACAAAACTAAGTTCGAATGTTTTGTGGCGAACTTCTTCTTCAGCTGATCAAACTTGCAAGTTCTTACAAGAAAAATTTTCCTTGCACAAACTTGTAAACAAAACTCGCCAAAGCTCTCCAAAATTCTCTCACTATTGTCTCCAAATTCTTCTCTTTTACTTTACAAGTTTGTTATCGAACAGCATTTTGTAAAAGTTTGTGAAAATTTGTACAAACTTTTGGGTTATCGTATAGACCTATTGATCATTTCGCACAGTAAAGCTGAAAACACATCCAATGTTTGACTAAAGTTTTGTGTTGGGCGTTGAGAAAAAACAACAACAACAGAGCGACGCCGACACCAAAGTCCAGCGTTGATCTGTTTGACAGCATACATATATTTCAAATGAATTTGAATTTTTCGGCATCCTGCCCAACAGTGTAAAAACGGCCAAAACGACACAAAACTTTACCCAAACGTTGGATGTGTTTTCAGCTTTAAATATATGCCGACAAACAGATAAACGCTGGACTTTGGTATCGTCGTCGCCCTGTTGTTGTTGTTTTTTTCTCGACGCCCAACGCAAAACTTTAATCAAACGTTGTATCTGTTTTCAGCTTTAGTCCGTTATTAATTACTTATTTTTATTTAATTGATTAGTTTTATAGTACTGATTTTCCCTTTGCAATACATTTATTGTCACCCCCAAATAGTTGTTAGCTTTGTTCCTTTACTTTTTTAATGGTAAGGGTGGTAAAAGAGAAAAGTGTCAAAATTGCTCTCTCATGAACATTTTTTCCAGAAAAGTAAAGGAACGGAAATATGGTAGATCTGGCAGCAATGTCAAAAAGAAACATAAAAAATCAATGTTCGTCTTTTCTTTTACAGTTTTTAATTTAGTTTTGTCAGCGTTGGACTTTTTCTTCTATTTTTCGTCCATTTTCTTTTTCATTGTGAAATAATCGTCAAACAAAAGTCGAAATATCAGTTCTGCCATTTTTTACCTGCAGAAATTTTGATGGTAGCCTGTGGTAGAAGAGAAAGCCGTTTTCGCTCTCTCTCCACTCTCACTCTCTTAAAAATTGCTTGCAGTTTTGCCACTTTTCGGGGTTAGGGAACGCTTTGCAGGTTAAAAATGGTAACAAATGGTAACCTCAGGTAACTAGGCGTTTACACTAGACAGTTTGTCTTCAAATACAACTCTGATTTACTAACACATGCATACATTTCGACACCTCCAAATAATAGTATGCTAAGTCTAAAAAGTGAGTTTTGCAGGAGAAGCTCTCAAAGTTTGGAAATTTTTTTGAACTTCAGTACTATGCTAAGTCAATATTTGTTTATAACTTCTGTTCGGATTGACCGATCATTACCAAAATTAGATAGAATTTAAGTTAAAGGACGTTCGACAACTCCAAATAATAGTTTGCTAATTCTGAAAAGCGAGTTTTGCAGGACAAGCTCTAAAAGTTTGGAAATTTCTTTGACCTTCAGTACTATGCTAAGTAAATATTTGTTTATAACTTCTGTTCGGATTGTCCGATCATTACCAAGATTTGACAGAATTTAAGTTAAAGGACGTTAAATATAAAAATGTAAAGAACTTGAAAACATGCTAAGTCGACTTAGCACACTATTGTTTGGAGGCGTCGATTTGTCGTTTGTCTCTCAGCTGTCCATCAGTTTTTCACAGACAGCCGGGTTGACAAATTTTTGACATTTTTGTGAAAAAGAAATGAGATGATAATTCAAATGTGCTGAAAACAAAAGAATATGTACAAAACAAAATATGTAAACGGAAAAGAAAAAGAAATCGGGGATTGTGGGATTTTGACAATCAATACATGAAGTCAACTGTCCTGTCATTTGTAAACGCAGGGTAAGTAAAGGAATACAGCTGTTAATTCTTATTTTTTACCTATTTTTATAAATCGCAAATAAACTTTGCATATTTTAACTGAATATTGCTTTAGGGACGAATAGTAAGATATTTGCACAAAAAACCGTATAGTTTTTAAATAATTTGTTGCCATAAACGAACAATTAATATGACATTTTTACAATTTTGGCCTTTTCAATACATTTGTTGTCAAACTGTATGTACAGTGACTGTCACTGAAAATGATGCAACCAGAAATCCACGAAATCCTCTCGATTTCAACTGTCAATTCCATTGCTTAAACGTCAAATGAAATCCAATGGATTTCGGATGAGTTTTCATTTGTATTGACAGTTGAAATCGAGTGGACCGCCTTGAGAAGACTGATATAAGGTGTGTACGATAACTTTCCCAGCAATAATTATTCAGTCAGTTCCAGCAACCTCTCTCAGTGAATTTTACTCTCTCAAGCAAGAAAAATTGCAGAAAGTTATCGAACAGCATTTTCCAAAAACTTGCAGGAAAGTCAGCTGCTTCCGAAAATGTATGAAATTTGTTTTTGTTTCTTTTGATATTTTAAACCAAACGGAACAAAAACATAAATTTTATAATTGCACTTTACTTATTTAATGCTTTAATACTATCCACAACGCTTTAGAATCTAAAAAAATGTACTATTGTTAAATTTTCTTGGTCAAAAATGTTAACATTTCGATTTGTTTACATTGAACAGGTGATTAAAAGTCAGCTGATCAGACTTGCAAATTTTTGTGGGACAAATTTTCCCAGCAAAAATTTGCAAGTTCTCAGTCACAAAACTCTCCAAAAATCTCTCCAAACTCGCTCTCTTTTGCTGGATAATTTTGTTATCGAACAGCATTCAGTAAAAATTTGTACGAATTTGTACAAATTATTTGGTCTGTTCCTTTACTTTGTCTGTGTTTAGACACACAAATTTCTCGGGAAAGTAAATTGAGTTTTTTGGGAGAGAGCGGAGAGGAAAAAGCTCCTCAATACTCTTTCCTACCCCCTATTGCCTAAAAACTGAATTTACTTTCCCGAGAAATTTGCGTGTCTAAACACGGACTTTTGAAAGCGGTAAAACCGGCAAAAGTAGCAAAAGTTGTAAACTGCTACCATATGAATTGTATGGTGTCTGAAGTAAAGGAACGCTTTTCGAGTAAAAAGTGGTAAAACTTGAAGATTCTTGCACGTAAAGGAACAGAGCTAATGGGTTATCGTACACACCTATAGAAACTGAAATTTTCCACTTGAATTATTATTTCTGTTTTACAACATATTGCTTTATGTGAATATTTCAATTAGTTCAGTAGTTCAAAAGAAGAAGAAGAATGCCACTCACTTCAAAACATGGGCGAACATAAAACAATATGGCAACACAAAACTTTGACATTTTACAAAAATGTCAATTGACGTTTTGCCATTTTCTTTCTTTCTTTGTTGAATCGTCAAACCGAATGTACGTAAAAATTGTGTGCCTCAATAAAATTAAAAAAAAAAAAAAAACAACTTACATAAAATAAAATCTACAAATAATACAACTAAATAATGAATAGAATTCATTGGAATTGTGATACGTATAAAAATAATAGGAATATACTTCGTGATGCTTGAGATATTTGTGGATTTAAAAGTTAACCTCAATTCTATTTTTCCTATTTACAGTATTCGGCTTGAGTTGGTAACAGCATGGTGAACGGACGTATACCTTCGGTCTTCTCGAAGACCTATGTCACTCCTCGCCGTCCTTATGAAAAGGCCCGCTTGGACCAAGAATTGAAGATCATTGGTGAATATGGTCTCCGCAACAAGCGTGAGGTCTGGCGTGTCAAGTACGCTTTGGCTAAAATCCGTAAAGCCGCCCGTGAATTGTTGACTTTGGAAGAGAAAGACGAAAAGAGATTGTTCCAAGGTAAGCAAAAAACAAAAAAAATCACAAGTCCTTCCAGTAACTTGTTGACAATGATGATTTAGTATTTTATAATAATTCTGACACTTCTTGTCTGAAATCAAAACCATTGACGATATTAACACGCTGAAGCATGTATTGCAATCCAGTGATGTGTTTCTTTTGGAGATAGTTAACTAACGAGTGTGTTTTTCTTTTTCAGGTAACGCTTTGTTGCGTCGTTTGGTTCGTATTGGTGTGTTGGATGAATCCCGCATGAAGCTCGATTACGTTTTGGGCTTGAAAATTGAAGATTTCTTGGAACGTCGTCTCCAAACCCAAGTTTTCAAATTGGGATTGGCCAAATCCATTCATCACGCCCGTGTCTTGATTCGTCAACGTCACATTCGGTAAATATTCTCCTTTCTGATATATGATGGACAAAGAAAGTGTTTGCAGCTTTGTTAAATGGACAGCTAATACTTTTGATTGATCTTTGTGTGATAATTTATTACGCTCAAATTGTTCAGTAAGACCACTTGGGAGTCGAACAATTTACCCTGAGTTGTAGAAGGAGGTATGGGGTATATTGTACCGACTCTCAACGTCTTTTGGTATTGGTTTCCCTCTGCCCCCATATGCGCATTATGTTCTGGTGGGTATAGAAACCAATTGAGTTTAGGTCCAGCCTAGACACTCAACCGAGTAAGTTGGAAAACATAACTCAAATGAACTCTGCAACAAACTGAACCTTAGAAAAGAAGCTCTTAAAGAACCTCCTTTTCCCAATGTAGCATTAGATAAAAATTAATATATTTTTCTTGTTTCTTTTTTTTTAACAATTACAGCGTCCGCAAACAGGTGGTCAACATTCCCTCATTTGTGGTCCGTTTGGATTCCCAAAAACACATTGACTTCTCCTTGAAGTCACCCTTCGGTGGCGGCCGCCCTGGTCGCGTAAAGAGGAAGAACATGAAGAAGAACCAAGGTGGTTCTGGTGGTGCCGAAGAAGAAGAAGATTAAACTGTATGCTCCTCTTCTTTTTGCTTAAGGACCTAAACAAAGTTCATTTGTTTGCTTGTGGTTTTATACATGGATATTATATAAGCAAATAAAGAGCCTTTTTTAATTTGTAAATTATTTTGTTGGTGTTTTATTGAAATGCTATCATTGTTTTTATGTATTTACATTGGGAAGATGATAGTTGAAATTGGTCTGCACATTTTCCATTAGTTGCAAAGCCTTAAAGTTCCACGATGACACTAATATTTTAGGGGTCGATTATGGATAGCAACCCAACTCCGGTTGAATTGTCCACAGCAAATTTAGGGGTCGATCATCGATAACAATTATCGTTGAGTGGCGTTGCCAGTTGTCAAAATTCATCCACGTATGGCAACTCTCAACTGAAGTTGCGAATCTCAGTTGACGAAGCGGCTGTTTTTCAGCAACCACCAATTTTCAGTTGCAGTGAACATTTTCGAAGAAACAAAAAGTAAAATAGAAGGAAAAATAAACATTTTGTTAACAATTATTGATTCTTTGCATCATTAATTAATTTTGTGTATCAATATGGTGAAAATAACGACAAAGCAGCAGTTCGAAATATTAATTGATAAACTGAGTGAAAATCCAAACTTAGCCTGAGGAGTTCGCGAGTTTTGGTGAAACCAAAGCCACAGCGGATGAAGCGTGGAGGTCCATTTCGGACAGTTTAAACAGCCATGAACCTCCAACACGAACACCTGAAGAGTGGCAGAGTCTGGATTCACTTTAAAGCAAAGTTGAAAAAGAAAATGCCTCAAAATAAACTTCAACGACACTGGTGGTGGTCCATCACAATAAGTGAATTTATCGCATTTGGAGCGGACAGCAGCAAATCTTTTGCAAATGAATTTGGTGACAAATACAGTAGGTTCAGTTTAAGTACAAATGACGAACATCCTCCATCTATATAGCCAACTACACCAGGGCATTTCGTTTTGAAAAAAATGGTTTTTATTTTGCCTTTTTTCCTCCTCTGTCAACTTCGAAACGATCCCAATTTTGGCACAATTTGTCCTCTATCAAGTGGACAACTTCCTTCAATACTCTCGACAATGTAGATTGAGCCATGCAATTGTTGAAATCATTGCCATGGGACTTTTGGAAACTTCCGTCCTCCAAGAATCTCAACGCTGCGCACACTTTTAAAAGTGGGGGTATTCCTGTTGATCTGTAACTTTCTTTGAAGTCATCCTTTAACGTTTCCACAACGTAAACTACGGCATCCTTTGGCAATCCAAAATACGCCTTAAATCTGAAATGATTATACAGATCTTTCCACATGATCATCAGCTTACAGTGCAGATGGCAATTCCAATGGATTCGACTTTTCCCTCAAATTTCTTCTAATTGATGCAATGTCCTTTACATTTTCTTCATCATCAAAAAATAATTCCACCGAACTTATCATTTTTTTGGACAGCAAATAAAACTTGACGATCCGAAGATTCAATGGGCAGGTTATATTCCAATCTTGGGTTGTTTTCCAAATTTGCTCGAAAACTCAGCCAAAATATTAAAATATTGTCCAGAATACACAAAAGAGTTATCCAAAGCGCAATTATTTTTAAAATGTTTCTTTTTTTTTGGCGAATAGAGGACATTAATGGTACAACATTTCGTCTCAGTCGCGCAGACAACTGACAACGCAACTCAAGTTTAGTGGCAATACAAGATAGACCCATTAGTAATAGAGTTTTCTATTTCCGCTTTAAAATCTATACTTTCTTACAATTAAATTAATAGCTGAAGGTTCAAAACACTGATATTGATTGAATTTGACAAAAATTTCCGTCTTTTTACTCATTTTAATTGCATGTTTTTCTCTTCTGGCAACGAAACTACAGTTGAGTTGCTATCCATAATCGGACCCTTAGACCCACAAGATGATTTTGTTAAAAATTTCGGCAACATAAAGATATCGACTATTCAGCTAAATATAGAATCGGGCTGCACTCATTGAAAAGGAAGGTCTGCGGGGAAATAGTTTTTTATTTTGGTTCGCTGGAAACTTCGTTGTCATGCCACGTACCACGATGATTATGTCTGGCGAACAGTGATATTCTCTACTAAATACATATGTACCTATATTCAAATCATGAAGCTGCGGAGCTCTGTCAGCACTAGGACAAAACGTCACAATTCAAGATGTGCGTGCACTGAAGTTCCCTTGGTTCAGTTAGGCCATATCCTGGTGTACAGCGATGTACACATCGAAGAATTCAACCTTGGTAGTTGCACGCTAGATACAGACAGATATGTACTACAAAAGTTTCAGAACATACGTAAGTACAATGAGTTGGGCGTAAGACCGGTAAAAGATCCCACGCGGAGAGGTATAGATGCTGAAGTAGACATTTTCCGAGATGTGGGCCTTCACAGTTCCGTAAACAGCCTTGATTTAGGGGTAGATTATGGATAGCAACTCAACTGTAGTTCCGTTGCCAGAAGAGCAAAGCATGTAGCTAAAATGTGTAAAAAGGCGGATATTTTTGTCAAATTAAATCAATATCAGCGTTCTGAACCTTTAGCTATTAATTTAATTATAGAAAAGTATAAATTTTATTGCGGAAATAGAAAATTCTATTACTAAATTTGCTGTGGGTAACGCAACTGGAGTTGGGTTGCTATCCATAATCGACCCCTTATTAAATACATATCTTTTTCTGAAATCTGACCATTATAAAGCCCTTATCCTGATTACAACGATATATTTTCCTGTGGAAGATTACAAAAACTTAAAGTGCGTTTATATATAGCCGGATTTATTAACAAACTCACTGTGTTTCAAATGTCAATTCCATTGCTTATATTTTAAACAAATCCTCATAAAGAAGGTTAATAATAATTGTTCCACAAACATCCCAGGCGGACTTCTCTCATATCAATGAGTGCACCCCGATTCATAGTAAGCGCAATGATATGGGACCAACAGTTTATCGCCGAGTCCGAACGGTGTATCCTAAGTCACCACTTGTAGAGAAGTTTTACATGGCTGAAATACTCAGGAAAGGTCGCCAACATTACTGAGGGGTATTTTGCCACCGTTGAAAATTTGATGTTGCCTGGCCGGGGAATAGAACCCACGACCTTCTGCGTGCAAGACGGGTGTGCATACCATTGCACCATGGTGGCATAAAGAAGGTTAACCCTGCAAAAGGCTGTAATAATATACATGGCCTTATAGATTTAAGGGGGGGCAGTGTGACCCTCTCCATTGATGGCATTCTTAAATTTCAGGTCGCTGGTCGGTCATCCACAATAATCAAATTCTTATTAAAGGATCGCCTTCAGAAGCGAACTTTAAACCCCAATATGTCGTGTTGGAAGCACATAGGCCAGAAAAAAATGGCTTATTCCTAGTTTAGCTATAACTGTCGGATAAATCTGAAATTTTTACCATAGATAGATCTAGATGCCCTGATTACGAAAATCTAAAATTTTACCGGATATATAACCGGATTTTCTGAACCGATATGGGTATCAAATGAAAGCTTAAAATAACACCCTTTTAATGATTTATTTTCTGTTGAGATGCTAAACCCGGTTTGGGAGTTAGAGAAAAAAGTATATTTTTACTATACAGTACCGTGCAAAATAATAGCAGTGTGAAATTGCTATGTACGAAAATGCTGCTATAAATCCTTAAAGCAATTCAATTAATATATATTTTTCAATTAATATATAAATCCTTAAAGCAATTCAATTTTCTCCATCAGGCGAATGCTTATAAGGTACCTGACCACTCGGGCTAAAACATTTTACATAAATTAAAATTAAATTAAGTTAGAAGCATTGTGGCGTTTTTTTATTGGGATAGCGTTTGCAATTTTGTTTTTATACCCTCCACCATAGGATGGGGGTATATTAAGTTTGTCACTACGTTTGTAACTACTCGAAATAATAATTGTAGACCCCAAAAACTATATATATTCTTGATCAGCGCGCAATTCTACATCGATATAGCCATGTCCGTCCGTCTGTGGAAATCACTCTAGCGTCCGAACGGATTGACGTAGGTGGATGAAATTTTGGGAAAATCTATTATTTGTACGTAGGACTTTCGGTATTGAAAGTGGGCTATGTAGGTCCACGCTTTCGTATAGCCCCCATACAAAATGACGCGTGACGCGTCGTCGTTTTAAGGAATTTTTAAGATATTTGTCCCATTTTACCACCGAATTGGTTGTAATTTGGTATTTTGTGTCTCCAGAGACCAAAAAATATTCCTAACAAAGTTGGTTTATATAGGTCCACGTTTTGGTATAGCCCCCATATAACGCCCCATATAAAGTACGCGTCATTTTAATATATTTTGAATGGATTAGTACCATTTGACAACAGAATCGGTTGCAACCTTGTATTTTGTGTTTCCAGAGGCTAAGAAACATTTCTACGATAAAATGTTTATATAGGTCCACGTTTTGATATAGCCTCATACAACTCCGACGAAAGTGTCTGCGAAAACGATTCAAACCTTTTCCACTAGTATGTGTCGTCGAATTTCAACGAATGCACACACCAAAAATTTGGTCGGAGTTGTATGAGGTTGCCAAGGAAAAACTTCTCATTGAACTTTTTTCTTTGCTTACCTTTATACTTCGAGCTGACGATTGATGTTTGGGTATAAAAAGTTTCTTGTTGAAGAAGTTATTGAAAAATAACTTCGGTGGAGAATATCCACAAACAAGAAACAAGGGAACTGATGAGATCCAGTGGCGTGGATCGAAACTATAGTATTCCCTGCCTTACCCCTTGGCGAACAATGCCAAATCTTTTCCACTAATAAAATAGTTGTTTTAAAATATTAAAACAACAACAATGGGATTAAGCCAGACTATTTTGAAAAAAAAAAAAACAAAATTAAATTAAGTTACATGTAATTTTATAACTCTGTTCCTTTACGTGCAATCTTCAAGTTTTACCACTTTTTACTCGAAAAGCGTTCCTTTACTTCTGACACCATACAATTCATAGCTCCGTTCCTTTACGTGCAAGAATCTTCAAGTTTTACCACTTTTTACTTGAAAAGCGTTCCTTTACTTCAGACACCATACAATTCATATGGGAGCAGTTTACAACTTTTACCACTTTTGCCGGTTTTACCATTTCCAAAAGTAAAGGAACAGACCACATATGAGAGCAGTTCACAACTTTTGCTACTTTTGCCGGTTTTACCATTTTCAAAAGTAAAGGAACAGACCATATGTCTTCACGGTGAGCCCGTCCGAAGACGAACTGCATTTTGTTTTTATTTCATTAATCTATTTTTTAAATAAGAAGGAACTAAGAACACATTGGCAACCTTTAGTTTCAATTCATATTGTTCCTCAATTGTCAGAAACCGAAACAAATGTTTTGACAACTGAATGCAAAGTTGCCATTTGTTTGAGTTATCAAAATCATTAATTTCTATTTAACCCTCCGCTGGCATCCAATCCGTTGGACTGGCCTGGTGTAAAACGGAGGGTTAATGTGGCGTTTTCACGGTACATCGTTCGTTCTCCTTTCGTTGTTCGCCCCTACCTACGAAGAAGTTACTTATTTCCCCTTACAAAATTCTGTCAGCTCAAGAAATGGGTTACAGAGTTCCACTACTGGTAATGCACACTTTATTCCTTAAGCTGAAAACACATCCAACGTTTGAGTAAAGTTTTGTGTTGGGCATTGAGAAAAAAACAACAACAACAGGGCGACGCCGACACCAAAGTCCAGCGTTGATATCTCTAAAGCTACACTCTGAAACTTTCATATGAAACTTTTCCCATTATATTGGCGTTTATAGACCGAGTTCCATACTAAAGTGATTTTATGAAATTACTGTATTGGGAAACTCGACCTAAGAACGCCAAAATAATGGGAAAGTTTCGTATGAAAGTTTCAGCGTGTGGCTTTAGAGTATGTTTGCCGGCATATATTTCAAATAAATTTTAATTTTTCGGCACTGAAAGTCTGTACAGTAGTTTTGACTTAGCTGCCAAAACAAGTTTTTTTCAATACCTCACAGCGAATTCAAATGACAAATATGAATTTTGACAGCTCAAATCGAAATCATCTGAGGAATATAATTGGGCCATGCGTGCGACCTGTTTATTTACCCCACATATTTCATTCCACTTTATTCCAACTCCTCAATACAAGAATACATTTTCAACATGGCAACCCTAAATAAAACCTTGAACTTCTCAGTTGCATTCTCTTTGGTTTTGTGTTTCGTTCGGTGTTTGGGCTGCATTTCATTTTCGGCTTAAAAACGACATAAATTTGGTTTATCTTTGACAAAATTATTAAAATTAGTCTTTATTAAAAATGCCAAAAGGACCAAAAGTCAATGTTAAGGAAAAAGTGGAAGATAATGTTTGCGATTTGAGTTTGTGCGAACTGAAAGATGTGCCGGTAAAAGAAATTGTAAGTGAAAAGAAAAGTTTCCATTTATTGGAGTGAAGGACATAAAATGCCAGACGAAAGTGAAAGTTTTTCCATGGCAAGGTGAAAATACATAATAACCGGCAAATAGAAAGTATGGAGTCCAAGTAAAAAATATCCTCCTGCCGATTTATTATTGTGTCTTGTTGGAAAAAGAAAACACCCTCTTTTCTGCTGGCAAGTGCAAAATGCAATTACCATACTTTGAAGAACGGATTACAGCCTTTTTCTTGTGTATCCATTATCCCAACTTATTTTGCAACCACTTTTCTAACACTTTCGCTCGCTGTCTCCTTGTGGTTGTTTGTCGTTGCCAGCTGTGGGTCATCATTGCCGTCTTCGTCGAACATCAGTGCATACAAAAATAAATACCAGGGTATGGGGATACAATTTGCCCTCAATAAACTCTTGCAAAAAATGCACTTTCTCTCTGTTATTGTTGACTTTTTTTTCCCTTTCGTTCCTTTCACAAAAGGTTCGATGGCTTCGTTTTGTTAAACGAAAAGAGAGTGAGAGTTTACTTTGTGGTTTGTTTACATTTTTTCTACGGCAGAGTTGCAATTTTTATATCAGCCAAAGTCGAGGGTAGCGTGATAATTTAGAGGCAAATGGTCTGTTTCTCGTTGCAATCAGAACGAGCCAAACTCGTTCGTATTGCAAATTCCTGTTACTTGATTATCATTGACAACGACTTTACAAGTAATAACTACAAGGATTTCGAAACCGAAAGGGACCTCAGTTGCAAAAAAATCATCATTCTGTACTGCAACAACTAAAATCATGCAGAGAACATAACATTAAAAGTTCAAAAGAATATTTGAACTAGTCGAACAAAGTTCCTTAAGACTTCTGTCCGAATTTTGGGAAAATATTTTAAATTATTGCACGTCATCGGCGGACTATTTTTAACAAATAGGGAGTTATTTGTTCTTATATACATACATTGATTTATATATTTTGCGTAAAAGAAAATAATTGTGATTATTATTAATGACAAGTTTCCTTTATATTTTAGGCATCGTTTAAACGTGTAAATGCTTTGGATTTGTCCAGTAATCTTTTGATGTCATTGGGCGTGAGTATCTATTATTAAAATACAAACCTAATGCCTTGTTTTTTGTAAATACTTTTATTTAGTTTATAAGAAAAAAAAGTCATCCGGCACCTAACCAATAAACTGGAAATCGGTGGAAAAAGAGAACGCCATGCAACTTTTATTCACTGCCGGAACATAAAATGAATTCATAACTGTCTCATTAAACCAAAAATATTGCCATTCACAACAACAATGTAATAAACACAACAGCGAAAGCTGATCCGGAAAAACAGCAAGCCTACATGACAATGCAACAGCAAGCCTATATGACCACTAAAAAATGGAAACTCCCGCTCATTAATGCTTTGGCCATGTACTTTGCAAAGTAGATTATCCTAATAATCCTTTGTGTCCTTTGTGAGATAGCAATAAATGAAGTTCATGAATCTCCTTCAGAGTTTGGAGATTTTTAAAAGAAATTACGTGACCAACAGAATAGGAAGGTGACTGTAAAGTAGCCCCATCTAATGGGTACTTTACACGATATGTTTTTTACATATGAGTTGTCACTTTGCATATACATTTTGTATGGGAGAAGTGACAACTCATATGCAAAATACATATCGTGTAAAGTACCCATTACATCAGACAGCAAGAAAAGAATTCTGCGAATCGCATGCAATGTTTGTGGATTTTTAAATGAAATTACGGGATTTTCAGAATCGGTCCCTGAACTGAAAACTGACTTAATAACTGAAAAGTATCCGCCATCATTCACCAAAATTGACAGAAAAAAACCAACCGTACCAACAGAATAGTAGGCAATCCTACGGCGGTCGATTCTATGCAATGAATTGACTCGGTGGAATTTTCGACCAGGAGCCGTAACCTCAACAATAATGTGCTTGTTAACAATAATATGGATCTGTTGCGTTTTCCAGATCCGCATCCACACATTTCAACATCGGTGGGCTGTTATGGTTGTTGGGAATTGGTGTATTTCTGCGGCTGCTCTCCCTCAGCCGCCTCCAAGGCTACTACGATAGGAGTTATGTTGTTGTTTGCTGCTCTAGCATATGCGAAATTAGAGCAAGTTTCCCACCAGAGACGTGAATTTATAGAGCACCCACATAGTGATAGGACGAAGAGGAGTGTGCTATGTCGTATAAGAGTCCTCTGAGTCCAGGAGGTACCACCACAATTTACGATGAGCTAAGTGGCGGCAGTACTTGTGGTGCTGACGAAGAAACTTTGTTGATTTTGTTGTTGTAATAGGCCGGTCTGTGGTAAGCTATGCAAATGCAAATGTTAGCGCTATGATTTAAAGCAGCAAGAATGCCGTCCTGAGGGGCCCAACAGGATTCATCCTCATGACACCAGTGGGCCATCTTCATGAGGAGGCGAAGGTTTTACCCGGGCGTCAGCACATCAAGTTGGTGTCGATGTAATACCTGCTTGGGTGTTATCGCCGTGAGCATCCCTTTCACGATTTAAATGTTATGAAATCAGCTGCTGCGTAATCAAGGTGCCCGTTTATGGAGTAGTGGCTCTCAAAATATTTATTTATGAAGATGTTTTGCAATTCCGTTTTAATTGATTTTGCTGGGGATCCCCTTTGTATTGCGTTAAGAATCAATATTTTAACACTTTTTTTAAGCATTCAATATTGTTTTGCGTATTTTTGGTTCCCCAATTTAATTTATATTTTTCTATTTTTGTTATCATGGATGCTAATATTGGTCCAATTATAAGTAGTTCATCTTTTTTTAGAAATGTTCTTCGGCCTTATGAAAATCAGTTGTCATTTGGACATTTAAATTGTCAAAGTATCCGACCTTCAGCTAATAACTTAAAGATCAATGACTTGTGTAGCCTAATTGGTGAGAGTGGTCTTTATTTATTTGCTGTCTCAGAGTCTTGGTTGAAGAGTTGTGTCTCCTCCAAGACAATTTCCATACCTGCGTACACCCTTATACGAAATGATCGACCGAATTCTAGAGGAGGTGGGGTAGGAATTTACGTTTTAAAGCGTCCAAAATTTAAAGTTGTTTATCGATCACCAAACTATGGTGTAAGCGAGTCTCTGTTTATTGAAGTAGATAATGGATTTGTTAAAACTCTTTTTGGCGTTGTTTATTTGCCGCATGGCAACGTTGATGTTTTTGAGGAATCTCATTGCGACCTTTTTGCAAGGTATTCTAATATTATAGTTGTAGGTGATTTCAACTATAATTTATTTGATTCTACAAAATCAAGGAGAATGAGGGAAATATCATTGAGATTAGGACTTACCATATCTCATAATTCTCTTCCTACCCATTTCGATATATCTCACACATCGACTTCTTTAATTGACTTTATGCTTTTTAGTCGCCCCACGTTGTTGAAGCATTACTCTCAGCTACAATGCCCTTCCATTTCACATCATGCCCTTATTTTTGCATCGATGGATTTTTTTGTTTTTCCTCAAGAGCAACACTTTGAATATCGCGATTTTAACCAAATAGATTGGTACAGCTTATTCCGGTATTTATCCAGCGTCTCAATTTGATAATGCTTTTTTGTCGGCTGATGTTAATTCTCAAATACATGCGCTAAATAGTGTCATAAACGATTTATATTCATTTGTTCCCACGGTTTGTCGTCGTATCAATTGTCGTTTAGACTCTTGGTTAAAATCCAGGGAAATTGTATTTTCACGCTATTTGCGCGACTTTGCGTATGGTGAATATCTGAAACATCCAACTAGAGACAATTGGAAAGTTTTTTGTACCTATAGGAATAGGGCAAAGTCTGTATTAAGGAAGGAAAGGCGGAAATTCTATACTAGTATGTTTAACGGTTTAGATTGCTCTCAAATATGGAAAAAGTTGCGGAGTAGTGGTTGTTTGGACGATGACTCTGACTCGGAGGAGTCTCCGGTCAACGTTGAAGATCTAAATGATTTCTTCATACAACCATCTTCTACAGTGGATTCGGGTCCTTTGGATCTTACTGGGTATAATGCTCAAGGTTATTCTTTTTCATTCAGTTGTGTGTTTGAGGAGGACGTTATTCGTGCTTTGGGTGCCGTCAAGTCTAATGCGGTGGGTTCGGACGGTATCCCTGTCAAATGTTTGAAGCTTATTTTCCCTTATTTGTCTGCTTACTTTCTGAATTTTTTTAATACGATTTTCACGACGTCAACATATCCTTCTTGTTGGAAAAGCGCCAGGGTTGTTCCCATTCCCAAAAATAAGGGACCTTTCGCTATGGACAATTTGCGTCCAATCAGCATACTACCAGCACTTTCTAAGGTGGCAGAGCACTTAATGAAGTACCAAATTTCGGACTACATTGAAGGAAACAAGATTTTAAATAATTTTCAGTTTGGCTTCAGGCGTGGACATAGTACCAATGCCCATTTACTTCATCTTACTGACACAATTAGGGAGGCTGTTGATGCTGGTAGTTTTGGTGTTTTGGTAGCTCTTGATCTATCGAAAGCTTTCGATAGGGTAGATTACCAACTTTTGATTAAGAAATTGAAAGATAATTTTCATTTTAGTAGTTCTGCGTGTAAATTAATTTACTGCTATATTTCCGAACGTTCGCAGTTTGTTCACTATAATGGTGTTTATTCCAGTGAGAGGCTGATTAGCAGTGGTGTTCCCCAAGGATCTGTCTTGGGACCACTTCTTTTTATAATGTATATTAATGATATACCTAATTGTATAACTACTGATAACTGTTTTCCCTTTTTTTATGCGGATGACATGCAATTGTTTTTTAGAAACAACGTTATTACTGACTTAGAATCTGATATTAATTACACATTAGAGTCTATAAGCCGTTGGCTGGCCTCGAATCATTTCACAGTTAATGTAGGAAAATCGAAGTCTATGCTATTTAAGCCTATGAGAAGTGCATCTCCAGATATTTACGTATGCATGAACGGATCTAATTTGGAACTTGTGGATGAAATGAAGTGTTTAGGCTGTATTCTTGACGATAGACTTAACTTTTCCAACCATATTCAATTTCTTTATTCTGGTGTAGTATCCACCTTGCGCAAGTTGTACTGTAGCAATTTGTATTTGCCGCAATTTATTCGGAAACGTCTTGCATTTGCTTTGCTTATGTCTCGTGTGTCATATTGTATTGAGATAGTTTCTGGCACTTGCCAGGACAATTTAAGAAAGATTTAGAGGTTGTATAACATGATTTTGCGTTTTGTTTTTAAGTTAAAGCGTTATGATCATGTCTCCAGCTACTCACTGCATTTTTTGGGAGTTCCCTTTAGCATATATGTTGAACAACGTTTATTGAAAATGTTTTATTCTATAGTCCGCACTAATTGCCCTGAGTTGTTGCGCATCAAGTTCATTTTTTCGCGTTCAAATCGCCAAACACAACTTATATTTCCTCACTTTTCTTCCATGATTTTCGAGCGGTCGTTCATTGTAAGGGTAGCACGGATATGGAACCAACTTCCCGTGCTATTACGTACTTTCGCAATTCCTGTCCATATATTTGCAAGAAAATATGCTGAATTTGCCCTTAATCGAATTTAATTTGCTGTTTGATTAACAGTGTTACCAGAGTAGTTCTTATAATATACGATAAAATTCATTGAATTTTTTATTACGTTGTAATAATCATTCTGATATTACTTATGCATTTGGGGAACCACTATTTATGCCTTTTGCATTGTTTTTAGGTTTATAATTAATTTTGTTTTACGAATTTAATATTGTTATAGTAGTTGCTATTTAAATGGTTAAGTATATTGTAATGTAAATTATGTTGGCTATGTTTAGCTTATGCATTACTATGTATGAAATAAATGAAATGAAATGATTTAATGGACAAGCTTCCCCCACCCAGGCACGTCAGAAGAGATCTTCATGATCTAGAGAGAGAGAGGTCCAAAGGTATAAAAGAGAACCTTTAGATCAACTAGCCTATCAGGCAGGCTTGTATAGCATTCACACAGACATAGTAGCGCAGGCAATGCAGAGATACAGAATGAATGCCGTACTTGGAGACCTCTATCCATCGCATCAGAAGAACGCCAGCTGCCAAGGCAAACACGTGTGGTTTTAGCCCAGTTAAGATCCGTATGATGCAGCCGCCTCAATTCGTATTGGGCCCGGATTGATGCCACGATACCCAACAAATGCCCGGCATGTGGATTGGGACCTCACGACACACTGCATTTGTTTAGCTGTCCAGTTACCCCACCCCGGTCTCCTGTTTCTTTATGGTCGCAACCTTTCCAGTTTGCAGAATTCTTGAGTCTTGATACAGAGGAACCAGAACCTGATAACTGAAATAATACATGAACGAACATATATGCGCTGCTACAACAACAAAAGAAGCCTGTAAAGGAAAGTCTCGGCACTGAAGCCAGTGAAGGCGGATCTTACATGACGATTTCCCTCCTGTCGCCATTAGCAATGATCGTAGAGGCAGTATTCCTTCCCAGTTGCCCAACATTAACATAGATTCCATAATATTCACCATACCATAACAACATATTAAAACATATCAGTCGATGACTGAACCAGAACATTCTGCCCAACCGAACAGTCACGGTAATATGTGCAACATTGGGGATTTTCCTTACGCCATTTACTTTTTGCGTCCACGCCACCACCAGCGTCCACATTGTCTTTGTTCACATTGATGGATAGTGTAAACACCACTGTTAGAGCACATGGAAAAGACTTCCATGCAGCCGTGTTTGGAACGTCAGTCAATAAGAAGTCTAAGACCTTCAGAGTGAAACAGGGAATTCTCCAAGGCGGGTGATAACTCCGAAACTGTTTAACCTCTACATAATCACAATAAATATAAGATACTGATTAATCCGAAGCATAATTGTACCAATTATACATTGACATATTTAAACGTAGAAGAATTATGATCATTGTATGAGAATTAATGATAGCATTCATCTAATATGTATGTCATGTTAATATGTTAGAAGCTTTAATTAAAAAAATTATTATTTTTTTTTTTTTTTGAAACACTAATTCCTCAGATCATTATCTAATTTCAGAAAAATTTCACCACATTAACACGATTGGTTAAGTTGGATTTGAGTAAAAATCAAATAAAATTCTTACCTGATGATTTTGGACTATTGCGAAATTTACGCCATTTGGATTTATATGACAATCAATTGGAACATTTGCCACTGAGTTTTGGGGATCTGACTAATTTACGTTATTTAGATTTGAAGGGAAACCCATTGACACCGGCTTTGGCTAAAATTGTTGGCATAAATATGACCATGAAGGATTGTCAGGATTGTGCAAAGAGAACGGTAAAATTTATTACCAAAAAATATTCGAAATGACATTCCATATATAGTGTTTTGTTTTTTACATTTGCAGGTAAAGTTTATGTCCGATATGCAAATTGAAGCTATCAAAGCCAAAGAACAATATCGTCAAGAAATTCTACAAAAACAAATGGCAAATGGTCTTGACATCGACGATGAACCTGCTACAGCTTCGAACAATGGCGAACAATCAAAATCAAAAAAGAACAAAAAATCAAAATCGAAAAAGAAGTCTAATAATTCTTTAGATGGTTCTAATAAGAATAATGCGACCACAGCATCTTCTATACTTGGAGCAAATGACAATATAACAATTGCCAAGGCAACAAAATCAAAAAAGTCGACCAATGGATCAATCAACAGCTCTTCAAACTCCCCTCCCAGCACCGCTTTAACATCTCTAATGATTTTCCTATTAATGGTGGCATTCAATGTTGTTCTCATCTATATGATTATGTTTAAAAATCCGGAAATTGCTGAAAAAATAGTTGAATCAATACCACATCAATATCGTGATTGGATATTAACTAAAACGGAAATATTCCGTCTACGTGTAACCGATTGGATTACTCAGTTTCGTACACCACCTGAAGAACACTGACGGTTCATCTATTTGAAGCCATAAGAGATTTGTTTAATGAACAAGTTATATTCGTTACACAAATTTCTAGTAAATTTTAAGATGTCGCAGTTTATCTCTGAGATAAACTTAACGATAAGAGATGGCTTCAAATAGAATACAATATTTTTGGCATTGATATTTTGAACTTAAACTAAACGCAAAACACACTTTTTTCTACATAACAACATATTGTATTTAACCAAAGAAAACATTTTTTGTAAAGTTTCACAAGCAAAAACAAAAAGATTTGGAAATTTATATTTTATCTAAACGAATGCAAGAGAGAGAGAGGAAAGACAACTGCCATTAATTATAATTATAGTATGTTTTTTTAATTTGTCTTTTCAACTTGATATTTTTAATTGTTTGTTTAACGTTTATAATTTAAAGATTTTTTTCTAAATGCTAAACTAATATTAAGAATTATCAACAAAAGTTAACAATGAAGTTATTTGACGACTACCTTAAGTGAACGTAACAAGAGAAAAGACCGAAGATATTAACTAACATTTCTATTGATTTTTCCGCTTACATTAAATGTCAGCCAAGCATTATATTTTGATAACACTAACTTTTTGCATTTGTTTTCTTTATTCTCTTTAGTTTTTTTCTGCCCCAACCAAAGTTTTTGTCGTTCTCATGGGTAAATATCAAATGTTAAGGGCCTTAAAGACACGCCTCGGGAATCGGACATTGACTCTACGGCACACAATGGTTCAGAAATCGATTTTCCAGGCAAAACCCCAAATTTTTGTGTTCAAAGATTCTTAATTTATTTAGGTATTTCATAGTAAACCTATTGAAACGAAAAAAAAAACCAAAAAATGTGAACAATGCCCCAGATTTACTGGACACATAATTAGCATACCTTCAAATAAATCACTAATTTGCGATCATTTTTAATATTTTTATCCATATTCAGTTTTAAATCCCTTTCGTTTGGGAATAAGTTCCAATCTGATGGCTTTGTTCTCCACCAGTCACCGAAATTTCAGTGACAGAAGAGAATTATATGAGGAACAAGGACTGATCCCAAGGAGTGATAAAAATTTAAAATTTTTATTGTTTTTAACAAACTTTGCAGATGTACACAAATTTATTGAGATATGCAGTTCATAGTGATCTATCTAAATCATCATAATCTTCTTCAACTCAGTAGTTCTACGAATAGTGAGGTGTATCCACCAACAGTATGGATCCGTAAATTCCGTTTAACACATAATTTGTCATTAGAAAAACTGTAAAATGATTTTTTAAACTATTGATTTTGTAAATTCTGATCCGTCTTGACTTAATGTTAATGGTACGTCATGCTGAATATCACGAAAAATCTGTGTTCTTCTTTATGTGACCTATGCCCATTTCAATAGAGACAGCAATATAATATTTTACCCGGAGCTCAAAACGATTTAATTTAAAATCAATAATCGAGGAAACATTTATCTTGAATAGTATATGCCTACTTTCAGGGATTTTAACCAATTTCAGCAAACCTCAAAATCCTTTATGGTCAGAAAGGGGTTATACCTTTAAACATACCCATGTGTTACGTGTTCATCTAGTTGTTATTTGGCAGTTTTGTAATGATAGGTCCTTGGTGTTATTCAGACGTGTAATTTTGAATTACAAATGGATAAGTTGATCCTTCACATATGGATGCAATTTAGTTATCTTATTTCTATAAAACCTTTCCAAATCGATAATTTTCTTGAATGAATTATCAACCTTAAAAACTTTTTGAACAGTTTTTGCACTTTATATTTTAATTTTAGTAATCGGTTAACGATTCCAATTATTTCAGATCCAATTGTACATTTGTTTTAAAAGTGTTGGCGACATTCTGAAGTTTAAGTGTACATTACGAAATATTGTCCACTATTAGGATATATTTTGAGATTCCGGGGTGATAATCTATTTTTTCTTTCAAAACATTATTTGTTCAATACGTTTTGAATAAGAATTAACTTCAATATAAGTTAATTTTTGTATATTAATTGAATTAAATTAAAAAAATCTTAGGGTGTGCTAATTAAGTGTCCGCTTGATAATTTGTGTCTTCACAAAAATTTTATTTTCAAAAAAAAAAAAAAAAAAAAGCCGCTGTTAATACTATTCTGTTAAGTACATTATAGAAAAGGGGATAACAATCTTGAAGCGATGTGGGGGCTTAAGTGCGCTTTTTCTCTTTTTGTATAGGCAACGTACTTCTAATGCACATTCTGCTTTCAAGTACGTTGTCCTAAATAATAGAAAGCTGTGCACGACCAAAGGTTATTTCAGGTCACTGATCTTCCACCTCAAGGAAGATCCCCTAACACCGGGGTGTTAAGCGACCTCGTGCATATCGGTGTTCCAAGGTTTGCAGTTAGGGTACCAACTGTATTAGAACGGAGCCTCGCTTGATACCTGGACACCTCAGCGAGTATTTCAGCCCTAGTCATGGTAGTGGAGGGCTATGCCATGATTGTCCCCATCTCCCCCATAAACTCCTTTTCTTATGGATAAAAATTTTGAAAACTCTAAACCCCCCAATTCCAATTCAATCAATCGTCCAAAAAAGTTCTCTCATGTGCTTTGGAGAGCTCAAACCTTGCGGTCGGGGATCCTGCTCCCTCAGAGGAGTGTGCCAATTCGGTGACCGACACTGTATCTAAGAAAAGCTCAGTTGTATATTTTTATATGTTTCTACATGCTGCAGATGATATATGCATACATACGGCCAACCGATTCGGTCCAAAAGTTGACATTCATAAACTTAGTTTAAGTTCGATGATGGGCCTATCGGTCCACTCCTCCCGGTCTCTCCCCCACAAAAGTTCAAAACTTTTCGCTAAAATGTTGCTTACGAATATCTTGAACCGAGCAACCAATTTGGTGTTAACTTTGGATCTCCTAATATATTGTCCAAATTTAGTTTAACTTCGAAAATGGTCCATATCGGTCTTCTCCTTAGGGTAATTTCCCACGAAAGTTCAACATTTTTATTTAAGTGCAGTTTAGGGTCTGTTGGAAGATCTTTTCGAAATTTATAACGATGCTACCCCTGTTTACAGCGATATTATCGGGAATGTGATGAAAACCGAATCGACTCGATTTGCAGAATCGAAATGGTATATAATCGGAGTGCCGTTGATAATATACATAGTTTTGCTTCGCAAAAGCCCCTTATTTGAATAATATTTTTAAAATCCATTTTCAATTTCATTAAAATAGTCAATAAAATTAGAGATATACGATTTCGATTTATGGCAAAACGAGTCGAATCGTTTTCCATCACACCCCTGTATATTTTTCGTGTGCAAGTCCATCCTTCCTGACATAGTGGTCCGAAACCTCCAAGTTATGCGATGAATAACTGAAATGACTGGAGGGCTCTATCTATCGAAAAGAAATTACTCCAAAAATAAGATTCTCTTTCAAAATGGAATTGAAACGAATTTGATGATTTTTTATTCACTGAAAATAATGAAATAATTTTTATCCGTTCAAAAGTTACAGAATTTTTGACCAAAAAAAAAAAACCGACCGCAGTGCCGCATTTTTTCCCCAGATCCCAAAAGGCGTGTACTTTTAAAATTTAAACGAAAACTTAGATCACCAAATTTTATATCTCTAACACAAATATTTGGGAGTCAAAAGTGAAGAGGCGAATGACCGGATTGTTTCTTATAAGTAATATAAACTTTATAAGGTTTCAGATGCATATTTCGAGGTATTGCAAACATTATTAATATCGCCATACTTAAGTTCTTTTTACCATCCAAGCCATCGCGATACCCAGCATCTATTTACCTGCCCGTCCGCACTCACGAATCTGAAACCTATTGATTTGTCATTAAAACCAACATTTAATTTAAATACCTATATACGGTGTGTCAATTAAAATAAAAACAATTTACAATATACTCGCTTAAAACCATCTATTTGCAAAAGAAAAATTTGAGGGTTTTTTATGGAGAATGTATTTTAAGGCGAATATCTTGTAATTTAAAGACTCACTGTCACTGTATAATTCTTTATTCATTTCCTTTTTCCAATATTTTTGTGGAAATATCTTACAATGCCAGCAGAACTGTTAAAAAATGAATTTTTCTTTTTTCTTAGGGTTTAGTTTTTGGTTGTTCTTACTATAGATTTTGTTATAAGCATCTTCTATAGATACTTTTAAATTTATTTCAAATCAGTGTTATCAAATATTTTTCCTATATACATATAAACACATCTTTAATATTTATAAATGTTTCATAAAGTACCACAACAAGCAATAACAATAGTTCCATACACCATCACTACTGAAAATAGTAATCAATCACAAAAACCACCATTTTTTATAAATGTTTTAAAACCGCTTAAAAATATCTCATATATAAATTACATAGGCAATTCGAGGGCGGAAGCTAGTTATACTCTAAGTAAAAACACTTTTCAGCTCTGTCGATTGTCAAAACTCAAAATAAAAAACACTACTGCATCTTTTTTGAAGCTAACTCAACAGCAATAGTTTATAAACGATATATACAACACAAAAAAAAAAAATACAATAAAAAATAAACATTATTTCTTTTACGTTGTTTGTAATCCAACAAATATTTTGTTTGTTTTCAGTTGTTTTCCATACTCTTAAACAGTATTTTGAATTTATCTAATGAAGACTTCTTCTTTCAATTATGTTGAACACATTTATTTTGTTACTTTTGTTGAAATAATAGTATAAACAAAAAATATATTAACCAGTTTTGTATCTCTATTAAAAAATTCTTCTAATACTAATTTTTATTATACAAAAACGAAAACAAAACAAAATTATACATTAGATACCTTATAAGTAACACAATCACCGACCGACCGTTTTTCTATATCGATATAAAAATAAATGTATTTTTACTTAATTAAAATCTACTTTTTCATAAATATTTATTAAAATAATTTTAATACTTTTGTAAAGGGTAGAATATATAGACGATTGCCATGAGGGAAAAATTTTTCAAGAAAAATTGCAACATGTATATCTGAAAATTGAAATATGTATATTTGAAAGAATTGAGAAAAGAATCTCTTATTCTACCCACCTTATTTATGTTTATTTATTTAAATATTTAATAAAAAATATATTTTGAAAAATCTATTTTACTGATTATGAATTTTTTATGGATTTTTGTTGTAGTAGAAGATTCAAAATTTCTGCAACCTGGACAGGCCGCGTCTATAAAGAATAAGAGAGTGGACCTAGCTGGGTAGGTGAACAAATGTACAGCGTATCGTTCGGTCCCAATCCACATGCGTTGGGTAGCGATAGGTCAAGAGGCACCATAACTGTTCGCTCGCTCGGCCTGTTCAGGTTCAGTTCCCGACTGATATGTATGGATATGGCGTGTAATGCTGTGGTAATGTGCATTTTCCGAAATCCATTCTGATGTTGGGAAACTGGTTCTCATCATGTGGAGGAGTAATCGACCTGTACGATTTCCATCTTCTGTATTCTTTCTTTAGCTTCAGTAGAGAGACCACTCTGCCAACTTCCAGGCTTCTGGTACAGTATGGGTAGCTAACAATAGATTGAGGAAACTTGTCAAATATTCGACTCCGGGTTCATCCAGATGCTTAAACATTACCATTGAGCTTCCGTGTGGGCTTTGGACGATTTCGCGATTCTGCAACATCGCTCATCTGAAATTTTGGTGGTACCTTCACGGCTGAAAGGGCTCGGATAGGGTGTAGCACTAGGGTGGTTTTTAAAAATCGACGTCGGAATTGTTTATGCGGCACCCCCCTAAAGAGTTTAGTTTTGTTAGATTCTAGGATTGCCAAAGTTTGAGCACAATCCGAATATGTTAACACGTGCCACTGGGGATGGGGCCAAAGGTGAATTTTCACGAAATTTCTCTAAAGGCAACATTTATTGTCCAAACGAATGAAAATTTTACCAGTTCATTTTTGCGGCTAAACAAGAAATCCTACAAAAAATTGTGAAAATCGGCTAGATTTTAGTTTAAGGCTATATTCAAGAGCCCCAATTGGCCAAGTATAATATTAGAGCAATATCAAAATCTTACCCGATTTTCACAATTTTTTTGTAGGATTACTTGTTTAGCCACATCACGGCAGAGGGTTCTTTCGTACCGGATTGACTGGGAACTACACAACATCAACGTTCCGGCCAGCGGCTGCCACCTCAAATGTACATGTGTTTGTATTTGTTTCGTTCAGTTCGTCTAGCCACTATTTCCGCTTCTGTTAAGAAATGTAGTCTAATTTCGTGTATTCGCCCAGGAGGTTGCGCTAAACAACAATATCTGATGTTAAATGCTGCGTTTGTTATCGGGAGACTGAGGGAGAGTTTCCTATTCCGACGACGAAGTTAAAGGCACGCTGTAAGATATTCTGGCGCAGCAAACAGTAACATAACTCCTATGGATGCGGATCTAGCATTGGCAACAGATCCAAGGCTCTGGGTTCTTCCAACCACCTACGCCAACCTACTTTGCATAATTTTAAAGATGGGATTTTCTACTTTCTTAGTCAGGCTTTGCTTTCAGATGGTCCCCAACCAAAGGTGTGATATCCGTCATTATTATTTAAATCCCAAAAATTAAAAGTTGGGTTTTATTTGCGACTATTGTGATATCTTCGTTGTTTGGTCACCCACGAGAACCTACTTTACATCATTAGAAAGGTGATATTTTCTACTTTCAATGTCAGGTTTTGCTTTGCTTTGAAAAAAAAAAACGTGGTATTTTTATCCAAATAAGTTTTTTGCCCATTCCGACCCCTAACTATTATCCGACCATCACCAAAATCAATAGGCTTCTTCCTCTGTGAGACCCCCATTAACCCTCAAAATTTCGTGACGATCCGATCAAAATTGCGACCTGTAGCGTGATTACAAGGTTTAGATGGACAGACGGATGGACGGACAAACATAGCCAGATCGACCCCGTATATCGGCATCGTCCGATATTATTTATTTCGGACGGAAATTTCTGTAATTTGGTATTGCGTCTTTTCTGATGGTACAAAAACTCAGTTCGGAATACTGTAAATATAAACGGTGCGCCTAAACCAAATTTAAATGAAAAGTGCTTAGTTTTTGCGGATTCTGAAACTTCAATGTTAAGAAAAGTAAAAAAAAAAACAAAAAACGTCGGAATAATTTTTAAATAAAACGTGGTCAAACTACACATATTTACGTTTTCACGATTTTGCTTGGAAACTGCCAACCTTACCGAAATGGGACCAAAGAAAATGTTGTAGAGAATTTTCACTGCTGCAAACATTTTCTTTAGTCCCATTTCGGTAGAGTTCCCATACTTTGGTGTATGTATGCACTAAATCACGGTATCTCCCGATTTTTGATAGATTTAAGATTTTACTCACATCATTCAAATGAAATGACTGTTCCTTGTGAAGGGCACTGGTACCCAAGTAAGGATTTTACCGATGTCCAGCGGCGGCGTTCAATCGACAGCGAAACTTCAAGGTTTACACCTTCAATCGAGGTGTAATACACTAAACGAATACCATATCATATCTGAACATGATTGTTTTGGTTTCTTTTGAATTAATCCGATGGTGACGATCAATTTTCAAACGGTTGACACAATGATATCCTTCCATTCAGTTTTGGATAATTTTTAGAATAATTTTAATATAAAAACATCTGATTATTGAAATAAATATTTCACACTACATTCGACTTGGAAAACACTGTGCCATATCAATTAACAATCAAGCAAAACAAACACACAAAGCTGGAATTGAGAGTAGAGCTCAAAGCAAAACAATTGATAAAACGAACAAATAGTATAGAGACAAACGCCGGAAAGTAAACAGGTCCGAGCATCAATGAAGAAAATAAGTTATCTTAATATTTGTTTTACAATAATAACTGCAATTTTGGCAGTTGATTACAAAGATGCTAGCGAATACCCCACCAAATATGAACCTAATTGGGCCAGTTTAGATAAAAGACCCTTACCCGACTGGTATGATGAAGCCAAAGTTGGTATCTTTATACATTGGGGTGTGTATTCTGTACCAAGTATGGGTTCCGAATGGTTTTGGACAGATTGGAAAAGTGAGTAAGAATGTGTATGTGTATACATCAGTTTCTTTAAATTATCTTTTGTGCAGATTTAAAATATAAAAACTATATTGAGTTTATGGAGAAAAATTATAAACCCGGCTTTTCTTATCAAGAATTTGCCAGTGACTTCAATGCTGAGCTTTTCAATGCCACTCAATGGGCTCTCTTGTTCAAAGACAGTGGTGCAAAGTGAGTGTTTAGCTAAGTTAATATTAAGTAAATTTAAGTCTCTATATTTCTATGATTTCTTTTAGATATGTGGTATTGACCAGCAAACATCATGACGGTTATTGTCTGTGGCCCTCTGCCCAATCATTCGGTTGGAATTCTATGGATGTTGGGCCTAAAAGAGATATAATAAGTAATGTGTAATGAATGTTTTCAATTGAAATTAGGTAATACTCATATTTTATACACCTCACAGGAGAGTTATCCACAGCTATACGCCAACATACAAAGCTCAAATTTGGCCTCTATTATTCCCTGTTCGAATGGTTCAATCGTCTATATGTCAACGATAAGCTGCACATATTCCTAACACAAGACTATGTAAACCAAAAAGCTCGCCCGGAACAAATGTTTTTGGTACAGGAATATTTACCAGAAATAATTTGGTCTGATGGTGATTGGGAAGCACCAGCTAAATATTGGAAATCTGAAGAATTTATTGCTTGGTGAGTTTTTTCGTTTTTTTATATACTCCATCATAAGCTGGAAACCCGATAAAGTAAATATTTTCGTGATCAGCATAAAATTTTAAGTGGATATTATGACGTCTGTACGTTCACCTGTTGAAACCAAGGCAGAGCTCCCAATATTTATTTGATATAGAAGTTTATTTTACTGTTATGATGCTTAGTATTGTATGGGTTATATGGGAGATTTATAACTGTACCTCCCGATTTTAGGTATTTTTAAATTTCTAGCCAGATTATCAAACCGAAATGGCTGAAAGTTTGCACTTAGTTTGTCCCTAGGGAGGCAAACTTTTCATACAGCACATTTTTGGTAAAGGTGCACGTTTGGTTATAGCCCCCATGTAACAATACCTCTCGATTTTCGGTATGTTAAGTGTTTTGGCTACAATTTTTAACCGAAATAGCTGTAATTTGGTCGCAACACTTATCCACTAACAATTCTCAGTATAAATCCATGTTTTGGTATAGCCCCCAGATTTTCGGTATTTTGAGTATTTTAGCTACATTTTTTGGCCGAACTGCCTGTAATTTTATATTTGGGATTTACAGTGGTCATAAACCTTCTTCACAAAAAAATTTCAATATAGGTCCATATTTTTGTATAGCCCCCATATAACGGTACCCCCGATTTTCGGTATTTTGTGGATTTTAGCTACATTTTTGACCGAATCAGCTGAAACTTTACATTTGAGGTTCTCAATGACCAAAAAACTTCTCCACAAAAAATTGGCAAGATAGTTCCACGTTTTGGTATAGCCCCCATTAACGGTACCGCTCGATTTAAGGTATTTTGGAGATTTTAGCTATATTTTTTGACTGAAGTACTTGTAATTCCACACTTGAGGTTCCCTGTAGTAACGAAGCTCCTTCATCAAAGTATAGGTCCGTTTTTTGGAATAGCCCCCACATCCCGATTTTTTATATTTTGAGGTTCCTAGTGGTCACAAAATTTCTCCATCAAAAATTGTCAACATAGGTCCATATGTTGGTATAGTCCCATATTACGGTTTATCCCGATTTTCGGTCTTATGAGGGTTTTAACTACAATTTTAACCGAGATAGCTGTAATTTGACATTTGAGGTCCGTAGTGGTCACAAAACCTATCCACTAAAAAATGTCAGTATATATACCAAAACATGGTCCTATTTTGGTATAACGATACCTCTCGATTTTAGGTATTTAGAGAATTTTAGTTGCATTGTCAACATAGGTCCACACTTTGATATAGCCCCCATATGAAGGTAGCGACCGATTCAAGATATTTTTATTTTAATTTAGGTATTTGGGGCATCAGTGGTCGCAAAACTTCTCCTCCTAGAATTGAGTACAGGAAAGGAAAATATTTTATCTTAGTTCAGAATATTTTATGGTGGAGGGTAAAAAAGTTCGGCCCGGCCTTAACGTAAAGGCCTCGACACATAAGAAGCATGGCATAGGTCGAACTTGGTCTTTAGTCTTTTATCAGATATGACTTCAGCAAGAATGCCATGTTTCTTATGTGTCGATGCCTTTACTTAATGATTTTCTAGGTTTAATTTTTTTACTAGGTCTATAGAATTTTTCTCCAAAAAATAAATGAATATTCTTTTTATCCGCCAGGCTTTATAACGACAGTCCTGTACGTGACACAGTCGTAACAAATGATCGCTGGGGTATCGGTACAGCTTGTCTGCATGGTGATTTCTATAATTGTAAGGATCGTTATAATCCTGGTGTGCTGCAAAAACATAAATGGGAAAATGCATTTACACTGGACAAGAATAGCTGGGGACAACGTTACGATTTGACGCTAAACGATTTTATGACATGTGAAGAAGTTATACACGAAGTCATTACCACAGTCAGTTGTAATGGTAATGTACTGATAAATGTGGGCCCCACAAAATATGGTACAATCTTACCGATTTTCGAAGAACGTTTAAGAGAACTGGGTCAATGGCTGAAAATAAATGGCGAAGCTATTTATGGCACCAAACCTTGGGTTCAACAAAATGATACAATAACACCGGGCGTTTGGTATACTAAGGGAATTGAGCAAGATGGAGAAGTTGTTTTTTATGCCATGGTCCTGGAATATCCTTACGAAAATAATGGTTTGGATATTCATCCATGGGGGAAAAAATATGAAAATGATGCGGTTGTAACATTGGTTGGTCTAGAACGAATGGATACAAGTATAAAATCAATTGTTATATTGGGTATGGAAGACGCCGATATTGAGGTAAAGGAGAATTGTGTACTTTTATCTGAAATATTATTTATTCATTTTTTCCATAATAATAATAATTCATTTTTTCCATATTTTTACAGTGGCAGTTAAATGGCGCCGCTATTAGTATACAATTTCCCCCAAAACATCATATTGACAAAAGTGGATTAAAATATGCTTGGACTTTGAAAATTACCATTGGAAATACGATTTAAATCGTCGTTTGTATTAGAGCTTTTTGCCAGGTTAACCTTCTTTATGATGATTTGTTTGACATATACGCTACGGAATTGACATTTAAAACCCAGTGGGTTTATTAAATTCGGTCATATGCAAAAGCCTATAATATTGAAAATACGTATTAATTTATTATTTATACTATTTATTTATAAAATAAATATTTATTTTTTAATAAATTTCCCTCGAGAATTGTTTTGGAATATTACTTAAAATCCCAGTATTTTGCTTTGAACTTTAAATTCGAATTAATAAATTAAATAAATATCCCTTCGAAAAACGAACAGACGACACAGCTATCTACGATTCGAACCGAATGTGTTGCGGAACATTTGTACATCAACATGTTGTCAATTGCACAGCGTGGAAACAATAAAGTTTACAAACATTGTTTGTTCCCTTTTCATGACACATTTCTACAAGTAATTGCCTATCTAATGTTGACGTCATCACTCGTACAACATTTTTGGGAATCTGATTTGTTATCTAAAAATAAATTAAATGCATTGTGCATGAAAGTCGAATGAATCATTTTGTTTGTAAATAAGAATAACAACAAAAGTTCATGACTTGCAGAATAGGAGCTATAATTAAATGTAATTTTACATAGCCATCTACTTATATCGTTTACCAGTGAAACTGTAGGTTCGATCAATACAATTAAAATTCTCTGTAATAACAACAATTTCCACAATCCGTGGGTATTTCAAAAATTCTCAACAATTTTTATACAATTGTTGTCTATTGTATGTACATTAGGGCGGGCCAAAAAATGACAACATTGTTTTTTGAAACGCCTACCCCCTAATTTTTTCCGTTTGATCCAAAAACCATATATGTATATGAAATTTTGTGGCGATCGGTTAACGTTAACCCGTGCCACCAGAAGGATCTTTTTTTCCATAGTAATTTGTATGGGACTAAAGGTTTATGGTCCAATCGATGAAAAAACTTTTCCAGTTCACTCTTGTGGCTAAAAAATGATTTCGGTTAACTGGATCAAATGGAAAAAATTAAGGGGTGGGTATTTCAAAAAAAAAAAAAAAAAAAGTTCTGTCTTTTTTTGGTCCGCCCTAATGTACATACCCAGCAAACCAAATGTCGGATGTCCGACACGTCTGAAAAATTTCGGAAGCAACGTCGTTCAGATTTAGTTCCGATTTCTAAACGATTTTTCGGAGCGGAAATAGTTCAGATTTTGTACCGATTTCGGAACGAATGTCGGAAAGAAATTTCCTTTCCGAATTTCGCAAGGATTTTCTTTAGATTTCGTTACGAAATCGATATGATGTCGCACCGACATTTAGTTCCGAAATTATGTCAACCACTTCATACAACTTTTGTTAAGATATCGTTACGATTTCGTAAAGATGTCGGTACGATTGGTTTGCTGGGTACATACACTATGGTTTTGACTTTTTCGCCTTTTTCTCAATCTGAAGTTCCGCTATTATAGCTAATCCGCCAAAATAACTCAAATCGGGCGGTATCGTTATATGGGGGCCTACACCTAAATATTGACATATGTTCACAATTTTTGGTGCTACGTTTTGTGACCACTAGGAACCATACATTACAAATTATAGCTAATTCGGTCTCAAATGGTGTTAAAATGGTGGTAAAAATACCTCAAATCGGACGTTACCGTTATATGGGGGCTATAACAAAACATGGACTCCGTTCATAACTTTTTTGTAGATAAGTTTTCTGACATCTAAGAACCTCAAATGCCAAATTATATCTAATTCGGTCTGAAATGTGGGAAAAACGTCAAAATACCTTAAATCGCCCAATACCTCAAATCGGGCGGTATCGTTATATGGGGCTACACCAAAAATGTTCATAAGTTTAGGTAGATAAGTTTTTGGACCTCTAGGAACCCTAAATGCCAAATTGTAGCCAATGCGGTTCGAAAATGTGACTACAAAGTGCAAATACCTCAAATCGGGTGGTTATGTGGAACTATACCAAAACACGAAAATATGTTCCTAATTTTTGGTGGATAACTTGTTTGATATCTAGGAACCCTAATTGCCAAATTAGAGCCAATGTGGTCTGAAAATGTGGCTAAAAACGTTAACGTCGAACCACCGACGTAGCCAGGGCCCCCCAGCCCCCCCCCCCGAAATTTTTTTCGTTCTCATAGGATATTAGCTTATGTTACACATTTTTTTAATTTTTGAGTAAAATTTTAAACTGTTTTAAATTGTTCAAGAAATATGTAAAGTATTTGGAGGAAGTATTACAGAGAATTATTTTACTACATTGGTATACATACGTATTGTCCAACATATTTGAAAATATAAAAATAATTAACAAGTTAGACTTTTTGAGCATATTTGGTGTTAAGATTTAATGCGTTTTTAAGCGTTCAATCGTAATTTTAGGCTGACTCTAAGTGTTACTGACATCGGAATAATACGTTTATTTGTATTTGTTGACCGCTTTTGCATATTACGTCCAATACTTTGGCTTGTAAACGACTTCCAGAAAAAAATACTTGCGATCTTTTGTTTTTGAAATTTTTTATAAGAGCTATTCAACAATAAAAGATAAAATCGTTGCTTAATCTTTGTGGTTTTAATTTTTTGTATATTTTCTATAACACGTTTTTGTAATGAACTATTTTGAACATCATAACAACTACAAATTCTTTATTATGCTTGAAATTTGCAACAACAATAAAAAAAAACTATATCAACCTACTATGTCAACTGTATCAAACGCAGTGTCGTCCGTTGAGATTACACCGTGCAACATTTTTAAGGTAATCTTGTGCAAACAATTCGAACTGAGGATTTTTTGAAAGTACAGACCCAAACGACAAGAAACCCTAGTTGGGTTTTGTTGTGTCAGATCCAGCTCGGATTTTGTAGCCCCATTTAAACATGGTTAAATATTGAATTTTCAAGGAAATTCGGGGCTATATCTCTGAAACCAATGCGAATCTTCTTCTGACCTCTGAAGCAAATTTGTAGATAAGGACAAGAACAAAATATTTGGAGAAATAATGAACTCGAAAAACTACATTTATTGCCTCAAATTTAAAAATATATGCAAAAATGCCACAATTTTTATACATTCCGTATCTCTAAAACCGTTAATTTTTATACCCTCCACCATATAGAGGGTATAATTAAATTTGTCATTCCGTTTGTAACACATCGAAATATTCGTCGGAGACCCTATAAAGTATATATATTATTGATCAGCATAAAATTCTATGTCGATTTGACCATGTCCGTCTGTCCGTCCGTCCGTCAGTCCGTCCGTCTGTCTGTTGAAATCAAGATACAGCTCGCAATTTTAAAGATACAGAGTCAAAATTTGGTACAGAAGTTTTTATTACTTGCAGGATGGTTGGTATTGAAAATGGAATATATCGGTCCACGTTTTGATATAGCCCCCATAGAACGGTACCTCCCGATTTTCGGAATTTTTAAGTTTTTAGCTTCATTATCCTACCAAAATGGCTGAAATTTGGTACGTAGTCTTCTTTAGGGGTATAAAACTTTCCCCCAGATATTTGTCGGTATCGGTCTACACCTTCATATAGCCCCCATAGAACGGTACCTCCTGATTTTCGGTATTTTTAAGGTTTTAGCTTCATTATCCTACCAAAGTAGCTGAAATTTGGTACTTAGTCTACGTTGATGGTATAAAACTTTCCCCCAGAATAGCCACATTCTCTTACCGAAATATAGGAAATTTGGTATTTAGTCTTCTTTGAGCCTAAAAAATTTCCGTCAGAAATTTGTCGGTATAGATCGACGTTTGGAAATAGCCCCCATAGAATGGTGTTTTATCGAAATTGCTGAAATTTAGTATTAAGTCTTCTTCATACACGAAAGGAAACTAATTATTCCATTTTACTTCAATTCAACTTGTGGTGGAGGGTATAACAAGTTCGGCCCGGCCGAACTTAACGCCGTTCTTACTTGTTTCTGAATATTTTCGTTTGGATAAATATTCCCTGGAATGTAATACACAACTCTTCAGAAAATGTCATTGTGGTAGAATGCCTCTATCCCATTGTTTTCACTACACTTTTTAAAGACGATTTAACAAAAAAGTCAATAATGTAGTGAAATCCGAAATGCGAGAATAAACTGTTGGTGTGAACTGTATTTGAAATACGTGTTGTAAAAGATATGATGCAAAATACCGCTGAAACAACACGAAGTAAGCATTTTAGAGTTTCAGAATGTTCTAAAGAATTGTTGAGAACTTTATTTGGAAGATTTTTACAAAAGGTTACTTGGTTCAACTCCCATTAGTGTAGCCATATGACATATGAACTTGCCAACCAAATATGGATTTGTATCATTGATCACAATTGTTGCGGAGGAGGTACCTGAAGAAATGGACCGGACCGACATGGTTCATTTTGGAAGTAGATCTTATTTTGGGAGTCATTCCTTTTAAAAGATATTTTAGTTCGTCACAGTATAATTCTCAGATTTTGGATCATTATGTCAGGAAATATGGACTTACAAAGTTTTGGCCAAATCTGCTGCTCCGTTCAAGTAAAATAGACCATACCACTTTAGATAAAATTCTTGAAATTATGGGGGAAATACCAGAAGGGGTAGACCGAAAAGCACCATCTTCGAACTTTATATAAGGCTCTCAGAAATATTGCGATATACAAAGTTTGGACCAATGCAGTATTCGTTTCTAAAGTTGTCGTGCGCATCAGCCACTACACATGATTGCCTTAGGTGTTCTTTACAACTTTCGGGCCATTTTCTCTGGAAGTGTGTACTTGCCTCTGTAAAAACTTGAACTGTAGTAATAGGGATCCCGAGAACACTTGTTGCAAAAAAGCAAAGTGTTTCCAGAGATCTATTTTTATTTATTAATTTATTTATTTCATATTTTTTACTTATAACTAAATCATTAGCATAAAGGAAGGGAAGCCATGACTACTGAGGTCATAGGCTTATACTGGTATAATTACTAATTAAACTGCACATCTCCAAAAATTTTTGAAATACTCTGTGGAAGGTTACCGATAGTGTGGATCGAAATGGCCCAAAATTTTACAAGATATCACGAAGGCCACCGTGGTGCAATGGTATGCACACCCGCCTTGCACGCAGAAGATCGTGGGTTCGATTCCCCGGCCAGGCAACATCAAAATTTTCAACGGTGGCAAAATACCCCTCAGTGATGTTGACGACATTTCCTGAGTATTTCAGCCATATAAAACTTCTCTATAAAGTGGTGTCGTAAGACACGCTGTTCGGACTCGGCGATAAACAGTAGGTCCCATATCATTGAGCTAATATGAATCGGGGTGCACTCATTGATATGATAGAAGTCTCCCCTGTTCCGTCAGGGATGTTTGTGGAACAATTATTATCACGAAGGAAAAATTTTGGACCGAATCGGTTGATCTGTTCGAGAGCTGCCGTGCTCTCCAGGCAGCCACCCAAACGAACGGACATAGCTTAGTCGACTCCAAGTTTTCTGAAAGAGATTTAATCCAAACACACTTTGGTCCTTAAACCATTATTTCGATGAGGCACATTTTGGCTAAAGGCTGAGAGTATACAAAATGTAGATTGGGAGAAATTGTGTTTATGGATTTTTATAAAAGAATGCATACATGTATATACCTTGGATGGGGCGCCAGACTTTCGTTTTAAAAGAATTCAATACGGGTTGTCAGAGTTTTCCTTGTTCCTGATCAATTTATGAGAAGATGCACGATAGGAAACCAGATTTTCTTTAAGAGAAGTCCGACGATTTGAAGCCAAAATTAGTCTATTGACAGATGGACGATTGGGCGACAGAATTTGTCATTTACATACCCGCCATTGGGTGCTAGAATTTCATCATGGATAGAGGCACTATTGCTCAGCATTAGTTCTCTATCAAGATTGGGCACCAAAATATATTCAGGGAAATAACTACAATTGGTTTCACGTATCTCGGCGTTTTTTTATTTAAAAAATACTAGTGGATAACGCCATGATATACAAACGTTCACTCTGCGTAAAATTCTCTACTAAACTCTTTCCATAAATTACTCAATAAAATCGGAGTGGAAAATTGAATCCGTGATTTTAAAATTTTGTGAAGTAGGAAACAAAGGAAAGGATCTGAACATTCCATGTAAAAAATTAAATGTTAAGATATTTCTAAGGTTTTCCGATTGTAGTGTCTTTCTTTTGGTCTTACCAAAGTGATATCACTGAATTACATAACATTCACTGAGGGCCTGTTTATGTATGTCGATAAGAAAACGAATACGCAAGAAAAACTACCAAATTTGAGTGTGCTTTTCAAATTTGATTTTTGTTTTGAAGCAAAAGCAAATGAAATAATATTTCAAAAACTAAAGTTTGGGTGTCTTTCATGCGCACACATTTTCGTTTCGAAATACATAAACTGGGGGTGAGTTATTTTATAAATGATACACCAAAAATATGTGCGATTATTAATATATTCATTGTTTTGCACATATATTAACTCTGATATATTGTCAAAAAGATTCTAAAAACAAGAGATATATATTTTAATTAAAAAAAAGTAATGAAAATTATTTTATCAGTAATATAAATCTGAAATAAGGTTTAAATCATTGCTAAATAAGACATTTTCGCTAACATGAACATTCAAAATTTTGGTCAGGTGGGCATAGGTAAACGTTTGGGTATTGGCCCCTTCAGTATATTGTGGGATTTAAGTCACATTTTCCGACCAAATTAGGGGTAATTTGGTATTTGGGGTTCCTAGTGGACACAAACATTCTCCACCAAAAATTGTGGTCTTGTTCTACGTTTTGATATTGTCCCCATATAACGGTACCTCGCAATATTCGGTATTTTGAGGATTTTGGCCACATTTTCATACCAAATAAGCTGAGTTTTTACACTGGAAGTTCTCGGTGGTTATACATCTTCTACACCAAAAATTGTGAACGTAGGTCTAGGTTTTGATATAGGCCCCATATAACTCCATTTTGGGTATTTTGAGGATTTAAGCTATATTTTAAGACCATTTATCTGCAAGAGTTGCGGCAAACATTTTTTTCATTTAATTTACACCCTCCCATATTAATTAAAAATAAACTTTGTTTGGTTTGTCCATATCTACATTAGGGGTGTTCATACAAGAGAGTGTTCAGAGGCAAAGGGTTAGTTTACCATATGCCTCAGCTCTCTTTCCTACAAACTAGCAATTGCCGCAAGGAAAATTGCCTAATGTAGATATGGACTTTGATTAAGAATTTATTTAACAAAAATATGAAATTAGATATTTCGAAACAATTTTCTTAAAATCTGATGCAGTAAAGTTTCTTGCATTGGATCATAGCTGATCTCGTTGGCTAGCACACAGGCTAATTGTGAAAACGTACTCTTAGCTTTTGCGAACCATAAACAATTAAACCAATGCTGAGCAAAATAATGAAAGATAGTATTTAAGGGAGAATTAGTATTAATTTTTCTTGATGTTCTATTCCTTTTTTAATTTATTTGTAACATACATCTTGTCTAAAATAATCCATGAAACAAATTATAAAAAATATATAAAAAACATAAACATTGATATTTTTGAAGGTTTCAATAAACAAAGAGAAAATCCCTACAACTTGCTTATGTGCTAGCACACAGGCATGCTCAGCCCTGAGTTAAACGTTTATTCGGGCCGAACTTGTTATACCCTCCACCACAACTTGTATTGAAGTAAAATGGAATAATTAGTTTCCTTTCGTGTATGAAGAAGACTTAATACTAAATTTCAGCAATTTCGGTAAAACAATGTGAGTCACCATTCTATGGGGGCTATTTCAAAACGTCGATCTATACCGACAAATTTCTGACGGAAAGTTTTTAGGCTCAAAGAAGACTAAATACCAAATTTCCTGTATTTCGGTAAGAGAATGTGGCTAAAACTAAAAATACCGAAAATCAAGAAGTAAGCTTCTATGGGGATATAGGAAGACGTGGAATATTTTATAACTCTTGGAAGACGAAATAACGAATTTCAGCCATTTCGGTTGGATATTGACGTTACAATCTTCAGTATTACGAAAATCCGTTCTATGGGGGCTATATCGAAACGTGGACCTGTACCGAGGAATTTTAGTCAGAAATGGGGCAATATGAAAGCGTGGACCTGTACAGACATATTTCTGACGAACAGTTTTATATCACATTGAAGACTAAATACCAAATTTCAGCCATTTTGGTGGAATATTGAAACAAAACCTTCAAAATACGAAAAATCGGGAGGTACCTTTCCATGGGGGCTATATGAAGGCGTGGATCAATACCGACAAATTTAAAGGGAAAGTTTGTGTACCCCCAACGAAGTCTAAATACCAAATGTCAGCCATTTCGGTGGAATATTGAGGCCACAACGTTCAAAATACCGAAAATCGGGAGGTATCGTTCTATGGGGGCTATATGAAGGTGTGGACCGATACCGACAAAGTTCTGGGGGAAAGTTTTATACCACCACCGTAGACTAAGTACCAAATTTCAGCCATTTCGGTGTGATAATGAAGCTAAAACCTTCAAAATACCGAAAATCGGGAGGTACCGTTCTATGGGGGCTATATGAAGGTGTGGACCGATACCGACAAAATTCTGGGGGAAAGTTGTATACCCCTAAAGAAGACTACGTGCCAAATTTCAGCCATTTTGGTAGGATAATGAAGCTAAAACCTTAAAAATACCGAAAATCGGGAGGTACCGTTCTATGGGGCTATATGAAGGTGTGGACCGATACCGACAAAATTCTGAGGGAAAGTTTTATACCCCTAAAGAAGACTACGTACCAAATTTCAGCCATTTTGGTAGGATAATGAAGCTAAAACCTTAAAAATACCGAAAATCGGGAGGTACCGTTCTATGGGGGCTATATCAAAACGTGGACCGATATATCCCATTTTCAATACCAACCATCCTGCAAGTAATAACAACTTCTATAGCAAATTTTGACTCTCTATCTTTAAAATTGCGAGCTGTATCTTGATTTCAACAGACAGACAGGCGGACGGACATGGTCAAATCGACATAGAATTTTATGCTGATCAATAATATATATACTTTATAGGGTCTCCGACGAATATTTCGATGTGTTACAAACGGAATGACAAATTTAATTATACCCTCCATATGGTGGAGGGTATAATAAGTGTACATACAGCCCAATGAAATATACATAGATATTACCATAAAATTTTTGGAATATGCAATACAAATTTTACATTTTATTGCTTTATCGAATGTCTTTGGTTGTCCATGATACCTTTTAGATAAAATATGGACATACTTGTGGATTAATTGCCGTTATTTAAGGTCAGACTTCGCGTATAACTTGTTAAGGTGGACCCTTGCAGATTTCTTTGAGTTTTTGAGTTTGTTACTTTATAAAACCCCAGAAAATATAGTGGGACTGATAATTTTGAGATCCAAGAGCGCTTTGAAGTTGTCCTTGTAATTATTATATGCTCCTGAACTTCGCAAAATGTACGAATTCCTGACTTTTCTCAAAAAGTTTATAGGTTTCACAGCATTCCAAGGGGCAAATTACATGCAGAAGCCTGGAATTACCTTGTAATAAGGTCTGGTACAATCCTCGAGCATCCTTTGAATCAGCAATGTAAAATTATCCGACATTTATAGCGCTTTAAGTGACCCTAACGATCATAATCAGCGTTGCCGACAGTTTTTGATCAGAAATCGTGGAAAAAATAGTCAAATCGTCAACAAAATTTGGAAAATCGTCAACATGGTCCAAAACTAGGTTTGGTTTCCATTTTTATTATTATTTTATATTAATTTAATTTTCACTGATAGTTTTGTCAGAGGGTCTGACAACATAAGATATACAACCCACAGCAATTAATCTAACCCAATCTTACTTAAATACCGCTATAAAAACAGCTTTCACAAGATAATAGTTTTCCCTATGGTTATCGAGTTTGCAATAATACAGCAAGGTAAAGCTGGGTACACATTGCCAGTTTTGAATGACAGCTTTGCTCAAATATCGCTTGCTTGATAGTGTGACCGTTCATATTTGTCAGTACAACTTTATGAGAAAACTCAGGAATTTGTATATTTAGCGAAGCTCAGGAGCATATATTATCCACAAGAACAACTTCAAAGCGCTCTAGGATCTCAAAATTATTGGCCCCACTGTATTTTCTGGGATTTTATAAAGTAACAAACTCAAAGAAATCTGCAAGGGTCCGCTTTAACGAGGTATACGCGAAGTCTGGCCTTAAATAAAGGCAATTAATCCACAAATATGTTTCTATTTTGTCAAAAAGATGTCATGGACAACCAAAAACGTTCGATAAAGCAATAAAATATAAAATTGGTATTGCTTTTTCATTAAATTTTACGGTAATCTTTATATTTCATTGGGGTGTATGTACACTTTTTCCCTATTAATTTTTTAATTTTTATAGAATTTACCGTTATTCGTATTATGGAATATATTTTTGTTATATTTTATTTTGTTCATTACGGATATGAAATAAAACTATGTACTTGGATTTTCATAAAAATGTTTCATTATCCTTAAAACTCGAGATTTATAGGGTGTATGTAGATTTTTTTGTTTGACTGTACCTACTTTCACATAAAAATTCTCGGTTCTATGTGGGTTATAACAGCGAAGGCAAATCCTAAGAAACTTGCTTTTACTTTCTGGCATAACAAATTATTATGCCTTAATTAAAATTTATGTTCATTAACATAGCTGACAAAATTCTTAAACTTATTTTAGTTTTTTTCCTATTTTGTTATAGTAGGTAGTATACTTATAGCCACAGTGTTAAGATTCTTATTAACCTTGAATACCTTTCGTAGGGTATTGATTGCGCCGTCTAGACAAATTTAAGTTAATAGAATCATCTTCTCATCAACAACGAGACATGTGCTTTTCCTTTCCATAAAGTTTAGATTTGAAACAAAAAATACCGACAACTATAAAGCGGCCACCAATCTGAAATAGAAATAGTATACTGCTAAGAAGAAGCAAACACTGTGCACAAACATTTCTCACAAACGTTTTAAACAAAACGCATGTGAGACAACAAGAAAAAAGCAAAGAAACAAAAAGAGTTTCTGTTAAGAAATTGATGATGACATTCTGTTATAAAACTTGCATCAGCTATAGCTGCCTGTGGTGTGTCTTCAAAACGGAAGGGGAGAAAAAATAAACGAAACCGTCTTAGAACAGAATAGTTTGGTGGTGGAAATACTTCAAAAAGACACGAGAATACCAGACATGGCCAGAAATACCCTTAAAAAGGACTGGACTCTCAGATGCAAAAAGAGAAACCAGAGGTAATGTAAAAAGCACGTGTTTTATGGAAAATTAATAAGTCACTAAATTTCCCATCAATGAACAACACCTCAACTTTTAATTAAATGGCGCCAAAACGATTCTTTAGCCGCCCATTGTATTTTATTTTTCCTACAGGGTTATAAATATTCCTATTGGTTTTTGGGACAGTGTCAGAGAAAAAAATACCTACTAAAAAAACCACCGGCTTAATACAAATGCAAAAACGACAAACAAAAATCCATAAACAACATCATCATGAACATTTGTTTTTGTTGTTTGGTAGGCAAGCAAACTAATAACGTCACCAAACACCCCTCTTTTTTGTTCTTGCAGCAAGAGAGCATCATAACAGCTCTTTAAAAAAATAATATACTTCCCTTTATTTTTAGCAGAGTGCATTCTCTTTTATGCTCTCGAAATGTAAAATACCACTGCAAACAGTGTTACGCAGTACGCGGGAAAATAAACGCTGGATAAATGATGGACAGAATTTAAATTTCCATCGATTATCTGATATTTGTATATGAAATTAGTCAGTCCAATCACAAATAACAATTCCTTGAAAATTTTTTCCCATTTTCTTTTCCTACTAAAATTACAACTTTGTAACTTTTTTAACTGCCGTGTAAAAGACGAACAAAACAGAAAAGTGAAAAAGTATATATCACAAATACTTGGATTTGTATTCACCTCCATAAAGATTCACTTTTGAAACTGTAGGGAGTTTTCCAGATAATGTAAGACTTTATACTTAAAACAGCTAATAAACATTACATTCCCGTTTCATATGTAGGTCTAAAACTACAAAAAAGACGCAAATGCAGCGTCTGGTCTTCCTGATGGAATCAAATCCAGACAACGCTTGGGGATTTTCAAAAGCAATAAGGAGACAGTTTCACGCTTTTGCACCAAAGATGAAAATGAGCTAAACTCCATGAGACTACCAATCAAGAACATTGTAGAATGGAAGAAGTTAAAACGAACCTATTGGTGTTCTTTAGACATTAACTTATGTTACTTTTTAATTTTAGATTTGGGCTGACCAAACAAAGTATGTAAGAGAAGAGGCTGCACAGAATTTAAAACACAAGAAAAGAACGGGTGGTGGTTCCAATAAAGAACAGATATTATCCCCCATAGAAGAAGATATACAAGATAATCGCAATGAAATCTTCAGTGGAAGGGGTGCAGCTACAACCCCATACGCCTGGCCTAGATAATCCAGAAGAAGATATTCTCCAATTAACTATCGAGGTTTTGAATAACTGTGTAACATTCAAGAATCCAGTGATGACAACAGTGTACAAGCTGCTGCAGTAAAGGTACCTGTCCTAGATAAAAATAAAACAAAAATAAGCCAAAATATGAATTTATTACACATACAATATGCACAGTTCATATTCGTACACCCCTCAAAAATGAATAAAATCTTTATTTATTCCATATTTTTTATGCAAATATGAAACAATTTATGGAAATTACTATGAAACTATAAAGACAATACATAATGCATGTAGCAAAAGGCTGTGGGTATAAGTATTGAAGTTTTTTCACATTTTCTGACCGTTTAGCCATAATTTAGCATTTAGGGATCCTAGTGATCAAGAAAGTTTGAAGTTTTTTTAGCTACATATTTTGACCGAATTAGCTACAATTTTGCATTTCACCACTGGGGATCCCAAACGCCAAATGTACATATCTAAAAAATTAAAACCTGAGACCGACAAAAAATCGCCATGTCGCAAGTGAAAATTAAATAGCCAAACGCATTGAAAATTCGCCACGTTTGACGGGAAATCGTCATATCTAACAACCATGAATGAACCGATGCTCATATATATTTTTGTGTCTTTGCCAGCCGTGTGCACGGCCATCCACTGGTGGTTTCTGTAAAATACTCTTAATTTAATTAATTCAACAACACTTGGGCGTTTGTAATAATTCATTTGTAGCACGATTTTAGGTAACATTAGTGCTTAAAAAATTCTAAATATGTAATGAAACAACAAGAAAAATTAAATATTAATTCTCTCTTAAATTTTCTCTGTCCTATTTTGCTCACCAGTTATTTTCTAGGAGGATTTTTATCTATATAAGGTTTCCTACACAAAGATTTATTTGACAAAATGTATATTGTAATTTTACGGATCCAACTTACATACTGGTTGGACATCATAAATGTACGTTGTGTTCCCTTAGGCCCATACCTATATACGAACGTATACCCAGGGCGTGTGTGGTGAAAAAAGTAGAATACATGTATTCTTATGAGAACTACCGAAATACGTCGAGCGTATACTTTTTGTAAGTTGAAAAAGTTTAACTTTGATAGAACGTTACTGTCTGTATGTGTGTGTGTTTTGTATTTTAAAAACAAAAGCCCAACAAAGCATGAAATACAATTCATTGCAAAGGAAAATTATTTGTTTTACGAATGAAACATTTAAGTAAGTTTCGGTCGCGGATTTTGTGTTTTAAATGTGATTTGGGACTCAACGTATTTGGGTAATACGGACGCTCAGAGAGCGTTGTTTTGGTAGGTTGGTAAAATATTTGTGTACGTCCAGTCGTTATTTAGGTTTAGCAGTTATAAAAACCAAATTTTAAACGGATTCGTTTAAGTACGAACGATACGTTTGAAAAATATTTTTTTACAAAACCTGGCTGTAATTCAATTCATGTTTCTTTTCCCTGCAGACAATAAAAGCTTTGTTCCAGAACGAAAAAGTTTTTACAATTTTTACCACTTTTACACATTTTACCCGAAAAAGCGTTCCCGTACACAAAAAACTTTTGTGAGAGAACAATTTTTTCCAGTTCTCTATTTTACGAGTTTTACTATTAAAAAGTACGGGAACGAAGCTAAAATAAACGCTAAATTGACAACACCTTACCAAAGAGAGTACTCCTTGTGATATTAATCTCTTTGCGCATCTGTTCGATTGTGGTATGTTTCGTTTCTCTTTTTTTGCTCTTCCTCTCTTTTTCATCGAATCATTGCCATGCGACGGGCAATGTTATATTAACACTCGTAACGCAGCATTTTCTTCACAGTTTATGACGGTTTCTGTAACGCGTAGCTCCTTCGTGCGCTATACGACACGGTTTTCGGAATATTGAGTTAATTTTTTTCGGTTTCATTTTGGACATGTGTTTCTTCTGATCTAAAAAATCCAACCAACCTCTTTCGCTTATTTTCCTCTGAAACAAATCGAAATAAATTTGCAATCATTTCATTTGGTCGGAAATTAAAAATTTCGCCTATCAACGAAAAAAGAAAAGAAACCGTCAGTCAACATTACTGAAATTGTTTTAGTAGTTTTGTATTGAAAATAATTATAAATAGTCAACGCAAGAGTTTCTATTCGTATGTTGTATTCTTGTTGTGTAAAAAAAAAAACGAGTGTCGTAAGAACAGAACAAAATTAAGGAAAAATACGCGTTCAACTAAAATTTGGTGCTCCTAAAAATAACAGCCATTATTTCTGGTGAAAAGAAGAGACATTTTCCTTTGGACGTAATACGTTGGCAACGTGCAAAATTGTTATTGCATAAATAAGTTAATTGTTGATGAAAAAAGCAAAGTAAGTTTTATTTATATAAAAAATAAATAAAAAAATAAAAGCAAAATGTGGTCAAGTTCATAGCTTTGTTTCAGACAAATGATGTTTGTTAGACATATGCACATACATACATACAAAGTATGTGTGCGTGGCAAACCCTTGATGAAGGTGCGTCTCTTTCAAATCGACTTGTGCACATTGGGATGAAAGAATGAAAATGTGGCTACAAATTAAGTAAATGTGATATACCATTACGATTTACATATGGAACATGATCGTGAGCAGAAAAATATCCATACAAATAACATGTAAACATTTTGTAAAAAATATACCGGATTAAACCAGTGGGTTTGGGCCAATGCCAATTCCATAGCGCAAACGTCAAAGAAATCCTCATGAAGTGGGTTAACCCGGAAAAAAACTAATGTAACCGTACTAAAAGGTACACACCAGAAAACTTAAGGATACAACAATGAATTGACAGATCAGTAAATACAAAAGAAGACAAATATAACACAAAACATCAGATAGTACCAGTTCTGTGAAATTAGCTTAAATTTTATTTTTTGATTACTTATGCCTGTGTAGTCAAAATAATGTGAAATAACCATAGGAAGTTACTACTACCGTTAATGATTTTTCATAGTCATTTGTTGGGAAATGTATTAAAAAACTAGAAAATTCTAGCCAAATTGCCTACAAAGGGACACTAATTACGATCATGCCAAAATTACGTCAGGAACATAATTTTTCTGTGGAATCTATGACAAAACTACTGAAAACGATAGGCAACCAATAACTAAAATGATAACTAAAATGGTATAAAAAACCAACAATTTGGAAATTATTAATCCATTATTGGGGGGCATAATTTTTCAATGCTCAAATTAAAAATGCCCATTTTTTGTTTTCCGGTAAAATTTTAGTGTAACAGTACTGTAAATGAAATATTTTTCTGTGCCATCTTAAAGACATCGTTTCAGCTTACAAAATTATATTTTCAATTTTTTTATCTCAACTCGTTTCGATGTTATCCAAGATTACATTTTTTATTTCATGTTGCATCATTTTCAGTGACAGTCACTGTACTTATTGAGGCTAAGCAAAAAATTATTTTCTAGTTTTTAGCGCATTTATAAATAAAACGCTATAAGCAAATTTTGACCCCATAATAACCATAAAAACTTTAAAATTCCTGAAATCGGGTGGTATCGTCATATGGGGGCTATACCAAAACCTGAACCCATGTCCACATTTTTGCTGGGGAAGTTTAAGTTTCTGTATTTGCAACTCCAATTGCAAGGTTATATGAAAACATGTATCCATATTGGTTTTGGTTTCATATTCATGTGTTGTCATCCAAATTTGAAAAGTGTGCAAAATTTTAGTTCGATTGGTCAACTGCAACTGTGTTAAAAATTAGTTGCTAGATTAGACCTAAATTGACAACAAAGAAAGTTAAAAAACAAAAAAAATAAATAAATAAATAAAATAAAAAAATTTAAATAATTTTCTGTCAAAAAAGTATTGTTTTAATTAAGATAAAAAATACTCCTTGGTTATTTATGAAATTCATATCATATTAAAACAAGTAAAAGTGTGTTTAGTTCGGCCGGACCTATAGCCGGAGCTATATCCAGATCTAAACCGATTTTGATATAATTTGGCACATTTATTTCCAGACCGAATTCAGTCACACATTCCAAATATCATTGAAATCGGACTTATATGGCGTGTTTGGAGCAGCAAATACTCAAAATCGGCCGAAAATATGTATATATGGATGCTATATCCAAATCTGAACCGATTTCGATATAATTTGGCACATTTATTTCTAGACTGAATTCAGTCACACATTCCAAATTTCATCGAAATCGGAAATATATAGCGTGTTTGGTACAGAAAATACGTGAAATCGGCCGAAAATATATATGGGAGCTATATCCAAATCCGAACCGATTTCTATATAATTTGGCACACTTATTTCTAGACCAAATTCAGTCAAACATTCCAAATTTCATTAAAATCGGACGTATATAGCGTGATTGGTGCAGCACATACGTGAAATCGGGCGAACATATTTATGGGAGCTATATCCAAATCTGAACCGATTTCGATATAATTTGGCACATTTATTTTTAGACCAAATTCAGTCACACATTCCAAATATCATTGAAATCGGACTTATATAGCGTGTTTGGAGCAGCAAATACGCAAAATCGGCCGAAAATATGTATATATGGGTGCTATATCCAAATCTGAACCGATTTTCACAAAAAGCAATAGCGTTCTTCCTTTGGCTAAAAAAATTGTAGTCTAAAGGCCTGCGTACATAAGCTGCTTTGCCTGATTGCCTTGCTTACCTGCTTCATTTCTGACGTAATAAAAATAATAGAATAAAGACGAAATTTCGAACTGGGTTGCCATCAGTTGGAAATTGGGTCGGCCTTCTTTGTTCTTTTATTTTTTATTGAAGCAGCAAAGCAAGGCAATCAGGCAAAGCAGCTTATGTACGCAGGCCTTAAGTTCTAAATTCTAAATTTGAAAAAACCAATAGTAATTTTTAAACAAATTAAAATTACATAAATTAGAAATAAATCCTGTCTTCTTTAACCTCGAAACCACTATTTTCATGTTCTAAAACAGGAGGAGGCATTGTGACTCACAAGAGAGCCCATTTGCTCTAAGTGAGCGTAAATTTGTTATCGCTCACAGCCTGTGTAGATGCTAACACGTTGTGAACAACAACAAATTTACGCTCATTGAGAGCACAAGAGAGACCCAAAAATGTTCTCTGCCTCACTCTGTTCTAAAATATAGCAATGAATAAAAGTTATGATGCAATGCAATTGTTTGATTTAATGTAGGACCTCAATTCTTCTCTCTTTGAGAGTAGATAAATTTTAAACAATTCTCTTCTAAACTTCAAAATTTATTACATTGTGGTTCTCTTAAAAAAAATTACCCTCTTCAAACACCGGTATCACCAGGCAAATGTCACAATGAAAGATAAAACTGATGCCAAACAGCTGACTCGGTTTGAATACTTTTTTTTGGAAATTTAACACTGGCAATTGCATGTCATGAATAGTAAATGACTCTCCCCAAAAAATAATTAAAAAGTAATTTTAATATTGTAGAATGGAATAATAACAACAGTGCTGAAGCTGACGTAAATTACAATGCAAATGTATTCATGAAACTGTACTATAAATGTTCCAAATATGTGCCGCCTGTGACAGTTCTAAATGTAAACGAAGGCATGGAAATGTCATTGATACACGTTTTTGTTAGTTTTTTTTTCTCTCTCACCTTACCTTCGTTACCCATCATTACCTCGTTTGTTTTCTAACAAATGTAATTAAACTTGGTATACTTTGGGTTCGACTTTCTAACCCTCGTAACTGGACAATTTTAAAAACACCATTCATCTAAGACAACAAATCGCCAGCACGGTAAAATGCACTTTAACAGGTAACATAACCACACAAATTTAAAAACAGTGGGTGATGGATTTAGATAATTCATTCGACGGCTGTTGTCTCTTGGCTAAATACTAAGTTGAGAAAAAAAATAATAAACAATCAAGAAAACAGTTGTCATTTTCTCATCAATATGGCTATCAGCAAATAGGTCACATCCACACACCTACACATACATGGATGTTTCTTGTATCTTAATAGGTATTTATAGCCATATAGGTATCAAACGATAGACAATGTCAGAAAAGATTTTATGTTGTTCTCTATAACGAAGACAAACATTGCCATCTTTGGCAATACGAGGTTGATACTCAGTAAAAGGCGGGAAAATTAATTAAATACTTTCTATTGAAAATTTATATTAGCTTCGTTCCCGTACTTTTTAATGGTAAAACTCGTAAAAGAGAGAACTGCAAAAAATTTGTTTTCACACACAATTTTTTTTTGAAATAGTTCGGGAACGGAAAAATGGAAAATACGTCAAAATAACTGGAACAAATGTCAAAGGCGGCATATCAGCCAATCAGACGCCGGCAACCATGTTACTATTTTTTTTACTCGCCCAAATTTGTCGTGTAAAAAGTTTTTAAAGAGAGCGTCATTCAGCGCCATTTTTGTTTAAAGAGAATTGAACATTTTACAACTTTTTTGTGTACGGGAACGCTTTTTCGAGTAAAATGTGTAAAAGTCGTAAAAATTGTAAAAACTTTTTAGTTCTGGAACACAGCTATTGTCTTCTTTTAGCAAAGTAAAAGTAAAAGAAGAAATTCATAAAACTTTTTTTTATAGAGGATTTTAAAGTAATTTTCTGCATTGTTTTTTATTTTTTGTAAAAATAGTTTTTTTTTTGAAAGTAAATTATTGGTCTGTTCCAGAACTGCAAGAATCTACTAATTTTTATGCCCTCCACCATAAAATGGAGGGTATAATTAAATTTGTCATTTCGTTTGTAACACATCGAAATATTCACCGGAGAGACCCAATAAAGTATATACATAGATATATTCTTTATCAGGGTAAAATTCTAAGTCGATACATCCATGTCCGTCCGTCTGTTGAAATCAAGATACAACTCGCAATTTTTAAGATACAGCTTTGAAATTTGGTAAGAAGTTTCTATTACTCCTAGGATGTTTGGTATTGCAAATGGGCTACATCAGTCCACTTTTCGATATAGCCCCCATTGAACGGTACCTCTCGATTTTCATAATTGTGAAGGATGTGACGTTAATATCCCACCGAAATGACTGAAATTTGTTATTTATTGAGTATCCGAATTGTCCGAAAATTTGAATATTGTAAAAGTTCTTCAAAACGTACATCCAAGTTCCAAGAAGGTCTATTAGTATTGGAAAACATTTAGGGAACCTCCCTTAGAAAAGTTCACCATTTTTGTTTTTTTAAGGGCTGCCTAAAATACTTTTTGTGGCCCTTTTCATATGGTTTCATGATTCCTGACATAATAGTCCAAAAGCTCTTAAAAAATCCTCGGTGAAAAATAGATTGACAACCTTTGCGTATCATAATATTTCTTTCACACTTAAATCATGTTCAAATATGGACTATAATGGTGCAGTCCTTTGGGAATATCCCACACAATATTTTAACATTTTTCGCAAATGCGCAGTTTCACAGCATGTTCTCCCGGCTCATAATACGACAGTATAATTTTTATCGGATATGAGTCAATACAGATAATTACCCTAAAGACCCTATGACTATCAACTAAAATGGCTGTTAAATGGAGTCCTGAAATTGGTCCAATCTTTGCACATCATAAATGTTCTTGCAAACTTATCAACAAATTGGAAGAGTAGGCTGTGTAGATCATGGGTGCTCGCTTCCTTACGGTAGCGTAAAAACAAACCACACGTATTCTCTCCTTATTTCTGATTTGCTATTGCTTAGCAATTGGGAGAGTGTCTAACCACTACTAAAATACACCAACTATTCTGAGCACCCCTGGCGGAGATCCAACAATCTTTTGAAATGTTGTCAACAATCTTTTGAAATGTTCATGGATTTCAAATGTCAATTCCATTACTTATACGTCAAATAAGTCCTCGTCATATATCCAGTGGATTTTATTGGACGATAGCAAAATCTTGAAAACCTAAAAAACCTAAAAAATGTGAACTTTGACGCGATTTTTTTAAAACTCCCTCCAACGATTTTTTCTTGTTTTTGGATTTTTTCATATATGAACATTGCTGTTTTAGAATCGTTTAAAGTTAGGTAAGGCGCACCGTACATGACGTTGTTCTATATCTCAAAAATGGTAACATCTACGAAAATATAATAAAGGTCAATCTTGTAGAAAATTTTTACTGTTACGAAATTTTCTTAAGACTCATTTCGATAGGACACGCACAACTTGAATCGCTATTTATTTAATACCCCGGTTACATTTAACCGCATTAGCCCAGTGGGTTTGGGTTTCAAATGTCAATTCTATACCGCAAACTTCAAATAAATCCTCATGAAGTTGGTTAACCCAGCAAAAAAATGTAAAACATCGAACTAATCATATAAAGTATATATATTCTCGATCAGGATAAAATTCTATGACGATCTAGCTATGTCCGTTTGTCCGTCTGTTGTGATGACTCTAGCGTCCGTAATAATTGAGATAGAACGCTAAAAATTCGCATCCGAGTGTATTTTTCCATAGGCACACAATTTAAGGTATTTTGAGAATACTAGCTACATTTTTTGAGCGAACTAGCTGAAATTTGACATTTGAGGTTCCCAATGGCCAAGAAATTACTCCACTAAAATTGTCAAGATATTTTCCGATTTCAGGTACCTCCCAAGTCAAGGTATTTGGGGGATTTTAGCTACATTTTCGCCCAAATTGGCTCCAATTTGGCACTTGTAGTTTCGAGAGGTCAAAAAACTTCTGCACCAAAAATGGTGGTAGGTCCACGTTTTGGTATAGGCCCCATATTTTCTTTTACCGATTTAACTGAAATTGGGAATTTGGGAAATTTGGGGTTCTCAATAACCAAAAAACTTCTCCACTACAAATTTCCAAGATAGGTCCACGCTTGGGTATAGCCCCCATATAACGGTACCTCCCGATTTAAGCTTTTTTGGGGATTTCAGCTAATTTTTGACCGAACTAACTGTAATTCGACATTTGAGGTTCTCAGTGGGCCCGAAACTTCTCCAGCAAAAATCGTCAATTTAGTTCCATGTTTTGGAATTAGCCGGTACCGGTATTTTGAGGATTTTAGCTACAATTTTTAACCGAACTAGTTCCATGTTTTGGAATAGCCGGTACCGGTATTTTGAGGATTTTAGCTACAATTTTTAACCGAACTAGCTGTAATTTGACACTTGAGGTTTTCAGTGGTCACGATATTCCTCCACAAAAAATCGTCAACATACATACATTTGCTTACAGTGACTTTAAAAAATAAAATACATCGAAATATGATACAGGGATATGTAATTATAAATAACTACATGGTTTGTAAAAATATTCATAGTCAATTCCTTATAAGATTTTACAATAAATATATCACCATAATAATAAACATTATGATTTAATGAAATCGTCGTATTTATTGTTGTATAATTTAATTTAAAACATTTGCAATTTAAACATGACTAGAATAAATAAACAATTCCCAGCTTTTACTGTATAATTTCCAATGCAGGCAACAGGCCGTTTAGAATTTTAAACGAAAAATGTTAATTTAAATTGTTTTTTTTCATTTGTTTAAAAATAGTTTTGAATTGCTTTTGATAGTCTTCTCAAATATTGATATTTTTCAACACATGTTTCGTGGTATGAAACACACCTGTTCTCAATACAAAACAACAAAAAAGCGAAAACAATATTGTGTATTTTAATAATACACGTAATCTCTTCTCTCACCAATTTCGCTTATTATTTTCTTTTGTCAAATATGAGAATCATTTTAATTTTCACAAAACGACAAAATCATCATCTTTTTCATTATTTTATTTTCATGGAAAACACACATGACACAAAATATTTGTCAAACAAACGATAATGACACTTTTGCTGGGATGAATTAGTGCCAATGACAATTAACACCTTCATTTCGCATTTGAAGAAATTTGCGTCATATTCTTGTCATTCCAGGTCATCATTTGTTTCGTGTGTTTTAGATATTTAGAGTTTGAGCGATGATCAGATTTAGTGAAATGTAATTTTGGATAACAATAATAAATGAACAACTACTGGCATACATAAGGAACTAGAAAAGTTTCTGGCTTAGGTAATACGTAGGTAGTGTCGCCAGACATCATTTGACATTTTTGTTTGGAAAGTTTCACAGTTTTTAGACTAATAGTACGTTTATATATAACCAGATTTAACAAACCCACTGAGTTTCAAATGTCAATTCCATTAAATCCTCATAAAGAAGGTTAACCCCGCAAAAGGCTATAATATAAACATGGCCTAATAGCACGTTTATATAACATGAGAAGACTAATCATTGCGCACCATGACAGCGTATTTTTGACCGGACAAAACCTTGAATTAATGGGTCATCCGCCGTATAGCCCTAACTTGGAACCCAATGACTTCATTTTATTTTTCCACATCAAGAAAAAAAGCGTGGTCAACGATTTTCGTCGGCAGAAAATGCTTTCTAGCGTTCAAAACCCTTGTTATACCCTCAGCATTTATGCTAACGAGGGTATATACTAGGGTTATGACTTTTCGACATTTTTTTCTCAAAAATGATTTCCTGTAGCAGGGATGAATGAACTTTTGCCTAATAATCACTACACTATCGTTTATTCCATTGAAATATAAAAAAAGTTCACGCACAAATCGATTTTTAAAATATAATTATTTGAAAAAAATGTATGAGATGAAAAAATTTTTTTTTTTCAAAAATTATTTTTTGTTGCACGAATGAATAAATATAAGCCTACTAATAACTATAATAACGTTTATTTCATTCAAATATTGAAAAAGGTCATGCACAAACCACTTTGAAAAAATTTTAAATTTTTTGTTTTTTGTTAAAAAATTATATCTTTAAATAAAAGTGTTTACGACATTTTTACGATTCTCAGAATTGAAGAAAATTAGTGAGAAATAAATGTTATGTCAGTTTAATTATCTCAAGTGACTCTAAAGTTTATTTTCAATTGTATATCTGCTTACAGTGACTTCAAAAAATTGTCCATAATTTTGATAAATTCAAATTTTAAAATCATTTTGTGCGTGAGGTTTTTTCACCGAATCACCTTATAATTATGATTTTATGTAATCTTATGGCAAAACTCATCACGCTATGATACAGGGATATGAAGATGTAAAAAAGTCATAACCTTAGTATATACACTTTCATACGGGCAAAACGTGCCTCATCGAAATAATGGTTTTAGACCCCAAGTATGTTTGGACGAAATGTGTTTTAGACAATTTGGAGTCGATTGAGCAATGTCCGTCCGTCTGTCTGTCTGGCTGGCTGGTGCGCACGATAACTCTCGAATAGATCAACCGAATAGGTCCAAAATTTGGCTTTCGTAATATTTTGCCCAAACTTTGTTTAAGTTCGAAGATGGGCTGTATCGGTCCACTCCTTCCGGTACCTCCCCCACAAAAGTTCGGAAAATGTGTGCGCACGATAACTTTTGAAGGAAGTAACTGATTTGATCCATACTTTGAACATCGTGAAATTTCTATCAGACTTAGATGAGGGTCCAATATGGACTCAATCGGTCCACTCCTTCGGGTACCTCCCACACAAAATTTCGGATAAGTTCAGATTATGACCTCCTCTCGAATCGCTTTGATCTTTGTTGCAGCAACTTGTATCCACTCCCCCCATACTACGGTACAAGTTTTATCAGGGGCAAGTCCATACTTCCTGAGAAAATAATCTGAAAGATGCAAAAAGCCACTATGACATCGTGTGTAGTGGTTGGAGCGCAAGATAACTCTCGAACGGATCTGCCGATTCGGTCCAAAATTTGGCCTTCGTAATATTTTGTCTAAACATAGTTTAAGTTCGAAGATATGCAATATCGGTCCACACCTTCAGGTACCTCCCCCACAAAAGTTCAAAAATGTTCGGAAAAATTGTGCGCACGATAACTCTTGAAGGGAGTGACCGATGTAATCCATACTTTGCACATCCTAATATATCTACCAGATATAGATCAGGTTCGAATATGGACTATATTTGTCCACTCCTTCGGGTACCTCCCACACAAAATTTCAATTAAGTTCTTTTTAAGACCTCCTCTCGAATCACTTTGATTTTTCTTGGGAAAACAGCCCGAAATGTGTAAAAACCCCTATGTCACCATATGTGGCAGTCGGAGAGCACGATAACTCTCGAACTGTTCAATCGATTTGGTCTTCGTCATATTATATCCAAACTTAGTTTAATGGGGCAATACCGGTCCACAACTTCCTGTACTGCTCCCCAATATTTAAAAATGTCACTAAAATGCTAGGACGATATCACTTGAATGGGGCAACCAATTTGGTGCAAACTTTGGATCTCTTAATATTTTGTCAAAATTTAGTTTAAATTCTAAAATGGCCCATATCGGTCCTCCTAATGATACCTCCCCCACAAAAGTTCAACATTTGTGTTTTAGTGCAGTTAATTCCTAATCCACATTTTTGTCGGCAAGTTCAAATGTCCAAAAAGGGCCACAAAATTCTGAAGAGACCTTAATTACATTCGATCTGTCCGAATGTGAAAGTTTCACTTCAGATTGGCTGACACTTTTTTACTTGTTTTTGAAATGTCTCATTAGAAGTGGAAAAAGTGCTTCAACAATTAGTTTGAGCGTATGCAAAAGTGTAGAAGAGAATATTTTAGAAAATAATAAAACTATTTTTGATGGTAAATATTTGCGTTTTCATTGTAAGGCCAGAAACTTTTCTAGTTCCCCGCGTAATATATTTCATGTAATTGCATCGTTCGTTAAAAATTCGTAGAACGAATAGGCAAATAAAGAAGAAGAAATGAAGAGCTTAGATGTCGATAGGTAGGCTATAATTAATCGTTTGTTCCTGAATCATAACCTAACCCAAGCTTATTCCTGAATAACAACTACGTTACACAAAAATATATATGGGTTCAACTGCCAAATTGTTAAACCACGTTTTACGTCATTGTGAAATTAACATTTCTATTATTTTTAGACGCAAAAATAAACAAAAATTGTCAACTGCTTGGAAAACTTGTATCACATTTCACTTTAAGAGATACATATGTACATCCTTTTCTATTTTTCAATTAAAATTGTATGTTTTGCCACAAAATACTTGTTGTCTAACAAAGTCACGGTGACGCTGATATTTTTGTTTGTTTTGTTTGTGTAGTTTTTCGATAACAATTCAATTACATTAACATTTTCTCAAAAGTGCGGTAAAATTAAATTTTGGTTTTTTTTAGGTCTAAAAGTTAGTATCTTATCTGACGGACGAGACAGACATGTGTATTTGGTTGGCATGATGCCTAACTACATAGTCATGGTTGGTGGTGGTTTGTCGTCTCAAAGTAATTTTGGTCGACACCTTTTGTAGTCTTTTTGCAAATAGAGTTCAGTCGCACTTTGTTGAAATAGGTTGACGCAATAGTAAGGCGATTTTGCACTTTGACTAGATTGCTTTGAGTGTGTGGTCTTCGACTAAGTGTGGTGTTTTGTCCCCCTAGTACCAGCATTGAACATTGTCTATGGGCTATAGATAATTGAATAAAGAAACATCTCATAAGGGGATTCGATATGATGGATGGCAATGTATTATTTTTGGTGAGCAAATGTTATTCATTTACAAATGCTTATAGATATTTATAGGGACTTAGGTACAAATAATTTACTTTAAAACAACCTAATAATTTCTTCAGGAACTTTGCAAAATCATAACAATAATACAAAAATAAAACTGCATGTCAATTGTTCAAAAGTTAATTTTAATGGTATTATTAACAGAATATAACATCATGCCTAAATGTTTTTATTTGAAATTTTTATATAAGGTAATAAATATCAAAGGCCAGCTGCAACAGCACTTAGAACTTTATTATCACCTCACACACACACCGACTGAAGTGTTTATTGCAAATTCATAAACAAAATATCAAAAATTGTAGGCAAAGCCATTGAGGGAGATGACTCTTATGAATTCCTGAATATAAAAAAATTATTGCACTTTGTTGAAACCTTGGTAAAAAATAAAGAGGATTATTTTCTATATTAAATGACAATAGAATCTTTTATTTGAAAGGGAAAAACGCTTATAAATTTAGTAAATATACATTATATTGTTGAATTTGATTGTATTGCATAAATGCATGTACGATGCAGTGGTTGTTATTGTTATTACATTCTCAGTAATATGGCCTCGATACAAATCGAAATTGACAAGTTTTTCTCTTCATGCTTCAGATTATTTATTGTATAACATTATTGCATTGGTCCCAAGGTTCATGAGCATTAGGGACTCGTGTAAAGTGGAACTCATGGTTAAAATGTTTTTTTGTTTACCCTTAGCCTTAAGGCTTACGAGATTACATATTAAGGTTATGGCCACCTATTGAGCACCAAAAATGACAACTTTCATGAATTTTTACAAGAAATCTACCAAATTTTATTTAGAAGATTTTGTTTTCATCTGTTAGGCCACACCCTGAGCTAGTTTCGGTTTTTAGTTTTTTTGTTGAAAAATATTGCACTTTTTCTGACAAATGGCCGCCCACGAAATACTGTTTTACTAAAGCAGTTTGCTGTAGCTCGAAAACGAATAAACCGATCAGCAAATGTTTTTGTGGGATCAACCATGGTATAAGTAAAGAGGTAGATTTAAATGAAAAAAAAATCTATAGAACCCTTGTTTTTCCTGAATTCCTAAAACTTCAAAATAAAGCAACAGGTGGGTTTGTTTACAACACCAATTTTGAGCATTTTATAAAAATCGCGAAAAATGAATGAAGGACCAATGTTTCTCCGCATAATCAAGTTGTGGATATGGTAAAATGTTTGTTTCAATGATAACCTGCCGAATTATTTCCATACAAATGTTCCAAAAATAATCTGAAAAATCTTTGAATTCGATTGTTTTTAAAATTGTTTGACATATTATTCAAACACCACACACACACATACACAGTTTGTGTATATTGTTTTGAAGTTTTAGGAATACTCGAATGAAAAAATTTAAATTGACATAAAGCTTTGGCTAACCTTTCTTATTAAACCATGGGATCAACAATCTTGAACTTAAGTGAAATCATGGTATAAGTAAAGAGGTAGATTTAAATGAAAAAAATCTATAGAACCCTTGTTTTTCCTGAATTCCTAAAACTTCAAAATAAAGCAACAGGTGGGTTTGTTTACAACACCAATTTTGAGCATTTTATAAAAATCGCGAAAAATGAATGAAGGACCAATGTTTCTCCGCATAATCAAGTTGTGGATATGGTAAAATGTTTGTTTCAATGATAACCTGCCGAATTATTTCCATACAAATGTTCCAAAAATAATTTGAAAAATCATTGAATTCGATTGTTTTTAAAATTGTTTGACATATTATTCAAACACCACACACACATACACAGTTTGTGTATATTGTTTTGAAGTTTTAGGAATACTCGAATGAAAAAATTTAAATTGACATAAAGCTTTGGCTAACCTTTCTTATTAAACCATGAGTGAAATGAAATTAAAAAATATCCATTTAAAGAATGAATTGTGAACTGTCAAAATCAAAATTTCGATTTTAGCTAAAAATTTATAGTCAATTTTTTTTTTTATAAAAGTCTCTCTCCTAGTTTCAAGCCTTTATGTATAATAATCCCACAAAAACATGAAGATCGGATCATCCGTTTTCGAGCTACAGCGGGCACCGCATTCCAAAATGCAATTTTGAGAAAACAGCGTTTCAAGCTTTGATGTTACATACAAATCATATCTCTTTCTAACGCTCATATCTCAGCTATTTTTGTCCGATCGACTCGAAATTTTTGCAACATATTCTATTGTACTTGTACTTTGAAATGAGCCATAACCCCTTAAGGCGAAGACTTCTCGACGTTTTTGCACAAAAATTATTACCACGAATGAATGAATGTTTTAAAATTAACAAGTAAAACAAGTAGGAAAAACGTTAAGTTCGGTCGGGTCAAACTTTTTTTACCCTCCACCACAAATTTCAGCCATTTCGGTGGATTAATGTGGCCACAACCTTCAAAACACCGAAAATCGGAAGGTACCGTTCTATGGGGACTATATGATGGCGTGGACCTATACCTGCTGGGGGATTTCTGGGGGAAAGTTTTATACCCCAAACGAAGACTAAATACCAAATTTCAGCCAACTCGGTGTGATAATGAGGTCAAAACCTTCAAAATACCGAAAATCGGGAGATATCGTCCTATGGGGGCTATATCAAAACGTGGACCTATATAAACATTTTATGGTAGAAATGTTTCTTAGCCTCTGGAAACACAAAAAACAAAGTTACAATAGATTCTGTGGTCAAGTGGAACTAATCCGGCGTTTACAAATGCCAGTATTGGCAAGACAATAGCAAAAATGCAAAACTTTTTCACAAATACATTTACAAATTTTTAAATATGTATAGAGAAAAGTATGAATGTATTTGTCTTGCCAATACTGTCTGTGTGTAAACGCCTAGTTATACATTCAAAATATATTAAAATGACGCGTACTTTATATGGGGCGTTATATGGGGGCTATACCAAAACGTGAACCTATATAACCCAACTTTGGTAGGAATATTTTTTGGCCTCTGGAGACACAAAATACCAAATTACAACCAATTCGGTGGTAAGATGGGACAAATATCCTAAAAAATTCTTAAAACGACGACTCGTCACGCGTCATTTTGTATGGGGGCTATAAGAAAGCGTGGACCTTTCAATACCGAATGTCCTACGTATATATAATAGATTTTCCCAAAATTTCATCCACCTACGTTAATCCGTTCGGACGATAGAGTGATTTCCACAGCCGGACGGGCATGGCTATATCGATGTAGAATTGCACGCTGATCAAGAATATATATAGTTTGTGGGGTCTACAAACGGAATGACAAACTTAATATACCCCCATCCTATGGTGGATGCTATAAAAAGACAAGTAGAAAAAGACTTTCAATACACTTTGCCGACAAATGTATGCCCTCAGCCTATGTGAATTGTAATCTTGATCTGTGGACAGATCCTCAAAAATTATGCTTTGTTAAGCGATTTTCAAAATGTTGCGGCATTTTTGGAGGTAAAAAACTATGGTATTCATCCTATCTATATGAGGACCCCAGCAAAAAATAAAATAATAATAATAAGGGGTTTTTATAGTACTTTTTATTTTGTATCACTTATTTTGTCGTTAAACTTACTTACTCAGATTTATCGTACAACTTATCTGATGTACATTCCAAGCTAAAATTTTTTTCCGAATTCGGACAGAATCTCAGAAAAAATTCTGATTATGATGTCGAACTTATATTAAATTTGGTACGAAAGTTGTATGGGCGTGGCACAGGGGTGAAAAATGCAGATCTTGCGTGCAGAAAATAAAAGTCGATGTACGTTATTGTATGTTTATCCATAATTATAATAAGTATAGCTTTAGATTGTCAATTTTACTATATTTATTGATATAGTTGGTCAATTTGTATTTTATATATATATATATATATATATATATATATATATATATGTTTTGGTGCAACTCACATAGAACTGTACCTCCCAATTTTTGTCATTTTTATGATTTTAGCCGCATTATCCAACTCAAATGGCTGAAGTTTGGCATTTAGTCTTCGTTGGTGGTATAAAATATTCTGACTGAAAATTTACGATACAGGTCCACATTTTGATATAGCTCCCAAAGGACGGTACCACCCCATTTTAGTAATTTTGAAGGTTTTAGCCGAATTGCCCGACTGAAATGGCTGCAACTCGGCACATTTACTCTTTGGAGGGGATATTAAATATTCCGACAGAGAATGGTCGGTAAAGGTCCACTTTTTAATATAGCCCCATAGGGCAGCACCGCCCGATTTTCGTTATTTTTAAGAGTGTGGCTTCAATATCCCCCCGAAAGGGCTGAAATTTTGTTTTTTCCTTCTTCCACCCATATCGTGGGAGCCGTGGGTCCGAATTCGGAAACAAATTCTAGAAAATTCGGTGGGAAATTTAGATTTTGTGAAGAAAATCGATCCGAATTCTGAAAGAAATTCTGGAAAAATTCGAAAAGTTTAAATTTTCAGAAAAAATTGGAAAAAAAATCATGGGCGCTGACACAACACAGAACAAACTCCACTCATATTATCAAACGTTCTAATATCAAACGTTCTAATGATTTTCCCTTCGGACATTAGCTGAGATATAGCGTTAGAAAGGAAAAATTCATTGTGATTTGTATGTAATATCAGGTTTCTCGAAATGACTTTGACAAATAAAAAGCTTGTTCTTAAGCGAGAGACTTCAACAAAATTTTGTCGGATTTATGGCCAAAAAAACGTTTAATTTTTTCTTTAAAATCGAAGTATTTTTTTGACAGTTCACAATTGTTTTTTTAATGGATATTTTTAATTACGTTTGCCAGAACACTATTGCACTGTTCCTGAACCTGCAAGAAGCTACTATTTTTTACTACGATAAAATTTTTTCCTTTATGTTATCGGAACAAATAGTAGAAATTTGTAGATTCTTGCAGTTCTGGAACAGACCATATGTAATATTAAAAAAAAGTCCGAATTAACTTATTGACAATAAGTGGCTACGAGGTCTACTAGAAAAGATTCTGACTTAATAAAAAAGCGAATATTTCATATTTTTTCATCAAAAATATTTGGTTTTCTAGAGTGTTCTCGCTCAATAGGTTTGAGCACGAAGCACTTTTTCCACTCCGACTGAGACACCTCCAAAACTTTGTTTCTGAACAGGATCGAAAATGTCGAAGTTGACCACACCTTTTTTATTGATGTGAAGTGATTAGGTGCCAAGTCGTTGCTGTACGGCGAATGAAACATCAATTCCACATTTTGCCTTGTGAAAAAGACGCTGGTTTGGGCCGATTTGTGAGAGCTCACATTCTCATGGTGCACAACGATTCGTCTTGTTCGTTTCTAGAATTTCTTCGAAGATTCAGGCAAATCCATTGTGATGTACCTCTCAGAATTGACAGCCCTACATTGCTCAAGCGGAATAGTCGCCACATGGCCAGTTTTGCCACAGAAACAGGCGATCATTTGCTTCGATTTGATTTGTCTACGAAGATACTCATGGTCGATTGCTGTTTTGTTCTTCGTTGGGAGCAGAAATCTGTTTTCAAAGTTTTAGCCTAATTATCACACCGAAATGGCCTAAATTTTTTATTTAGTGTTCGCTGGGAGCATTACCTATGATAATTAATAACATAGAAATAGAACGTGTAAGAACATATAAATATCTAGGATTCCAGATAAATGACCGTTGGGATATGTCAAGTGAAATTAAGTGCCGAATCGAAATGGCAAGAAATTCATTTTCCAAATATAAGAAAACGCTATGCAGCCATGACATAAGCCTTTCAACGAAAATACGTTTTGTCAGATGCTACATATGGTCAGTATTATTATACTCTGCAGAAACTTGGACGATAAAATTAGCCGACGAAAAACGACTAAATTCTTTTGAAATGTGGATTTATCGTCGTATTCTAAAAATTCGCTGGACTGACCACGTTTCAAATGAAGAAGTACTACGACGGATGAATGTGGAACGACAAATAACACGCGATGTAAAAAGCCGAAAAACATCTTATCTGGGTCATATAATGCGCAATGAAAAATATAAGCTCCCCCAAGCCATTATCCAAACCACAATAGATGGAAGAAGACCAAGAGGCAGAAAAGAATCATCATGGATAAGAAATATTCAAGAATGGACGGGACTGCAAGACGAAAGAAACCTCCTGAATGCTGCCTAGAATCGAAACCTATCTATAATAGAATAAAAAATATAATTAAATTGTTTACAATGTAAAACATAATTGTATGATCGCTAACACCCGAATACGGGTTGGCAAATAAAGAAGAAGAAGGGAACATTAACGTTTCCTCCAGAAATTTTTTGCGTTTTGATCTAGCACCCAATACAACGGTATAAAAAAAGGTGAAGTTTAAGAGCTCCTCTCGGATTGTTTTGAAAATCGTTTTATCATCACCTTTACAGAGAAATTGGCCCAACAACTCAAAAACTCACAGCTAACTGATAATTTCTTACTTGTTTTTTATACCCTCAGCCTTTAGGCTAGAAAGGGTTTTAGACTCAAATAAATACTTTAAAGTCTAATTAATAAAAATAGCTCGAATAAAATAATTAGTTTTAAGTGATTTTAGGCATGGTAAAATTTACTGGGAATGGCGAAGGATTGAAGTTAGTTGGGAAAAACCTCAAAGTGGCGACTATTGGTACACTTACCCTATACGGCATAATTATTGTGTTTGGTTTTGTTGTTGTTTTTTGGCAGTGGCTGAGGGTATATCTCCATCAGCAAAGCTGACTGGTACTTTCTTATTTGTTATTTAAATATTTCTAGTGCCCCAATTGGACATCAATTGGATAAACATTTTTTAAACACTTTTGTAGATGTATATACATATGTCTGTACGTAAAAATATGCTTGTTACGAAAGCAAAACTTGCTTGTAATACATTTTAAGGTTTCCTTATCTATTTTCTAAGATCCACACACGTACTTCCTGGTACACAAATATAGATAGATGTTCATCATAATTCCAAAGAAAAGTAATTTTCAAATTTTATCGAACATTTCAAATATTTATGTAATTCCAATTTCTATGAAAAGAATCATTTGCCAATCTAAACAAATACTCTTATCATTTGACATAACTACTAAGAACACAAACATGTGAACATATACAAATTTTTGTTTAGATAGTGTCAAAGCACTGCGGAGGTATGTATGTACAAACGTGGTTTCTTAAACTAGACCCTGTGTGTTTGGTAGTTGTACCTTCAATGTTCTCAGTGAGTGAGTCAACTTGGAGGTTAACAAAAAAAAAAAACGAAACGCAAACACAAAACGGAACCCCATTCCCTACTATGACCAAACAGTCAATGATAAAGTTCCCACTTCCTCTGGTGGGCTTTGTGTTTATTAGTTGTTATTCTTGTTGTTGGTGTGAATGTTGTTAGATAAGTTTTGCTTGCGCATGTTTGCTAAATGTATGGCAAATATTCCGAGTAAAAGTCAAAATGCAAGGGTTCACAAACACACAAAGAAGCCGAATTCATTCACACAGTAATGTCAGTCGCTTTGTCGCCTATATGCTAATGTGCCAGAAAAGTGACGTCAAAACATAAAGCCGCCACTAACAATGGAGATAGTAGATAGATTTATTCACATTGTTGGGAGTAGGTTGGCCTGGTTGGCTTGATATGCATGCATGGTAGTGCATATCCCCTTTTAATTGCACTGTGGATTGCCAGTAATATGAACATAGAATGAATGTTAAAAAAAAGAGAATTTTTGAATTACATTCTCTGTTACGCCAAGACTTTTGGCATGGAATAGTTCATAAGTATTAGTAAACGATGGATATGATAAGAACATGCAAAGCATGTGCAAAATAATCATTACGTCAAATTGTAGCAGAACGATATGATTGTCAGGCTTCCACTGCTGATTATCATCATCATCAACTGTGCTTTGCCGTTTTTATGCCCTACACCACACTGTGGTAAGGGGTATTATGTCTTTGTGCATTTGTATGTAACATACAATATGAAACGAGATAGACCCATAGTTCCTTCTAGGCATATGCATAGAATCACTTTCTGAGCCGATTTATGCATGTCCGTCCGTCCGTTCGCAATGTACAGGTCGCATTTATTATCCGATTCGGCAGAAAATTGGGAAATATAATTTTTTTAACCATAGGAAGAACGCTATTGCTTTTGGTGAAAATCGGTTCAGATTTGGATATATTTCACTTATATATTTTCAGCCGATTTAACGTATTTGCTGCACTAAACTTGCTATATACGTCAGATTTTGATGAAATTTGGAATGTGTGACTGAATTAGGCCTTAAAGTAAAAGTGCTAAGTTATATCGAAAACGGTTCAGACTTGGATATAGCTCCCATATATATATTTTCGGCCGATTTCACGTATTTGCTGCACCAAACACGCAACATATGTCTGATTTCTGTGAAATTTGGAATGTGGGACTGAATTCGGTGTAGACATAAATGTGCCTAATTTTATCTAAATCGGTTCAGATTTGGATATAGCTCCCATATATACATATTTTCGGCCAATTTCACGTATTTGCTACACCAAACGCGCTATATACGCCTGATTTTGATGAAATTTGGAATGTGTGACTGAATTCGGTCTACACCGATGTAATTCGAAACATTTTAGTTGTAATTCGTAACATTTCATTTGTAATTCGAGAATTCTATTTGTAATTCGTAACATTCCATTTGTAATTCGAATTATTCTATTTGTAATTCGAATTATTCTATTTTTAATTCGAATTATTCTATTTGTAATTCGAATTATTCTATTTGAAATTCGAATCATTCCATTTGCAATTCGAATTATTCCATTTGAAATTTGAATTATTCAATTTGTAATTCGAATTATTCCATTTGTAATTCGAATTATTCAATTTGTAATTCGAATTATTCAATTTGTAATTCGAATTATTTTATTTGAAATTCGAATTATTCCATTTGAAATTCGAATTATTCCATTTGTAATTCGAATTATTCTGTTTGTAATTTCAATTGGAATAATTCGAATTACAAATGGAATAATTCGAATTACAAATAAAACAATTCGAATTACAAATAAAATAATTCAAATTACAAATAGAATAATTCGAATTACAAATAGAATAATTCGAATTTCAAATGGAATAATTCGAATTACAAATGGAATAATTCGAATTACAAATGGAATTCTCGAATTACAAATAAAATGTTACGAATTACAAATAGAATAATCGAATTACAAATGAAATGTTACGAATTACAACTGGAATGTTTCGAATTACATGTGAATAAGGTGTACAGCAAAAAATAAGAGAAATCAAAAATCACTTTTTGGAAAAGTGTCCGATTTCACTCAGAAATATCCATATATAAAATTATCAATATACATACTTGCTATATCGAACCATATACCGGCACCCCTACATTTGGAAGCAGCAAACTGTCATCTTCAGGGTCATTAGCGCTATTTGTTCTTTCTTTTATTTTTTATTTGTCTATTTTCCGTTCCTGTATTTCCTTTTCTTTGCAAACGAAGGAAATAAACAAATATTTACTAAAATCAATACCACCGCCTCCCCCACAATTAGAAAGTACAGTTGATGTGTTTTCTTATTTATGTAAGCTTTTGTATTTTCGTTTTTCTTTTAAACTTGGAAACCAAGTTCAATTGGAGGAGAAAACAATAATTTTTTTGTGTTTTGTTTTTAGGCTTATCTCTATATCGTTAAAGAAACGTGAGTTGAAATTTATTGCACCTAATTAAGGTAAATCGCTTGGTTACAAAACTGGCACTTATTTTGCCAAAGGGAAACGTGGATAATTTTAATTTTTTTGTAGGCTAATACCGTTACCGCATCATCGAAAGACAAACGGAAAAAAGTAAAAAATTGCAGCAGCATTTTGCAATAAAATTACAAAACAAAGAATTTCTACAATTTCTAAGTTCGAAAAAAGTATACAATAAATGCTAAATGTGTGGTGCATACTTTTAGGCACACACAGCTGACATCTCAGCTGTTAAGAACTAAATACTAATTATTTTTTCGTTAACTTAATGTACTTTTATTTATTTACCATTCACAATTGGTAAAAATTGATGAAACCCCAACTTGCCTCATTGTGGTGTAAATCATAACAATTTTCCAGATCCGTAAATAGAAAAAAAGAGTACATTTTAATGCAATTGAAAAATCCACGTTATCAGTTACCGCAAAAAAAAAAAAAATAAATAAATAAAAATAAACACCGATAGCCGTGAAATAACGTAATCGTTTACATTTAGAACTTTTAACAAAACCTGCATGGTGTTTATGTTTACTTCACATATTGCTTGTGGTCTTATGTGATACGGGTACAGTTTTCTAGCTAATGTTACAGTGTGGATTTCCCCAATCCAAAAGTCTAACGCTACACTTGCGGTAATATTAATAATATTAGTTGTTGTTGCCCATACACATTTAAATTTTAAATATAATGTTTTACAAGTTGGCTTGTGGTTGAGTGAGTTACAGTCAAAATTATCAACTTCACGGTCTTTCAATAAAACTGCGATTGCTAAGAGTAAATTAATAAAAATGAATTTATTTTTTTTATATTTTTAGACTAGTGTCTTAAAATTAATAAAATAAAATTAGCAATATTCTGGTAAATACAAATAAATAATAATTGTTAAAAAACACAAATTTTTATCTCACAGTGAAAAGTATCCACGTGGTAATATGTACTTACGATTTTATAATTAATTAATTAAATATTGCAACAGTTGTTTTTTACACATTCCGCATAAGTTGAGCCAGTTGAGAGGTTATTTTTTGTTAGATTAAAACCATTCGACGCCATATAACGATTGCCGAAAGAAAATTAGTTATTCATCATGCTGAAATGGGAAAATTTCAACGGAAAATAGAAGCAATACTCAATATTACCCGATCTGCTATTCAAAAATCACATTAAGGCATAAAACCGTGAATAGGATCTGCAACAAGTCGAAAAACAGCGAGAAAATAATTTTAACTGAAAGAGACCAAAAGTGGTTGCTTCGATAGGTGGCCGATAACCTGAAGCTTGGTGCACCTAAACTTGCTGAGATCGTGGAGAAATATATTAACAAAAAGCATAACCCAGAAACTATTAGGAGAATCTGGCAGCGTTGCACTAAAAAAGCCATTCAATCCTAAAAATCGCTTGGGTTGCACGGGTTAACGTTAACAGATCGCCATAAAATTTCATATATTAGGTTTTTGGATCAAATGGAAAAAAATCAGGGGAAGGAGTTCCAATGTTCCGGATTTTAGGCATCAGAATAAACGTAAGAAGAGGTAGGATGTTACGAGAGTTCCAGCGTGCACTGAACATGTTTAGGGTCTGTATAAACATTACAAAAGGGATATCACTCAGTCTGCGATTGTTGAACTTTCCCATCTTTCAATTTGACCGCAGACAACTTATTTTCTATACATATATTCATTCTTGAGGACCGCGGTCTTATATTCAAATGCTCCACTTCTCCAGATGAAGCGTTCTAACAGGTACTCCTTCACCCGGGCATCTTACTTGTAGATAGCCTTATGGATTTCAGACTAACATGGGATTACTATGTATCTCTTTAAACTGGGAACCAACGTTTCTGTGAGGGAGAAACTACCGAAGTATCTCTGAGGGACGGAAAGCCGAAGCTTCCGTGTGGACAGAATGTCGAAGACTATGCTTGGGATAGAAAACCGAAGTCTCTGTGTGTGTAACAGGAAACAACAAGTAAGAAATTATCAGCTACGCTGACAGAGGTATACAACAAATTTAGTATGTGTCGGCAGGTTTTTTAGCTTTTGGACCAACATCTCAGGATGTATGGACTTACTGCGGATAAAATTGTACCGTTGTAATAGGGACCGTGAGGGCAACTTTCTACAAAAAATTAAAACAGATCCGAGACTAGCCCTCAAACTTGCACTTTTCCCAAATATTTGTGTGGGAGGTATCCGAAGGACGGGACCGATGTAGTCCATATTCCAACCTGATACATGACTGGATGAAATAATACGATGTGAAAAGTTTGAACCAATCAGAAAATCTCTGCGAAAGTTTTGCAAAATGTGGGTGCCGTCAAGGTTTCTTGGAACTTTTAGGCCATTATCTCATTAAGTATGGACTTGCCCCTGTAAAAAATGCACCCTCGTAAATCGGGCCGCAAGGACAACCTGCTAAAAAATTCAAAACGATCCGAGAGGAGCTCTTAAACTTCGCATTTTTCGAATTTTGTTCGGGAGGTACCTCAAGGAGTGGATCAATATACATTATAGTCCATATTCGAACCCAATATATATCAGGAAGAAATAATACGACTTGCAAAATCCAAATCGATTGCTCCCTTCGATATTTATCGTTCACACCATTTTACAGAAAAATATTGAACTTTTGTGGGAGAGGTACCCGATGGAGTTGACCGATATGTTCCATCTTCGAACTTAAACTAAGTTTTGGCAAAATATTACGATACCCGAAGTTGAACCAAATCCGTCTGGACAGACAGACAGTCGGACATCAACTCTAAATTGTCTGAAACGGATTTCGTCCAAACATACTTGGGGTCTAAAACCATTATTTCGATAAGGCACATTTATGGTCGTATCAAACCTAACCTAAAGGCTGAGGGTAAAAAAATAATTCAGATGAAAAAAGATGTACTAAAAAGTTCATGTGAAATTCCGTTTTGTGGTTGCACGACTGGGGCAACAACCTATTAAAATTCAATAAACAGCTGATATGACAAACACAACCCCTTTAAGCGTGTGGTGCGTATTTTTAGGCGCACCCTAAACAAAAATTCAATGAACAGCTGATATGACAAACACACCATATTAGGATATTTTTGGATGTTATTACTTATACATAAGAAGAGTTTAATATTCTCCAAAAATTTTTCATTTTAGGGCGATGAGAATGAAATAAACAATTTAATTACTTTAATGTAAGTGTTAACACTGGCAATGATAATTGCTTATATCTTTTAGGAAATGGCCACGTGATTTTAAAACACTAAACATCATCATCATGATTATTATTTGTCGGTTATTAATGTACGAGTATAATTGCTAACAAAATTGTCGCATCAGAACAATTTTATTAAAATTTCTTCTATTGTTAGGAAAAATACAATATATGCAAGTCAATCTCGGTTGTGGTAATATTTTGTTCAATTTCATATTAGAACTACGCAATTTGCTAAAATTTTTATATTTGTACCTTGGGTAGAATGATGTTAGGCATCAGGTCGTTTGATTGTGTAGCTATATATTTATATTTGCTTCTGTGTTTACTTACAATAATACATTTTAGGTGTCAATGGTTGGTTGAATTTGAATGACGTCCCATTATCTATTGAAATGTTTTTCAGTGAAATTGTTAGATTGCTATATGTACATGAATGTGTAGACAAACAAACATGAAAGGAAATTTCATAATTATTTTTCTGTTTTTTTTTTTTTTTTTTTTTTTTTTTGAAGAGGAAAATTTACAATTCATATTTTGCTGAATATTATAATTTTTTTACGTTTTAAACCAAAAACAAAAGATGTATTTATTTTCGAAAACAAAAGCGATATAATGTTTATGACAAAAATAATCATCATTTGACATTTTGACAAAGTGTCGCATATTATTTCTCATTCATATGGGAATAGGTAATTAGGCGAAAAAAATAATAAGAACAAGCTTACTAAATTAAGATGGAGTTCTTTAGAATATGAAAAATATGAAAAATAAATAAGAAATAAGAAGAAATATTTTCCTATAAACATATTTATATAGTTTTATTGTATACTTACATATACTATTTTATATATACCAATTTTTAATTCAACCCTATTTTCTTTCTTTTCAGGTAAGCGATGTCTTATTTACCTCAAAATTTCTAAACACATTGCAGTATTTGAAAAGGACCGCAGGTTGTATAGTTGAAAAGTATGAAAAATAATCCATTGCAATTACATAGAAACGGCTCTGTGATTTAGCTTTATTAAATTTTCATTATTTATTATATTAATGTTGTTATGTCCAGTTTGTTAAAATATATTTAGCAATAAATATTGATGGAAAATACTTAAACTTTTCCAAGAAAGAAATGCTCTTGAAAATTAAAAAAAAAACAACGAAACGTTGAGCGACAAATTAAATAAAACTTGTTTTTATTGCCATAACAATAATCTGACTAACTAAGCCCATCAAAAACTTCTATAAAAGAGATTGCTAAGTGAGAGTAGACACGCTTTTCTATGTACCGGCCAGATGGACTTCGATACCTTGCATCCAGGTCCGTTATGCCAGATCTAACGACTTTCTCAAAGTAGAAAGTAGATTTTGTCGAGGGAAAGGCAAAAAAGGCGGCTTTACACAGTCCTCATGTTATAGGTTAGAAGAAATGCGACCCGTCTTGGTAGTTCATCAAATTTTTAAGGCAGATCTTCAATTTTGAACAATATCAGATTTTTGGCAAATAACCTTAGCGCCAGTAGAACAGTCTAGCAAGCTACATATACCGTAACCACTCTTCTTACAAACATCACCATTCCCAAAAACAGCTCAAAGCCATTAAAAAACTGCAAAAACATCTGTCTTAAACAACACTACATTTATCGCTAAGTTTGCATAAACATATAATGCCCAGTTTTTCTTAGTTACAACAGCTCCCGTTCGCTCCTCCATCTTTGACCCATGGCACAATGGTCGAAATCACAGATCTAGCGGCTCAAAAGTAAAAAAAATCTACAACAATTGTGAAATGTTTTTCATAGTGCCCAATAAAAATGCATTTTCCCTTTTTTATACCCTACACCATAGTATGGAGGGTATTTTAAGTTTGTCATTCCGTTTGTAACACATCGAACTAATCATTTGCGACCCTATAAAGTATATATATTCTTGATCTGGATAAAATTCTAAGACGATCTAGCCATGTCCGTCTGTCCGTCCGTCTGTCCGTCTGTTGTAATCACTCTAGCGTCCGCAATAATTGAGATAGAGTGCTGAAATTTTGCACCCGAGCGTCTTTTTTCCATAGGCAGGTCAAGTTCGAAGATGGGCTATATCGGTCCACTCTTTGGTATAGCCCGGTATTTTGAGAATTTTAGCCACAATTTTTAACCGAACTAGCTGTAATTTGCCATTTGAGGTTCTCAGTGGTCATGAAATATCTCCACGAAACATCGTCAACATAGGTCCATGTTTTGGTATAGCCCCCATATATCGGTACCTCCCGATTTTCGGTATTTTGAGAATTTTAGCTACAGTTTTTAACCGAACTAGCTGTAGTTTACAATTTTAGGTTCTCAGTGGTCATGAAACATCTCCACCAAACATCGTCAACATAGGTCCATGTTTTGGTATAGTCCCCATATAACGGTACCTCCCGATTTTCGGTATTTTGAGAATTTTAGCCACAATTTTTAACCGAACTATCTGCAATTTGACATTTGAGGTTCTCAGTGGTCATGAAATATCTTCACGAAACATCGTCAACATAGGTCCATGTTTTGGTATAGCCCCCATATATCGGTACCTCCCGATTTTCGGTATTTTGAGAATTTTAGCTACAATTTTTAACCGAACTAGCTGTAGTTTACAATTTGAGGTTCTCAGTGATCATGAAACATCTCCACCAAACATCGTCAACATAGGTCCATGTTTTGCTATAGCCCCAATATAACGGTACCTCCCCATATATCGGTACCTCCCGATTTTCGGTATTTTGAGAATTTAAGCCACAATTTGTAACCAAACTATCTGCAATTTGACATTTTAGGTTCTCAGTGGTCATGAAACATCTCCACCAAACATCGTCAACATAGGTCCATGTTTTGGTATAGTCCCCATATAACGGTACCTCCCGATTTTCGGTATTTTGAGAATTTTAGCCACAATTTTTAACCGAACTATCTGCAATTTGACATTTGAGGTTCTCAGTGGTCATGAAATATCTTCACGAAACATCGTCAACATAGGTCCATGTTTTGGTATAGCCCCCATATATCGGTACCTCCCGATTTTCGGTATTTTGAGAATTTTAGCTACAATTTTTAACCGAACTAGCTGTAGTTTACAATTTGAGGTTCTCAGTGATCATGAAACATCTCCACCAAACATCGTCAACATAGGTCCATGTTTTGCTATAGCCCCAATATAACGGTACCTCCCCATATATCGGTACCTCCCGATTTTCGGTATTTTGAGAATTTAAGCCACAATTTGTAACCAAACTATCTGCAATTTGACATTTTAGGTTCTCAGTGGTCATGAAACATCTCCACCAAACATCGTCAACATAGGTCCATGTTTTGGTATGGCCCCCTTAGAACCGTACCTCCCGATTTTCGGCATTTTAGCTACAGTTTTAACCGAAATAGCTGTCATTTGACATTTAAAGTTCTCAGTGGTCATAAAACATCTCCAACGAAACATCGTCAACATAGGTCCATGTTTTGGTATAGCCCCCATATAACGATATCTCCCGATTTTCGGTATTTTGAGCATTTTAGCTGCAATTTTTAACCGAACTAGCTGTAATGATCGGTATTTTGAGAATTTCAGCTACAATTTTGTCTGTTCAAAAATAATCGTCAATATAGGTCCATGTTTTGGTATATCCCCCCATATAACTGTACCTCCCGATTTTGGGGAATTTTCAGTGGTCACGAAATTTCTTCACTAAAATTTGTCAACATGGGTCTAAATTGTTTTGATGAAACTACCCTCAATTTGACTCTTGAAGTTCCCTGCAGCTATAAAACTTTTCCGCCAAAAACATTTAAAGATAGGTTGACTCTTTGATATAGCCCCGTAGGTGGTACCTTTCACCTAGCTGAACAAATTTTTTAAGATTAGATTAGATAACACTGTGCAACAAAATGGAGGTGAAAGTCTGGGGTCTGGTGAGTATATTATGAACCCCGAAGGACAGATCCGCCGTGAGTCGTACTTCCGCGTTATGGCGTGATGAAATTTTTGTTAGAGACCCTGCGGGCCATCAGCAATTAGCGTTATATCTTTGTTCACTGTTGCTTAAGTGCTCTACAAAAACAACAAACAAAGATATAATGCTAATTCATGATGGCTTACAGGGTCTCTTGCAAAAACTTCATCACGTCATAACGCGGAAGTTCGACTCACGGCGCATCTGTCCTTCGGGGTTTTTAATATACACACGCCAAGGGCTTTCATCTCCAAAAGGAATTATCTCTGCCCCAACATTTGTGTTCACAGTGTAATTTAAGCAATAGTGGGAGGCAGTAGGAGTCTATCCATTGTCGAAAAGTTGTTCCACTTAAAATTGTGAAAGGGCCCTACTTATTCCATTTTAATTAAGACTATTTTATGGTGGAGGGTATAAAAAGTTCGGCCCGGCCGAACCTATCGACTTTTTACTTGTTTTCCTTCACCTTAGTGTGGACACGGATATGATAAATTAAGTTTGTTTTTCCGTTTATAACACATTGAAATAATAATTTGCGATCCTATAAAATATATATACATATTCTTGATCAGGGAGTCTTGGAGTAACCCCCATATAACCGCCCGATTTCACTTATTTGTGTAGTTTGGTAGTGGTCAAAAAACTATTTCAACAAAAAATTATGGACATATGCCCACGTTTTGGTAAGCCCATATAACGGCACTGACCGTTTTCGGGTACTTTGTAGTATTTTTTTGGCCCCAATTGGATGTTATTTGGCGCTTAGTGCCCAAGCTGCTGATAAAACATCCCCACTTAGTATTGTGGACAAGGGCCCACGTCCAACGATACAGACCTATTTCAGGTATTTAAAGTTTTGATCGACATTTTCGACCCAAATATTAGATGTCATTAGACATTGACTGACTGAATTATTTATAATTTGGCATTTAGGGTTCAAAGTGGTCGAAAAACTTCTCCACCAAAAAGTGTGTATATAGGTCCAGGTTTTGGAATGCCCCCTATAACGGTACTGCCTGATTCCTTGTATTTGAAAGTTTTTATCGACATTTTTGGGCTTACACCCTGTGTCCAAATACAAAAATTCTGCAACCTAGACTATCTGTGTTCACAAGAGTCAGGAGGCAGGAGAGAGGGTTTAGCTAGGCAAATAAAAAAATTGAGAGTGTCGTGCGGTCCCAGCCCTCCTGCAGGGCATAATTTTGATATGGTGCCTTCAATTCGGGCCCAATACGAAATGAGATAGCTGCATCTTCTGGTTCTTAACTGGGCTAAAAACCCTTGTGTTTGCTTTTGCAGCTCGCGTTCTTTAGCTGTGATGGCTGAGGGTGGTCTCCAATACGGCATGTGCAAATGTATCAGTGTGAATACTATTCAAGCCTGCGTGATAGGCTGCTCCTTGTTCTAGAGGTTCTCGCTTGTACCTTTGGACCTCTCTATCTATCCAGATCATGAACATTTCTCCTGATATGCCTGGGTTGAGGGGGAAGATTAGCCACTAGATCGTGGCAGGGATGCTCACGGTGGTAACACCCAAACAGGTACTGTATCGACAACATATTGTTGTGCTGATGTATCGGTAAAATCTTCGTCTCTTAATGAAGATGGTCCACTGATGCCTTTTGCAATCCTTAGGGCGGAATTCTGGGAATATTCCTCTACTGTGTAGCTTACCACACTGGCGTCGCATCGCTTACCACAGAGCGGCCTTTTGCTTTATAAGAGTTCTTTATCTGCTCCCCAAATACTGCTGGCCAGTGACTTGAAGACATTGGTCCTACAACTAATCTTGTCGCAAATAGCTGTGACTTGAGCAGATTGTGGGATAGTTGCTCCCCAAATACTGGTGGTCAGTGACTTGAAGACATTGGTCTTACAACTAATCTTGTCGCAAATAACTGTGACTTGAGCAGTTTGTGGGATAGTTTATGGTCGGAATCAGGACACCATCGACCAATATGTTCAGGGGGAGCCTGCTTTCAACCGCACAGGTGGTGAAAAGTGTAGCAGTGGATTAAGCGGCGGATATTTTCACATTTCTGAGATGAAAAAACCGCACTAAGTCAGCTATGTAGATAAGATCTGACACCAAGATCGTACAATCATCCGCATACTTTACGATCTGGAGGATGAGGAATTTCAGAAAGGTAGAGGTTAAACAGTTCTGAAGATATCATCCCGCCTTGAGGAGCTCCCTTTTTCACTATAGTTGCCTTACACTTCTTATCACAGAATTCCACGTATAGTCCATCCATCGTTTTAAACATGACTGGAGGGAAGTCTACTGTATATCCTCTAACTGTTTAGCATGGTTGATGGTATCGAATGTTAGATAGCTCAAGAGCTATCACGGTTGTTAGGTCACACGGCCTGTCTGATTCAGTCATAGACTGATATGTGTGGATATGGCGTTTAATGCGGATATTGGGGCACTGGGAAACTGGCGAGTGGTACTGCCTCTAATGGTGATAGGAGGGAGGACACTTATGAAACACTCAACTCCAGGTTCATACAGTTGCTTAAGCATTACAATTGAAATTTCGTATGGGCCCAACGCTTTGGAGGAGTTTGCGGTTCATATGACATCCGGAATATAGCTCATCGTAAATTGTTGTGGTACCTCCACGGTTGAGAGGACTCTTATTCGGCATAGAACGCTCCTCGTCGCTCTATCACTTCGCTTCTGTCACTGTAACGCCGTTGAAGTAACAGCCGTTCTATCATTCTTCTTTACCGTTGCGTACAATTTACCAAATACTGTACTAATATTGCTGCAGGTGGACTAGCCACTTTTTTCCGCTTATGCTCGTCTACTAGCCTCTTGACGTGAAGAGTAAGTTCCCTAACTCTTGGGTCTTTAGGGTACGTACGACAAAGTGTTAGTCTCGTCCCTTTCGCTGGGAAATTTTGTGTAATTTCGGGTAGTTTCGGCAGCAGGTATGTAGCGAGCGGCCCTAGCAGTGATGATGTTTTTTTGTACGATTTTAGTTTGGGGTAGTCGAGCTACATATATTGTAAGTGTTTCTTCTCTCTTCTCGTCTACAGCAGCCGTTTCTTATTTTCACAAACCCGGCTGAGAAATTGGTCCGCAGCCAGCCCACTGACTATGTCGGTGGGAAGCATCTTATATATTCTGTTGTCTTATATATTCTAAAAGCTAAATAAGGCAACATTGTAAAAATGGAAAAATATTTTTTCTTGTGGTAATCTTATGTATATCTTTGTCAAACACAATAACGACACAAAATATATGATTGGTCCAACAATATATATTTGCATATATTTGCAATACCCTATTTTGCTGTCGGAATAGGCTAACTTCAACAATATTCCTTATGTGTGTGCAAGAACCCAGATCAAAATATTTGTGGCTGTGGTTGCGGTGTACTCCTGAAGCCTTCTTTTTTGTCATTTTAGAAAAAAAATGTCCATCCTCTTATGAGAAATTGTCAAAAAGGGTCTGACAAAGAATTTAACCCCCAATGATAAATTGTCTCAACTAATTGGTGTAATATAATTTCTTATTTTTGTAAGTGTGTCTGTCATCACTTACAATTAAATGGCACAGTGGAGCAAAATGTTTGCCAACATTCTTGTGAAAATGTGTACAAAAAGAATGTCGAAGAAGATGCAAAACGATGATGTTATAGTGTCATAGCTTTAATTAGATTTCTATTAAAGAATAACGTAACGCGCCAAGAAATTCCTTCCCATGTAACCTGAAATTAGACGACGTCTGCAAAAGAAAAAAAGACAAATCAGCTTGGCGTCTGCTAATTTTAATTACATTCCCCATCAAAGTGTGGTGCTAAAGTACATCTATGCGTCTATTTATTGATTTGAATGTCACGTGTAGACCACCATCTTATCATGGTGCCTGCCTGCCATCAAGAAATTTGGCAGTTTGACATTCATGAAGGTAACCTCTTTGGCTTTGCCACAGTACGCTTAATCGATCAATGATCAATTGAATGAACCCGCTTAGGTGGTGGACGGTGGCCGATACGTTATGACACTTTCATTGGTATTATAACGCAACAGTAGCTTGTGTATTAGTTTTCACCTTGACTATGGTCATTGTATAAATTGAACACCCTTTATACGAATTAATAATCCAATAGCTGGCGGTGGTGACACTTGGGCTACAAAGCGTGCCAATTCGTATTACAATATATAAAAAATAAACAAAAAAGAAATTATAAAGATATACAGTTTTTATTTACAATTTCCATTTTAATTATAATCAAAGTCCTTTGCCTCTCAACACCCTCTCTCTTCGACAAACGGATAATTGCCACAAAGAATATTGCGTAATGTAAATATGGACAAAGTCTTTCAGGTTTCAAAACAAAAAAACCAAAAAAAAAAATTAATAAATAAAACGCTTGAAAACGAGATTCAAAAATGTTTTAAAATGAATAGAACTGTGTAATAGGCCCATGTAAGAAAATATTTTAGTAAGTGTATTATATTGATGTTTTTTTCGGCGGGAAATTCATTTCTACTTCGTCTAACATTATTCACGTTTCTGGTTTGTTTGGAATATAATTTCTATTCATTCATTCAACATTTGTTCAAAATTGGGTTATCGCTTTGATAAAATAAAACTGCGGTGTGCTTAGCATGTTCAACGTGTGTTCTGTTCTGTTCATTTTTTTTTCGGTAACCTCGAATTTTTTCATTCTCATTATGGTTGTTGTTGATTTTTTTTGTTCGTATACACCTAGTTGCGCCTCCCTGTCTGATTGCTTGCCTACCTAGCATCTTTAGATTGTGGTTTTTTATTTCTTTAAGAAATCATCAAAACTTATTGCATCAGCATTTAGTAGTTTATTGTGCGGTAGTAAGTGACAATTGGAATTTCGCTACTACCTAAATAGGTAATACGAAGGTATGCAATTCATTCCATTTTTGTTTGAATCTATAAACAAGTTAATGTTTGTCGAAAAAACGATATTTAATAGGGGGTTTTATCGGGAACGCCTAAAATGGGGCTTTGTGGCTGCTATGAAACACTTTGATATGATCAAAAATGTGCCGTGCCTAATTGAAATAATGATTTTTGGACGCCACATAGACTTGTTTAGTTCACGAACGAACAAGTTCAATTGGACGATTCATTATGTTCGGTACTTGTTCACTTGAATGAACGATCACCAAAAGCGATGAACGAACGATTGAACATCTGAACTAAAACATGTAAAAAGCATTCAATTCGGACAGGCCACACTGTGTGTATTTTATATTAGGAAATATTCTGAACTACATTTGAATAACACTGTGAACACAAATTTTGGGGCAGAGATAATTCCCTTTGGAGATGAAAGCCCTTGGTGAGTATATTAAGAACCCCGAAGGACAGATCCGCCGTGAGTCGAACTTCCGCGTTATGGCGTGATGAAGTTTTTGCTAGAGACCCTGTAAGCCATCAGGAATTAGCGCTATATCTTTGTTCACTGTTGCTTTAGCTTATTTTTGAGATGACATGTCTTCAGTCAAATCGAATGAGGATTATTTTCGTAGAACACTTCGACCTTCCAACTCGCTTCCTTCAATGTCCCTTCGTCCTTTATTTTAAGAGGTTGCACAGTGTAATTAGCTTTCTTCCATAGTTCAATAATCTTGTACTGTTGTACTGTTTGTGTTTTTGGGTCGTTAACTAAAATCGCGAAAAATGAGTGGAAGGACACGTTTTGTTTAAAGAGTCAGCTTCTGTATATGTTCAAAAGTTTGTTTCATCACAATGTTGATTGATTTTAATTCCATAAATGTTTTAATAACAATTTTCATTCTAACGGAATTTTAATATTTTTAAAATATTTTAACATATTTTTCAAAACAATACACACACATATAGAAATTGTGTATACGCGTTTTGAAAGAATAAATTGGCACCCTTTCTTTTCTGTGGCCTACCTTGTAACGATTGTACCATGGCTTTCTTCCCTGTCCACAATTTTTGATGGAGAAAATTTTAAACCTCTGGCAACCCCAAGGGCCAAATTTTAACTATACCTAACCGTGGGCCTGTGACCACAATTTTTGGAGGCGAAGTTATTATAATCACTGGGAACCATAATTACCAAATTACAGCCTATTAACGTCGAAATTGTAGACAAATACTGCAAAATTTTGTCTTTTTTATAATTTCCTTTGGTATTGTGAATAACCCTGTATCATATTTCGAGAAGTATTTTATTTAGGATTAGACAAATCCTTAAATAAAAGGTGATTAAAACCTCACTCTTAACATTTTTTATGTATATTTTTGCTAATTTTTTGAAGTTTTTCACAAAAATGATTTCCTGTAGTGAGAATGGGAGGGTTATTGCCTAAAATAACATTCATGCCATTTTATTATAAGAAAAGGTTCCACACAAACCACTTTGAAAATTTTCTCAAAAAATTATTTCCTGTTGCATAAATGAATTACCTTTTTCTTGCCTATTAATGACGATAATAAGTTTTATTCCATTAAAATTTTAACAAGTAAGAAAAGCGTTAAGTTCGGTCGGGCCGAACTTTTTATACCCTCCACCACAAATTTCAGCCATTTCAGTGGATTTATGTGGCCACAACCTTCAAAATACCGAAATTCGGAAGGTACCGTTCTATGGGGGCTATATGATGGCGTGGACCTATACCTACAAATTTCTGGGGGAAAGTTTTATACGCCTAAAGAAGACTAAATACCAAATTTCAGCCATATCGGTGTGATAATGAGGCTAAAACGTTCAAAATATCGAAAATCGGGAGATATTGTATTATGGGGGCTATATCAACACGTGGACCTATATAAACATTTTATGGTAGAAATGTTTCTCAGCCTCTGGAAACACAAAATACTACGTTACAACCGATTCTTTGGTCAAATGGGTCTAATACATTCAAAATATATTAAAATGACGCGTACTTTATAAGGGGTCTTATGTGGGGACTATACCAAAACGTGGATCTATATAACCCAACTTTGGTAGGAATGTTTTCTGGCCTCTGAAGACACAAAATACCAAATTACAACCAATTCTGTGGTCAAATGGGTCTAATACATTCAAAATATATTAAAATGACGCGTACTTTATAAGGGGTCTTATGTGGGACTATACCAAAACGTAGACCTATATCAGGAAAAATGTCTAAAATTGTCTTTTCCATTTCAAAAAAATCAAAAATATTTTTTGATACTACATCAATGATTTTTGGTACATAGATTAAGAAAAAAATCAGCATTCCAAATCTGTTTTCGTTACTAACTTTGATCGTTGCGCGCTAAAGATATGACCGTTTTAATTATGATAATAAGAAAAAATTCTAAAAAAATCGCGGCTTAATATTATTAGCTGTTATATCCTATTATCGTTAACTGAATTCGTACCCTTTGCGATGATGCAAAAAATAATCGCAAAGTCTCAATGGATTCGCGAAAAATCAAATTTGTTAAAAAATTTCATGTATTTACAAACATATTACGAAGAAAATATTACGAAAAAAATTAAAATCATATTATTCTAATTTTATTTTTTTATGGTTTTATAGGAAAAGTTGGAGAAAAAATGTTTAAGTTCTTCGGCATTTTCGTCAAAATTTCACGCAATAATGATGATATTCCGTTGTAACAAATTTTTCGCTTATAGTTTTCCTATTGGATAATATTATTAGAACCTTATATTAAATCACAAGGAATTCCAATTGTGGCATAACGTTAAAATAATGTTATATTGAATATTACAACATTTGAGACGCATATAAACCGCGTAATTATGAAAATGACATGATGCGCATCCGATTTTCCAACACAGCGAATCACTCCCTTTTATTTGATGTACAGTTTGTCAAATTCTATTTGGCGGCCACGATGTAGCATCTGCTGCATTTAAGGGTGCAAAATACAGTAAAATGGTCATAATTTCCGCGAAGTTCATTTACATTTTATGCGCATCCGATTTCAATAATCACCATTAAAAAATACATCCTTCTATACCGTTTCAATGCGATCCATCAAGAACAGTGGATGTAGCATCGCACTCAATTTTTATAAAAAATCTATTATATCTCTGGATTTACGAGAGTTTTTAAATATCTGTTTTCGCGCAGTTTAAACACGCGTATCGATCTATTTATTTAAGTAGAACTGACAAATCCAAAACTCGTTTTAATATGCGATATTTTCAAAATAATTTTTTGCAAATTTTCGAAATTTGAGGGGTTTCATATCCGCCGATCTAGTGGTTGGATTTTTACGCGTCGTGGCTTGTTAGATTCAGAACGTAAAAAAACTAAATTTACGCGGGTTTCCACGGAAATCCAATGACGTTTGTAAATTTTAAACCAAAAAAATAGGTTTTTGTGAAAAATTTACGCACAAAAATTTCGTGTTTAGGCGCAGATTACTGTGATCCTGTGAGGGCTACACCCTCATGTTATACATTAAAAAATGCGAAATCGCGAGTACTACAATCCAATAATAAGCTTTTAGGGAAATCCTGCTGCGCGTCCCGATTAGAGCAAAAATTCAAAAAACCCCATTTTTCAGGTTTCAAAATGTCAGCATCCGTTTGAGATAGATACAGTGGATATATTAAAAAATCATACATTAGAAACTTCAACTCTGAAGTGTGCTCTTTAACTTTTCCTTTGAGCATTAAGCTCTACATTGTGTTGTAAAACCACTAATTGGAAAATAACATAATGAAACTCGTTTATTTCAACGATTTTTTTCCGATTTTTTTACATTAGTACGACCACAGCTTCCGCTCAAATTATTATTTTAAGAAACCCCTCGGTGAATCGGGCTAAAACATTTTAATTTGCCGAAATGCGGTCAAAAGTTATGGTATAGTAAAACTGATCGCGAGTTACAATACCCCATACCTCAGTTTCAACATAAGTTAATTTTCTACAAAAAGCTTGATATAACCCAACTTTGGTAGGAATGTTTTCTGGCCTCTGAAGACACAAAATACCAAATTACAACCAATTCTGTGGTCAAATGGGTCTAATACATTCAAAATATATTAAAATGACGCGTACTTTATATGGGGCCTTATATGGGGGCTATACCAAAACGTGGACCTATATAACCCAACTTTGGTAGGAATATTTTTTGGCCTCTGGAGACACAAAGTACCAAATTACAACCAATTCGGTGGTAAAATGGGCCAAATATCTTAAAAATTCCTTAAAACGACGACGCGTCACGCGTCATTTTGTATGGGGGCTATACGAAAGCGTGGACCTACATAGCCCGCTTTCAGTACCAAAAGTCCTACGTAAATATAACATATTTTCCCAAAATTTCATCAACCTACGTCAATCCCTTCGAACGCTAGAGTAATTTCCACAGACGGACAGACGGACAGACAGACAGACGGACGGACATGGCTATATCGATATAGAATTGCACGCTGATCAAGAATATATATATACTTTGTGGGGTCTACAATGATTATTTCGAGTAGTTACAAACGTAGTGACAAACTTAATATACCCCCATCATATGGTGGAGGGTATAAAAAGGTCCCGCACAAACCACTTTTAATTTTTATTATATATGAAGTAAAATTATACGGACAGACAGACAGACGGACGGACATGGCTATATCGATATAGAATTGCACGCTGATCAAGAATATATATACTTTGTGGGGTCTACAATGATTATTTCGAGTAGTTACAAACGTAGTGACAAACTTAATATACCCCCATCCTATGGTGGAGGGTATAAAAAAGGTCCCGCACAAACCACTTTTAATTTTTATTATATATGAAGTAAAATTATATTTAATAATATATAAAAATATATATATATCGTCACCATAAATGCCCAAAGACGTAACCTACATGAAAATCGAAATTCGTTTTTTGATGGAATTTGATACATAAAGCTAAAATACATGATCCGGCAAAATTTCAAGCTTCCACGTTCAAAAATAACGATCCTATTCAAGAAATGGCATTTCGGAAAATGGAATAACATTGCAGATTTTGTTGTAATGATGGATCCCAAAATGTCGGGAGCAAACATTGGATTTCAATTTACACCACAATAATTGTTATAACTTATCACAAAAGCAAGAAGCTCATGCCATTACACATTAATTAAAATAATACAAAATAGTTTTAAGTTTTCCTTGTCACATGCTGATTGTAACTATTCAAACATTATATAAGTCTCAATAAATATATCTTGAATCTTGATGGATCCCAAAACCAAGTTTTTAGCGGTTTTGCGTTTATTATTTACTTCCATTCGTACTTGAGTGATAATATCCCAAAACTCCCCCTCATAACATTGATATTCTATAAAACAGTTTTTCATTTTTACGTTTTTTGCTTCTCCTGTAAAGTTTTGTTTTTGTGGGTTACGTCTTCGGGCATTTATGGTGACGATATGTATGTATGTTATAAAACGTTGATAACATTATTTCCTATGCATTAAAAATTCTTTGTACCGGATTACAGTAAATTCGGTTGAAAAATGTGTTGGTAGCAGTAAAATACTTCAATTAAGAAGGATTCATTACATGGCAACCTCGCGAAATTTTGAACCTAGGACCCCAATATTTTACTTAGAGTGTGTTTAGGCCACTATGACCCATTGACAATAAATTCAGTTCGATATATTATTTATAAGTATTTTTGTCACACCTTCCCATGAAAGTGCCACCACTGTGTATCGGTACCTCCCGATTTTCTGTATTTTGAAGGCTGTGGCCAAAATAATCCACTGAAATGGCTGAGATTTTAGTATTTCGTCTTCATTTTGGGTACTAAACGTTCCATATGAAATTTGTCGGTATAGGTCCACTCCTTAGTATAGCCCCCATAGAACGGTACCTCTCTATTTCCCTTATTTTGAAAGTTGTGGCCTTAATATTCCACCGAAATATCTGAAATTTGGTATTTGGTCTTTATTTATGGTATTAAACGTTCCATATGATATGTCAACGTTCCATATGTTATATAGCCCACATAGAACGGTACCTCCCGATTTTCGGTATTTTGAAGGTTGTGGCCACAGCAACCCACCGAAATGGCTGAAATTTGGTATTTAGTCTTTGTTGAAGGTAAAAGCCTTTCTGACTGAAATTCGTCGGTATAGGTCCACGTTTCCATATAGCCCCCATAGTTCGGTACCTCCCGATTTTCGTAATTGTGTAGGTTGTGACATCGATATCCCAACGAAAGACTGAAGTTTGTTATTTATTCTTCCATGTGGTTATAAAATATTCCAGAAGAGAATTATCAGTATAGGTCCGTATTTTGAAGGTTTTACCGAAATATCGGAAATTTGGTATTTAGTCTTCTTTGAGTCTAAAAACTTTCCGCCAGAAATGTTTAAATATAGATCGATTTTTTTATATAGGCCCCATGGAACGGTACCTCCCGAATTTCGGTATTTTGAATGTTAGCCACTTTGTTTTACCGAACTTGCTGAAATTTGGTATTTAGTCTTCTTCATAAACGAAAGGAAACTAATTGTACCATTTTACTTCAATACAACTCGTGGTGTAGGTTATAACAAGTTCCGCCTGGCCGAACTTAAAGCTGTTCTTACTTGTTTCTAGCACAACGGCCATTTTTGGACGACCCTGATGGCCTTTGTTTTTTTTTTTTAGTGAATTTATTTTCATAGTGCTATATAGGATGGTCCTTTATTGACATACAAAGATTTCATTTAATCGATGTACTTGCAATGGTCGTGATTATCCACGTCGAAATGAAAAATCATCGGACGAAAATGTTACCAAGTGAATTCCATTTTTTTGATAAGTAATTTTTTTAAGTCAAACTGTCCTGTCCATTGGAAACATCAAATGGCGCCTGCAGAACACAGTGTTGCCTAGGCCAGAATGTTATCGTGCTGTCCTTGTATTGAACGAATATAAGCCAATGAACGATCTGAATCCTTTTGGTGAACGGAATGAAAAAGATAGATTCGCTCAATGAACGGTATTGATTACCGAGGTCTAATCACTCAGATTTCTTTTCTCGGCCAATGCTAGTTCCATGTCCAAGTGGCATGATTGAAAACAAGATTGTGTGTAGTAAATGGCTGATGGACTTGCCTCTTTTGAATATGTATTTTTTTCGATTTGGTGAATGTATCTGGGGGGAAGAAGAAGAACCGTAAAACAAGTAGTAAGATTTAAAAAAGAAATCTACGTTGTCAAGTGATGATATTTAGACTAAAAATAATTAATTTGTGATGGCGGGAAATAACAAAAAGTCGTATTTCATAAACAATAGATACAATGTTGTATTTCGATATCATATTGTATTTGAATATTAGACATTGTATTTTATTTTATTTTTGTTTGTTTTTAATGTTTGGCAAGACATCAATGAAAATGTCATCTTCTGCATAATATAAAACATATTTTACTGATGAAACACACTTCCATCCCACTCTTCCAGACACGTGTTTTCTGGTCATTAAATCGGTAATGACAACAAGAGTATATTTTCGTTATATTAGGAGATCTATACATATATGGTTGATTTCAAAATATTAGGCAGACTTTTTGATAATTATTTTGAAAAATTGCAACGCATTAAAAAAATTGTGGCTACTTAGCCTTGACCGCATGTTTTGAAAAAATGCTATTTTTTTGGAAATCCACCAAAATAATCGCACCTACATGAAAGTATGAACTGGAAGATTTTTTATTCTCTTCATATTATTCATAAACACCATAAATCAAATAAAAAATAATTGAACCTCCTTGAACTTCAATACATTATTTGTAGAATGAAAAAAATAATAATAACAATAAAAAGCGCGGCAAAAAATAGAATGCCTAACATTCTCTAAATGCCCTCCCTATATTATGTAGCCAGCTATTCTCACTTTCTAAATAACCCATGAATGAATACTATTAGCTTTCAATTTATTCAATAGAATTTTATGCGGAATAGTCAATTAGACTTTGATTTTTTATTTCTGGGCGGGAGAAAAAACAAACATTGACATTTGCTTTACATGGAACACGTGCTACCAACTTACTATAAAAAATGTATGAACAAAAACGAGAGTAGAGTTCATACAGCAGTATACCCCAAAAAGAAGAAAGGCCCCCGCTACCCTTATTTATTTATTAGGCTACAACCTATGAAATGTTGTTCTTTCCTCCAATAGTTTTTTTTATTTTGCATTTATGACGACACAACCAACTCAATGAAAAAAATCAACGATCACGTTTTTTCTTCCTCTTCTTTGATTGGCCTGCTATCAATGATTGGCAATGTGCGAGCTGTGACCATTCTCTTCCTACAATTTTAATCTAATTTTAGTTTGGCCCATTTAACAAAAGCACAGCTAGCCCATTAATAGTTGTTGGTGATTCTGGCAATGATAATATCTACAAATGTATGTATGCGATAGTGCCACACTGTAGCATCGTTATACATATTTTTATAGGTGACTAATTGGTTTGATATGTTCCCACAAAAAATATTTGAATTAATGCCATTATCAAAGAAACAAAAAAATACCTATTTGCATCACAAATTTTTATTCTTTTTGCGCTTCTCTCAATTTCATGGTTGAAAGATTTGATTTGTTAGATGTACATACCCAGCAAAAAAATCCTTACTAAATAATGGGGTTTTATATACAGTACCTTTTGGTAGTCGTAACTACTTACATTATTTTTATAATAACTAGTTATCCTGTGGCCAAATGAGCTAAAAAAAATCTATTTTTACAATGTTTTATTTAATTAGAATAATTGGTTCTAAGGTGGAAATTCACGGTGCTCTTGAAACAATTTTAAATGGAAGGTGCTTACACCTCGGAAGTTTTTGCGGATTCTGAAACTACAAAGTTCATAGATGAGAACAATCAAAAAACAAAAAAAATCGCCGGAGCGCTTTTTAAATAAATCGCGATTTAAGTTGACATTTTTAGGGGTTGTTTAGGTTTTCGCGATTTTGCTTAGAAACCGCATTTCCTTTCAAAATGGGACTAAAACAAATATTGTAGCTATGAAAATTCTCTACAAGATCGACCTTAATGGTATTTTCGTAGTTTTTACCATTTTTGAGATGTAGAAGTTCAACTTAGGACAATGCACTGACTGTATCGCCCCCTTATAAAACAATGTCATGTTGGGTGCGCCTTAACTAACTTTTGATGAAAACCGCTTACACAGGGAAAGTTTTTGTGAATTCTGAATCAGCAGTGTTCATAGATGAGAAAAATCCAAAAACAAGAAAAATCGCTGTAGGGATTTTAAATAAATCGCGGTCAAAATTCACATTTTTAGGTGTTTTTTAGGTTTTTACGATTTTGCTTGAAAATCGCAAGTCCAATCGAAATGGAGCTAAAGAAAATGTTGTAGCTGTCAAAATTCTCTAGAGGATTGGCGTTTATCATTTGTTCCCAGCTTGTACCATTTTTGAGATAAGGAAGCTCAGTTTACATTTTTAGTTTTTTTTGTTAGGGTTTCGCGAATTTGCTTGAATACGGTAAGTCGTATCGACATGTGACCTGAGAAAATCTTAAAGCTGTGAAAATTCTCTACAAGACTGGCTTAAGTGACCTATCCTTAGTTGTAAAATTTTTTTAGATATATAAGTTTAAGTTGGGAATTTGCAGTCATGACATTGTTTTATAAGGGGGCGATACAGAATTGAATTGAATTTGAATTGTCCCAATTTGAACTTCTATATCTCAAAAACGGTAAAACCGACGAGAATATCATAAAGGTCAATCTTGTAGAGAATTTTCATATCTACAACATTTTTTTAGTCCCATTTTGATAGGAAATGTGGTTTCTAAGCAAAATCGCGAAAACCTAAACAACCCCTAAAAATGTCAACTTAAATCGCGATTTATTTAAAAAGCGCTCCGGCGATTTTTTTTGTTTTTTGATTGTTCTCATCTATAAACATTGTAGTTTCAGAATCCGCAAAAATTTCCGAGGTGTACGCACCTTCCATTTAAAATTGTTTCAAGAGCACCGTGAATTGTTTTCAATTTCAACACACTTCATATTTTTATTTTATTTTATTTTATTTTATTTTATTTTATTTTATTTTATTTTATTTCGCTGTCTGCTGGATTTGATCTTGCGAACTTCTGATTTGTAGTCGAACACACCACATTAGACCACGTTTTTATACCCTACACCATAATATGGAGGGTATAACTAAATTTGTCATTCCGTTTGTAACACATCGACAAATTAATCGGAGACCCTATAAAGTATGTATATCTATATATATAAAAATGGTGTAAAAAATGTATAGTAATTCATAAAATGAGAACGTCTAGGCCGATTTCTGTAAAATTTTTTGTCAGTTATTCGTATTTTCAAGGAGAAGGTCTTTACGGAAGAAAATTTTGGAAAATCTCTCTGGAAAAGTCGGAAAATTGGAAAAATGGAAAATTGAGTTTTTGTATGAAATTTTATTCCTTAATAGCGAGACGAAGTTCGCCGGGTCCGCTAGTTGTATATACAATGTCCGTCCATCCGTCTGTTGAAATAAAGATACAGATCGCAGTTTTTAAGATAGAGCTTTGTAATTTGGTATAGAAGTTTCTATTTCTCCTAGGATGTTTGGTATTGCAAATGGGCTATATCGGCCCCGTTTTTCATATAGCCGCCATAGAACGGTACCACCCGATTTTCGGTATTTTGAAGGTTTTAGGTTGATTATCACACCGAAATGGCTGAAATTTGGTACTTAGTCTTCGTTGGGGGCATAAAACTTTCCCCTAGAATTTTGTCGGTTCATGTCCACGCCTTCATATATCCCCCATAGAACTATACCTCCCGATTCTCGGTATTTTGAAGGCTGTGGCCTCAATATTCCTCCGAAATGACTGAAATTTGGTATTTAGTCTTCGTTGGGGGGTGCAAAACTTTTTCCCCAAATTTTGTCGATATAGATACACGCCTTCATATAGCCCCCATAGAATGGTACCTCCCGATTTTCGGTATTTGTGGCCACAATAATCATCCGAAATGGCTGAAATTTGGTATTTAGTCTTCGTTGGGGGTGTTAAACTTTCTCCCCAAATTTTGTCGGTATAGATCCACGCTTTCATATAGCCCCCATAGAACGTCACCTGCGGATTTCCGGTATTTTGAAGTTTGTGGCATCAATATTCCACTGAAACTGTTGAAATTTGATAAGTAGTCTTCATTTGGGGTATATAACTTTCCCTATGAGATTTGTCGGTATAGGTCCACGCCTTCATATAGGCCCCATAGAACTATACCTCCCGATTCTCGGTATTTTGAAGATTGTGGCCTTAATATTCCTCCGAAATGGCTGAAATTTGGAATTTAGTCTTCGTTGGGGGTATAAAACTCTCCCCCAGAAATTGTTCGGTACAGGTTCACGCCTTAGTATAGCCCCCATAGAAAGGTACCTCCCGATTTTCGGTGTTTTGAAGGTTGTGACCACAATAATCCAACGAAATTTGGTATTTGGCTTTCATTTAGGGTATAACATTTTATTTATATGAAATTTGTTGATATAGGTCCCAATTTTCGATATTTTGAAGGTTGTGGCCTCAATATTCCAACAAAATGGCTGAAATTTGATATTTAGTCTTCGTTGGGTGCACAAAACTTTCCACCTGAAATTTTTAGGCAAAGGTCCACCCTCTCATATTGCCCTTAAAGAACGGTATATCCCGATTTTCCGTATTTTCAAGGTTTGTGACCGAAAATCAGCCACCGAAATGGCTGAAATTTGGTATTTAGTCTACATTGGAAGTAAAACCCTTTCCGACGGAAATTCGTCGGTATATGCCCACGTTTCGATGTTGCCCTCATAGAACGGTACCTTCCGATTTTCGTAATTCTGAGGGTTGTGACGTAAATATCCCATCGCAATGGCTGAAATTTGTTATTTAGTCTTTCATGGGGTTATAAAATATTCCAGAAGAGAATTATGAGTATAGGTCCATGTCTTTCTGTATTCCCAAAGAAAGTTTTACCCACATTATCTTAGCGAAATACCGAATTTCGCTATTTTGAAATTTGGTATTTAGTCTTCTTCATAAACGAAAGGAAATTAATTGTTCAATTTTACCTCAATACAACTCGTGGTGGAGGGTATAACAAGTTCGGCACCATTACACCACTCTTACTTTTTTTTAACAAAAAGTATCCGGCCGACGCACAGTGGTCGAAATTAATAACTTACAAACGAATGGAGGTATGTTTCTGAAATTTTGCACAATACTCAGTATGTGCCCGTGGGTAATAATGGACTAAATATGAACAACATCGGCTAATAGTTTGATGAAGCCCTCATATAACGGTACCTCCTGACATTCGGTATTTTGAGGATTTAAGCCACCCTTCCCTCTCAAATTAGTTGCAATACGGTATTTAGGTTTTCTAGTGGTCACTAAACTTTTCCAATTTCTATTCAATTTCGTTTAAGTGCGGTTTAAGGTCTGCTCGAGGACCCTTTGGAATCTCTTTCCGAAGGTACTCCTTGTGATCCATCATTTTTAAATGTTTGCACATTTTTACTAATTTTTTTTAAAGTCATAACCAGGGTTTCGGAGTCGAGCCATTTTTCCTTCGACTCCGACTCCGACTCCAGGCCAGTTTTTTTTCACGACTCCGACTCCGGAGTCGACTCCGATGGTAATTTCCTATACCACTAAAAATTAATAAAAATTTGCTAAATTTTTCAACTTTTCCTATACTAGGACCCTATATGCTTATCTGTTCTTTTCTCTAAGACAATTTGTAATGCAATGCGATGTAAAATTGATGTTCCGTATTGAATCTGCTGTATCTTATATCAAAAAGAACAAAAACAACAGAAAGAATTTAGAAAGTTTCAGTAGATTTTGCCGAAATATATGTGCGAGTATACTCTCAGATTATCAATTTAAAACAAAAACAAGCAGAACGGACGAGTTTGATTAAAATTTTTTTGTACGGACGGGTCACATATCTTTTTCGTTTTATTTTGTCGAAATATGAAGATGGGTATGCCAACAGTAATTTGTTACTTACAGATTTTACGAAAGCGATAATTTTTTGCTGACTCATTTTAAAGTACATGTAGAATAGAATATGTCGAACGGATAAAAATTAGCTGAGATATGAGCGTTAGAAAGAGAAAATTCATTGTGATTTGTATGTAACATCGAAGTTTGAAACACGGTTTTCTCAAAATAGCATTTTGGGATTATTATACGTATAAAAAGATTGTACTTAAGCAAGAGACTTTTAAAAAAAAATGTTGACGGATTTATGGCAAAAAAAACTCTCAACTTTTTTAGGTAAAATTGAAATTTTGACTTCTACAGTTCAAATTTTTTTTAAATGCATATTTTTTAATTCGTTTCGCTTAAGTACACGATTATTATGTTCTTAATGATCCCACAAAAACATATGCTGATCGGTTTATTCGTTTTCGAGCTACAGTGGTCACCGCAAACTGCTTTAGTAACAAGTAAAAAGTCGTTAAGTTCGGCCGGGCCGAACTTTTTATACCCTCCACCATAAAATAGTCTTAATTCAAATGGAATAATTAGGGTCCTTTCACAAGTTTAGGTGAAACAGCTTTTCGACAATGGATAGACTCCTACTGCCTCCCAATATTGCTTAAATTACACTGTGAACACAAATGTTGGGGCAGAGATAAAAACCCCGAAGGACAGATGCGCCGTGAGTCGAACTTCCGCGTTATGGCGTGATGAAGTTTTTGCAAGAGACCCTGTAAGCCATCATGAATTAGCATTATATCTTTGTTTGTTGTTTTTGTAGATCACTTAAGCAACCGTGAACAAAGATATAACGCTAATTCTGATGGCCCACAGGGTCTCTAACAAAAATTTCATCACGCCATAATGCGGAAGTTCGACTCACGGCGGATCTGTCATATGGGTGGATATACCAAAACATGGACATATGTATATTGACGATTATTTTTGAATAGACAAAATTGTAGCTAAAATTCTCAAAATACCGATCATTACATCTAGTTCGGTTAAAAATTGCAGCAAAAATTCTCAAAATACCGAAAATCGGGAGATACCGTTATATGGGGGCTATACCAAATCATGGACCTATGTTGACGATATTTGGTGGAGATGTTTCATGACCACTGAGAACCTCAAATTGCAAATTACAGCTAGTTCGGTTAAAAATTTTAGCTAAAATTCTCAAAACACCTAAAATCGGGAGGTACCGATATATGGGGGCTATACCAAAACATGGACCTATGTTGACGATGTTTCGTGGAGATGTTCTATGACCACTGAGAACTTCAAATGTTAAATTACAGCTATTTCGGTTAAAAACTGTAGCTAAAATTTTCAAAATACCGAAAATCGGGAGGTACCGTTATATGGGGGCTATTCCAAAACATGGACCTATGTTGACGATGTTTGGTGGAGATGTTTCATGACCTTTGAGAACCTCAAGTTGCAAATTACAGCTAGTTCAGTTAAAAAGTGTAGCTAAAATTCTCAAAATACCGAAAATCGGGAGGTACCGATATATGGGGGCTATACCAAAACAAGGACCTATGTTGACGATGTTTCGTGGAGATGTTGCATGACCACTGTGAACCTCAAATGTCAAATTGCAGAGAGTTCGGTTACAAATTGTGGCTAAAATTCTCAAAATACCGAAAATCGGGAGGTACCGTTATATGGGAGCTATTCCAAAACATGGACCTATGTTGACGATGTTTGGTGGAGATATTTCATGACCACTGAGAACCTCAAATGGCAAATTACAGCTAGTTCAGTTAAAAATTGTAGCTAAAGTTCTCAAAATACCTCAAATCCGGAGGTACCGTTATATGGGGGCTATACCAAAGAGTGGACCGATATAGCCCATCTTCGAACTTGACCTGCCTATGGTTAAAAGATCCTCGGGTGCAAAATTTCAGCGCTCTATCTCAATTATTGCGGACGCTAGAGTGATTACAACAGACGGACAGACGGACAGACAGACGGACAGACGGACATGGCCAGATCGTCTTAGAATTTTATCCTGATCAAGAATATATATACTTTATAGGGTCGCAAATGATTAGTTCGATGTGTTACAAACGGAATGACAAACTTAATATACCCTCCATACTATGGTGGAGGGTATAAAAACAGTGTTTCGTAGGTGGCCATTTGTCAGAAAACGGTGCAATATTTTTCAACAAAAAAAAAAATCTGAAAGTAGCTCAAGGTATTATAAATCAGATGAAAACAATATCTTTTGGAAAAAATTGGTAGATTACTTGTAAAAATTCATGAAAAATTTCATTTTTCGTGCACAATAAGTGACCATAACCCCTTAATTGTGGACAAAATAAACTTATACATAATACTTTTTCCACATTATATTGTGAAGTATAAATATGTGAGATCTAAAACTAGTATTCCAGAGTGTATATGAAGAAAAGACAATTTTTTTTAGTTTTCCATAAAAAAAAATTAAAATTTTTTTTAAGCTACATGAAAGATTTTTGGTATATAGATTGGGAAAAAAATCCCATTCTTAAATCTGTTCGAGATACTAATTTTGGTTGTTGCGCGCAAAAGTTATGGCGGTTTCAATTCTGATAAAAAGAAAAAATCTTTAAAAGACTCTAATCATTATATTGAGAAACTCTCTTAATTAGGGGCTCCCTACATACTATATGTTTACTGAGGTCCCACAACTTTAGTGAAAAAGTTGTAAATTTTCGCGGAAATTAGGAAAGCATTCAAAACAATTGGTAGTTTACAACTTGTTCTAATAAAATTCAAGCTGTCTATGCATCTGAAAAATATATAAAAAATATGTACGTAATCTAAACATCGCGAAGATTCAAATGAAACCAAAACTATACAAATCCGTTTAGCGGCTTGCATATTATAGCAAAAAACAAAAAATATATTGAGGAAATTTATAAAATTTTTGTAAGAGAAAATATTTATTAAAATTCATTTTGTGAGTTAGTTGAACAAAATGTAAGAAAAATAGGTCGGAGTTTTTCTTCTATTTTAGTTATATTTCACGCAATAAATCACATTTTTTATTCTAATCACTTCTCGAAAACACGCTAACATTTAGCAGAAGATATGGATATCTTTCAAATAAATGTTGGGTTCCTTTAAATGGGGTATAATCTTGAAATAAAATTGTATCGGGTAATGTTCATTTTGAAATGCGTGTAAATGATGCGCATGCGGTTTACCAATACAGCGAATTCTTCTCTTTTAATTTGTACACATTTGCCAGGATTTACTTTGGCCGCTAAGATGTAGCATCGTCTGCAGTTTAGTGTGCAACAAACACACTTTTTATGCGCATCCGATTTCACTATCAACCGCGAAAAAATACATCGATCTAAACATATTTCAATAAAATCCATCAAGAACCGTGGATGTAGCATCACACAGTATTTTTTGGATAAATCGGATACAGCTCCCATGCCACTAAATTTTTCAAACCGCTGTTTTCGCACAAACGCGAGTGATGATTCACTTTCTTGATTGAAATGGAAACGATCCACATAAAGCGCGAATTAGTCAGCGATATTTTGAAAAACATTTTTCGCAAATTTTTCAATTTTTGCAGTAGCCATTTCCGCCGTTCTAGAAGATGGATTTTTACGATTTGTGATTCATATGATCCGGATCGTCGAAAAACTAAAATATCGCGGGGTACCAGCACACTCAAAACGATATTGTAAATACTGTACCCAAAAAATAGGTTTTTTAGAAAAAATATCGCACTAAATTTTGGCCTTTGGCAGTAGATTACTCTGCTGCTGTGTGGGCTACATACTCAATATACATATCAGATTATGCGAAATAAAAAATACAAAAAACACCTGAAATCCGGCTTCAAAATGTCAGCATCCATAAAAGGTGGATGCAGTGGAAATTTTGGAAAGTGATACATTAGAAGTGTAATCTTCATTTTGTATTCTCCTACTTTTGCTTTGGACAGATGTCCGTCATTTGAATGGTTTAATCAGAAATCGAATAGCAATGTAAAAAACCTGTTTAGCTTCAACGTGTTTTTACCTATGTTTTTCCTTTACGCGGTCGTAACTTCCACGTAAATTAAATTGTTTTGCTAAATTTTTGAGCTTTGTACAAAAACATCTAAATTAATCCAGCAAAAGTCATAGCTACTGGTAAACTACAATAGTTCGCGTATTATAATAGTGCAAACCTTGGCTTCATGGAAACTAAAAAATTTTGACTTTTCCTCATATACGTTTTGTCATAAATGTGATGGTATATTAAGAAATCGATTCATATTGAAATATGCAATTATAATTCTATTGTCATGGAACATTACTAAATATAATAAATCCTTTGCTTACAAGTTTACTCATAGATTTCCTATAAAATGAATAAACGATTTATCAAAATTTTAATAATGTTAATCTCTCTATCATAAAAAAATAAAAACTCTTTTGATAAATGTAGAAAAAAAACATTTTGCCCGGAGTCGGAGTCGAGCTTTTTTTCACGACTCCAGACTCCGACTCCGACTCCAGCAAAATTTGCTAGACTCCGACTCCAGACTCCGACTCCGACTCCGAAGCCCTGGTCATAACAAATCAATTGACATCATGTTGTGTTGAAGATGTTTTCAATTGAAAACCAGAAACGACAAATAATTTGTTGATATTTTTTGACAATATTTTACTAATTGAATTGTATCGATCATTTTGATTAATAGAATGTTTTTTTTTTGTTTTTGTTTGAATAAATTCAATCAATTTGGACTTTGTACATACATACATATACAAGTCGTATTGCGCTGGTTGCGTATTCAATAAAAATCGGTGACGTTCTTTGAGGTTTAATTAGTATTGAATTTGATAATGAATGGAAATTAAAATATGTATTCAAAGAATCAATTAGTGTAGCGTAAGAAATGTTTCTTCTCTCTTAGTTTTGCATTGAGATACGATAGGAAATTTTGTGGTAGATCGTTTGAAAATTCCTATTATTTGCGTAAAAATGTAGAGGGTGATATAGTTGGCATATTAAACTACGGGCTAAGTATGTACTTTTATGTGTATTATGATAAATGTAATGGAGAAATGTAAATTCTTGCCAAAAATTCAATATTATATTGTTGTACAACAAAAAACGCGGAAGTATGTATACAGGTGTATCTTGCATGTTTTTACCTTGGTTTGTGATAAATAACAAGAAAATATTTTTTTCTTTTTTGGATTATGAAATAGTCATTCCTGGTGACAGGTGGCAATTTTCTTATGCAAACACAAGGCGAAAAATGGAAAAAATTGCACGAAAAAATTAATATGTAATTCAGATAGAATTGTAATGTTCCGGAAATGTTTACATTTTCTGGTGTCCTTACTTTCTATATAAACAATTTTCTCAAACTATTTTATAAATTGAAAACAGATGATATATTTCTCCCTTACAGAACTGAACCAGTAACATTCACCTAATATTTTTACTATTTCTTAAATCGTGCCAACAAAAACGTGACTACCATTTGCGCTTATACTTCACCATTTTTTTCTTATTCTGACGTTCACTGAAAAAGTTCATTGAACTTTTTTTGATGACAAGACATAGAAAAACTAATAATAGCATGTGTGTTTAGCATATTTTTGTAATTAATAATGAGACATACATTTAGTATAGAGAATATAATTAATTTAAAAAATAGTCTGACCCAGACCTAAATAAATTATAATAATTTAGTATTGTTTTTAATGGATTGGGGGATTTTTTATGTGGTAGTGTAAGGATTTTGTTACACATTATAATTTCATTTACAAAATATATTATACTCTTGTGCCAGACACTGAAAACAACACATGAAAATATTTTAGCTTTTAGGAGAGAGCGGCGGTGAAGGAGCCCCCTTTCTCCCTTCTTACCCATAACCACAAAACATTTTCATGAAAATTGTCATAGTCTGGCACAAGACATATCGTCTTCTCCGTCGGAAAAGGTCGTAAGTCCACTTTTTTTGGAAATCGCGTTTTTGTTACAGGATGATAGTACAAGTCAAAACACGTCGTATGATACAAAGAAAATGGTAGCATGTCGCGTTTTTCTATATGTTTTGCCCTTGTCGGAAAAAGGTCGTAAGTCCACAAAACGTACAAATTTGAGTACGAAAAGGTCGTAAGTCCACAGGGAAATGTATACTTTAAAAGAATACTACAGCTAGTGTAGTTCAGATATAATGATTAACGTCATCCATGGTTGGGGTACAATGTAAAGAACTAGCCTACACCTTTGGATGATAATCGGATGATATTTGGCGGAGCCTGTGGACCAAACTTTTGAACAAAAATGTGATAATTTTTATATTGCAACGAAAATTTACATTTGAAATCTATTTTCCCCTATAAGTGAACTGATTATGAAAGATGGACTTCTGGCCTTTACATTGATACAAATTGGGATGCTGTATGTGTTCAAATACTTCATATACTGAAAAATTTAAAAAAAAAATTAAAATTTTTACTGTTTTTACTGCCGTATATCTTACTTAACTTTATCAAATGGTAATTTGTGGTTTCTCTAGGGACATTTATTCACATAACGAGATTATTTTGTATTCTGAATTCAATAAAGTAATATCTTCTAACGGACGGGTAAGTGCAATGTTTATATTATTAAATGATTCTAAAATAATAATTGATTGAAATGATATTAAACTAAGAAGGCATCATGATTTTTGCTAACAAAGAGCTTTTAAGGGTGATTCTGAAAGCTCTGATGACGTCAATACCAAACATCCTAGAAGTAATAGTAATAGATCACGAAGATCTATCTTAAAAATTGCGAGCTGTATCTTAATTTCAAAAGACGGACAGACGGTCATGGTTATACCGACTTGGAATTTTACTCTGGTCGGGTCTTATTGCTTAAATATGTACCCAGGATTGGGGAAACGGAATCGTTCGTAAGTTTTATATATAGCGCATTTAAAAAATAGGGCACAGGTCTAACCCGCTCCTCCGAAATTCAACAAAATACATATATAGCCTACTTAAACCAAGGGACATCCCTGTGCATAATCTGAAAATTACATGGAATAAGTACTTAAGGTTGGAGATTCAACAACCGTTGCCTCGCAAATTAATTTTCTGACCGATACTTTCATAACTTTTACAAAAAAAGCGTTTGCGCCCCCTTCGAAATTCCTTCGGTTGTTCCTTGTATATTCTCTGAAATTTTCAAAAAAAAATTGGTTCAGCCGTTTTTGAGTCTATGCGGAACATACAAACATACACACATTGTCTTTTATATATAAAATTTCACACAAAAGTTTGGGTACATTAAACCCGCTAATAATTTGTCTTAAACTCAAATCATTCTTAAAATTTCGCTCCGATCGGAATATTACTGCGATCTACAGGACAGCTACAAAGTCGGGTAAAAATTGTGGGTTTGGTCCATTTCACACCTTTCGATCATAACCAACACCAAGAGGTCGGAACCCGACCTCTCCACAATTTCGTGGCGATCGGTCCAAAATTGAGGCTTGTAGTTTTATTACAATTGTTAATGGATGGACGGACACACATAGCTAGATCGCTTTATCTCGTCAAGATATGAAAATATGGCAAGGGGAGGGGGTCTAGGACGAATACTTCGCGATGTTACACGAATATTGCGCAAAACAAACTTATACTACCCTTTCCACATTGTTTTGTAAAGTATAAATATTTTATTTTAAAAACGTCCGTAAATTGTAGGAAAAGGTCGTAAGTCCCTACAAAAATACAAAACTGTACAAGGAAAAGGTCGTACGTCCAAAGACATCCAATTATCTCTCAAACGCGACGGAATTTTACCAAACAAAGTACAGGTATTGAAGCGGAATAAATTAACGAAAAATACTGCCTTTACCACCATAGTAAAATCTTTAATACAGAAAGCGCTGGAAAGTTTTTTCTTCCTCCTGAAAAATTTATTGAAAGGGACTTACGACCTTTTCCGACGGAGCAGACGATATATAATATATTTTCATTTTGGTTTTTGTCATCTTGTTTTTTTTTATCATTTTAAAGCAGCAGACCAATATTATTATAGGTAGTCTCAAAAATCTTAAGATCTTCGCCTTAGAATTATTCAAACTTTGGCAGAAATTAGTATTACTTGATTGACCTAAATCATGTGGAAAAATAATAGATGTGTTCCCGTACGCAAAAACTATAAAAACGTTTCAAGTTTACATACCCGCTTGCGACGAAAATTCCAATTGTCGCAATTTAAGTAGTCCAGAACTAGTTCTAATCAGTACTAGTACAAATATTGGCCCCTAAGTAATGCGAAAGGAACCAATTGTCACCTTTTTATCTCCAAGTAAACGAGGAGGCGTCAGTTCCGACTTAATTAACTTAACTTAAACGACGAGTTGTATAAATAATTCACATTTACATTTTCTTCATAACTTTAATATAAATGAAGCATCCAATAACAGAAGCTAGTGTTGATGGAATGAATATCTTCGTTCATATTATTCATATTGTTCTGGTATAAAAAGGGAATACGAAGGAAATATGCAAATCGCCCTCTTCTTCTCTGTACCCGCTAGCAATTCCAATTGTCGCAATTTAAATAGTCCTAAACTAGAGGTAAGTGGTACTAGTTCACAATTGACCCATAAGTAATGCGAAGGGAACCAAATGACACCTATATATCCCCAAGTAAACGACGAAGCGTCAGTTGTGACTATTTCCCACCACTTTTTTTTATAAATAAACTGGTATATGACTGTAAACCTGGAACTAGTACAATACCACCTACAGGTAATGCATAGAGTGTCAATTGGTTACCTCCTATGACATCCCCATGTTAAAGTTTACAGTTGATTGCACTGTGAGTGGTCAGAAGTGGAATTAGTTACTGTAACGCTGAGAATCGACGTAAAACAGACAAAAATAGTAGATTCTTGGAGGTTCTGGAACATAAATTTTATGACTTTGAAACTTGTTTTTTTATTTTTTTTTATTATTTTGTGCCTATGTGTTTTTACGGAATCATCTTACACGAATTATTTATCTTATCTTAAATAAAAATTCATCTAAATATGATACAGGGATATGAGGTTAAATACAATTTATCAATGAAATCAATGGAAATACAATTTTAATATTTTTCAATGACGATAAACGCGTGTGGATGTTTTTTATACAAAATCGTTTTCCTGTTTCACATTTTAATGAATTTTTATTTAAGATTGGATAATAAAATTTTAAGGTGATTGGATAAAAAACCTGACAAACAAAATGTGTGAAACATATCATTTCAAAATTGTTTCTGCGGAAGGTTTTCTATCGATTCAACTTATGTATATGTAAGATTTTATCTAATCTTAAATAAAGACTCATATTATTGCGCAGTAAAATAATTCCAATGCTCATTTTTAAATATTTTTATTATATTATTTATTTAAAATTAGGTTTAACACCGGGAATAACGGTATCACATCTAGAAAATAATTCTAATACAATTGTACAATGTTGAAATTCCTATAGGAATTGATTGATTAAACAATATTTACAATAGATTTTTATCTAATTTTAAAAATTCCGATAAATAGTAGTCCATATTTACATTCGGCAATTGTCAGTTTGAAGGTGAATAAGGTGAGGAATATGGTAACCCTTTGCCTCTCAACACCCTCTCTCACCAACAAACTAACAATTGCCGCAAGGAAAATTGCCTAATGTAAATATGAACGTAATAACATACAGATTGCTATAATTTTGTTTTATTATGTCACAAATTGCAAATTCCACCATTTGAATGTGAATTCCAAACTAATTGACAAATAATTAGTTTAGCCCTTAATTGGAAGAATTACTGATAATTGATATGATTGCCAATGATGAAATTATTACAGCTTAACATACCGTCAATGTCATGCTTAGGTGTTACATGCGGTAGTTTTATCATTTTGAGATATGGGTAATTTCTAAGATTTCTCCGTAAGCTATTTTTAAGCAGCTTTCTCATATATTTTATGTATTTATGAAATCTAAAAAACTAGATCCAAAAATATACATAGATGCCGTACCAATTTTTATAGCCTCCACCATAATATGGAGGGTATAATTAAATTTGTCATTCCGTTTGTAACACATGTAAATATTCGTTGGAGATCCTACCTAAGATTAGATACACACAGAGAAAAATATTTGTCGCTTTTGTTGGAACAACAATATCTATTTTTATTCCAACAATTCATTTGTTTTGTTCAAGTATTGCAATTGCAAATCCAAATATACCATCGTTTGGTCCAAACATGCAAAACAAAAACAACTTGCGAAATTCCGCAATATTGTAAAAATCGTTAACAATACCGATGGTAGAAACTATCATAATCTAGAATTTCTACAAAAACTATTGTCAGCCCCGAAAACATGTTACTGAAATTTTTGATTTGATCGTATATAATTCTCATATACACTTTCCATATAAATTTGGTATAAATGTCACGTACTATATTATGAGCATTGACAAACACTATACATGGCCAGGTTTTGCCAGGTCTAACTAAAAAGACAACAAATTGAATGAAGAAACATAATAACTACTCCATTGTGCTCATCCTCCAAGCACCTACCCCAACATAAGGAATACCATAAAACCACAACAAATATGAAAAGAAAACACAAATCACGACCGAAAACAATTCTCAGATTGTTGTGTAACTCAACTATCAAAACACAATGAAGAATGAGAAAGAAAGAAACGAATAAAAACATGGTTTACATACACGAAAAGGGACAAAGATAAAATGAAAAAAAAAAAAAAAATAAATAAAGATAAGAGGAACTCATACAAACAAAACTCACTAAAATGTTTTTTTTTTTTCACCACGGCATCGAATACCGAGAGTAGAGAATAAAATTGTCGAAGAAAAGAGAATAATATTGTCCAGACAAAAACTATTGTTGGATATGACAACAACTATTGTTAGATATTACAAAAACAATTTTTGTAATTGACATAAACGATTGTTAGACTCACAATACTACATGCGGAATCTAACAATATCTTTACAATACATATTTTGCTCATCGAATATTGTTGGATCAATCATATTTTTTTCTCTGCGTACTCTGTCATGTTCGTCCGTCTGTTGAAATCCATCTGCAGCTCGCAATTTTTAAGATAGTGCTTTATAATTTGGTATAGAAGTTTCTATTACTCCTAGGATGTTTGGTATTGCAAATGGGCTATATCGGTCCACGTTTTGATATAGCTCCATAGAACGGTACCTCCCTATTTTCGGTATTTTGAGCTATTTTAGCTTCATTCACACCGAAATGACTGAAATTTGGTTTTTAGTCTTCGTTAGGGGGTATAAAACTTTTCCCCAGCATTTTTTCGGTATAGGCCCACGCCTTCATATAGCCCCCCATAGAACAGTACCTCCCGATTTGTGGTGTTTTGAAAGTTGTGGCCTCAATATTCCATCGAAAAGGCATTTAGTCATCATTTGGGGTATAAAACTTTCCATATGAAATTTGTCGGTATAGGTCCACGCCTTCATATAGCCCCCATAGAACGGTACCTCCCGATTTTCGGTATTTTGGCGGTTGTGGCCTCAATATCACATCGATGTCTCACCGAAATGGCTGAAATTTGGTATTTAGTCTTCGTTGGTGGTATAAAACTTTCCTCCAAAAATTTGTCGGTATAGGTCGACGCCTTCATATAGCGCCCCTAGAACAACAGTACTTCCAGATTTTCGGTATTTTGAAGATTGTGGCTTTAATACACCAATGAAATTTGGTATTTAGTCTTCGCAACTTCCTGGCTGAAATTTGTCGGTATAGCCTCCATGGAACTGTACCTCCCAATTTTCGATATTTTGATGGATTCAACCTTAATATTCCACCGTAATAGCTTAAATTTGGTATTTAGTCTTCGTTGGGGGTATGAAACTTTCCACCCGAACTTTGTCGGTATAGGTGAAATAAGTAATTATAAAACTGCCGCTTGAAAGTCGATAAATAAATTGCAATAACATTTAGTCAATTCTTAGAACTTTTGTGGTGAATAAGTTCTTTTGCTTTGTAGTTTTTAAATGATTAATGGTAATTCTTAAAGTAATGAGTTATTCGGCTCTTGTGGCTGCCGTACTGAACACTATACTAAATATAGGGTAGTTTTAGGTAGTTTATATACATATTCTTATTAAAAGAAATCAAACACTTTCTGATTCCCAATCGTTGAAATCTAAAACTCAAGTTTAAAAGTTCATTATATACTTAAACTATTGACTGAATTAATTTGTAAATTTATTATTGCTTTTTTTAAAACATTCCAATTTTTTTCTTTCGTTTGTATACAATAGTAATCACATAAATATTCTAATTAAGTCTAATAAACATTTGTTTTTATTTTTTTTTTGTTTATTGCAGAACATATCCGTCACATTGAGTCGCATTGAAAATTCAAATAGAAAAGTAAAAGTTTTACACCCGGCCAACTAATTAAAGAATATACAACGCCATCAATTAAATCACCAATCAATCTTCAAAAGGAGCGTTGCAGAATATAAAAAGTAAGAAGACGTTCTTTAATTAAAACCGGAAATTTCTTGTTTCAAAGCCAACCAAAGAATCTAACAACAACAAAAATGGTGAACATAACTGTAAGTACAATGACAACAATTTTTGATTTTTATTTCTTTTATGTTGAAATTCTTTATAGAATTTTATTAAACATTTACAAATTAAATTAAAACTTATTGTTTACTAATTTATACAACGTCTTACTTTTTTCTGTTTATTTTTGTTTTCTTTCAATTGTCACCCAAAACAGGATAGCGGTGGCAAACATGCTCCCCAAGAAATGGAACAATTTTTGCCCGGGGATGGTTTGGCCGGAAATACAAAGTGAGTATTAGTATTTTCTGTGCGTTTATTTATTTATTTTTTTGGTTTCGTTTTTTATACAAGTACAAGTTTTTGTTAAGTGACAATGGGAGCATTGTGCTTTCAGCACGTGTTGAAATTTCGCTGTACATTGTTGGAAATACAAAAAGAAGAGAATGAGCATCACATATTCAATTGTGTGGGATTCTTTTATTTATTCGATACAAATATCATATTTGCGGCATCAATTTAAGATTTATTTTTTAAGATCATTTTTAAAAACTTTAAGAAGCTAATTAGACAATGGGGTCCAGAAAATGGCAGATATGTATAATTGGGCAATATTAAATTAGGGATAGGCAACTATGCCATTGCAATCAAATAGTAGCAGTTATGTGATATTAGCTAAAGTTTTAACTTTGTTTTTAAATTTCAATTTTTGCCTTATTAAGGCAGATCATTTATAGAGATTTTATTTTATCAATTCTCTTTCGAGATGAGCTGTTTTTATTTTTAATTATTTTATAACAAAATGGTGTTTTTTTATTTTATTCGGCCACGGATACCCCAAATGCCTAAATTATTTAATCTTATCTAAAAAATGTATTCAACCAGGTGATAGCTTTATATCGGGTATATATCAAAGCGTGGATCTATCTTGACACTTTTTGGAAGAGGTTGTAGCTTCAAGGAACCTAAAATGTCAAATTACGGGTAGTTCCGTCAAACAATGTTGCTAGACCCTCAAAATACCGAAAATCGGGAGGTACCACTGAGAACCTCAAATGTCAAATTACAGCTAGTTCGGTTAAAAATTTTAGCTAAAATCCTCAAAATACCGAAAATCGGGTGTATTTTTGCGTGAGGGCTATAACAAAACATGGACCTATTTTGACTATTTTTGTTGGAGAAGTGGCAACAGAGAACCTCAAATGCCAAATTACAGCTAGTTCGGTGGAAAATTGTAGCTAAAACCCTCAAAATACCAAAAATCGGAGGTATCGTTGTATGGGGGCTATACCAAAACATGGACCTATATTGACCATTTTTAGTGAAAAAGTTTCGTGAGCTATTATTTGACATTTGAGGTTCTCAGTGGTCACGGCTAGAGATGGTATTTACCGGGTATTTACCCGGTAAATACCCACACGGTGGGTAAATACCCATTTGTGGGTATTTATTTGGGTATTTACTGTATTGAATCGCCAATACAACATCTTACACCCTATTTCTGGGTTTAGGTTGTGAAATGGTTTCAAAATAGATAGTTTAACAATACTTTAAACAAGTGGGTAAATACTTTGGTAAATACCCGAGTATTTACCCAAATATAGGGTAAAAACTCTTTATCTACCGAGCCACTTGACGTAGGCTGTCGAAATTTGGCTCAAAATTTTCTTATATCAATAGTATTAAATGTATTGAAAATGGAGTCCCTGGGTCCATGTTTTGATATAGCCCCCATATAGCCATACTTCCCGAATGAAGGTATTTTTCACCTATTAGCCACATTATACAACCAAATTGGCTGTAATTTGGCACAGTGAGTCCTCAATGAGTATAAAATATCATTGCGAACATTTGTCAACGTAGGTCCACGATTTCTTATAGCCCCCATATAAGGGTACCCCGATTTCGAGTATTTACCCAAATATAGGGTAAAAACTCTTTAACTGCGGAACCACTTGACGTAGACTGACGAAATTTGGCTCAAATTTTTCTTATATCAATAGTATTAAAGGTATTGAAAATAGAGTCCCTGGGTCCATGTTTTGTTATAGCCCCCATATAGCCGTACCTCCCGATTTAAGGTATTTTTCATCTATTAGCCACATTTTATAACCAAATTGGCTGTAATTCGGCGCAGTGAGTCCTCAATGAGTATAATATATCCTTTGCAAGCCTACGTCAATTGGTTCGACAGTTAAAGAGTTCTTACCCACTTTTGGGTAAATACTAGAAATCGGGGTACCCTTATATGGGGGCTACAAGAAATCGTGGACCTACGTTGACAAATGTTTGCAAGGATATTTTATACTCATTGAGGACTCAATGTGCCAAATTACAGCCAATTTGGTTGTATAATGTGGCTAATAGGTAAAAATACCTTAAATCGGGAGGTACGGCTATATGGGGGTTATATCAAAATATGGACCCAGGGACTCCATTTCCAATACCTTTAATACTATTGATATAAGAAAGATTTGAGCCAAATTTTGTCAGCCTACGTCAAGTGGTTCGGCAGATAAAGAGTTTTTACCCTATATTTGGGTAAATACTAGAAATCGGTGTACCCTTATATGGGGGCTTTAAGAAATCGTGGACCTACGTTGACAAATCTTCGCAAGGATATTTTATACTCATTGAGGACTCAATGTGCCAAATTACAGGCATTTTGGTTGTATAATGTGGTTAATAGGTGAAAAATACCTTAAATCGGGAGGTACGGCTATATGGGGGCTATATCAAAATATGGACCCAGGGACTCCATTTTCAATACCTTTAATACTATTGATATAAGAAAGATTTGAGCAGATTTTTGTTAGACTACGTCTAGTGGTTCGGCAGTTATAGAGTTTTTACCCAACATTTGGGTAAATACTCGGGTATTTACCCAAGTATTTATCCACTTGTTTAAAGTATTATAAAACTATCCATTTTGAAACGATTTCATAACCTAAACCCAGAAATAGGGTGTAAGATTTCGTATTGGCGATTCAATATAGTAAAAACCCAAATAAATACCCACAAATGGGTATTTACCCAATTTACCGGGTATTTACCCATTGGGTATTTACCCACTGTCCATCTCTAGTCATGGCCAAATTACAGCTAGTTCGGTTAAAAATTTTAGCTAAAATCCTCAAAATACCGAAAATCGGGAGGTACCATTATATGGAGCCTATACCAAAACATGGATCTATATAAACAATTTTAGGTGGAGAAGTGTTGTGAGCACTAAGAACCTCAAAATTCAAATTACAACAAGTTTAGTTAAACATTGTAGCTAAAATCCTCAAAATACCGAAAATCGGGAGGTACCATTATATGGGGGCTATATCAAAACATGGACCTATGTTGACGATTTTCGGTGGAGAAGTTTTGTGAGCACTAAGAACTTCAAATGTCGAATTACAGCAAGTTTGGTTAAACATTGTAGGTAAAATCCTCAAAATACCGAAAATCGGAAGGGCTATACCAAAACATGGTCCTAAATTGCCAATTTTTGTCAAGAAGTGTTGTGACCACTTGGAACCCAAATGTCAAATTACAGCAAGTTTGGTTGAAAATTGTAGCTAAAGTCCTCAATATATCGAAAACCGGGAGGTACCGTTTTATGGTGGATTTACCGAAACATGACAATTTTTGGTGGAGAACTGGTTGAACCGCTAAAAACCTTAAATGTCAAATTACAGCTAGTTTGGTTAAAAATTGTAGGTAAAATCCTCAAAATACCGAAAATCAGGCATACGAAAAATCAAATTTATTATACCCTCCATACTTTGGTGGAGAGTATAAAAATGAGGTTTGTACATCCATTTTGTATAGCCCCACAAGCGACTTGTTCAAAATTTTATAATATATATAAAGACAGTTTTGGATTATTATGATCTCTAGATCCAAAGCTTATCCTTATTTGTTTTATTGACTTTAAAATTCAGCCCTTTTTTCTTCTATTTGTTAATGCAACTTTACCGAAATTCTTTTCGGGTTTTCATGCATTAAAATAGAAACCAGAAAGCTAAGAAACAAAGTCGGGCGGGGCCGACTATATGATACCCTTCACCACTGTGAACAAGTCAAATATATATGGGAGCTATATCCAAATCTCGACCGATTTCAATATAATTCGGGACACTTATTTCTAGACCAAATTCCGTTACACATTTCAAATTTCGTCAACATTACAAATTGCGTGATTGGTGCACTAAAAACATAAAATCGGGCGAAAATATATGTGGGAGCTATATCCAAATCTGAACCGATTTTTATTGAAATAAATAGCGTTCGTCCTTTGGTCAAAATAATGATCTTTCCCAATTTGAATCAAACAATAAATGCAAACTGTACTTTAATTACAAAAATACATGGACAGACGGACAGGCATCAATCGACTCAGAAAGTGATTCCAAAAAGAACTATGTTATATACAAATGCACCACTGTGTTGTGTAGGGTATAAAAACAAAAATCATAAAATGTATTGAAAACACTTGTAATACTAGGTCCCAAATTGCAATTAATTCAGCCATTCTATATTGACCACAACTGCCAAAATTTTCCCAAACACTGTGCACCATTGATGAATTCTCTGACAAAAATGTGTCGCATCAAATGTCACATAATTTCTTTGTCATGACATTACCGTTACTTCTCATATGATATCGAATTTTTTTTATTTACAATTAGCTATTCTGGCGGAAATAATTTATTAAAACTATTAGATGGACGATGGTTGTGTGTATTGTTGAGGGCCAGTAGATATTAGACCAATAAACACGCAATAATAAGTCAACAAATGAACGGTATTATTAAATTATTTAATTGTTCTTTAGATCATTCAATGTCTGATTGTGTCAATTTTGTTCTTTTTTTAAATTTAAATTGGAAATAAAGCCAGTAATTAATTGTCGGTGTATATAATAGAGTTGGGCAATTCCGTCAATTAGGGCTATCTTAAGGTGATTTTAAAAACTCGATGTCAGATTATTATAGTTGTATGAGGGCTATAACAAAACATGAACCGGTGCTGACGATTTTTGTTGGAGAAGTTTCGTGACCACAGAGAACCTAAAATGCCAAATTACAGCTAGTTCGGTTGAAAATTGTAGCTAAAACCATCAAAATATCGAAAATCGGGAGGTATCGTTATATGGGGCTATACCAATACATGGACCAATGTTGACCATTTTTAGTGAAAAAGTTTCGCGACCACGGAGAACCTCAAATGTCAAATTCTAGCTATAATTTGACATTTGAGGTTTTCAGTGATCACGACCAAATTACAGCTAGTTCGGTTAAAAATGTTAGTTAAAATCCTAAAAATATCGAAAATCGGGAGGTACCATTATATGGATTCTATATAAAAACATGGACCTATATAAACAATTTTAGGACCTACCTCAAAATTCAAATTACAGCAACTTGGGTTAAACATTGTAGGTAAAATCCTCATAATACCGAAAATCGGAAGGTACCGGAGGCTATATCAAAACATGGAACTATGTTGACGATTTTCGATTTTCATCAAAATTCCGAAAGTCGAAAGGTACCGTTATATGGTGGTTTTAAAAACTGGATTTCAGATTTTTATAGTGTTTAGAGCTTTTAGATTTTAAGTTTGCTAAAGTTTGAGCACAATTGGAATATGTTAATATGTGCCACTGGGTCCTCAAAGCTTCCATGAGCCCTATAAAATGCTAATATTAAAATTCGAGCCGATTTTCAAAATTTTGTGCTCAAACGTTGGCAATCTTAAAATGTAACAAAACTAAACACATTAGGGAAGTGTCGCCTAAAAACCCAACATCGAGTTAAAACCACCTTAGGGCTGGCTGCATATGGTAAAAACCAAAAATGTTTTACAATCGATGAATCCGAGATTCACCCATTCAGAATTCGCGAACTGTTAACATATTCTATATAGTGTGACTGAAATTCTTTAAAATGAAGTGTTTTAGGAGGGATTCCATAATATCGACCAATAAAATTATTTTCGTGGAAGCTGTGTTGCAACACATGTTGGTATCAATGTAGAAAAATGGGTAAAATGGGTTGAAGCCAACAAGTTTTTTATGTTCCCTTCAGATTTCTGGCTTAACCTTGAAATTTGTAGACCTATGTATGTCCAAAGAAAGAATTATAGAATACGCCATAGGCAACAAAATAATAGTGTATGATTTGTCAATATACAGTGGATATATCCACCAAAAATTTATGCTGAAATTTTGAAGCCAGAATTTTGGGGTTTTTTGATTTTTTTTTAATAAACCGGACGCGCAACAAGGTGATATTCAAAACTCATAATAGAATTAAAGAATTCGTGATTTTACGTCGTTCGATCTATATCTCATGAGTGTGCATCCTAATTGGAGTCTAAAGGCCAAAATTTGATGCGTGAATGCCAAATTTACAACACACTTTCCTTTGAAACACACGTAAATTTATTTTTTTTAACGCGACGGATATAATGAGTCCTTCCGCGTTCGAAAAACCTTGGATACAGATACCTTCAAACGTCTAAATAGAGCCACAAAATCTAAAACCCCGTGGATACAGGTACCTTGAAAGTAGTAATATCAGCAAAAGTATATTTTGACAAACTGCGTACTAAGTCGCAATTTTTTGTGAAAATTTTTACATATATGGAATCCTATATGCGTGATTATAATATTAATAGATATGCGAGTAATATGGGTCTTTTACCCAAAATAGAATGTGGAGGGACATCTGCGGTTCTTGAAGAATCTATTTGAAATAGGTGTATATTTAAGGGTTTTTGCATTGTGTGATGCAACTGACGGCACACGTTGACCGCTGAGTGAAATATCGAAATATGCATAGATATTGAAAGAGATTGATTCGTTGTATCCAAAATCGGATGCGCATCAACTGATTTTAACTAATTCGCGAATAACAGGCTTTTTAATTTTCACATTTTTTTGAATGATTGTACTTTTAATATTACTTTTCCTATACTTATAAGTTATTACAGTAAATAACTTTCGCGATTGTGAACCAAATTTCTTAATGAAGTTTTAGCAGTACACATTAATTATTGTATAGGATTTTAGCAAAATTGTTGTAGAACTCCCAATTTTCTTTGTTTTAATTTTTCTAATGAAACCAAAAATATATTTCGAACAATATTTTAATAATATGTTTTTTCTCTTTTGTGTTGCTATAATATGCAATTTATGTACCCAATCTCTATAAATTTGGTTTCATATTTTTCTATGCATTGTCTAGAATCTGTAGGTATTTTTAATTTATTTTTTTAGAGGTTTGTACAGACTCTGGGGATGAATAATTTAGATTTACTTCAAGATATTTTTTATTATTTGTTGATTTTTCGCGAAAATAAAAATAATAGATAAATAGATGCATAGATGCTTAGGTAAAAACTCATCAAGATATGATACAGGGATACAAGGTTGTAAAAAAGTCATAACCCTAATGTACATACAAGTATGTACATATGTGTGTCTGCCGGTATAAAATGTATTATTATTATTTATTATTACATTGCATTTCAAATTTCCTTATCTATTTTTATTTTTTATACCCTATACCACAATGTGGAAAAGGGTATAATAAGTTTGTTTTCCCAAAAATTCATGTAACGCCGCGAAATATTCGTCGTAGACCCCTCATGTGGTATACCAAACTTCATATCTCGACGAGATAAAGCGATTTAGCGATGTGTGTCCGTCCGTCCGTCCGTCCGTCTGTCCGTCCATTAAAAATTGTAATCAAGCTAGAGGCCGCAATTATGGACCGATTGTCACGAAATTTAGTATGGAGGTCGGGTTTGGACCAGAATAGAACTGATTAGTTTTTGGCGATGATCGTGAAATGTTAAAGGGATGAAATGGACCAAAAACAAAATTTTTGCTCGATTTTGTAGCCGCTCTGTAGGTCGCAATAATAGTCCGATCGGCGCGAAATTTTAAACGTAGTTTTGGTTTGAGATGAAGAAGTAGCGTGCAAGTCAACGGTATGATCGGATAATATTTAGCGGGTTAAATTGATCAAAACTTTTGTGTGAAAATTGGTAAAATTTCTAATGCACATCTTATAACAGCTAGCCCGGAAAGCTAGTGCACAGGGATAGTGGTATAGGGTATCACATGGTCGGCCCCGTCCGACTATAGTCTGTTCTTACTTGTTTAATTACTGCTGTTGTAGAAAAACAAATTTCCTATTGCATTCTGATTTTTAAAAATATTTGAAAAGTTGTTTATTATTATTGTTTTTACCTCTCTGAACTCTAATCTTTTTCAAGACCTAAAACTACGTAAAATATTAATTATCAGTAATTGAAATCTGTATTTGTTTTTTGTTGTTATTGTTTAAGTAGCTGTGATTTGATATAGTCGGTATTATTAGGTACTGTAAATTATCAATTTGAAAAATAACTGAAGTGGCAACAGACACTAAAGTGGCAATAAACTTGACTCTAGCGAAGATAATCAAAAACTAATTAATTAATGCTATTTACGGAACTAAAATATAGTTTTTTTTTTCTATAAAGAAATGAACAATACATTTTTTATTTTCTTTATTTGCACGTGCTTTAGATTTTCTTCAGAGATAATCTGAAAATTTTATATTGAATTTATTTATTATTAGAATAACAAGTCCATTAGACCAAATAGTAAAAATATGTGTCAGTGTATACATATGTATGTATAATTGGACATTTTTGGCACCCCAATAGTGTTCAAACCCCAGCCTGGCTCAGCTGATTTTATTTTTTATTTGAAAATTTTGCCTTTTTTAGGCGAAGATCATTTTTTTAGTATTAATTTTTAATGAATTTCTCATTGGAATCGAGCTTGATGATCAAGGAATAATGCAAGTGGAAAAGGAAGCCGACGACGATTCGAACCCACACACCCACCACTATGTGACATGCATGTTTATGACTTTTTTACAACTTCGTATCTCTGTATCATATTTCGATGAGTTTTTACCTAAAGTCAGAGAAAATCTTAATTACAAGGTGATACGATAAAAAGCTCACATAGAAAGTCATTTGAAAAATTGTTTCTATGTGAGCTTTTTTGACAAACTTTTGAAGTCACTATAAGCAGATATCTAACTAAAAACAAGTGAGCCAAGGCTATAGTCGGGTCGGGGCCGACTATGTAATACCCTACACCACTACCCCCGTTCATAAGCTTTTGACTAATAAAATTCAAAATATTAAAATTGGGGTAGCTTAGCGCCTTTGCTCTGAATGTCTTCATTAACACAGGTCAATTTTTTTGAAACGCATTTAAGTGCATCGACAGTACAACCCAAATAAAAAATGGAAAAGTGGGATGTATGCCAACCATCAATAGGCTTCTTTATCTGTTAGACCCCCATCAACCCCCAAAATTTCGTGAGGATCCGATCAAAATTTCGTAGTGTGATTGTACAAAAATGAAAAAAGGGATGCATTACCGTCTATTGCGATATCTCTTTTGTGTGACCACCTGACCCCTGGCCGACCCCTGAATAATATCCGCCCATTATCAAAAATCAAAGGGTTTTTTCCTCTGTGGGACCCCCAATAACACCCAAAATTTCGTGACGATCCAATTAAAATTGCGACCTGTAGCGCGATTTCCAAAAAAGTGGCAAAAGGATGTATTACCGACTATTGCGATATCTCCGTTATTTGGATACCTACGCCAACCTGCTTTACATCATTGTAATGATGGGATTTTTTACTTTCATTGTCAGACTTTGCTTTTGGAAGGTCCCGAACCAAAGCTGTGATATTCGTCATTATTATTAAAATCGCAAAAATGAAAAGTTGTGTTCTATTAGCGGCTATTGCGATATCTTCGTTGTTTGACCACATACGACAACCTACGTTGCAAAGGTGATATTTTCTACTTTCATTAGCATGTTTTGCTTTTGATATACCCCTTTTAGAAGCGGAGATATTCGCTTTGAAATAAAACGTTGACCTTTTCTCCAAATAAGTTTTTTCCCATTCCGACCCCTGAATATTATCCGACCATCACCAAAATCAGTAGGCTTCTTTCTCTGTCGGATCCCCATTAACCCCCAAAATTTGAAAATTTGACGATCCGATCAAAATTGCGACCTGTAGCGTGATTACAAAAAAAAAAAAAAAAATGAAAAAATGGGATGCATTGCCGACTATTGTGATATCTCCATTATGTGGCCACCTACGCCAACCTACTTTGCATCACTGTAAAGATGGGATTTTCTACTTTCATAGTCGGACTTTGTTTTTGGAAGATCCCCAACCGAAGCTGTGATATTCGTCATTATTATTAAAATCGCAAAAATAAAAAGTTGGGTTCTATTAACGGCTATTGCGATATATTCGTTGTTTGATCACCTACGAGAACCTACTTTACATCATTAGAAAGGCGATATTTTTTACTTTCATGGCCAGGTTCTGGTTTTGGTATACCCCATATTGAAGCTGAGATATTCGCTTAGGAAAAAAACGTTGTCTTTTTCTCCAAATAAGTTTTTTGCCCATTCCGACCCCTAAATATTATCCGACCATCACCAAAATCAATAGGCTTCTTCATCTGTGTGACCCCCATTAACCCTCAAAATTTCGTGACGATCCGATCAAAATTGTGACCTGTAGCGTGATTTCCAAAAAAGTGGAAAAATGGGATGTATTACCGACTACTGCGAAATCTCCGTTATTTGGTCACCTACGCCGACCTAGTTTACATCGTTGTAAAGATGGGATTTTCTACTTTCATAGCCAGGCTTTACTTTTGGAAAGTCCCCAACCAAAGCTGTGATAATCGTCATTATAATTAAAATCGCAAAAATGAAAAGTTGGGTTTTATTTGCGACTATTGTGATATCTTCGTTGTTTGATCACCTACGAGAACCTACTTTACATCATTAGAAAGGCGATATTTTTTACTTTCATGGCCAGGTTCTGCTTTTGGTATACACCGTATAGAAGCTGAGATATTCGCTTTGGAAAAAAACGTTGTCTTTTTATCCACCTAAGTTTTTTGCCCATTCCGACCCCTAAATATTATCCGACCATCACCAAAATCAATAGGCTTCTTCCTCTCCGGGACCCCCATCAACATCCAAAATTTCGTGACGATCCGATCAAAATTGCGACCTGTAGCGTGATTACAAGGTTTAGATGGACAGACGGACAGACGGACGGACGGACGGACTGACGGACGGACACACATAGCCAGATCGACTCAGCTCGTCGAGACATTCATTTTGGTATATATAAGTATGGGTCTACGACCATTATTTCGATGCGTTACAAACTTTTTGGCCAAAACCAACTTATAATACCCTCCCCACATAGTGGTGTAGGGTATAATAAGCTTTGGAGCCACACAACATAACCAAAATGGGATAATCTTTTGTTTCTTATCAAAATTATCATAATATCATTACATGCATATAATTTTATATCATATATAATTTTATTACATATATCATATCAATTAAAAATGGTTTGCCCGGGACCTTTTTGAATATTTAATTTTTTAGTACTTAAATGGAATAGGCGTTATTTTAGTCATTAATAGCAAAAGTTTAATCATTCCCGCTACAGAAAATAATTTTTGGGGAAAAAGATCAAAAAGTCATAAGCCTTGTGAACGCGCCTACTAGCAAGTATTTGCGTAAAACAACTTCTAACTGTGAATGTTTGTTGATGATATCGACTTTGAATTTTTTATATATATTCTGACTTGCCTTAGGTCAGTTAAATTTCTTTATAGTTTTGTATCACATCAGTTTAGCCTAGCAATAAAAATGAATTTCAAACATATATATGCAAATTTCTTCCATTAATTTTTTTGTATTTGTCCATTTGAATACGCACGAATATCAATTTGATTGTGGTTTAGTTGTGTGCCTTTCATACCCTCCACAATAATATGGAGGGTATCATTAAAATTGCCATTTTCCGAAGTGTATAATTAAATTTGTCATTACTCCTAAGATGTTTGGTATTGAAAATGGGCGGCTATATCGTTCGAAATTTTGATGTACTCGTAGCCTCTATAGAACAGTACCTCACGGTTTTCGGCATTTTGAAGGTTTTAGCCTCATTATAACACCGAAATAGCTGAAATTTTGTATTTAGTCTTCGTTGGTGGTCTACAATTTTCCAATTTATGGGTATAGATCTCATAGAACCGCCCTCACGGTGGGTAGAAAACCTCCACACAGATAATTGTCAGTATAAAGTGATTATCATCAGTTAAAATATTATTCTCCTCCATGGAATTAGACTTAATGTAGATGAATGAATAGCTTAATATTTACGAAAAATTGTGGTTTTATTTGTACGAGGTCTACTAGAAAATTTTGTCGCTTAATAATGAAAAAGCAATTATTTATCATTAAAAATAGTTTTATTGTTTTTTTAAAGTATTCACCAGCATGCGGCACTTTTTCTACTCCGATTGAGACACCTCCAAAACATGGTTTTTGAACGCTTCATCAGCATCTTCTGGCAAAGAAAATCTTTGACCACGCCTTTTTTCCATGATGTTCGAGATTCAAATGAAGTCATTGGGTTCCATCTCAGGGCAGTACGGCGGATGTCCAATCAAGTTTACGTTTTGTCCGGTCAAAAAGGCGTTGATTTGATAACTCGCATTGCAGGGTGCGCGTTGTGATTCTTCTTCTTTTGTTTGTTTTTCGAATTTCCCATGAAGACTTCAGGCAAACAAATTGTGGTGTACCACACAGAATTGCCCTCCTACGTTGCTCAAGCGGAATAGTGCCACATGGCCAGTTTTGCCGAAGAAACAGGCGACCATTTGCTTCGAACTGCTTCTTCAATGAACAACATTTGATGGATTTGCTCGTCTTCGAATACTCAGACGGTCGATTGCTGTTTTGTTTCGGGTTCATACGTATAGATCCATGATTCGTCACCTGTGATTATCTTATAAAAGTCCTTAAAAGAACGGCGATCATATTTTTTCAAAATTTCTTTGCATTAATCGACAAAATTATATTTGGATTAAGATTAAAAGTGTTGCGGATGAGGTACCTGAAGGAATGCATCGGCATAGTCCATTTTGGAAGTGGATCTTATTTTGGGAGTAATTTCTCTTCGTTAGATAGCGCGCCCTGCAGTCATTTCAGTTGGTTACCGTATAACTTTAAAGTTTTCGACCACTATGCCATTTTCAAAGGATGTGTGACAGACCCTAAACTGCAGATAAACATAAATGTTGAACTTTTGTGCGGGAGGTACCCTAAGCAGAAGATCGATATGGACCATAAACTGCACATAAACATAAATGTTGAAGTTTTGGACCACTATGCCAGAAAGCATGGACTTGCCCACGAAAGACATAAAATCGGTATACATTTTCAAAGGATGTGTGACAGACCCTAAACTGTTGATAAACATAAATTGTGAACTTTTGTGGGGGAGGTACCCTAAGCAGAAGATTGATATGGACCATAAACTGCACATAAGCATAAATGTTGAAATTTTATGGGGGAGATACCCTAAGGAGAAGTCCGATATGGACCATTTTCGAAGTTAAACTACATTTTGACAAAATATTAGGAAACAAAGTTCGGGCCAAATTCAATCAATCCGTTCAACAGATCTAGCGTCCTTGCCATTTTAATGAAATTTTTTGAACTTTTGGGGTGAGGTACCGGAATGTATGGACCCCTATTGTCCATCTTCGAACTCAACTAAGTTTGGAAAAACTTTTAGAATGCCAAATTTTGGACCGAATCGGCCGATCCGTTCGAGAGTTGTCGTGCGCTCCAGCCACTACACATAGTGCCATAAAAAAAACTTGTAACGTCGAAATAGGGACAGCAAAGCAAGTTGTTAAAACATAAATCAAAGAAATCGAGAGCAGCTCTTAAACTGCACTTTTCCGAAGTTTTGTGTGGATGTTACCTAGGTTTTTTCTTTTCTCGGGAATACCGGATGTACTTCTCGTAAAAATATCACGATGTGCCAAGTATGTACCAAATCGGTTTCTCCCTTCGAGAGTTATCGTGCGTACCAGTTTTGAACTTTTGAGGGGAGGTAGCTGAAGGAGTGGACCGTTATAGATAATCTTCTATGTAACTTAAACTAAATTGAAACAGGGTATTGCGAAGGCCAAATTTTGGACCGAATCGGCTCCAGCCACTACACATTGTGGGCAATTTTCTTAGGGAGTATGGACTTGCCCCTGAAAGAATTTGTACTTTAGTAAAGTTGTACCGGTGTACAACTTATTGTACAAAAACTAAACGATTCGAGCGGAGGTTGTAAGCTGGACTTTCCCGAAACTTTCCCTAAGCAGTAGACCTATATACATAGTCCATATTCGAACCTGACATATATCTAGTAGAAATATTACGATATTCAAAGTATGGACCAAATCGGTTACTGCTTTCGAAAGTTATTGTGCGCACCATATTTGCGAAAAGTTTCGAATTTTCGTGGGGGAGGTAGTCGAAAGAGTAGATCGATATGACGCATCTTCGAACTTTAACTAAGTTTGGACAAAATATTACGAAGGTCAAATTTTGGACCCAATCGGTTGATCTGTTCAAGAGTTATCGTGCACTCCAGCCTTCAAACAGGCTAACAGACGGATTGACATTGATAAATCGACTCCCAATTTCCTGAAACAGGTTTCGTCCAAACATACTTGAGGTCTAAAACCATTATTTCGATGAGACACATTTTGCCTGTATGAAAGTGTATAGAGCTGGCAAACTATCGATATTTCCACGGGTGTCACTGTGGCGCAATGGTATGCACACCCGCCATGCACGGTATAGGTCCGGAGTTCGATTTCTAGGTCAGACATCTCATTTTCAACGGTGGCAAAATACCCCTCAGTCGCCAGCATTACATTTCCTGAGTATTGGAACCATGAAAAACTTCTCTAGAAGTGGTGTCTTAAGATATATCATTGAGTCGGGGTGCACTCATTGATATGAAAGAAGTCTCTCTCGTCTCTTCGGGGATGTTTGTGGAACAATTATATATTATATTATATTATATTATATTATATTATATTATATTATATTATATACTAGCCGCCCGGTCCGCGTCGCTGTCCCTTGAAACATTTTTATGTTACCTTTTCTTAAGTCAATTATATTTTTCTTACATCGTTAATTAGCCGGAATCTGTAAGTGACTAGTAGTAAAAAATCTTCAGAAATGTTGGTGTCGATATGCAATTTTAACATACCGCCAAGGAACTGATGACTTGTTTTGACTGCCAGTTTTGCTCAAATAATCGGTTGTTTGCCAGTGTGGCAGTTCACTTTTGTCAGTCATCAGGCAACCACAAAATATTTTGTGGTTGCTGGACTGTTTGACAATTATCGATAATTCCGAAAAATCGACAGTCAAAACTGATCGTGTGTACCCCACTTTAGTCTAAAGACTAACAGCCTGTTTCTGTATGTCGAAAGAAGAATGTGTTGCGAATGAAACACGCCCAAACTCTTGTGTGTCTTTTAAATTTGATTTTTGTTTTGAAGCAAAAGCGAATGTAAAATAATTTCGAAAACTAAAGATTGGTAGTGTTTCATTCGCACACATTCTTCTTTCGACATACAGAAACAGGCTGTAAGGGTATAAATATGGGTCACTTATTTTGCCCCCAATTAATAATAAGTAATATAATTTAATTCGTTTTTGTTTTCAACACAGAAAACATGTTTCAAAACACAAGGATTGTGACAGTTGTCCATTCGCATTGATTTCTTTTTAGGTACTGTAGGCGTATGTGTTGCCAACTTCTCTATGAATTTTCTTATTTACGCGCCTAAAAGTATGCTTTGATTTAAAAAAGAAGTAAATCAAAAGTCTCAACATTATCGGTGAAATTGTTATTGAATCATTCGTGCAGTATTTACGAAGTGTATTGACTTGTTTCGTATTACCGTTACTATTGTTACAACCAAATTCTTCTACAAATGGTCATAAAACCTCAAAGATAATTGATTCCAACAAAATGCAACAGCAACAGATAGCTGATGCAATAAAAATGTTCGGTGCAGTCAGTCAGTTGTTGCCCCAATGAAAGTAGAGAATATTATATTGAGCTTTGTTGTTGTTGCCATTTTGGACAGTATCATTTTGCTGCTATTTTAAATTGTTGGCCAGACGTACATATGAATGTATTGTATTTACTTCGTAGTAGTCACATGCAACAAATGCTGAGTAGGCATTTGTTTACAGTGCCTAGAAGTTGTTAAGAATTGTACAAGAATTTTGAGCTGTGGGACCACAAAAAGTGTAAGATATAAAATACAAAACATTTAACGAATTGTGGACATATTTGTCTCACCAGTATTTTAAGGGAAGGGGCAGAGGGCCGCCATTGATTGAATAAATGTCGCAAATATAGCTTTGTGGTGGATAGTTCGTTTTTTGTTATTTCTTTGTAACTTAATTGAAGCCACCAAAAATTGAAACTGCTAATGTTGCAAAAACCCAGCGAAGAACCGCCGACCGCCACACGTACACACATACCAACAACAGGCCAATTAATGTTGTTGCTGGTGGATGTGATCATCAATGTTTTGTCGCAACTTGTGACAACAATTGAATGTTGTTCGTCCATTCGCTCGTTCATTGGTGTGGTAGTGATGTTGATCGCATTACTTATTTGTTGTTGACTTGTCAAAAGAATTTCACTACAAATTTAGCCATTGGAGAAGATAGTTGGTCATATTTTTGAGCTGCAGCTTTGAATTCTCTTAAAAGGAAATTGTCTGGTCTGCGATAGGCATCAGTTGTTGTTTGGTTTTTCGAGAGATAGGTTGTACGAAGAAAGAATTACAAAAGAAAATATTGAAAGAAAAACGTGAGACGGAACACGAGGAAAACACATTAAAAAATGTCAAAAATGAATGACTCTTTAAATGAGCCCATGGAATTAAGGCAGGTTTTTTGGTTTTATTTTATAAATAAAAATAAAGAAATGTTATAATAATTCTAATTTTTTTCTTTTTTTACAGATACAAAATCCAACCACGTAAAGATGCTGAACAGGCTGCCTTAAATCAAACAGATTATGATCCATTTGCTGAAAGACGAAATGAACATCCCACAACGTAAGTTGGCGTATTTGTTATTGTTGTTTTAATTGGTTTTCACCCAAGTCGTCCTAGACCTTGAGTTTGGCCGTTATAGAAATTTTCTAAATTTTAAACATTTGACTCACATGTTTTGTTGTTGCTGTTTTTCATCTTTACAGTGACAGCGAAACCTTAACGCATTTGCTGAAAGCCTCCTTGGGTACTGGCATTCTATCCATGCCCATTGCTTTTATGTACTCTGGTATTATAATGGGTATTTTTGCTACAATAATAACCGCCTTTATCTGTACACACTGCAGTTATATATTGGTAAGTTTTGTTTTAGTGAATGAAAAAATACGAAAAAAAACAAATTTTGACAATAAAAGAAGAATCAAAACAAAAATTAATAAATAAATAGGAAACAAAGTGGATTCAACGAGTATTTTTGAAATGTTGTGAATAAGTGCATGAAAAGCTAATTTCTTTATGAACCTTTGAAGATGCTTTTTTTTAGTCACAATGATGAAAATATAAGAAAGTGATATAATGAAAAATAATAAAAAAAACAATAAATTGTACAAGAAAAGCTTAAAAAAAATTAGCAAAAAGTCCATTTGTCCCGTGTATCCCCTTACATAAATTCCGAAACTCCTTGTATGTCCCAATTTACATTGGGCGAGTTCACTTGCGGCAATTTTTCTCGTTCCCTTTTAAACTTGCCTCTTGCATTTATACAAAGCAATTCTGTTCCGACAAGTTTTGTTTTCAAAACAATGAAAATAATGTCAAAGAAGAAAAATATAAAAGGAATTACATGAAAATTGCCGGTACGAGCAATTTTTTCCATTTCCATTCCCCATAAGTGTCTCTCCTACAAACAGAGACTTGCCGCAAGTAAACTCGCCTAATGTAAATTGGGACTATTATAATTATAACAAACGCCAAGATGTTTTTTGTAACTTATATTCATATTACCAAACTAGTAGTAAGAAGGACTATAGTCAGGTCGAAATCGATTATGTGAAACCCTACACCACAACGTACATGAACTTTTCATGGACCAACATTATTTTGGCTTAAGTCTCGTTTAGTGACACCTCTCGGATCGGGCTGAAATTTTTGCCATAGATAAATCTTAGGACCCTTATCACAATGGTATATAACTTTCTCGGGGGAAGTACATACTTTCCATGATATGATTCTTGATATTTTGTAAATTTCCTACTTTAACACCATTAATAATAATTGTTCCACAAACATCCCGGGCGGGACAGGGGAGACTTCTCTCATATCAATGAGTGCTCCCCGATTCATATTAGCTCAATGATATGGGACCTACTGTTTATCGCCGAGTCCGAACGGCGTGTCTAAAGACACCACTTGTAGAGAAGTTGTACAAGGCTGAAATATTTAGAAAATGTCGCCAACATTACTGAGGGGTATTTTGTCACCGTTGAAAAGTGCTTAATGTTGACTGGCCGGGGAATCGAACCCACGACCTTTAGCGTGCAAGGCGGGTGTGCATACCATTGCATGTATGTATTCAGTCCAAAGTTTGAACAAAAAATTTCATCCTAAGATATATAAATTTGTAATCTAATTTTCTTAAGAAAATAGTATATCTACTATATAGTTTATTCTGAAACTCATACTGACATTTTGTGTAGATTTTTTTTCCTTTTAATACTTTTCACCTAGAACCATGTTTCATATTACTTTAATCTATCAACTCGAAAAAAGAAGGAAAACATTTCATGAAAACATTTTTTCAGCAAAATATCGATATTTTCATGATATACTAGCGGACCCGGCGAACTTCGTCTCGCTATTAAGGAATAAAATTTCATACAAAAACTCAGGGCCTGTTTATGTATGTCGATAAGAAAACGAATGCGGAAGAAAAACTACCAAATTTGAGTGTGTATTTCAAATTTGTGTTTTGTTTTGAAGCTAAAGCAAATGAAATAATATTTCAAAAACTAAAGTTTGGGTGTCTTTCATGCGCACACATTTTCGTTTCGAAATACATAAACTGGGGGTAAATTTTCGGTTTTTCCAATTTTCCGACTTTTCCAGAGAGATTTTCCAAAATTTTCTTCCGTAAAGACCTTCTCCTCGAAAATACGAATAACTGACAAAAAATTTTACAGAAATCGGCCTAGCCGTTCTCATTTTATGAATTACTATACATTTTTTACACCATTTTTATATATATATATAGATAATGTTAATTGAAATTTTATTTCTTTGGGGACCCATAGTTGACGAAGAATATTTTAGTCTTTGAAGTCATCTCTCTAAAATTATGTTTTGTGGGACAGTTTTGAATGAACTCAGATGAAGTCCGACTTTAACCCTAAAACGTATTTTTCATTTTTAAAGATTCCTGGCGATTAGATAAGATTTACAGATTAGGTGTATTCTGAGACCGATAGTAAAATTTTATGACGAACAATTTTGTAGAATATTTAGATTTAAGGGGAGTTTTTGAAAGATTTTCTAAAAAAGGCCCAAAAAGACCCCTTTGATGAACCGCATGAGGGTTAGAGTTTATAGCAAAAATATTCCCCACATCCTCTTCAATAAAGTTGCCAAAGACTCTATATACCTAAAATGCAAGGATTCCAAGATATCTTAACTCGAATATTAAAAAAAAAAATAGAAATGGGCGGAACTCGCCCCTCCTACTTTGGTTACTTTCCGATATAAACTTTAAAAATGCCGATACACGAGTCTCATATTTTTAGCTCTACTTTCATAATCTACTCAGTTTTCATTGTCATTGTTTTGTTGTCGCCCATTGTAATTGTGGCCTGTTAAACGAAATTGTGATTGCAAGCCGATACGGCACAACTTTTAACCTTTTTAGCAAATTTCATGAAAATCCCTTCAGAAGTTTTGTAGATATAACATATTTAAAAAGTGGTTGTGGTCAAGTCTTCTCAGCAAAAAAAGTCCTCCCAAAATCATGGGTTTTGTAAGGGATTTTTGGCAGCCGTAACTACTCGCAAACCCCCTTTCTTCCCCATTATTTTTACAAGGGCATGTCGCACTCAGTTTGTAGTTATTTTATGACCACTAGAATAACTAGTTATTCTGTGGCCACTAGAAGTTGAAAAGTAAGTTGAAAAAAATTCTATTTTTAGAACAGATGATGAAGAGAATTTTCTTTTTAATTTCATCACACTTCTTACTCTTATTTTATTTCGCTCTCTGTGCGAGAGTACACGAACCCTCTGATTTCTAGCCAAAGACACTACATACTGTGCCACGCACACGAATATTAAGGGTTGCTTAAGAATTTAAATGTGCAGTGCACATGTGCACCACGAACTGTTATTTTTTAATTAAAAAAAAACTCGCGTGCCGACAGTGAGCGTTGAACACACAAACCTAGGATTTATAGTCGGACACACACTCACTGTGCCACCGTCCTCATTACTTAGTGAGGAGCAAAGTAAGTAATTTTTTTAAGAAGTATCCCATTACTTTTCAGATTACTTGTAATGCGAAAAGAAGCTTGTTTACATTACTTTGTAATGGGTTACGTAATGACTAATGGATCCGAATTTTTGCTGGGTTAAGTCGCCAATTATGTTCTTGAGGTCGGAAAAACAATCACCATTCTCACGAAATTATCTTTCAAACCGATACATTCGTAATTTTTATAATTATAGAGTTTTTAAAAAACACCGTTTAGGGTATTCCCCTCCGAAATTCAACAAAATATGTAACCTATATTCACCGAGGGTCATTCATACTGAAAAACTTTTCTGAAAACTTCAGTCAAATCGGTTTAGTAGTTATACCATATTTAAAAATGTGACGTACAAGTGGGCATGGCCAATTTTTCTTTTCGTAAAAACGTAAGTTGGACTATGATCAACTTTAAAAAAAATATCAAAATAGGTCCAGCTGTTCTCAACTGACCGACATTTGATTTTTATTTATATAGATTTAAAAATTGGGCGTGATCGGATCTTTGGGCCCCAAATAATACACAACCACCATTGTCTTGCAAATTACTTTTTTTAATTTTTGCAAATATAGCGTTTAAAAAAATATGGGTATAGGAGAAGGTATAGGGGAATATCCCGCCCCTTCCAAAATTCAACGAAATATGGAGCATATTTTCACCGGGGGTCATCCCTGTACATTCCCTGAAAATTTCAGGAAAATCTTCTCAGTAGGTTGATATAACATATTTAAAAAGTGGGTGTGGTAAATTTTTCTTCTCATATAAATCTCTTTACGGTTCAGTAGATTTTGTAGAAAAAAATTGAAATTGAAAAAGTGGGCGTGGTCAATTTTTCTTTCCATAAAAACCTAAGTTGGGCTGTGACGAACATTTAAATAAAAAATTATCCAAATCGATTCAGCCATTCTCAACTGATGCAATTACCAACGAACAAAATTTTATTTTTATTTATAAAGATTTGTATTTTTTTCTATAAGCGGAAGTCTTCGAAATGCGTAGTCCCAACTTCGAAATAAAATACGCAATAAATAAGTTTTTGCTTGAAACTTTAATCTTATATCAAAATATGAAAAATCTGCATTTTTGCACGCATACCAAGAATATGTTAAATAAGAAAAAAATGATGAATCGGCAAGTGGTTATATGAAACTCGTTGAATTTTTTATAATGGAAAGGTGATAAGGGGTGGATTGAACCACACTACCTTAGCAAGATTTTGCAAAATTGCATTTGTTGATGTTCATTTGTTCATGTTTTTATTAAAATGTGTCTTGTTTTTTTCTTTCTTTTTCCCTCAGGTGAAATGTGGTCACAAATTGTATTACAAAACAAGGCGTTCACAAATGAGTTTTGCCGAAATTGCTGAAGTTTCATTTCAAAATGGTCCCAAATGGTGTCGTGGTTTTGCACCGGTGGCTAAATTTTCCATTTTGTTTGGTTTGTTCCTAACCTACTTTGGTACCTGTTCGGTGTACACTGTAATTGTGGCCAAGAATTTTGAACAGGTAAATTATACAATCTAACATATTGATTTTCAAATCTAATTTTCGTTTGTTTTTGTTTTGTGACAGGTTCTAAATCACTGGACCGGCACTGAAGTTTCCCTGCGCATGCTTATCTCTTGTTTACTCATACCCTTGATCCTGCTCTCATGGATTCCAAATTTGAAATATTTAGCTCCAGTATCCATGATTGCCAATGTATTCATGGGTTTGGGTTTGGGCATTACATTCTATTATTTGGTACAAGATTTGCCTTCAATTGAAACAAGAAACTATTTCCAAATGTCAACACTGCCAGCATTCTTCTCCATTACAATTTTCGCCATGGAAGCTATTGGTGTTGTTATGCCACTGGAGAATAATATGGAAAATCCACGTCATTTCTTGGGCATTTGTGGTGTTCTCAGCCAGGGTATGTCTGGCGTGACATTGATCTACATGTTTTTGGGTTTCTTGGGCTATTTGCGTTATGGTGAAGGTACCGAAGAAAGTATTACCTTGAATTTGCCCGTACATGAGTGGTAAGTTGAATATAGAATTTACATATGTTATTAAGATGCTAAAGTTGTAATTATTTTTCAGGCCCGCTCAAGCTGTTAAAGTGTTGATCGCTTTGGCTGTATTCTGTACATTTGGTCTGCAGTTCTATGTGTGCTTGGAAATTGTATGGGATAGTATTAAGGAAAAGTGTACCAAACGTCCTACATTGGTTAATTATGTGATAAGGTGAGTTCAAATGGAAACGAAAGCATATATTGAAACACTCCCGAAACGAAGCATACGAAGGGAGAGGTTTTGGCGTATGTTTTCTTATATATAAATAAATTTGACATATAAAGTATCATATTGTGGTGCTGTGCATTTTCCGGAATCCATGCTGATTTTGGGCAACTGGGAAACTGTTTCTCATCATGGGGAGGAGTAGTGCCCCTAGAACTTTGCTACTGGCAACAAGATGGATATCGATATTCAATTTTGCTGGCATACCGCTTCAGTAGCGGGACCACCCTGGCAACTTTCTAGTCTTCTGTTACTATATGAGTGGATAACGATAGATTGAGGCCACTTGTTAAATACTCCACCCCGTTGCTTAAGCATTATCATTGAGATTCCGAGTGGCCCATGGTTAATTGTTGTGCTACCTCCTCGGCTGGGAAGTCTCTTCTTATACGGTTAAACACACTCTTTTTCACCCGATAACTCTCGAGTTGCTCTATACACTGCCGGTTAAAATAAAACGCGCACCTCTTCGGATCTGTTACTGCCACGCCGTAACATCCTTTTTTCCCTGATTGGAGAATGATTTAACCGTTGTACAAATGTAGCCCGTTGACTTCAAGAATAACTTCCCAATAGGTCTACAGGCTTCGTAGTCTAGTTGCCTCCGCTGGGAAACTTGGTCTGATTTCGGTAGCGGCTGCAGCAGCGATGATGTCCCGGAAAGTTCTCTCATCTACCGGAGGATCTGAAGGAATGGACAACTGTCTGAAACGGAGATTGGTAAATTCTCTGAACCCTTGCCAAGCTAGTCCATGGTTCAGAAAAGTTTACCGACCAGAGGTTATGCATCGGGTGGTCTGTTAACGACAACGATGATAGAAAGCGTTGCTAGGACACGTAATTTATCTGACAGGGTGCCACAATTGTGATGTCTGGCGTGCTGTTGCAATCTCTGATTGATCTGTTTAAGGAGACCAAGATCGGAAAATGATCTCAGCCAAGGCTCGGCTAGCCCTCTGGTCACTGTCTAGGACGGAATGCCAAAACTCATGATGAACATTGAAGCACCAGACGGTTATTGCCCTCCACTACCGAACTATGTACACATTAAGCAACTCTACTTCGGTTGTACCACACTTTACTGCATTCATCCCATGTATGGGTCACTAGAGTCAAGCACAAGCGAGATAGGTCTGTGTATAAGGAAGCAAGTCCTCCTCCTCCGCTTCTTGTTCGAGGTGACGGTGTGCTTTGTTAGATGCTGCGTTAGTTGTTGTTGGGGAGACAGATGGGCGATGCTCTGGCGCAGCATTCTCTACATCCATTACATCTCACTGAAGTTGACATATGGTGGATGCGGATCTGGCAAACGTAACAGATTCATGGCCAGGGTTCTTCTCTATCCCGACACGGGCCAAAAGAGATCTTTTGTCACCTACGAATTTTATTTCTAAAATTAGGGATCTGCTAATAGTACATTTAGGAGGTCTACGACTCTTTATGTCTTTTTTCTAGTCATAGGTTGAGGGTATTTAGCTGTCAGCTACTACTTTTTTACTTCCTTTAACTTGTTTTGTAATACGAGTATTTGTAAACTCTTTTGTTTCAGAACTGTTTTGGTAACCGCTGCTGTTGTTTTGGCTGTGTCTGTACCTACAATAGCTCCATTTATGGGTCTTATTGGTGCCTTCTGTTTCTCCATTCTTGGTTTGATCTTCCCTGTAAGTAAATGGAATAAAATAATTTATTTTTTAAGAAAACAAAAATTAATTTTTCTTACTTTCTCAATTCCTCCATTCCCCCAGGTCTTCATTGAAATGGTTACCCACTGGGATACCGGATTCGGTGCATACAACTGGATTGTATGGAAAAATATTGTCATCTTCTTGTGTGGTATTGCTGCCTTAATATTCGGTTCAAATAGTGCCATTGCTGATATTATGAAATTATATACATCTGATGCAAGTGCGGCACCAGTTGCTGGCGGAATATCGTAAAGAATCCCCCCTACGTCCCCCTTACTTATGTAGCTAGAATACAGAGTAAAGCAGAGAAGTTATATACAAAAGAAATCTAGTATTTGGTGCAAAATACAATTTAAGATGTTTGATGCTAAAGGAAGGAAGGAAAGACGGAGAAGAACATGTAACAAAAAGACACCTATCATCGAAATGCTTTTTAATGTGTTTATTTATATAACTGTTCTCTAACTATTGTTAGAGATACACATGTCTCTGGAGCTTATATTACATACTGTAAATGCATACAAGAAAATGTCTAAACAAAAAAATGTAACATCTCTTTTTTTTGAAGAATGTTAAATGTATGCAACATAATATTGTGCACGCTTTTTTTGTAAGATAATTTGTAAGAACAGCAACTATATAAATTAAGAAAAACCAAATTCTTTTTTTGAAGAAATTTTTCTCTTAAAACGAAACAGTGCCTTTATTTTTATATAAAACTCTGTTTCTGCTATTTTGTAGCAACAAAAAAATATTGTCAGAAAAACAAAAACTAAAATAGAGAAAAATTTAGAAACTACAATACAATATTATATTTATTAAATATATTTTTTAATTTTTGTTTATTTCTATATATTTTCAACTTTTTTAAAAGAGTTTTGTTTTGCTCTTCATCTGCCTCACTTCTTTCTATTAAGCATTAGTTTAGATAATTAATAAACCAAGCGTATGTATTTTGTAATATTTTGTTTATTTTTTTTTAATATAGATTGCATCAGATTTCTTTTGTTTTCATATTTTTTATATGTAATTTATATTTTTCTTTTTTTATGTTCTTATTTATATTTATTAATTTTTTAATAATCTCAAAAGTATATAAAGATTCAAATTCAATAAATTAATTGAAATACATATACCACACAGTGTTGGCTGCGTTAGGATGGAGATTTGAAGGAATATGGAAAGTAGCATTTATTTTTAGATATATTTTGTGAAACAAGAGCATAAAGAAAATATTGATTTTTCAATATTTCAACATTAAACAAAATTACAACAAATGTTTGCAACGAATGTTTCCTTTGTATCTCATGTTCTTAACTATACTGCCGCAGCATATTCTAAACACGTTTAAACTGTGGTTTTAGATTTCATTTAATTGTTTTTTTAATTATTCATTTTAATACCTCCCAATTTAGTTAAATAGTAATTGTTTGTAAATCTTTAAAAAATTGTACTCATAAAATTTTAAAACAAGAAAGAAATATATTATTTTTTATTTTTTACAAAAACAAATACGTGTAGTTTTTTTTTCAAATTTTTCTAACTGGATTTAAAATCCATCTGAGATAGATACATCTATAGAACATTTGTCCTATAAGCCGAACTAAAAAAAGATTTCCATTCCCCTCTATTTGTTACTTTATTTTTCCAATTTGGAATACCGCGTTTTTCGATCTCGGCTACCACTTTGTAGTACAGTGTAAAATATCCTACTACTTAAAATTGGAACATTGCATAAATGTCAAAAAATTTTGCATTTCCGCCTTCTTCTTAATCTTGTCTTTTAAGTAAGCACAATTCTTTGTTGTAATTTAAAATTTCCTTTGGAAAATTAACTAATTAACTTAATTTACATATGAAATAATCATATTACACTCTTTTACTCAATCGAAGCCTTGGCCATCTAGGGGCCTAATTACGACATTCGAGTATTTGCTCGTGAATGAAAAAATCGAACTATGAAAACCTATGTGTTCTTCAAACAACATTAATGGGTCGAATGTCATCTTATAAAGCCGGCTGTCGAAAGCTGTTCTATAATCGAAGAAAAGAGGGATTTTCCGCAGTGTTAATATCCGGTCAATGGTGGATTTGCCACGTCTAAAGACGAGTTGATAAGGTTAAATTATTTCGTTGACCATAGGCTTTAGTCGTTCATACAATATCGCTGTCACTACTTTATAGACAATAGGAAGAATTATGCCCCTATAGTTGGAGACAACGTTTGTTCCGAGTTCTAGGGATGCATTGCACGTCGATACTATCAACTTGGTTTTGTCGCCTTTACTCCCATACCCACTTTAGCGATCTTCTTAGAGGTATCAATTACTTCTTATCTCCTTTCTTGTGGACGGGACACAGGATGCTCAGGTTCCAATAGTCGGGTACGCCTTCTTCCTGCCAGATGGTGCTAAATCTGGCAGGAAGAAGGTGATGCATACACCTTATGTCGCCTCCGGTTTTAAACAGATCGGCTGCTAAATCATCGGCTCCTGCGGCCTTATTATTTTTCAGCTACTTGATTGCTGTCTTCATCTCATCATCGCTGGTCGCTATACATTCAATAACATCTTCTGGGATTAAGAATGAATCTATAGAAATTCAGTTTTTATTCGTATTGTAGCAAGTCTTTCATTCACTGGGGTAAAGCTAGAGATAAGATGCTTTAACCTCCGACCAACCACAAAACCGCAATCATCGGATTCAAACTGATGCTATATGTGATGGCAGCTAAAATACAGTGCGTCACCTTTATGTGCTGTTGTGAAGCTTTTTCCAATCCATCGGATTTCCTGTATGGCATCTATATTGGACTTGTATTTTCAAGCAAATCTGCCAATGCGTAAACTGCACCTTCTCTATAAAGGGTGTGCACATTCCAGGTGCGGATTCGCAGATCATGGACCTTAAAATCTTTACGAGGGTGGTCAACTTTAGAGGAGTTTGTTGTTCTTATACCCCCAACCGTTAGGCTAATGAGAGCATATATTAGACCGACCCAAAAATATACATATCGTCACCTGAAATGCCCAAAGACGTAACCCTCAAAGGATTAGGTTGAGGGTTACGTCTTTGGGAATTTCAGGTGACGATATCTACAATTTTTATATCCTCAGCATTTACGCTAACTAGGGTATATACACTTTCACACGGGCAAAATGTGCCTCATCGAAATAATGCTTTTAGACCCCAAGTATGTTTGGACGGTATCCGATTCAGACAATTTGGAACTGATTTAGCCATGTCCGTCTGTCTGGCTGGAGCGCACGACAACTCTCGAACGGATCAACCGATTCGGTCCAAAATTGGGCTTTCGCAATATTATGTCCAAACTTAGTTTAAGTTTGAAGATGGGTTATATCGGCCCACTCCTTCCGGTACCTCCTCCACAAAAGTTGGAAAATGTTCGGAAAATTTGTGCTCACGATAACTCTTGGAGGGAGTAACCAATTTGGCCCATACTTTGCACATCCTGAAATTTCCACCAGACTTAGATGAGGTTCCAATATGGACTCAATAGGTCCACACTTTCCGGTACCTCCCACGCAAAATTTGGGAAAAGTTCAGTTTAGGACCTGCTCACCAACCGCTTTGATTTTTGTTGCAACAACTTGTATTCACTGTCCCCTATGCGAGGGTACAAGTTTCGTCAGGGGCAAATCCATACTTCCGGAGAAAATAGTCTGAAAGGTGGAAAAAATCCTATGACACCGCGTGTAGTGCACCAACCAACTCTCGAAGGGATATCCCGATTTGGTCCAAAATTTTGCCTTCGTAATATTTTGTCCAAACATACTTTAAGTTCGAAGATAAGCCATATTGGTCTACTCCTTCAGGTACGTCCCCCACAAAAGTTCAAAAAAATGTGCGCCCGATAACTGTTGATGGGAGTGACCAATTTGGTTTATACTTTATACATCCTAATATATCTGCCTCCTTCGGGTACCTCCCACACAAAATTTCGGATGACTTCACTTTAAGACCTGCTCTCTAATTACTTTGATTTTAGTTGAAGGAACTTGCATTCGCTGCCTCAATTACGACGGTAAAAGTTTTTTTCAGGGGCAAATCCATACGTCTTAAGAAAACAGTCCGAAAGGTGTAAAAAACCCTGTGGCACCAATGTAATGGCTGGAGAGCACGATAACTCTTGAACTGATCAACTGAGTTGGTCCAAAATTTTCCCTTCGTCATATTTTTCCAAACTTAGTTTCAGTTCGAAGATGGGCAATACCTGTCCACAATTTCCGGTACTCCCCCCAATATTTAAAAAATTTCACAAAATGGTATGCACCATATCTCTTGAACGGGACAACCAATTTGGTCCAAACTTTAGAATTCTAATATTTTGTCCAAATTTAAATTAACTTTTAAAATGGCCTACATTGGTCCTCTCCCTAGGGAAACCCCCCTCCCCCCACAAAAGTTCAACTTTGTGTCGCAGTGCAGTTTAGGGTCTGTTCGAAGATCCTTTAGAAATGTATACCGATGCTTTCATTGTGGTCCTGTTTACAGTGATATAATGTTATCCGTGGATAACTTCATGCTTCCCGCATAATGGTCCAAAAGTTATACGATGACCCACTGAAATGACTAGTGGGCGCGATATCTATCGAAAAGATATGACTCCTAAAATAAGATCCACTTCCATAATGGACCAAGTCGGTCCATTCCTTTAAATACCTCCTCCGCAATACTTTTGAACTTTAATCCTAATCCATATTTTTGTCGGCAAGTTCAAATGTCCAATAAGGTCCACAAAATTCTGAAAAGACCCTAAATACATTCGATCTGTCCTTAGATGAAAGTATATCTCTGTAGGGTACCTCCCAAACAAAATTTAAAATTTTTTTCCTAAAAATTATGCGCACGATAATTCTTGAAGGGACAAACCGATTTAGTCCATACTTTGCACATCGTAATATTTTTACCAGACATAGAGTTCGAATATGGACTATATCGGTTCACTTCTTCGGGTACCTCTCTCCCCAAATTCGGAAATGTGAAGTTAAGAGCTCGTCTCGGATAATTTTGAAATTTTTTCAACACTTTGTCCTTGTGGTCCCCTCTAACACTGTATAATTTTTTTCGCGGCAAGTCAGTATTTCCTAAGAAAATGGCCCAAAAGCTCCAAAAAACCTTGACGGCACCAACTAAAATTTCTGATTGGTCCAAACTTTGCACACCGCTATATCTCTGGGCGTATATATATTCGCATCTCGTATGACCTTTTCCAGTAGAATGTTAAATAGGTCACAAGATAGATTGTCACCTTGTCTGAAACCTCGTTTGGTATTAAAAGGTTCGAAGAGGTTATTTTCTATTTTAACTGCTGATCTTGTGTCAGACGTTGTCATCGTGCATAGTCGAATTAGTTTTGCAGGGATGCCAAACTCAGACATGGCTTGGAACACCTTTGCTCTAATTGGGCTGTCGAAGGCGGCCTTATAGACGACAGTATTTGGCGCAGTATGAAGATTTGGTTAATTGTCGATTTAGCTGGCTAAAACCGCATTGTTACGGGATATATGTAATAGGCTAAGGTTCCAGTCGTTGGGTATGCTTTCTTCCTGCCAAAATTTCGCAAATTAACTGATGCATACTCCTTATGCATATCCTTATCACCCATATTCGATACCAAGAGCTTCATAAACTGCTCCTTCCAAATCATAAGTACGCTATCGGTATCAGTTACCAGATTCCATTCATTATCTGTGCAGGAGAATGTGCCTGCACCATACCCTTCAGTCTGGTGTTTTACACTCTGGTAAAATTTTCGGACTTCATTCTGACTCCTGAACATCTGGAGTTTTTCACGCACACGTTTTTCTTGCTCCTTCTTTTTCCTCCTGAAAATACGCTTCTCCTCTCTCCTCTTCTGCCGATAAGTTTCTTTCGCGCTTCGTGTTGCTGTATGCCGCGTTCTGCTCTTCAGTAGCCTTACGATACTCCTGATCGTAACATAATTTTTAGGTGGAGATTTTTGGTATCCAAGTACACATTTAGCGGCAGTCCGAAGGGAGTGAGCTATTCCTTGCCATTGCGTTTCTACATTATCGGGACAAAGAGTGCCGCCTTCCATCGGGCGGGTCAGTTGAGCGAAGTAGGCTTGTGCTATCTTTTGTGTTTGCAGCTTCTCGGCATCCAGCTTCCGTCCTGTGTTAAATCGCACTTATGCCGCCATGTGCACACGAGTACGTACCATGGCTGCTACATGGAAATGGTCCGAATCGATGTTGGCACCTCTAATCGATCGGACATCTAACACACTGGACGAGTGCCTTCCGTCTATCACAACATGATCAATCTGATTTCTTGTTTTCCTATCTGGGAATATCCACGTAGCCTTGTGTATATCGAGTTGTTGGAACCTGGTGCTGCTCACTACCAGTTCTTTGCCGCTGCAAAATCGATCAGTCTCATTCCGTTATTGGATGTTACCTCATGAAGGCTGAACTTGCCGACCGTGGGACCAAAGATATTTTCCCTTCCAATTTTAACATTAAAATCTCCTAGAACAATCTTAATGTCATGGCCAGGGTAGTTGTCATATGCTCGTAGAATATATCCTTGGTCTGTTCGTGTTTCTCTTCGGTCGGGACATGGTTGCAGATGAGAGTAAGTGAAACTGGATACGAGATTTTTAAGCCTCCGGTTTGCCATAAATCCAACACCTAGCTCATGCTTCGTTTCATGGCAGCTATAATACATTGCGTAATCGTTTGCGATCTTTAAGTTTGTCCGATTCCATGGCACTTCCTGTAAGGCGTTAATATCAGCTTTGTAGTTATGGAGGGTATAATTAAATTTGTCATTCAGTTTGTAATACATCGAAATATTCATCGGAGACCCTATAAAGTATATATATTCTTGATCAGGGTAAAATTCTATGTCGATATAACCATGTCCGTCTGTCCGCCCGTCCTTCTGTTGAAATCAAGATATAGCTCGCAATTTTTAAGATAGAGATTTGTAATTTGGTATATATATTCTTGATCAGGTATATATTCTTGATCAGGGTAAAATTCTATGTCGATATAACCATGTCCGTCTGTCCGCCCGTCCTTCTGTTGAAATCAAGATATAGCTCGCAATTTTTAAGATAGAGATTTGTAATTTGGTATAGAAGTTTCTATTACTCCTAGGATGTTTGGTATTGCAAATGGGCTATATAGGTCCACATTTTGATATAGCCCCCATAGAACGGTACCTCCCGATTTTCGGTTTTTGTAGGGTTTAGTCTCATTATCACACCGAAATGGCTGGAATTTGGTATTTAGTCGTCTTCGTTGGGGGTATACAATTTTCCACCCGAAATTTGTCGGTATAGGTCCAAGCCTTCATATAGCTCTCATAGAAGGTACCTCCCGATTTTCGGCGTGTTAAAGGTTGTGGCCTCAATATTCCTCAGAAATGGCTGAAATTTGGTATTTAGTCTTCGTTGGGGGTATTAAACTTTCCCCCAGAAACTTGTCGGTACAGGTCCACACTTAGTATAGCCCCCATAGAACGGTACCTCCCTATTTCGGGTATTTTGAAGGTTGTGGCCTCAGTATTCCACCGAAGTGGCTGACATTTGGTATTTATTTGGGATATTAAATATTCCATATGGAATTTGTCGGTATAGGTCCACGCCTTCATATAACCCCCATAGAACGGTACCACCCCATTTTCGGTGTTTTGAAGGTTGTGGCCTCAATATTCCTCAGTCTTCGCTGGGGGTATATAACTTTCTCCCAGAAAATTGTCGGTATAGGTCCACACCTTCATATAGCTCCCATAGAGCGGTAGTGGCCACAGCAACCCACCGAATTGGCTGAAATTGGTATTTGGTATTTGTTGGAAGTAAAAACCTTACTGACTGAAATTCGTCGGTATGGGTCCACGTTTCGATATAGTCCCCATAGAACGGTAACTCCCGATTTTCGTAATTCTGAAGGTTGTGACGTCAATATCACACCGAAGCACGGTGGTCGAAAGCACTGATCTAGCGGCGCGAAATTAATAACTTGCAAACGAATTGAGATACGTCACTGAAATTTGGCACAGACTTAGTTTGTACCTGTGGGTAATAATGGGCCAAATATGAACAATATCGGCTGATGTTTTAGTATAGCCCCCATATAACGGTACCTTAAGATTTTCGGTATTTTGAGGATTGAAGCCACAATTTCGTAGCAAATTAACTGTAATTTGGTACTTAGGGTTCCTAGTGGTCACAAAATATTTTCACCAAAAATTATGGACATAGGTGCACGTTTTGATATAGCCCCCATGTAACCGTACCTCCCAATTTAAGGTATTTTGAAACGGTCCACTGTGTATATTTTGTAAATATTTTATTTAGTATGTTAAAACTCATGAATTAATATGTAAACGTATATAGTAATTTAAACATTAATGTAAACCTAGTTTAAGGAAATACAACCCTGAATTGGATTACAACTTAATTAATAAAATACAACTATGTCTAGACGACTTTCGCGCTTCTCATACCGAGCAGCTAAGCGGACGAAAATTTAAAGAATTCGCTCATTCAGCAAACTCCATTCTAACGCGTTACATAGTAACTATCAGATAAGTTTGCTCAGAGTAATAATAAAAGTGTTCATTTGAAATTTAACTCTTCGGTGTTTTCGTTTAATGTACCAGTTGAGAGGCAGAACTGTTTCATTGGCGCCCAACGTGGGGCCACGGACAACGACATTAAAGCCGAGGAAGAACAAAAAGCCGATAGTGACGAGTACCTGTCTGGAGACGAAAGTATGGCGCAGTTTACCGATGCACAATTCCAACAACTGATCCAGGCAATGCGTAGAATTGGCCGTGCTGGGTCATTTGCGCATTGCACTGCTCGCTTCAAGGGAGAGCGAGACGCCGCCGTTGTTGAAGAATTTGTGACAGCGATAAGTGTGTACAAGGAAATTGAGTCGATTACAGATGCAGATGCTGTCAAAGGGCTACAACTTTTATTTGAGGGTTATGCTGCCAACTGGTGGATTGGTGTGAAACACACAATCACCACATTTGATGCAGCAATACAACTAATCAAGAAAACATTTGCACCACCGCTACCTGATTGGCGCATTTTCGCAAGCATTGTTGAGACGAAGCAACAACAAAACGAACCCACAGACTATTTTGTGTGTAAGCAACGGTTGATGTTTGCACAGCTGGCCGTTCCTGTGTCTGAAGAGGTTCAACTCAACATTGTTTTTGGATTGCTCAATACAAACATTAGAGAGCGTGTGCGTAGAGAAAATGTGAAAACATTTGAGGATTTGCTGTCTACCTGCAGAGAAGCTGAGTTGACGCTGCTCGAAACACACAACAAGGGAAAACCAAAGTGTGCGACAGAGTTTGTGCGCTGTCGCTTCTGCCGCGAAACTAATCACAGCGAAGATGTGTGCAAGAAGATAGAAAAGCGAGGGGCACGCCAACAACAGCAGCAAGACGAACATGTGAAGACTCAACTGAAGCAAGAGCAAACGCAAAATGTGAGCAATACGCAGCAACAGAGAAAGCCCATTATTGCTTGCTATGGTTGTGGAGCGCCAGGGGTTTTTAGAGCAAATTGCACAACATGCAGCAAGAGTATTAAAAATAGTCCCCAATCGCTTTCTTTCAACACCATTGCTATGGAATTTAAAGAAGACCACAGCGTCATGCGTCCCTTCACCAATCCCATCGTTTCTGATGATGACCGTATCCAGGAAGAGCCAACAAAAACTGAATATGTATCGAAGTTTGTTAAGGTCGTGGAGGATATCGAATATATTCCGCATCCAGCATCAGTTACCAAATCTCTTCACGATATTACTTCGATTCCACTGTACACTCTACAATTGCTAAGTTTTAAGGAGGAAACCTTAACCAATGAACAACGCGCAAAGGAAGTTTCTCGTATCCACACAATCACTTCATACCGATCTGGTAATTGGAAAAAGAAGGTCAGAGCAGAAGTACCCATCAAAACTATTCCTCAAGCAACGAAGGTAACTTTAGTCCAGAGGGAGGCACGTAAGAATAAGTCGGTGCCGCCGCACATCATTGGAGTTACCCATAAAGGTGACACTGCTGTTAGTTATCTACCTTCACTTCAGGGGGAGAACCAACATAAGCAGATTGTATTACAGTATCCACTTTTTCTCCAGGGAGAGATCCAACCGAAGCAGCCGTTCCCTCCTGACAGATAGTCCAGTCTATTACGGATGCTTCGTCGGGACGTCTTCAGCATCCGAGGGGGAGACTGAAACGGTCCACTGTGTATATTTTGTAAATATTTTATTTAGTATGTTAAAACTCATGAATTAATATGTAAACGTATATAGTAATTTAAACATTAATGTAAACCTAGTTTAAGGAAATACAACCCTGAATTGGATTACAACTTAATTAATAAAATACAACTATGTCTAGACGACTTTCGCGCTTCTCATACCGAGCAGCTAAGCGGACGAAAATTTAAAGAATTCGCTCATTCAGCAAACTCCATTCTAACGCGTTACATAGTAACTATCAGATAAGTTTGCTCAGAGTAATAATAAAAGTGTTCATTTGAAATTTAACTCTTCGGTGTTTTCGTTTAATGTACCAGTTGAGAGGCAGAACTGTTTCAATTTTGAATATCGTGATCACATTTTTAAACCAACTTGGCTGTAATTTTGCATTCCTTGTTCTCAGTGCATATAAAATCTTCTTACAAAACATTTTCAACACGGATTTATGTTTCGATGTAGCTTATTTTATGGTACCCCCGATTCGTTGAATTTTTACTTGTTATCCCATATTTAATAACATATTTAGCTATAATATGGTATTATAGTGTCTCCGGGGGTAGAACTCCTCCCTGCAAACATTTCTTAAGATAGGTCCATATTTTGATTTAGGTCCCATACAAATGCACAGCTAAATTTGTATGAATTTCATGCAAAATCCCGTATTTTAAAAGTGTAGTCATCAAAAGATTTGCAAATATTTGCTGCCCTAATGTGGTTATTCCGTATCCAGAGAGTCCAATTTCATTCCCCAAACGATAATCGAACCTAAGTTCGGCCAAGTTTACAAGATGCACTCTATGGAACAAGCGCGTACAACCCATAAAAACACTAAAAAATTGAATTTTTTGAAAATTTATTGCTATATAACTAAGGACCTAATGCTATTAATAAAAAATAAATCTTGTCAAGTTTCATTACGAATTTATATAACATTCAAACAAAAAATGAAGTTAATTTTATTGCAACAGTTTTTTAAAATCTGATGCAGCAAAACTCTTGTATTTGATAGTGAATAACTGAGTGAATATTTACAACAACAAAAATAAAAAAACAAAATCTTTGTCTGCAAAGTGTCTGTAATCGATACAATGGAAAATATTTCGCAATTTTATAGTTCGATTTTTTGACTTTCGCGCCGCTAGATCAGTGGTTTCGACCAGTGTGCGAAGGACTGAAATTTGTTATTTAGTCTTCCATGTGATTATAAAATATTCCAGAAGAGAATTATCAGTATGGGTCTGCGGGTTCCTATATCCCCCATGGAAGCGTACCTCTTGATTTTCCGTATTTTGAAGGTTTTACCGAAATATCGGAAATTTGGTGGCGGAAAGTTTTTAGAATCAAAGAAGACTAAACTTTGATTCTAAAAACTTTCCGGCAGAAATGTGCAGGTATAGATCGACATTTTAATATTGCCCCCAATGAACGGTGCCTCTCGAATTTCGGTATTTTTAAGGTTAGCCACATTGTTTTACCAAACTTGCTTGAAAGGAAATTAATTGTTGCATTTTACTTCAATACAAGTCGTGGTGGAGCGTATAACAAGTTCGGCCTGGCCGAACTTAACGCCGTTCTTACTTGTTCATCTTTTTCTTTGTTTTCCATAGCAGACAAGTTTTTATCGGTCTTATGGGTGAACGCGCGGCACATGTTAGCTCACTACCTTTAACGGGCGTCAAGAGAGCTCCTTCCCAGGTGATACCACGGGGAGGTCAGTGTTCACGTTGATTTTATTATAACGCAGGAGTTTAGTGTAATTCCGTAAAGATATTTTAATACAGTTTCACAAGTTTTCTGTATTGCATACACACTTTTGCGAAATTTATCGCTGGACATATTAAACACATTGGGAAGTCTCCCTCGTGACTATCAAAAAATGAAAATATTCATTTTTTGTCTTAAATAAGTCATAGTTTTTTTTTTTTTTTTTTATTGTTAATACAATTTGGATGAACGGTGCATACTTATTTTTGCAAAAGACCTTACATACATATGTATGTATGTATGATGTGTGTATGTATACTTCTAATTACCACAACGTTTATTGTTAACACTCAATTTCACAGAATGATTTGCAATTTCATCGAAAATAAGAACATTCAATTTCCTCACAGTCACACTCAGCAGCAGACTACGTCCGTAACTCGTTAATCATGGATCTACGAATATACGCAATATCCTTCCTTTGGAATTTCAATTTAATTATTCGGTCAGTAGCACCTTCGAAAATTTCTCTGCAACAATGGAATTTAACATTTGATATGGCGAATCAAAGTTTCGAATATGTTGTAATCAATTATTTTCGAAATAAAACAACAGTTCTTAGTGTGGCCGTAAATTTGGAGTACACCCATGAATGGATGTATGAAATTGAGCATTACATGACATTAGCAGTAGTAGCTGGTAAAGATTCAATGACCTTTGAGACTTCCAGCAAAGGAGTAGAACAACGCTTGTTGTATGGCTATAATTTGTGGTATGTGGATTCATATAATGCATTTTGGTAAGTTGGTGGGAATACGACAAAAAAAGTCAATATGGCTGAAATATGTACACTATAATGGTTTGCCTTTTTTCTACTTGGTCTATTAATTACAAAAATAATTTGTTCCACTTAAGTATTAAACAAGTAAAAAAGCGTATGTGCGACCGGGCCGAACATTTTATAAACTCCACCATGAAATTTTCTGAACTTATATGGAATAATTAATTCTCTTTTTGTTCCGAAAGTACCAACGCCCACAATTTCAGTTGGAGGAGTTTTTTGCGAAATTACTGATTCGGTCCGCTAAAAAATTAAGTTGAAGGAGTTTTTTGGCCACTGGGAACCCCAAATACCATATTTTGTCGGCTAAAACTTAAAAATTCGTGAAATCGGGTGGTAGCGTTATATGGTGGGAATACCACAACATGGTATTTTTGATTGAGTTTTAACCACTGGGAATCATAAATGCCGACTTTAACAAAAAAAAAACAAAAAAAAAAAAAAAAAATAAATAAAAAAATAAACATTAAGTATGACCAGGCCGAACTTTTTATACTCTTCACCATGAGCTGTGTTGATCTAAAAAGTAACAACTAGATTCCTTTCTTTCTAAATAAATAACAAACTTCAGCAATTTCCTTAACACAATGTGGCTAACCTTCAAAATACCGAAATTCGGGAGGAGGCTATATCAAAACATCGTTCTATACCGACAAATTTCTGATGGAAAGTTTTTAGACTCAAAATAGACTAAATACCAAATTTCCGATATTTCGGTAAGATAATGGTGCTATAACCTTCAAAATACCGAAAATCAATCAAATCTATGGGGGGTATAGGGTGACGTAGACCTATACTCCTGATTCTTTTCTGAAAGATTTTATTACCCCATGGAAGACAAAATAACAAATTTCAGACACTTCAGTGGGGTACTGACGTCACAACCTTCAGAATTACGAAAATCGAGAGGTACCATTCTATGGGGGCTACATCGAAACGTGGACCTATACCGACGAATTTCAGCCGTAAAGGTTTTTACCTCCAACATAGACTAAATATCAAATTTCTGCCATTTCGGTGGGTTGTTGTTGGGCTGGATTGTTCAAAATACCGAAATCAGGAGGAGTGGTTCTATGGGGTCTATATGAAAGGCGTGGACCTGTACCGACAAATTTCTGGGGGGAAGTTTTATACCACCAACGCAGACTAAATACCAAATTTCAGCCATTTCTTCAAAATACCGAAAATCGGGAGGTGTCGTTCTCTGTGGGCTATATGAAGGCGTGGATATATGCCAACAAATTTAGGGGAGAAAGTTAAAAACCCCCCATCGAAGACTAAATATCCAATTTCAGCCATTTCGGTGGGTTATTGTTGCCACAACCTTCAAAATACCGAAAATCGGTAGGTACCGTTCTGTGGTGGCTATATGAAGGCGTGGACTTATACTGACAAATTTCTGGGGGAAAGTTGTATATTCCCAACGAAGACTTAATACCAAGTTTCAGCTATTTCGGAGGAGTATTGAGGTCATAACCTACAAAATACCGAAATTCGGGACGTGCCGTTCTATATGGGGTTAAATGACAACGTGAACTTATACCAACCAATTTCAGATGGAAAGTTTTATACCCTCAACGAAGTCTAAATACCAAATTTCAGGTACCGTTCTATGGGGGCTATATGAAGGCATGGACCAATACCAAAAAAGTTAGGGGAGAAAGTTGAATACCCCCAACGAAGACTAAATATTCAATTTCAGCCATTTTGGTGGGTTATTGTGGCCACAACCTTAAAAATACCGAAACTCGATAGGTACCGTTTTATGGCGACTATATAAAGGCGTGGACCTATACTGACAAATTTCATATGAAATATTTTATACTCCCAATGAAGTCTAAGTACCAAATTTCAGCCATTTCGGTGAGATTATGAGGCTAAAACCTTAAAAATACCGAAAATCGGGTGGTACGGTTCTATAGGGCTATATCAAAACGTGGACCGATATAGCCCAATTGCAATACCAAACATCGTAGGAGTAAAACAAAACAAAGCCCCATCTTAAAAATTGCGGGTTGTATTTTGAATTCATTAGAGGGAAGGACGGACATGGCTATATCGACTTAGAATTTCACTCTGATCAAGAATATATATACTTTATAGGGTCTCCGACAAATATTTTGATGTGTTACAAATGGAATGGCATATTTAATCATACCCTCCATTTTATGGTGGAGGGTATAAAAATGTATCTAAATTTTTTCCAATCTGTTGGTACCTTTATATGTGGAATATGCCAAAACATTGACCTATGTGGAAGATGGAGAAGTTTTAAGGACCTTTGAGAACTTCAAATTTCAAATAGTTCGGTTAAAATTTGTAGCTAAAATCCTTAAAATATCGAAAATTGTGAGATACCGTTCTATAGGGGCTATACCAAAAAATCTACCTATTTGGACAATTTTTAATGATGAAGTTTGAAGAAGAAAGCTGAGAAACTTAGACGTCAAATTTTGTAGCTAAAATCCTCAAAATTCCGGAAATCAGGCGTACCGTTATATACATTGACGATTTTTGTCGAGAAAACCTTAAATGTCAAATTACAGCTAGTTTGGTAAAAAAATTAGCTATTTTATTTTAATGATTTCAGCGTCATTATCAAACCAAAATGGATGAAATTTGCTATTTAGTCTTCGATGGGGGTATAACATATTCTAGAAAAGAATTATCTGTATAGGTTCAGGTTTTCATATAGCCCCGATAGAACGGTCCTTCCTGATTTTCTGTATTTTGAAGGTTTCAGCCACATTATCCTACCGAAGTGGCTGAAATTTCGTGTTTGTTCTTCTTTGGGGCTACAAAACTATCCCGAGGAAATTTGTCAGTATTGGTTCACGTGTTGATATAGCCCCCCATAGAACGGTACCGCGGGATTTTCGTTATTTTCAAGACGTTAGCCTACAGAAATATGTAAAATTCGGTGTATAGTCTTCGTTGAGGAGAAACAGCATTCCTGCAAAGAATGGTCGGTATAGGACCACGTTTTGATATAGCCGCATAGAACGGTACCTCCAGATTTTCGGCATTTTCAAAGTTATATCCATGTTATCCTGTACAAATGTGGCTAAAACTTTGGAATATGGTAATATTCAAAAATGTTTTACAATCGTTGAAGTTGAGGTTCACCATTTAATAAGTCGCGAACTGTCAATATATTTCATACAATATGAATATATTTATATTAATTGAAGGGTTTTTGCCGGAGTCGCATAAAATGAAACATAACAAATAATTTATGTGGAAGCTGCGTTGGTGGTAATATTAAAAAATGGGTAAAAATGTGTTGAAGTTTTCAAGTTTTTTTGTGTTCTTTCTTCATTTCTGGTCAAACCACGGAAAATTCAGACCTGAGCTCAAAGAAAGAATTGAAGAATACCCCTTGGGCAACATGGTTCTAATGTATGACTTTTCGATACATACACTGCATCCCCCTAAAATTGATGCTGACATTTTGAAGTTTTGAAATCTGGGTTTTTTGAATTTTTCTTATAATTTGAGGGCGCAACTAGATAATTATCCAATCTATTTATTGGATTGTAGAACTCGTGATTCCACATCGTTTGACGTATATCTCATGAGTGTGCTTCATACAGCTCCCTAGTAATAGGAGTCCAAAGTCGAAATTTTGGTGCGTAAATTTTCTTTAAAAATCTATTTTTTGGCTTCAAAAATTACAACTGTGACTCAGGTACCCTTGAACCCCGCGTGATTTTAGTTTTTTTACGCGCCGGATCTAATAAGCCCTTCCGCGTTCGAATCCATCCACTAAAACGGCGGATATAGACACCTTGAAAGTAGGAAAATCTTCAAAAATATATTTTGATGATTCCGCGCATTGAACCGCGATTTTCTTTGGTTATTTTTACATAAATACAATCCTTTATACGCGATGATATTATTTTCAAAAACCGTGTGGCATAATTTACCGAGATTCTGGAGTAATATTCGTATTTCATATAAAATAGAATTTGGTAGCACATCCGCGGTTCTTGACGAATTTGTTTAAAATTTGTTATAATGACGTATTTTTTATAGGCGGTCACTGAAATCGGATGCGCCTTATAATCTTATGTACATCGCGCAATTTTTACCCACATAAAGGTTTTTTGAATAGTAAGATGCAGCTGACGGCACACTTTGGCCGCTGAATAAAAAGTGGAAAAATCGCTACATATTGATAGAGATGCACTCGCTGTATCTGAAAGGCGCATGCGCCTTAACTGATTTTAACGAATTCGCGAATTATACGTTTTTTAACTTTTATGGTTTTTCTTTGGTTGTAATTTCAATATTACTTTCTATTTCATAATCCTATTGTTTATCAATGTAAGCAAATACACTTTCGGTTTTGTCATCGTATTTTCCCTGAAGAAATTTCAGCGAAGTCCGTCAGTCCTTGCATCGACATTTAGCGAAATAGTAGAATAACTCCCAAAAAGTTTTTTTCTATTTTTCGTATTAAACAAAAAAATATATTTTTGAAATAATATTCCAACAATAAGTTTTCGTCCTTTGTTGTTGCTGTAATATGGTAGTTATAAATCCTATCGTTAAAAATTTGGTCTCATATTTTCTACGCGTTGTCTACAATCTGTACGTATTTTTAATTTGTTTTTTCGAGTTTTATTTGGCCTCTAAATTAGAATAAATTAAATTTACTCTAAGATTTGTTTAGCATTTCTTGATTTTCCGCTAAAATAGAAATACATTTAGTAAATATTTAGGCATCTACGGATAGATATTAAATGCTGTTAACGCTTTATATATACATTTTCTTATTACAGCAAAAATGGAATTTTTAAATATTTGTTCTTTATAAGGGAATAAAACCCCCCACAACTTTTAGGCGCAGCATCCAATTTTTTGAACGCGAACAGATTTGAAACCACGATTTTTTTCTTAATCCATGTACCAAAAATCGTGAATGTGCTAGCAAAAAAAATTTTTGATTTTTTTTCGATGGAATTGTAAAGGAAATTTGAAATTTACCATATCGACACCTCCAAATAATAGTATGCTAAGTCTGAAAAGTGAGTTTTGCAGGAGAAGCTCTCAAAGTTTACAGTTTTCTTTGACCTCCTTTACAATGCTAAGTAAACATTTGTTTATAACTTCTGTTCGGATTGACCGATCATTACCAAAATTTGACAGAATTTAAGTTAAAGGACGTAAAATGTAAAAATGTAAAGAACTTGAAAACATGCTAAGTCGACTTAGCATACTATTGTTTGGAGGCGTCGATATAGACATCGTTGTAGAGAATTGTCGGTAGATTTCAACATTTTCATATGGCCTCTATAGAAGGTTACCTCCAGATTTTAGGTGTTCTGAAGGTTGTGGCCACAATATCCAACCGAATTGTCTGAAATTTGTCATTTTTTTACTCCCTTGGGGCTACAAAACTTTCCTCCTTGATATAGCCCCCAGAGAACAGTACCTCCCGATTTTTCGGCATATTCAAGGTTCTAGCCGCATTATCCTACAGGAATATGTAAAATTCGGTATATAGTCTTCCTTGGGGCATATACAGCATTCCTGCAAATACAGGAATATGTAAAATTCGGTATATAGCATTTCTTAGGCTATATACAGCATTCATGCAAAGAATTTTCGGTATAAGACTACGTTTTGATATTGCCCCCAGAGAATGGCACCTCCTGTTTTTCGATATTTTCAAAGTTTTAGTCAGACTCTTTGCAGAGAATTGTCGGTATAGTATAGGAACATCCCGATTTTCGGCATTTTGAAGGTTTTATAAAGCATGCCCCTAGACGAAGTATTGCGGATTCCGCTAGATGTATAGTCGATACGTTTACTGAAGTGAATCTAACTTCCTATTTCGGATTCCCAAAGGGTACAAAAACTCCGCGAAGAAAATGATCAATATACATAGGTTCATTAGGGTGGTTTTAACAAATCGATGTAGGATTTTTTTTTTATGCGGCACCCCCCTAAAGTTTTTATTTTTGTTAGATTTTAAGATTGCCAAAGTTTGAGTACAATCAAGGTTTCCATGGGCCCTATATATAGCTAATATTAAAATCTGACCCGATATCAAAAATTTTTGTAGGAATGAAATGAAATGGTAAAATTTGTTCATCGATTGGACAATAAATGTTGTCTGTGGAGCGATTTCGTGAAAATTCGCCTTTGGCTCCATACAAGTTACTATGGAAAGTTTGACAATCTTAAAATCTAACAAAACTAAACACTTTAGGAGGGTGCCTCATAAAAAATCCTTTGAGTTAAAACCAACCAATCTAATGTGGAACAGATTTGAAACCAAAATTGTTTCCTTAAAGGGTTATGGCCACTTATTGAGCACGGAAATGACATTTTTCATGATTTTTTACAAGAAATCTACCAAATCCTTTTGAAAGATTTTGTTTTCGGAATTTTTTGTTGAAAAATATTGCACAATGTTCTGACAAATGGACGCCTACGATACACTGTTTTTACTAAAGCAGTTTGCGGTGCCCACTGTAGCTGTGGAATCATTAAGAACCTAATAATCTTGTACTTAAGCGAAAATGAATTAATAAATATGCATTCTTAAAAAAATGTGAACTGTCAAAGTCAAAATTTTGATTTTAACTAAAAAAAATGGATAGTTTTTCCCCATGAATCCAATATTATTATTATTTTTTTTTTGAGTCTCTCGCTTAAGGACAAGGTTTTTTATGTGTATAAAAATCCCACAAAAACATGTGAAGATCGGATAATATTTTTTCGAACAATTTATTTGAAATTTGAATACATGTATCTTGTTTTTTTTTTTTTAAATACCGCGCACGGTACTCGCAATAATTTATGTTTTGCCTTTAAAGAATAAAATAACGTTTATTCTATTTAAGTACTAAAAACAGTCTGGCATAAATCACTTTGAAAACGTAGTAACAACATACATATGTATGTATCTAAACTCAAATTTTCTTTTTCTTTACAGCACTCTTTTGCCGCGTATAGAGAAAAAACAATATGTCCAGAAAATGGGTCAATATATGGTGATTTTGAGAACTGCCAGCAATTATAACAGTAACATTGAATTACAAAGAATCTTGGAACACACTTATGAGAACAACATCTTCGATATTACCGTAGCTATGTACATTGACACGCTTACATATAATTTATATACTTATGGAATATTTCATCCCGAAAAATGCCGACAGTTAGTAATACAAGAAATCGGCAAATTTGAAAGAGGCCATTTAACAGCGATGGAGTTATTTCCAAGGAAATTACAAAATTTTCATAAATGTCCTATTGATGTTTTTGTGCGTGTAGCTGAACCGTATTTCAATTATTCGCTGAATGAAATTGACATAGAAATCGACAATTTCTGGGGTCTGGAAGCCATGCTTTTTAGAGTTTTCTCCGAAAAACATAACTTCAAATTACAATTGCAAAAGACGAAAGGATGGAATATTGGCAATGTATATGAAAACGGGACTGCAACGGGTCCATTCCAAGCAATGTCAGAGGGGAAATTTGATATACTAGCAGGATATTATCATTCAAAGGCCCGAGCTAAAAGGTTTCCTATAAGCATGCCCTATATGTTAACACCATGTGTAATGATCATTGTAAAAACAGATAAATCGCAGGAGGGTAGCTGGCTGTTGGCACCATTTCAAAGCACAGTGTGGTTGGTTCTATTATTTTCATTGGTCTTCTTACTAACGGCATTTTTTCTATTTCACCATATTTTCCAAAAGGTTAAAATTAGATATAATTCATGGCTGGATGTAATCGGCCTGGTATTGGGAAATTCTCGAAATATCCGCTATCTCACATTTGTTGCGAAATACGTTACAATGTTGTGGGCTTTTGGTTTTTTTGTTTTTTGGGGTGCTTTCCAGGGTAAATTGTATGCAGCTTTTCACATGCAATTTACACCTCTACCACGTTCTGTGGAGACGTTAATAGCTGACAACTATACATTTCTCACTAGACGATATTTTCAGGGGGATTTGATGAAAGCCTTGAAAATTCCCTCAACTCAAATTGTATACAATGATGTTGTCGAAACCCATGGTGATTTCCTAGACCTACTCTACAGTCCAAATCCGCATGCCATTATGACTGACTATTGGGTGTTTGCAGATTTCCTACGAGTTCACCGTTTGTATGACAGATTCGATATAATTCCCAACATTGTGGTCTTGAATCGATTGAGTGCCTACTTTAGACCCCAGTCAATATTCATAGAGCCTTTCAATAGAATGGTGGATGCCCTTAATTACAGTGGCTTGATCCAAAAATGGTTGAGGGATATTGTTGGTCATCATCAAGTGTTGTTTAAAAAGGAATTGATTCCGAATATGATACCCGTTCCTCTTTCAATGGATAACATGCGATGTATATTTAAGGCCCTATTGATTTTGCATCTGACATCGTTGTTGGTATTTTTTGGTGAAATGTTATTGCACAATTTTTCAAAACGAGAAGGAATATTACAGAAAATAAAAAATAAAGTACTGCATAAATAAAATATGTGTGTATGTGTTATACAAATAATAAAGGCAGTTTTTTTATTTGGAGAGTTAGTACATCTAACTAATATAGCGATACGCTTATTTAATTTTTGTGTCCCCAAAGTACTAGGTATTTAATAAGGCTTTCAGACAATACAGCCCAGGAAGGTACTCCCCAAACGAAAAAGAAAATGGCATCCAAATTTGCGATATTCTTTCATTTTGAAAAATGACACTTATGCAAAATCACCACAAATTAGAAAATGGGTACACAAAAATTATTCTTAATTTTGATTCCCAAAATTATGTTCGGTTCCAAATAAATTTTTGGAATTTGGGGTAAATTTTTAAAATACAATATCAGGCCAAATTATGCTTTTTTGCCCCAAAATAATTACACTGTGCAACATTTTTGAGCAAATCGCGTGCAAACAACTTCTGTCCAGAATTTTATGAAAGTAGAGGACCAATAGGCAAAAACCATATTTGGGTTTTGTTATCTTAGATCGGGTTCGGTTTTTATGGCCTCATCTAAACATGGTTAAAGATCGAATTTTTAAAACAAATCGGGGCTGTATCTCTGAAACCAATACGAATCTTGTTTTGAGATCTGCAGCAAACTTGTAGATAAGAGTAAGAAGAAAATATTTGGAGGAATAGTGAACTCGAAAAAAAAACTGCATTTATTGCTTCAAATTGTATAATATATCTAAAAATTCTATAATTTGTGTATATTTCGCAGCTTACCTCCCAAAATCTTAAATTCTTCTTAATGTTACCTTTTGGGAAAATATTCTCTGGAATGTAATAAACAACTCTTCAGAACGTTATAATGTTGTAAAATGCCTCTATCGCCTTGTTTATAGCAAATTTTTCAACAACAATTTGGTAAATATTTCAATAATTCATTGAAATCCCCAACATGAGAATAAACAGCCGGTGTGAACATTGTTTGAAATAAGTTTTGTAAAAGGTATGTCATGAAATACCCCTTGAACAACGTGAAATAACAACTTTAGAGTTTCAGAATGTTCTGAAGAATTGATGGTCACATTATTTGGAAAATTTTTAGAATGGTTACTTGTTTCAACTTCCAACAGTTTAGTTGTTACTGACCAGAATTTCGGAAATTATGTAAACTTTTCTATATTTTAACGAGTTTGATGAGCTAGATGCAGTTTTTCCTAGTTCGTCTGTTTGACACATAAATTCTACTATTTTAGGGCTACAATATTGCTGAAGACTGCAAAGCAAAATTCTTATTAGTTTCGGAGATAAAGGTCCGATCACTGGAAAATAGGCTCATTTTAGGTCGGTTTAGATGAGGCCATAAAGTCTAAACCCGATTTAAGAACACAAAACCCAATTAAGGTTTTTGTAGTCTCAATATGTACTTTCAGAAAATGTCCATTAGAAGTTGTTTGCATTTCCTGTGTTGCACAGTGTTATTCAACAAGTCAGAACCCTCCACCATGAACTGTATTGGAGTAAATACCCAGCAAACCAAAATCGGAAGAAACATCAGAGTTCGGACCGAATTCGGTCCGAAAGTCGGAAGAAACGTCCGAGTTCGGATCCGAATTCTGTCCGAACTCTGACCGAAAGTCATATGGCGTGGTTGACGTGTTCTCTGACCGAAATTCGGATGAAAATCGGATGTTTTAGCCGACTTTCGGACCGAATTCGGTCCGAACTCTGATGAACTATCGTATAAATTTCTGATTTATTTACCGACTTTCGGACAGATATCGGTCCGAATTCGGAAGTAAAATCTTATGAAATTCGAAAGTGTTTGCCGACTTTCGGACCGAATTTGGTCCGAAGTCAGATGAACTATCGTATGAACTTCTGACTTATTTTCCAGCATTCGACCAAAATTTGTTGTTATTATTAAAAGATGTTGAAAATACACAGTTAATTCATGAAATATCCAAATCCTACAAAAGTTTATCTACTATAAACATATTAAAGGTTTTAATATCATCTTATGCTGTGTTAAATGCTGAACTTGGTGGAGAAACAAACTGTGTCGTCAACACGACCTGTGAAATATGTAACAATTGTTATTAATATAGAAAAAATACATGTCTTCATTCATATGCAAAAAATGTTGATACACATAAAAGTGTTAAGAAACTTAACATTGTCCACATACAAATATGAAACATATGACTTTCCACGGAATAGTGATGAAGTTTGACGAAGAAAATCTTTACTTTCATTAACTTCATTAAAATAAAGAAAAGTGTATGCAACCGATCGCTATGAATAACATTTAAACACTATCATGCATCAACACGCATAACAAAAATAAACCAAATTTGTTCTCCGATACAGAAATTAAAACCCGAACACTCAATTTTTCGACGTTGATGCGTCGGCACATCAACAATTACACATTTACAATGTGCGAGCGAAACATGTAAATTTTGTTTTCTCTCTGCTTATTTACACTTAGCTTTGCCAAAGCAGCACAAGGGAAAATAGAAAAATTCCCTTCAGAGAGGGAGAGAGAGGACGGGAAAAAGTTCGTCAGACTAGTCGGACAGAGTTCGGACCGAAGTCGGTCAGACGCGTCGGAAAAAACTTCCGACTTTGAGCAGACGCGTCGGACGTCCGACATTGTGTTTGCTGGGTAGGAACAATAATGGGTCCATTCTGTATTGCGACAAGCGTCGAGTCGCGTTGTTCGTCGTCTCCGCCACAAAATTACGTAAAGAAATAGACAATAATCGCCGATAACGAGTTATTGTTATTGAGAGGAACGTTCTTTTTAGTTGGACCGATAAAACGACTGAAAAACAAATACAAAAATAATATAATAATATAATTTCAGAAGTTAAAACTATTAATTCTTTTTTAATATCAAGAGAAATATTGATAATGTAATAGAACAATGTGAAATTCGCAAGTATGGACATGACTTACCCATGTCATTGACTTTGTCAGATTGTTTCCGGTTCTCCATTCAACAGTGTGCAAGATGACATATTCCGAACCAGCAAAAAACGAAGTTGCAAAGTCTGCTACCGCCTGCTCGAATAGCTATGGAATACCTTTGGGATCTTGACTGAAATATATTCATTTGTGTCATTCATATATACATCGTAATAGTGTGACGTACGAAAATGTAATTCATCTGGTGTACACCTCATCAAAAGTGGCTTTAGTTTCGCCAAAAAGTTTGACTCTACGAGTTACGTTTGGGTGGGCTTCCATATTTTCAACCAGCATTTCAAATTGCTGCTTTGTAGTTATTTTTAAGATTATAAGTGCTGAAGCACCGAAAAACATATACAATAGAGTTATAACTTTTTTGCAATTTTTGCAAATATCAAAAATACCACCACCTAGCCGTGTAGAGCATGAAAAACTACACCGTATTTTTTCTCTATCGTTAAAAAGTTTCCGCAACAAATGCATTGAAGTTCAGTAGTGCATACTTCAATTTTATTTGTTATAATGACATATGCGCTTTTCGTAATAACTAATAAATATATTTAATCTAACTTAAAATCAATGTCAAACCATTCTGGCATTCCGCAATATTTCAGAGCATTTAATGCATCTTTGACAATGTTGCAATTTTTTGTTTTCTTTAAAAACTCGCGAATTTTTTAATTTGAAACGAATTTGCGAAAGTTACGGACTGTATTTAATGACATTGCCAGTGAGAATCGTATTTATTTTTTATGAATATTTATTCAAACAAAGCAAATTTTAATTTTTAAATAGAAATAATATCAAAGGGGCTTTAGTAATCACAGTCGGTGCGGAAACTTTTTTCACCGAATCGAACTAAAACACGCGTTTTCGTTATCAGGACAATATTCCGCACATGGTACTGGCGTAGTATTTTTTTGGTTATAGCCCTAATATGCAATATTAAACAAAGCAACTTAAAATAAATGAAAATTTTACTTACATACGTTTCATTTTCTCGTTTTTTATTCAATTGTAAATATGCACGGCGACAGCTAATTTGTTGTCGCCCAAAAGTGAACGTTATGGCAACAGAATTTGACGTCGTCAGGCGATTGTTGCCATACATAATTTACAAATTGCAAATGGCAATGCGACTCGACACTTGTCGCGATACGGAATAGACCCATAATTTTTCTTTAATTTATGAAAGTACTTAGGTCTTTCTCCGCGTTAACGCTTGTTCTTAGGAGGAGTAGATGAAAATCACTTTATATTTATAATTTTCTGCGTGAAGGCTTTCTATCCATTGAGAGTTCAATAGCAAGTCAAATCCACTTCAGAAGGAAAATGTTGGATAACCCTTTAAAAGAGCTCACATGGAGCGTCCTTGCTGTTCTTTCTAAAACAATATGTAAAATTTTCTGATTTGTATCCTTTGCATACAATCCCAGCAAAATAAATTGGAAGCAGTGCAATGTGGACTAGTTCTGTCACGGCATGTTTTGATGCAGTTCAAACGGAGTCGTGAAAAAGGCACTCCAGTCCTCACATTTTAACTGCATTTGGATGCAATCCAAAGAATCACATCCACTTGTCACATTTTAACAACATCCGGATGCAGTTCAGCGGAGTCGTGAAAAAGGCACTCCAATTCCTCACAATTTAACAGCATCCGGATGCAGTCCAAACGGAGTCGTGAAAAAGGCACTCCGTTCGCTACATATTATTAGCAGTTGTTAGAGATCCCTACATGTACATAAATCAGTTTGTACATCTCTACAGGCAGCGACATACATTTTCCAATAAGAGATAAGCGTGTTAATATTTTCAAACATTTGTTAATACAAACTGAATAATATTTCATTTGTGAACATTTTTCCGGTAACTCAAGAGAAGAAAATTTCCGAATGGAGTGCTGTTGGAGTACATGTCGAAATCTTAACTGGTGATGGGAAGACAATCCATTGAGCAGATGAAGCAAAAACAGTTCAGCTTGGATTAAATGGAGAGAAGAGGAAACACGCATGTTTGCGATTGAATTCAATGGAGAATTTTCATAATTTGTGTTAATGTAATAAAGTTCTTAATATTTTTGTTTTACACAAATAATGAATTTTATTTGTTCTGACATATTTTGTAATGACTTGCACAATTTCCGCAGAATGCCTGTATCAAAACACGTGCTTTGGACTGCCTCCTATTCTACCCCAAAGGGTTAGTTAAAATGCAATGCCAAAGGGTCAGTTAAAATGCAGTGCCAGAGCGTCAGTTAAAATGCAGTGCCAAAGGGTCAGTTAAAATGCAGTGCAATGGAGTGCCTCTTTCAGTAGTCACGCTCTTGTAAAAATCATGCGTGAAAATGCATAATTTGATGCACTTCCAGATCACTTGTACATATCATTTAACTGCCTCTTTGGAGGCAAAGTTTTTGCTGGGATGTTATGCACCAACCGAAGAAGCAGAGGAGGCAGTGAAAGACTCTTTCTACGAACAATTAACCGCCACCATTAACGGAATTGCCAATAGAGACATACTGATCATACTTGGCGACTTCAACGTTAAAATCGGTTGTGAAAACTAAGGACTATCTCACATCATGGGAAAACATGGCATTATGGTATTATGAATGAAAATGGCGAACGGTTTGTGGAACTCTGCCAGGCAGCGCAGCTGGTAATAGGTTGATCTATATTCCCACATAAACGGATACACAAATACACATGGACATCTCCAGATGGCAATACACAAAATCAAATTGACCATATATGCATCCGCAGAAAATGGAGAGGTTCCCTCGTAGATGTGCGCACCAAACCTAGTGCCGATATTGATAGCGACCACGAGCTCGTAGTGGCAACGCTCAAAATCAAACTTAAAAGCCCAGCAAAAATTTGGATCCGGTAGTCATTACGTAACCCATCCCAGCAAAATTTGAGGGAAGGGGTTCCATGCGATGACGTGATTTCATGGCATCTTTTGCATTGGTTCAAATGAAGTCATGAAAGATCCGACCTTTTCATTAGCATTTGAACAAATGCAAAGGAAGTCGTGAAAGATCCGATCTTTTCCTCAGCATTTGAACCCATGCAAAGGAAGTCGTGAAAGATCCGATCTTTTCACCAGCATTTGAACCCATTCTATCGATCCAATAGAGATGAATATTGTGTTTTTATTTATACACATTTTTCTAAATATATAAGATTAATTATTTACAATAGGCTTCATGTTGTCGGAGACTCGAAATCACAAACAACGTTTTTAAAACTCTCGTCGTAATGATAATGTCATTGCAAAGAGTTGGTGAAAATGACATGCCAAAGCATTGGTGGAAATGACATGCCAAATCATTGGTGAAAATGACATGTCAAGGCATTAGTGTAAATGACATGCTTTGGATCCAAAAATGAATAGCATCTTTTGGGATCCACGCTCATATAAAATTCATCGATGAAGATGCTAAAAAGATGACATGCCGGATCACTTTCACCCATGATTGAATGACATCTTTGGCATCGAACATTTTGCTGGGATTACAAAGTAATGTAAACAAGCTTCTTTTCCCATTACAAGTAATCTGAAAAGTAATGGGATACTTCTTAAAAAAATTACAAGGCAAACCTACTTACTTTGCTCCTCACTAAGTAATGAGGACGGTGGCAGAGTGAGTGTGTGTCCGACTATAAGCGCATAGAAGTTGCAAACAGTCTAAGTACACATATACTCCCAAACAACGTGTCATCATGGGAAGATACATGCAACATGCTTAGAAGTATAGCAAAAACCCATGTTGGATACACCAAGAAGTCAGAACGGAAGGATTGGATATCAGACTACACCTGGAATCTAATCCAGGAACGGAAATGTCTAAAACAACAGGCTTTAGGAGATGTACAAAGCAAGGAACCATATAAAGACGTCGCGAAAATGGTAAAACGATCGGCGCGAAATGACAAAAGGAATTTCGCAGAAGCAATGGCCAAAGAAGCGGAAGCAGCAGCAGGATCAAACAATATGAGAGAACTCCACAAAATAATAGAGCGCCTTTCAAATAACTCACAAACCCGTACACAAACAATAAGAGACACGAACGGCAAGCTCCTAACAAATGTCGAAGAGCAAACGAAACGATGGAAGCAGCACTTCGAAGACATAAGCAACATGGACGGTGACGACTGCGAGCCTAACCACCAGCAAAACTATGGAAATCAAATGCCAGACGATTCCATTATCACAAATGCCCCCACAATATCAGAAATTGCAACAGCAATTAATAAATTGAAAAGGAACAAGGCGCCAGGGGAAGACGGCATACCACCCGAATTATTACAAGTGGACCCTACAACATCGGCAAAAATTATACACACCCACATAAACGAGGCATGGTCCAATGAAAGGCTACCTTGCGCATGGACGAAAGGCACTATAATTAAACTGCCAAAGAAAGGTGACCTAAAACAATGTGACAACTGGCGGGGAATCACCCTACTTAACACTGTTTACAAAAATGGTAAACGATCGGCGCGAAATGACAAAAGGAATTTCGCAGAAGCAATGGCCAAAGAAGCGGAAGCAGCAGCAGGATCAAACAATATGAGAGAACTCCACAAAATAATAAAGCGCCTTTCAAATAACTTACAAACCCGTACACAAGCAATAAGAGACACGAACGGCAAGCTCCTAACAAATGTCGAAGAGCAAACGAAACGATGGAAGCAGCACTTCGAAGACATAAGCAACATGGACGGTGACGACTGCGAGCCTAACCACCAGCAAAACTATGGAAATCAAATGCCAGACGATTCCATTATCACAAATGCCCCCACAATATCAGAAATTGAAACAGCAATTAATAAATTGAAAAGGAACAAGGCGCCAGGGGAAGACGGCATACCACCCGAATTATTACAAGTGGACCCTACAACATCGGCAAAAATTATACACACCCACATAAACGAGGCATGGTCCAATGAAAGGCTACCTTGCGCATGGACGAAAGGCACTATAATTAAACTGCCAAAGAAAGGTGACCTAAAACAATGTGACAACTGGCGGGGAATCACCCTACTTAACACTGTTTGCAAAATAATTGCAATCATTATAAACGAGAGATTGCAGCCTATTGAAGGAACATTACGTGATAAACAGGCCGGATTCCGCCCACATCGTAGCTGCGTTGATCAGACAAACACCCTGCGTGTAATAATAGAGCAGTCTATAGAATGGCGAACTCCACTTTATCTCGTTTTTATAGATTTTCGAAAAGCATTCGATTCTATTAAACGAAGTGCAATTTGGTCCGCTTTGCAAAAAAAAAAAGCGGGTGCCGACGAAGATTATAAACATCATAAAGGCAATGTATAACAACGCAACATTACAAGTCAAGCACAGCAACACAATAAGCGAGCCTTTCACAACCAACGCCGGGGTGAAACAAGGTTGTCCCTTATCCCCACTACTCTTTGCGGTCGTTCTCGACGATATCATGGAGAAGATTTCTTCGAAGAAAAGAGGAATCGTTTGGACACTTCATCGTCATCTAGAGGACCTGGACTTTGCAGACGATATTTGCCTCATGTCGCATAAGTTCAACGATATGCAGGAGAAAGTAAATGAACTTGTTCTTCGAGCAAAAGAGGTTGGGCTCGAAATAAACACAAAAAAGACGCATGCAATGCGCTTGAATTATTCAATGGACAACCAAATAAAAATAAACACCGAGCCACTACAATATGTGAAATCATTCTGCTACTTAGGATGTTTCATGGAAATTGACGGAGGAGTAGAAGAAGACGTCAACAGTAGGCTAAATAAAGCTAGATCTGCGTTTAATCGTCTTAACAAAACATGGAGGTCACAACATCTTTCCCTACAAACAAAACTGCGCATATTTAACGCGTGCGTAAAATCTATTTTGTTATATGGGAGCGAAACCTGGCTGATTTCAAATTCAACTATCAACAGACTACAAGCATTCATTAACAAATGCTTGAGAAGAATTTGCGGCATCTTTTGGCGAAATAAAACTTCCAATGTAGAACTATGGAATAAAACTAATGAAGAACCCATTAAACGCCAGATCACAAGAAGAAAGTGGAAGTGGATAGGCCACACCCTGCGAAAAAGTCCCGACAGCATTTCTAGAATTGCTTTAGACTGGAACCTCCAAGGCAGTAGACGTCCAGGTCGGCCGAAGAACACTTGGCGCAGAACAGTTAAAAAGAATGAACAAGTCGTGGGAAGAAGTTAAATGTATTTGTAACAATAGAATAGAATGGAATTTTCTTGTAAATGCCCTATGTTCCCAAGTTGTGTTTTATCTTCAATGAAGACTATATACCAAATTTCAGCCACTTTAGTAGAATATTAAGGTCACAAACTTTAAAATACCGAAAATCGGGAGGTACCGTTCAATGGATGCTATATCAAAACGTGGAACTACACCAACAATTGTCTTCTTGAATGTTTTATATCGCCATCGAAGACCTAATACAAAATATTAGCCATTTCGGTTTGATAATGACACTAAAACCTTTGCAATACCGAAAATCGGGAAAGACCGTTTAATGTGGGACGTAGAACTATACCCCCAACGAAGACTAAATGCAAAATTTCATCCATTTCGTTGCGATATTGAGGCCACAACCTTCCAAATACTATGAAAACGTAGCCCTAATCCAAAATGTCGGCCATTTCGGTTTGATAACGACACTGAAACCTTCAAAATACCGAAAATCCGGAGGGGCCGACCTATGGGGGCTATACGATGACGTAGAACTATACCGACAAATTGCAATTGGAAAGTTTTATACCACAACGAAGACTTAATGCCAAATTTAAGCCATATCGGTGCGATATTGAGGCCGCAACCGTCACAATACTGCAAATCGCGATGTACCCTTCTAAGGCGGCTATATCAGATTGTGGACCAATACCAGCAATTCTCTTCATGAATATTTTATACCACCATCAAAGACTTAACACAAAATTTCAGCCATTTCGGTTTGATAATGACACTAAATACTTAAAAATACCGAAAATCGGGAGAGGCCGTTCTAGGGGAGGCTATATGATGACGTAGAACTATACCGATAGATTTCAGGTGGAAAGTTTAATATCACTGTGCAACATTTTTATGGTGATCTTGTGCAAACAATTCGAACTGAGGATTTTTTGAAAGTACAGACTCAAACGACAAGAAACCCTAGTTGGGTTTTGTTGTATCAGATCCAGCTCGGATTTTATGGCCCCATCTAAACATGGTTAAATATTGGCTTTTTAAAGCAATTCTGGACTATATCTCTGAAACCTATGTGAATCTTCATCTGACCTCTGAAGCCAATTTGTAGATAAGGGCAAGAATAAAATAGTTGGAGTAATAATGAACTCGAAAAACTATATTTATTGCCTCAAATTTCAAAATATATGTAAAAATTCCACAATTTTTATACATTTCGCACCGTATCTCCAAAAACCGTTTATTTTTTCTGAATATTTTCTTTTGGAAAAATATTCCCTGGAATGTAATACACAGCTCTTCAGAACATATCATTGTTGTAAAATGCCTCTATCTCGTTGTTTTCAGTAGATTTTTCAATGACGATTTAATAAAAATGTCAATAATGTAGTAAAATCCGAAATGCGAAAATAAACTGTTGGTGTGAACTGTGTTTGAAATACGTGTTGTAAAAGATATGATGCAAAATACCGCTGAAACAACATGAAGTAAGCATTTTGGAGTTTCAGAATGTTCTAAAGATTTGTTGAGAACTTTATTTGGAAGATTTTTGCAAAAGGTTACTTGGTTGAACTCCCAATAGTTTAGCCGATACTGACCAGAATTTCAGCAATTATGTACAATTTTCTATATTTTATAGATTTTGATGCCCTAGATGGATTTTTTCTTATGTGGTTTTTTCAAAAGATCCCAGCAAAATGTTCGATGCCAAAGATGACATTCAATCATGGGTGCAAGTGATCTAGCATGTCATCTTTTTAGCATCTTCATCGATGAATTTTATATGAGCGTGGACCCCAAAAGATGACGTTCTTTTCTGGATCCTAAGCATGTCATTTTAACCAATGCGTTGACATGTCATTTCCACCAATGCTTTGGCATGTCATTTCCACCAATGATTTGACATGTCATTTTCACCAATGCTTTGACACGTCATTTTCACCCATGCTTTGACATGTCATTTTAACCAATGCTTTGGCATGTCATTTTCACCAACCCCTTGGCATGAAATTTTCATGTCTTGTTTGGAAAATGGAAATGCTGTATTGAAATATGGTTTTCATGAAAAAACAAAACTCTTTATTAATTCAAACGAATTCATGAAATAGCTACAATTAATTTATCAGTTTAGTTTTTCGAAAGTTTACATCCAAAATTGCAATGTAATCACCACCGCTGCAACGCAAAAGATTACTTCCTCCGTTCTCCGCAACTGATATTCTTTCATCTTACAAAAGGTTTTTTCAATTATCTTCCCATCACCAGTTCAGATTTCGACATGGACTCCAAATGCACTCCTTTAAGTATTTTTTTTTTTAGTAAATTACTTTTATTTTATAATTTTGTTATTTTATAACAACATTTTGGTAATTTATACTCTTTTGTTTAGTGACGGAAATATGTAGGGATCTACAACCCGGCTTGCTTTAGGGATCTCTAAGAACAAAATGTAACGAACGGGGTGGAGAGACATGTGTAAATTTAGACTTAGTCTAATCGGGCTATAAGGTCATTTGAGTTATTAATGAAAATAAAGACTATTTATTTCATTTTTCATCCGACGTTTCGTTGGGATTTTCCAACATCTTCAGGGATAAAGTTTTATTCAATCTGGTAACGACAACAATAATACATCAAAATAATTATTTTTCATATTTACATTCTGTTTCTCTTAGCACTAAGGAATTGTATACTTACAAATAATCTTTCGTCAGTTTCACATTTAAAAATTGTCAATTGATGGTATTAAAAAAACGACACAACAATTAAAAAAGTGTATAAATGCAAAAATAATTATAAAAAATTAAAAATAAATATCACAAAGCTCCTTAACACTAGAAATCACAGACTGTTTAATAAGACTAAATTATTGCTAATGTATATATTGCGTTGGTGTTGTCTTTGTCTTCTTTTCTGTTGATTGCACTTTCCATTTTCTGTTGTATTCTTAGGCTTTCGAGAGTGTATCTTATTTTCTATCCTCTCTTTGTCAAGTATGTTGACATTTCCAAAGTCAGCTGAGTGGCCAAATTCTAAACAGTGTTGTGATAAAGCGGTCGTTTGTTTTCCTTTTTGTATGTCATTGTTGTGTTCTGATATTCGTGTGCTTAAACTCCTCTTTGTTGTACCGATGTATACCTTGCCACATTTGTCTTCTTCATTGCCTTTACAGTGTATTTCATACACTACATTGCTTTGATCATATTTTTCTATTTTGCTTTTTGTTTTTGTGTATAGTGATGATATTGTTTTGTATGGTTTGTGTGCTATGCTTATTCCTTCTTCGTCCATAATTTGTTTTATTAATTTTGTTTCAGTTAGTCTCGGAATGTATTGTAAGCTATAGTATTTGGTGTTGCCAGATTGATCATTTTTGTCGCCTTTTGGGTATAATGATTTTTTTAGTAGATTATTTATGACATTGGTCGGATAACTATTTTTTTTTTATTAATATTTCCTTTTTATGGAAAATACCATTTATGCCTTATTATTTTATTTTTAATTGTTTCTTTCCAAAAGTAGTTTCATCTTTATTTTCAGATTCTTGTTCCTTTTCGTTTCGGACTTTTTTTCAAATTCCAAGAAGCGAGATTTGATTGATTTCATTCTATGTCAGATTTAGAACAGACAAGGGAACTTTTAAAATAGCAATGTGTGCAGTCCGATTCTATTTTTAGCTCGATGGTTGGGACTTCATATAATACCAATTGTTTAGAAGTTTTAGTTGTTTGATATGCAGGAAATGTAAGACAACATCACGACGACAGTTCTAACAACTTTGGTCTGTTCCAGAAACTGCAAGAATCTACTTATTTTTACTACGATAACAATTTTCCTTTATATTATCGGAAAAAATAGTAAAAATTAGTAGATTTTTGCAGTACTGGAACATACCAATATGAAAATAAACAGGTGTGTAAATAAAAACACAAACATCATCTCTATTGGATCGATGGAATGGGTACAAATGCTGATGAAAAGATCGGATCTTTCACGACTTCCTTTGCATTGGTTCAAATCCTAATGAAAAGATCGGATCTTTCACGACTTCCTTTGAACCAATGCAAAAGATGACATGAAATCACGTCATCGAAAAGAACCCCTTCCGTCAAATTTTGCTGGGATAAGTTCTACTTGTTTAGGGCTACAATATTGCTAAACACAGCAAGGCCAAATTCCTATTCGTTTCTGAGATAAAGGCCTGATAAATGCAAAAAAGTGTAGATTTAGCCCGGTTTAGATGAGGTCATAAAATCCGAACTGGATCTGACAGGACAAAACCCTACTAGGGTTTCTATAGTCTACATATGTACTTTCAAAAAATGCATACTACAAGTTGTTTGCATTTTCAGTGTTGCATAGTGTATTCCCAACAAAGACTAAATGAAACCATTCGGTGCGATATTGAGGCCACAACCTTTCAAATACCGAAAATCGGGAGGTACCCGTCTATGGCGGCTATATAAAAACGTGATCCTATACCAATAATTCTCTCTTCTTGTGGCGGAAATTTTTTTATACCACCACTGAAGACAAAATACCAAATTTCAGCCATTTCGGTGCGATATTGAGCACACAACCTTCACATTACCGAAATTCGGGAGGTACTCTTCTAAGATGTGGACCAATACTAACAATTCTCTTCTTTTATACCACCATCGAAGACTTAATACAAAATTTCAGCCATTTTGGTTTGACAATGACACTGAAACCTTCGAAATACCGAAAATCGGGAGGGACCGTTTTATGTGGTCCATGTGAAGACGTGCATACTAAATGCCAAATTTCAGCCATTTCGATGCGATGACTGTACTTTTTTATGATTGTAAAATATTAAAACCACATAAAAATAAACTCTTTTTTCTACCGAATCAGCTGAATGCTCACATCAACACACCCCCAGAAATTAAAATTTTTAAATTTAAATTTTTTAGATTTCTTCTTTTCTAGATTTTGATCTCAACAGTTGAAATTTTGCATATTGAGCCAATCCAAAATGGCGATGCGACATACAGTGGCACAGGAAAGTATACATACACCCTACAAAAATGCAGTTTAGGCTAAATCGTTGGGTTTTTTACAGCAACAACTGCACTGTGTGGCTCCTTGGTGACAAAATAACCATAATTACACAAATTTATTTTAATCTAATACGTACATTTAATACAATTAAAGAAATTCAATTTTCACAACACAGAAAAGTATACATACACCCCAAGGAAATATGAGTATTATCGTAAAATTTATGGAATTAGTAGCAAAATTTATACATTTTTTAGTTTTGGCGAATGTCTCTGGGTGTGTGAGATATATTTTAGAGAAAAGACAATAATTTTTGGGGGTCAAATGCCGTTACTTAGGGTCAAATTTCATATATGCCTCGTTAAAGCTGACCCTTGCTTATGTTTTTGCGTTTTTAGGTATTGTACTTTATAAAAAGCATAAAATTCGTATCAGATCGTCGGTGTCATGCTTAAGTGTTCCATACGCCATTTGCCCGTTTTGAGAAAATCGCATTTTTATGTTTTGCGTCTCAACTGCGTGGAGCTGACTAAAGAAAGTATTTATATTTTTTTCTTAAAATATGAATAATAGTATATAGAACATATTTCCAAACATATAGAGGAATATATATTGGAATATAAAAGTTATAGAGATTTTTTTAAAAAAATAATTTTTGTCGATTTGTTCCATATCCACACTTATAACACAAATGTGAAATATTGTAAATCACATGGAACAAAGTGACAAAAAATTTTTCCATCTTTACCTCATTAATTTAAATACTTCTAAAGCAAATATTCATGTTCTGATTTTTGAAATGTGTTTTTAAACTAGTCAGTTTTTAAAATATTAATTTCATAACTGAAAAAAGTTTAAACTTTTGCGTCGATGCACGGATATCTCGGAAACTAGAGCAGATAGGAGAAAGCAGACAAGAAATTCGGAAAGAGCATACCGGAAAACCCTAGAAACCACTCGTATCTCAAAAAGTCAAAAATGGCGTATGGAACACTTAAGCATGACACCGACGAGATGGCAAATCTTGAGACCCTAGAAAGCTTTGAAGTTGTTTTTGTGCATAATATACCTTCCTGAACGTCGATAAATGCACGTTTTCCCTCAGATTTCTCAGGAAGTGAATAGATTCCGCGGAAATCTTGGTGCAAATTACATATAGATGACCTTGAATTGCCTTGTAATATTGTCGGATACAATGCTTGAGCATCAATTGACTCAGAAATGTACAATTATACGAAACGTTTCGCGCCTATAGTAACGGTAATGGTCATAATACGAAAACGACGTTGTTCACAGTACAAATTTCATGGTTTTTTGGTAGTGGTTATATTTTGTTGCTTTAGAAGCTTTGGGAACAGGTTTGTAACAAAATATGTCACATTTCTGATTCAATTAATGCCCAGGCATTGTATCCGACAATATTACAAGGCAATTCAAGGCCATCTATATGTAATTTGCACCAAGAATTTCGCGGAATCTATTCACTTCCTGAGAAATCTGAGGGAAAACTTGCATTTATCGACGTTCAGGAAGGTATATTATGCACAAAAACAACTTCAAAGCCTTTTAGGGTCTCAAGATTTGCCATCTGATACGAATTTTGTGCTTTTTATAAAGTACAATACCTAAAAACGCAAAAAATTAAGCAAGGGTCAGCTTTAACGAGGCATATATGAAATTTGACCCTAAGTAACGGCATTTGACCCCCAAAAATTATTGTCTTTTCTCTAAAATATATCTCACACACCCAGAGACATTCGCCAAAACTAAAAAATATATAAATTTTGCTACTAATTCCATAAATTTTACGATAATACTCGTATTTCCTTGGGGTGTATGTATACTTTTCTGTGTTGTGAAAATTGAATTTCTTTAATTGTATTAAATGTACGTATTAGATTAAAATAAATTTGTGTAATTATGGTTATTTTGTCACCAAGGAGCCACACAGTGCAGTTGTTGCTGTAAAAAACCCAACGATTTAGCCTAAACTGCATTTTTGCAGGGTGTATGTATACTTTCCTGTGTCACTGTATTTGTGGTTACTTCCCTGTGCCCTACACGAGTAAGCGGTGGTATTTTTGATATTTGCAAAAATTGCAAAAAAATACCCTAATTAGGTAAATAGTCAATACACTCTTATTTATTACTAATGACACCACAAACAAAATGAATATACTTAGAAAAAGGACCTTAAAATGCCAGCGTTTAATTACCAATCAGAATAAAACAAGTCATGATTTCTAATGAACAAACTAAATTTTAAAACAATTTGCATTGGCATTTTCTTAACGTATCCCTTTTTGTTCATCATTATAACTTCTTCAAGAAACTGTGGTATTGTCTTCAACTAATTTAACATTTTAGTCGCTTCATAGCCCGTAACATGAAACTACTACCATTTGCTCTTATATTGGTCTTTGGCAAATTTGTCCTGCTGTCAGGATTTAATACATCACTTCGAACATGGAAATTAACAATTTATAGACCGAATAGAACTATTGAGAATGCAATTAGAACATATTTCGAGAAGAGAACACGGTTGCTAAATGTTGCTGTGAACTTGGAATATTCACTTAATTGGGAATTGTTCATTTATGAATACCTATCGGATTACATAAAAGATGGGGAATCGATGAAATATGAAATTTCCACTAAACCATATCATCGAAGTGATTACATGTACAGTTATAATTTGTGGTATGTGGACTCTTATCATGCGTTCAGGTGAGTCAAATCATGTGGGTGGGTGAAGGGTGATGCATTTTTTATAACTTCATATTTGATAAGTTTTTATTTATGATTAGATAAAATCTTACATATAAGGTGTTTAGATAAAAACTCAAGCCCTAATAGGCAAAATGTTCAAATAAAAAGCAAACATAATTTTAAAATGTTACCATTCTACACCACTCTGTGGTAGGTATTATGTATTTGTGAATTTATATGAAACATGCTACTTTTGGGGTATATACCTACAATATATAGTCCACAGTCTGTCCATATATATTATATATATATTATATTGGTACTCTGTAATCATTTTTGGCCTATATTGGCTTGTTGATTATTAATAAAGTTTGCAAATAATAATAATAATATATTTGTAATCAAAGTACTTCCCGCATTTGTTGTCAAATTCGCATTAAAATTGGGAAATATTATTTTTTTTTGCCCAAGGGACGAACGCTATTTATTTTGGTGAGAAGCCATTCAGATTGGATATAGCTCCCATATACATTTCCCATAGATTCGGTATAGAAATAGGTTTGACAAATTATATTCAAATCGGCCCAGATTTCGGCCGATTAGAGATATTTGACGCACCAAACACACTATGTATGTCTAGAAATAAGCTCGCCAAGATATTTTACAGGCAGAAATTTCAGTTTCACCGAGGATGTTTGGTAGTCAAAATCGGCTATATCGGTCCACGTTTTTATATAGCCGCCCATAAAACGGTCCCAACCGAATTTTTGTATTTTTAAATGGCTGGAATTTGGTATTTGGTTTTCGTTCGGGTAAGTAACATTCACCTAGAAATTTTTAGGAATAAGTACCTTCCACTTTCGGATATTGAGGCCACAACCTTTGAAATACAGGAAATAGGGAGGTACCGTTCTATGAGAGCTATATGAAGACGTGGACCTGTACTTAGAAATTTTTGTCTGAATCTTCTTTACCCAAAAATGCCTTGGTATAGGTCCACGTCTTCATATAGCTCTCATAAAACGGTACCTCCCGATTTTCTGTATTTCGAAGGTTGTGGCCTCAATATCCAATCCAAATGGCTGAAATTTGGTATTTAGCCTTCGATGGGGATAATGGGGAGCTTTCCACCTAAAATTTGTTGGTGTATGTCGACGTCTTCATATAGCCGCCATAGAACGGTACCTTTCGATTTTCGGTATTTTATAGGTTGTGACCTTACTATCAAACTGGAATTTGTTGCTATAGGTACGCGCCTTCGTATAGCCCCCAAAAAACGGTCCATCCCGATTTTTCGGTATTTTTAAGGTTTTAGCTTCATTATACTACCAAAATGGCTGGAATTTGGTATTTAGTTATCGTTGGGTGTATAAAACTTTCCACCTGAAATTTGTTGGTATAAGTCCACGCATTCATATAGCCCCCATAGAACGGTACCTCCCGATATTCGGTATTTTGGAGATTTAAGCTTCATTATCCCACCAAAATGGCTGAAATTTCGTATTTAGTTATCGTTGGGTGTATAGAACTTTCCACCTGAAATTTGTTGGTATAGGTTCACCCTTCATATAGCCTCCATAGAACGGTACCTCCCGATATTCGGTATTTTGCAGGTTTTAGCTCCATTATCCCATCAAAATGGTTGAAATTTGGTAATTAGTCTTCGTTGAGGATATTAAACGTTCCACCTAAAATTTGTTGGTATAGGTCCACGCCTTAATATAGTCTCCATAGAACGGTACCTCCCGATATTCGGTATTTTGGATGTTTTAGCTTCATTATCCCAACAAAATGGCTAAAATTTGGTATTTAGTTATCGTTGAGTGTATAGAACTTTCGACCTGAAATTTGTTGGTATAGGTCCACGTCTTCATATAGCTATCATAGAAGGGTACCTCCCGATTTTCCGTATTTTGAAGGTTGTGGCCTCAATATCCACCCAAATGACTGAAATTTTCCATTTAGTCTCAGTGGATGGTAAACAACTTTCAACCAGAAATGTGTCGGTATAGGTCCACGTCTTCATATAGCCCCCATAGAACGGTACCTCCCTATGAGTGGAATTCGGCATTTAGTCTTTGCTAGGGAAACAAAAATTAGAATAGATATAAAACATCCCTTGCAGAAAATCAGATAGTATAGGTCCATGTTTTGGTATATGCCCCATATAAGCGTACCATCTGATTTAACTTTTTTTTTAAGATTTTAGCCACATTCGTGGTTCGTTGTGGAGGGTATAAAAAATTCGGCCAGGCGTTCAAACTTGTTTTCCTATTGTTTTTGTTATATTCTCTCCCACATTTATTTAGATTATTCCGTTTTAGGTTAATATTGACGTAAAAGAACTCTCGTGTTTTTGGTAGAAATCGTATAGTCCCAATTTACATTAAGCGAGTTTACTTGCGGCAATTGTCAGTTTGTTGGTGAGAGAGGGTGCTGAGAGGCAAAGGGTTACCATATGCCTCACCTCTCTCTCCTACAAAATGACAATTGCCGCAAGTAAACTCGCCCAATGTAAATTGGGACATAGGGGAATAAAACAATGAAGAAAAAGTTTAATTTTTCCACATTTCAATATTTAAATGGAATAAATTTTACTTTAACAAAACTGGTTTATTCATGCAACGGCAAACAACGTTTGAGAAAAAGTGGAAAAACGTATCACCCTAATAAATACACGATTATAGATGAAAGCTGAAACCTGATACATATTAAAAATAATATAAATCATTTAATTTTCTTTAATTTTCAGCTCTCTTTTGCCCAAAATTGTTGACAATTTCCTGGAGAAAATGGGAAAATTTGTGGTTATAATGCAAACAAACAAACATTTAGTTTGGAAAAAAGAAATGCAACAAATTTTTGAAAAGGCATTTCAACGGAATATCGTCGATATTGTTGTGGCAATTTATGCAGGAAATTTGACATTTCATTGGTATACTTACGATATATTTCGACCAGGACAATGTCGTGTTGTGAAACCTCGCAGATTTAATACTTTCCGCATGGGTCAAATGCAATCCGATGAAATTTTTCCCAATAAATTGAATAACTTTCACCAATGCCCTGTTCGTATAGCAATTCGAAGTACTGTACCGAATCTACAAAGTTATGAAAAAAGACAGCGGGGACTTATTAATGAATACTGGGACATGCAGGGTAATATGATACGTCTCATGGCCGATAAATTAAATTTCAAATTATTACTTCGTCCCATGAACGAAAGCCTAGTCAGCGAAGTTTTTGAAAACGGTACAGTGACTGGTGGATTTGTTGGATTGAAAAAGAAAAATTTCGACATTCTTATGGGCTATTATAAGTACATGACTCGAACTCGTTACTTTGGTGCTAGTGCCTCGTATTTTTTAACACCCACAGTGGTGGCTATTTCGAAAAATCAACATATCAATTTGTTGCACGGTGAATGGTTATTTGCACCCTTCAGCCATTGCGTGTGGTTGTTGTATATTTTTGTATTGCTCTTGAAAATAGCCATAGTGCAGTTTCTGCATTACGCCAACAAAATGTTCAAGTTATTTTGGTTAGATATGTTGGGGCTGGCGTTGGCGAACTCTAGAAATATCCGTTACAACTTTCAAACCACCCGATATTTTGTAATGCTTTGCACTTTTGGTTTCATGATCATCAACGGATCATATCAAGGCAAACTTTATGCAGCTTTCCATATAAAATTCAATCGAGGTCCGAAATCGGTGCCGGAGTTAATTGCCCGAAATTACACGTTTCTCAAAAAGAAATTTGTTGCCAACGAAATATTCCAGGCCCTGCAAATTCCTGCAGCACAAATTTATAAATTGAACTATACAAACGATTTCGAGAGCTATGAACAAATGCTGAGTCTAAATTATCCTGTGGCCATAATATCCAATTATTGGCAATTGCAGGCTTTCATTAAAAGTCAACGTCTTTATGATGAATTTGAAATTTTACCTTCTACCGTTGTGGTAAATCAAATTTGTGCCTATATGCGACCGCAATCGTTTTTGCTCGAGCCTTTTAATCGAATATTGAATAATTTGAATTCCGCCGGTATATTCAAGAAATGGTTAATGGATTTTTTGGACGTTTTAGTCTCCTTGGAACAATTCAATACACAGCAGAGAGGAGATAAGATGAAAACCCAACCTATACCCTTGTCATTGGGAAAGTTACGTCTAATTTTTATTGGTCTAATGGCAATGAACTTGATATCTTTGGTGGTGTTTCTGATCGAAGTGATAATCGGAAAGTTTGGAAGAAAATAAAACTATTCTTAATTTAAAATAAAATTATGTCAAATCTTTATTGTATTGCTTTAATAAAAAGTGTTGTATTTGTGTTGAACTTTGTGGAATTTAATTATTTATTAGGGTTATATCAGAATTTCATATCAAGTGGCGGCTGGGTGAGTTCAGTCGCGCACGGAGTAAAAAAACGCCTCTCTAGCATATGTATGTCCCAAACATATTTTGCAGCAAACATATATTTGTTTGCAGTCAGTTCACAATATAACACATGTTTGGGTACAAACAAATTATATGTTTGGGTACAAACAAATTATATGTTTGGGTACAAACAAATTATATGTTTGGGTGCAAACAAATATTTGTTTGGGTGCCAACAAATACAAACCCAAAAGCCACAAAAAACAGACACATGCGCCAGTGGGTTCTTTCTGAGAGCAAGGGAGCGTAAATTTCAATGTGAAACACATTATAATGTATGCTCACTTGCTCTCAGCAAGCGCTCACTGGCTATCTCAAACATATACACACATTTATAAATGGTGGTGGTTTATTGAAAGGCATAGAAAAAAAGCAAAGTCCCAATTTACATTGGGCGAGTTTACTTGCGGCAATTGTCAGTTTGATGGAGAGAGAGGTGAGGTATATGGTAACCCTTTGCCTCTCAACACCCTCTCTCACCCACAAACTGACAATTGCCGCAAGTAAACTCGTCTAATGTAAATTGGGACAAAAGCAACAAAAGACACATAGGTACATAAAAAAATCCAAAGAAATACATAACAGGCTTTAATAAAAAAACTAAATGAAAAAAATTAAAAAAGTCGCACTTTTAAAAAGACAAAATATATAGAAACATCGTTGAACGATTCCTCAAAGGCATCTGGAATCAAATGATTATATAATGTAATAAATAGATACATCTTTCAAATATACATACGTATGTATGTATATGAAAAATGTATTGATGTAATTATCAATATGAAATGCGATTTCTTTCTTGTCCAATAAAATATATCCATTCACCTTTTTGATTAAATTATAAAATTTATTAGGCATTTAATTTATTCACGATTTTATTTAAAAAACTGAAGAACAAAGAACACCATAATTAATACCATTTTTTTCTTTTCCTCTTCGCTTGCTACGTTGGTTAACAACAACAAAGCACGAAACACACGCGTTTTTACCGCTCTTAATTATAAAACAGCATTCCGCAGACTCGAGACCCCTGACAAAGATCCTCTCTCCACCCATAAAAAATATTTTCTAACATAAAAAATATGTTGGTATCCAAACAAATAAAATTGAGATATGTTACAAAATGTTGCAAACATATATTTATTTGGACACAAACAAATTATGTTTGGATCTAAACATATATTTGTTTGTAATCAGTGCCAAACAAATATTTGTTTGGATCCAAACAGGGTTTCCATAAAGACCAACTAAATGTTACGAATTAAAATAATTGATGGATCTATGTATTGATAAGTTCTATTTCAATGAAATGCGATAGTATTATACGCTTGGTAATGCTTCTTACAAAACCGGTGATAAGTTGATTGACCGCTATGGATGATCGGAAACTATTTCAATGAAATACGATAGGATAGTATTGTAGGATTGGGAACGTTTGTGTTTGAACGACGGTGTTGATTGATGGCGAGAATCGGAAACGACGAAACTGATGGACAATCGGGATCCAGAAGAACTAATCGCCTAACGTGTATACTCGTTACATATCTTTATAAATAAAAATCAAATTTCGTTCGTTGGTAATGGCATCAGTTGAGAACGGCTGGACCAATTTGGATAATTCTTTTTGTGAAATGATCGCCAAAACCCGACTTAGGTTTTTATGCAAGGAAAATTTGACCACGCCCACTTTTTTCAATTTTAAATTTTTATGTTTTCTACAAAAACCGATTTTTCTGTCAATGTACAGGGATGGCCCCCGGTCAAAATGGCCTTCAAATTTCGTTGAATTTCGGAGGGGGCGGGGTACTTCCCCTATACCCTATTTTTTAAATGCTATATTTTGAATACCCAATAGAAAATCGAGTCGTCGATGACAGTTTCGTCGAGGATTCGTTGACGAATGCTCCGAAATTGTCATGTACGACAACTTGCATGACCATGTCTTGCATTGTGTCTTGGCAACAAACCGAATAATGATCAGAAGTGTGCTTTGAAACAATTGTATACATTTTTATTCAGATATACAATTTTTGATTTGTAATAAACTAGCTGAACCCGGTGCGCTTCGCTACCCCGACCAAGATAAAATATAATGGAATGCTATACTTATATTGAAATTATTCTTTAAAATACTTTAATGCATAAATATAGCAGATATGATGGCTTTCTCTACACATTCAGTGTCGTGTATGGAGCTTATGTTATGGTATTTTTGTATGGTATAGGTAGTAAGACTCCTGCTAACCCTGCGTTTACAAATGGCAAAACTTGCCTGTGTGACGTAGGCGTCCATACAACTGCAAAAACAGTTGTAAAATTATGAATGAAAATCATCGATTTCATTTTGTTTTCCGTTCACATATTTTGTTTTTGTTCATGTCCTTTTGTTTTCAACACAATTCAATTATTATCTCACACATTTTTACAAAAATTTCAAAAATTTGTTAACCAGGCTGTCTTTGAAAAAATGATGGACAGCTGGAGGACAGCCGACAAATGTATATATGTGTTAGTAGATCAGAGTTGTATTTGAAGACAAACTGTCTGGTGTAAACGCCTAGTAAATCCTTTCCTACTATAACTACACCTAAGTGGGTGACATTTGCAAATGTCATATCGTCACCATAAATGTCACCTTTAAAAAAGAGAATTAAATTAGGAATAACGTTAAGATTGAGAACGTTTTTCCAAGGGCATATATCAAGCTGTTGTGACACCTTAAATTACTATTAGGGTAACTCCCACTTGCATTGACAATTTTAAATCCAATAATAATAATAATGAGGACAAGGACATGTATTAAGTAAATATAGGTAACTGTTTCCCCTTCGCCCAACCCACCTAAGAAGTCTCTCAGATATATGATATTTAATAATTTTAGCCTTGTTTTTCTCCAATTAAAAGTATACGCATACTATAACACTGTGCAACATTTTTAAGGTGACCTTGTGCAAATAGTTCGAACTGAGGATTTTTTGAAAGTACAGAACCAAACGACAAGAAATCCTAGTTGGGTTTTGTTGTGTCAGATCCAGCTCGGATTTTATGGCCCCATCTAAACATGGTTAAATATTGAGTTTTTAAAGAAATTCGGCGCTATATCTCTGAAACCAATGCGAATATTCTTCTGACCTCTGAAGCAAATTTGTAGATAAGGGCAAGAATAAACTATTTGAAGAAATAATGAACTCGAAAAACTACATTTGTTGCCTCAAATTTCAAAATATATGCAAAAATTCCACAATTTTTATACATTTCGCACCGTATCTCCAAAACCGTTAATTTTTTCTGAATATTTTCTTTGGAAAAATATTCCGTGGCATGTAATACACAAATCTTCAGAACATGTGATTGTTCTAAAATGACTCTATGCCGTTGTTTTCTGTACATTTTTCAACGACGATTTAATAAAAATGTCAATAATGTAGTGAAATCCGAAATGCGAGAATAAACTGTTGCAAAATACCGCTGAAACAATATGAAGTAAGCACTTTAGAGTTTCAAAATGTTCTAAAGAATTGTTGAGAACTTTATTTGGAAGATTTTTTCAAAAGGTTACTTGGTTCAAGTCCCAATAGTTTAGCCGATACTGACCAGAATTTCAGCAATTATGTAAAATTTTCTATATTTTATAGATTTTGATGTGGTTTTTTCAAAAGATAAGTTCTACTAGTTTAGGGCTACAGTATTGCTAAAGACAGTAAGGCCAAATTCCTATTCGTTTCTGATAAATGCAAAAAGTGTAGATTTAGCCCGGTTTAGATGAGGCCATAAAATCCGAACTGGATCTGACAGGACAAAACCCTACTAGGGGTTTTGTAGTCTAAATATGTACTTTCAAAAAATCCATACTAGAAGTTGTTTGCATTTTCAGTGTTGCATAGTGTAATAAAAAGAAACAAACAAAAATTAACTTGAATATAAACATTTTAAGACAATCGCGAAACTAAACAGTTGTAAATTGGTCGAATTTTTGATCCACGTACGAACGACATTTGAGTTTTATATAATAGCAGTCGCGGCATTGAAATATGATAGAACATGTAGCAACCACATAATAAGCTTTTGTCGTTACTTACGGTCACAAAATTAACACCGAAATATATGTATTTACTTTCCGAAATGTAGGTATTTTCTTATTAAACCAATAATAATAATAATAATTGCCTCTCTCAAAACCACTAATAATCATTGAAAAATTTTATCTTTTTAATTTCCTTTTAATATTTTCAATGCAAATTAAATTGATTGTCGTAAACATGGTACAAGTTTTATTGTACCATGGTCGTAAATAAAACATTTTAGAACTTTCAAATATTGATAAAACTAAAACATAAAATGTCACAATTTGTTCATATTAGTAAAAGTCAGAATTTTTTAAAATTCCATTTGAAAAAAAAATTAAAAAAAATGAACGATTTTTGGTACATGGATTGAGGAAAAATGTTCATTCTCAAATCTGTTCGAGATACTAATTTTGGATATTGCGCGTAAAAGTTATGGCGGTTATAATTCTGATTATTAGAAAAAAACTTATAAAAAGCTATTCATTATATCGAGAAACATTGTTAATTTATGGTTTCCTACATACTATATGTTTACTGAGGCCCCATAACTTTAGTGAAAAAGTTGTAAATTTTCGCAGAAATTACGAAATAATTCAAAAGAATTAGTAGTTTGCAACTTGTTTTAATAAAATTCAAGCTGTTTATGCATCCGAAAAAAACATTACTCTCTGTAATAGAGAGTAATAAATGAAGTTGAGCCAATGGGGGAATACTCCACTCAAACAATCGAAAAATGAGATTGAACTTCAACAATAAACAAAACAAACAAAAAACAGCCGAGGTACGGGCGAATTGGAGCTTTGTTAAAAACAAAAAAAAAAAACAAAATTCCAATAAACAACCTCACAGGCAACTGTGTTGGTGTTCTTTTCAACTCACAGAATTCGAAGAATTCTTAGTTGATACGTGCTGACATGTTGCAAAATATTTTGATTTTGGTGTTTCTTTGGAAAAGCCGAAAAGTGAGTGTGATTCTCATTCATATCAGAATACTAGACACTTAAAGAGTTCGGTTTTTCGCTAAAAAGGCATAATTTCAAAAACTGAGAAGCCAATTGATAATTCCCTTCGCCGGGATGAAATCATGATATTGGTAGCGATCAGTAAAATTTTGCAACACTGTCAGTTCGTTTTGAAAAACATTACTCTCTGTAATAGAGAGTAATAAATGAAGTTGAGCCAATGGGGGAATACTCCACTCAAACAATCGAAAAATGAGATTGAACTTCAACAATAAACAAAACAAACATCCGAAAAATATATAAAAATATGTACATAATCTAAACATCGCGAAGATTCAAATGAAACCTATACAAATCTGTTTAGTGGTTTGCATATTATAGCAAAAACAAAAAAATATGTTGAGGAAATTTATAAAATTTTTGTAAGGGATAATATTTATTAAAATTTATTTTGTGAGTTAGTTGAAGAAATGTAGTAAAAACAGGTCGTAGTTATTCTTCTATTTTAGTAAAATTTCACGCAAAAAATCACATTTTTTATTATATTCACTTCTCGAATATTCGCTAACATCTAACGGAAGATCAAGTTCAAATAGATTTTGGGTTCCTTTAAATTGCACAGAAAAAAAATCATTCAATATATGAATAGTGTTCAAAAATATTTTCCAATGTTCAGATTTTTGTATTTTATGAACCTAGTTCATAAAACAATAAATACCGGTTTCTTTTTTGAATGAATCATAAACAAGTAATATATGTATTCTGTTTTGCAAAATATGAACAAATTCATTAATTTCAAAATAATCTTCTTTAAAGCAAAAAAAGTTGCTTATATTCCAAAACTCTTTTTATATTTTCCATAAATTTTTTTCCTATACAAATTTTTGTTTTTTTTTATTATTTTATTTTGAAACTATTTTTTTATTTTATTTTCAAATTAGTTGTTTTTTATTTAGTTTTGTAATTCCTGTTCTTTAAAGGGTTCTCTTCTAATTGATTTTGCTAATTAATTATGTATCTTGTAAATCAGAACAATGTGAACCATATGTACATACATATTGAGTCCATCAACACTAGCTTGAATTTTTAGATGTTGCATTTATATTAAAGTAATTCAAAAATTGTATTTGCGAATTAATGCTATTGATATGGTGAGTGACTTCCGACAACAAACGAAATCTATGGCGGTTAGTTAGTGTGGTAGTGGTGGTTGTTTAGGCTGTTGTGCTTTGTTGACACGGAGTCAATGTGCGTGTAGCAGGGATGGAAAAATGAAAATTTCAAAAAGTACTAAAATGGTACTTTTTTCAATGAAAAGGTACTTTTTATTATTTTTAAGGAAAAAATATAAACATTTTTTATTCAGTAAAAAACAACAACAAAGGCTTAAATCTATGAAATCTGAAGAATGTTCCAAAATGGTATATTTATTATACCATGCTGGAGGTTATAATTAACTTTGTCATTCTGTTTGTAAAACATCGAAATATTGGTGGGAGACCCTATAAAGTATATAACCAGGTCCGTCCGTCTGTTGAATTCTATATACAGCACTCAATATTTAATATTGAGCTTTTTATTTGGTACAGAAGCTTTAATTTCTCCTAGGAAGTTTGGTATTGCAAATGGACTCTATCGGTTCCCATACAACGGTACCTCCCGATTTTCGGTATTTTGAAGGTTTGAGCCATATTATCATACCAAAATTGTTGAAATTTGGTATTTAGTCTACGTTGGGGCCACTAAACTCTCCCCCAGAAATTTGTCAGTGCGGGTAAACGTTCTGATATTGCCCTAATAGAACGGTATTTTAAAAGATTTATCCTCAGTATCCCATCGAAATTACTGAAATTAGATACTTTGTTTTCGTTTAAAATAGCTTGTAGCTGGCAAACTATCGATAGTCCGACTGTCTTTTTAAATAATTCGTGACAGATAGTCCAAAAAAATGTTTTGGTGGCCAATGTAAACTTTGTTTTTCGTCAGTAATCAAAACAATAGTTAGACTGTCGATAGTTTTTCAGCGCTAATATAGCCCCCATAAAAGAGGTATTGCAGATTCTCGTATTGGAATGTACTTCTATACCGCTCGATGTGAATCTTTTAAATGATTAGTCTACCGTAGTGACTGTAACCTTATATTTCGGATTCTCAAAGGGTGGAAGAGCTCCACGAAGAAGATGATCAACATGGGTTCATATTTTGGTATATTCCCATATATCCAGATTTATAAAATTTCTAGTAATTTTAATCTTTAATATTGCAGTTTTAGTTCCGAATAAAATGTTTCTAGACTAGAGTATGAAAATGGTACTGAATTGGCCGCGGGGGTTCTTCGGTACTTTTTATAGTGAAATGGTACTGAAAAAAGGGCGTACAGAAAGAAAGCCCCAAGAAATAACGCCCCAAACGGGAATGAAAATGGACCCCATTTTTTGGGGTGTTTTTACAATTTGAAAAATTGCCCCAATACAAAAAGGCCCCAAACTAGGAAATTTGGCCCCAAAAAAATATTGCAATTATGCCCCAAAATTTCATTGGGGCCAAAATGCATTTTTGAAATTGGGGTGCATTTGCAAAATGCGTTATCACCCCAAACAACGAAAATGCAATTAGACCCCAAAGTATGCATTCACGCCCCAAAATATTTATTCACTTAATTTGGGGTGTAAATGAAGCCCTAAATTTGGGGTGTAATTTCAAAAGATATTTTTAAAGATATTCATTCAATAGTTTGTAATATGTAACTAATTATGACTGTACTTTTTTACGATAGTAGCATGTTAAAGCCACCTAGAAACAAGCTCTTATTTTCAAGTGTACTAGCAGGCGTCTATGAATGTGATAAAAATTAAAATTTTAAATAAAATTGAAGACGATTGCGTAGGAATCGCAAAATCTTTGGGAAGTGGATTGTCGGTATCAAGTACCGTTCGTAATGTTTTTCAGAAACATTGTGATAAGTGAGTATTTATGTACCAATTTCTATATACATATATGTATGTATATATTATATATATAAAATACAAAGAAGTTTGCATCACATCGTTAGCAAAAAATTTGTGCCGGCTCTAAAAACTCCCCATCAAATAGTTGAAGAATTCATGCTCGAAAAGGTGTGGACAAATTTCGGTCTGACCAAAAACCAAGCAAACCCGAGACAGACTTTAACTACTCCATATCTCCAAATCAAGTCAAACAGAATTAGAAAGAAATGGAAAGTAGCTGAAGAAAAATATTTTAAAAAAATAATTAAAAAAATCAAACAGAATTAGAAAAAGTGGAGAGTAGCTGAAGAAAAATATATTTAAAAAAATCGCGCGATTTTTTAAATATATTTTTCTTCAGCTACTCTCCATTTTTTTAATTCTGTTTTAATTGATTTGGAGAGAAAAAATATATTTAAAAAAATCGCGCGATTTTTTAAATATATTTTTCTTCAGCTACTCTCCTAATTCTGTTTGACTTGATTTGGAGAGAAAAAATATACTAAAAAAAAATCGCGCGATTTTTTAAATATATTTTTTTATTCCAAATCCGTTCAAACAGATTTTTTAAATATATTTTTCTTCGGCTACTCTCCATTTCTTTCTAATTCTTTTTGACTTGATTTGGAGAGAAAGAATATATCTAAAAAATCACGCGATTTTTATACCCTCCACCATAGTATGGAGGGTATATTAAGTTTGTTTTTCCGTTTGTAACGCATTGAAATACTCATTTGCGACCCTATAAAGTATATATATTCTTGATCAGGGTAAAATTCTAAGTCGATCTGAGCACGTCCGTCCGTCCGTCCGTCTGTGGTAATCACTCTAGCATCCACAAAAATGGAGACAGGACGCTGAAATTTTGGGAAAATGCGTCTTTTGTTTGCAGGCAGGTCAAGTTCGATGATGGGCTATATCGGTCCACGTTTTGGTATAGCCCCCATATAACGGTACCCCCCGATTTACGGTATTTTGACGTTTTTAGCTACATTTTCAGACCGATTTGGCTATAATTTGACATTTAGTGTTCTTAAGTGTCAATAAACATATATAACAAAACTTGTGGACATAGGTCCACGTTTTGGTATAGCCCCCATATAACGGTACCACCCGATTTGCGGTATTTTGACGTTTTTAGCTACATTTTTAAACCGATTTAGCTATAATTTGACATTTAGGGTTCTTAAGTATCAATAAACTTATATCACAAAAGTTGTGGACATAGGTCCACGTTTTGGTATAGCCCCCATATAACGGTACCCCCGATTTGCGGTATTTTGACGTTTGTAGCTACATTTTCAGACCGATTTAGCTATAATTTGACATTTAGGGTTCTTAAGTGTCAGTAAACTTATATAACTAAATTTGTGGACATAGGTCCACGTTTTGGTATAGCCCCCATATAACGGTAGCCCCCGATTTACGGTATTTTGACGTTTTTAGCTGCATTTTCAGACCGATGTAGCTATAATTTGACATTTATGATTCTTAAGTGTTAATTAACTTATATATTAGAAGTTGTGGACATAGGTCCACGTTTTGGTATAGCCCCCATATAACGGTACCCCCCGATATACGGTATTTTGACGTTTTTAGCTACATTATCAGGCCGATGTAGATATATTTTGACATTTGGGGTTCTTAAGTGTCATTAAACTTATTTAACAAAACTTGTGTACATAGGTTCACGTTTTGGTATAGCCCCCATATAACGGTACCCCCGATTTGCGGTATTTTGACGTTTGTAGCTACATTTGCAGACCGATTTAGCTATAATTTGACATTTAGGGTTCTTAAGTGTCAGTAAACTTATATAACTAAATTTGTGGACATAGGTCCACGTTTTGGTATAGCCCCCATATAACGGTAGCCCCCGATTTACGGTATTTTGACGTTTTTAGCTGCATTTTCAGACCGATGTAGCTATAATTTGACATTTAGGGTTCTTAAATGTCAATAAACTTATATAACAAAAGTTGTGGACATAGGTCCACGTTTTGGTATAGCCCCCATATAACGGTACCCCCCGATTTACGGTATTTTGACGGTTTTAGCTACATTTTCAGACCGATTTAGCTATAATTTGACATTTAGGGTTCTTAAGTATCAATAAACTTATACAACAAAAGTTGTGGACATAGGTCCACGGTTTGGTATAGCCCCCATATAACGGTACCCCCCGATTTACGGTATTTTGACGTTTTTAGCTACATTTTCAGACCGATATAGCTATAATTTGACATTTGAAGTTCTTAAATGTCAATAAACTTCTGTGACAAAACTTTTGGACATAGGTCCACGTTTTGGTATAGCCCCCATATAACGGTACCCCCCGATTTACGGTATTTTGACGTTTTTAGCTACATTTTCAGACCGATATAGCTATAATTTGACATTTAGGGTTCTTAAGTGTAACTAAACTTATATAACAAAAGTTGTGGACCTAGGTCCACGTTTTGGTATAGGCCCCATATAAAGGTACGCCCGATTTACGGCATTTTGACGTTTTTATCTACATTTTCAGACCGATTTAGCTATCAATTGACATTTAGGGTTCTTAAATGTCAATAAACATTTATAACTAGTGGACATAGGTCCATGTTTTGAAATAGCCCCCATATAACGTTACCGCCCGATTTCAGGTATTTTGGGAATTTTACCTACAAGTTTTAACCGAATTATCTGTAATTTGAACATTTGAATTTGAAATTCTTAGTGGTCACCACAACTCTCCACCAAAAATTGTCAAGAAAGCCCCCATATAACGGTACCTTCCGATTTTCAGTAATTTGATGATTTTACCTACAATATAAAACCGAACTAGCAGTAATTTGACATTTAAAGTTCTTAGTGGTCACAACACCTCTCCATCAAAAATTGTCAACATAGGTCCATGTTCGGATATAGCTCCCATGTAACGGTACCTCCCAATTTTCAGTAATTTTGCAATTTTAGCTACAATTTTTAACAGAACTAACTGTAATTTGACATTTGAAGGTTGTAGTGGTCACCACACATCTGCATCAACAATTTTCAACATAGCCCCAATATAACGATACTTCCCGATTTTCGTACTTTGAAGATTTTACTTAAAATGTTTAACCGAACGTAGGTCCATGTTTTGGTATAGCCCCAAAACAAACCTCCCGATTTTCCGTACCTTAGCTTTATATTTTGGACGAACTTTCTGTAATTTGTTCATTTAAGTTCATATTTTCGTATAGCCCAGATACCTCCGAACTAGCCGTTAATGACATTTGAAGTTCCCACGTTATGTACCGATTTTCGATATTTTGAGGATTCTAGCTAAATTTTTTAACCGAATTAGGAGCTATTTGACATTAAAGGCTCCCATCAAAAACTGTCAACATAGGCCCATGTTTTATTATAACCCCTATATAACAGTACCTCCCAATTTCTAGCCCACCAAAAATTGTCAACAGTTAGATATAGGCACCATAAAAAAGGACCTCCCGAATGAAGCATTTTATGTACATTATCTGACATTTTAACGTACTCACTTAAAGTTGGGGACAGGAATGAATATTTTATGGTGGAGGGTATGAAAAGTTCGGCCCGGCCGAACTTAATGCTTTTTTACTTGTTTCTTAATAAAGTTTTCGAAATTGCACCCCATTTTTTGATCATATCTTAATAAAAACTTTAGAAAATGAACCCCAATTTCTTGTTTTTGTTAAACACTAAAATATATTTAGGCCCCAAACATGTGCAAAAAGGCCCTAATGAAAAATTCAAATAGGCCCCAATATTATTTAGACCCCAATTTGATTTTCAAATTTTCGATTTACTTGTTTTGAAGACAATTTGGCCCCAACAGTTAAATAACAAAAGGTCCCAAAAAGACGAAATTAGACCCCAAAAGTTTTGTTGTTGTTTTTCATATACCTGTTTAGGGCCTATTTTCATTTTCAATTTGGGGTGTTATTTCCTGGGGCCTTATTTCTGTACGCCGAAAAAAGTACTATTGTACTGAATTTTCCATCCCTGGCGTGTAGATACGATGGAGGGGACGAAAGACAAAAACAAGAGAAGCAAAACCAGCACATCTTTGTAGGCAAAGCCATGGTTTAATAATAAAGGTTAGCCAAAGCTTCCTGTCAATTTAAATTTTTTTCTTTCGACTGTTCCTAAAACGTCAAAACAATATACACAATCTTTGTATGTGTGTGTGTGTGATGTTTGAATAATATGCCAACAATTTTAAAAACAATCGAATTCAATGATTTTCAAAATTGTTTTCAGAACATTTGTATGCAAAAAATCCTTCAGCTTATTATTGAAACAAACATTTTATCATATCCACAACTCGATTATGTTGAGAAACCTTGGCCCTTCATTCATTTTTCGCGTTTTTTATAAAATGATCAAAATTGGAATTTTGTAAACAACCCACTTGTTGCCTTTTTGTTTACTAATTTTGAAGTTTTATGAATTCAGGAAAAACAAGGGTTCTATAGATTTTTTTCATTTAAATCTACCTCTTTACTTATACCATGGGCAAAGCACAAAAACCGGTTTTGCCAGAAAATAGTGGTTAACGTAGCAGAAACTATAAAATTTGTTTTTGTATTTTAGAAAAGCATTCATACTTTTGCAAAAATAGTATTGTGTGCATGAGTAAAAAAATTTGTCCATTCACTTTAAAAGAGGTACGTTCAAATTATGGACAACAAAAATTATGAACGGAATTAGTAAAAAAATTCATACTTTTGTTTTTTTCTGGGTGGGTATAATCTTGAAATAAAACTCTATCGGGTAATGTTCATTTTGAAATGCGTGTGAATCGCGAAATCCTTAAAATAGATTGATGCGCATGTGGTTTACCAATACACCGAATTCTTCTCTTTTAATTTGTACACATTTGCCGGGATTTACTTTGGCCGCTAAGATGTAGCATCGCCTGAAGCGTAGTGTGCAAAAAACTGAAATGACAAGTGGGCGCGATAATTCGATCTGTCCGTAGATGAAAGTTCCAATTCCCAGAGGCTGAATGTATATCTCTGTCGGCAAAGCCGACTGATACTTTTTTACTTGTTTCTACTGAATCAGCCACTCCCAAAAATTAAAATTTTTAAATTTACATTTTATAGACATCTTTTCTAGATTTTACTCTCAAAAGTTCAAATTTTGCCTATTGAGCAAACCCAAAATGGCGTCGCGTCATATTTCGGTTACGTCCCGGTGCCCTACACGAGTGTGCGGTGATATTTTTGATATTTGCAAAAATTGCAAAAAATTACCCTAATTAGGCAAATAGTCAATACACTCTTATACATATATTACTAATGACACCACAAATAAAATGAATGTACTTAGAAAAAGGCCCTTAAAATGCCAGCGTTTAATTACCAATCAGAATAAAACAAGTCATGATTTCTAATTAACAAACTAAATTTTAAAACAATTTGCATTGGCATTTTCTTAACGTATCCTTTTTTGTTCATCATTATAACTTCTCCAAGAAACTGTGGTATTTTCTTCAACTAATTTAACATTTTAGTCGCCTCATAGCTCGTAACATGAAACTACTACCATTTGCTCTTATATTGGTCTTAGGCAAATTTGTCCTGCTGTCAGGATTCAATATATCACTTCGAACATGGAAATTAACAATTTATAGACCGAATAAAACTATTGAGAATGCAATTAGGACATATTTCGAGAAGAGAACACGGTTGCTAAATGTTGCTGTGAACTTGGAATATTCACTTAATTGGGAATTGTTCATTTATGAATACCTATCGGATTACATAAAAAATGGGGAATCGATGAAATATGAAATTTCCACTAAACCATATCATCGAAGTGATTACATGTACAGTTATAATTTGTGGTATGTGGACTCTTATCATGCGTTCAGGTGAGTCAAATCATGTGGGTGGGTGAAGGGTGATGCATTTTTTATAACTTCATATTTGATAAGTTTTTATGTATGATTAGATACAATCTTACATATAAGGTGATTAGATAAAAAACTCAAGCCCTAATAGGCAAAATGTTCAAATAAACTGTAAAAATAATTTTAAAAATTTTAAATTAAAATGTTAACATTCTACACCACCCTGTGGTAGGTACATATTACGTATTTGTGAATTTATATGAAACATGCTACTTTTGGGGTATATACCTACAATATATAGTCCACAGTCTCTTCATATATATTTGTAATCAAAGTACTGCCCGCATTTGTTGTCAAATTCGCATTAAAATTGGGAAATATTATTTTTTTTTTTTGCCCAAGGGGCGAACGCTATTTATTTTGGTGAGAATCCATTCAGATTGGATATAGCTCCCATATACATTTCCCATAGATTCGGTATAGAAATATGTTTGACAAATTATATTTAAATCGGCCCAGATTTTGGCCGATTAGAGATATTTGACGCACCAAACACACTATGTATGTCTAGAAATAAGTTCGCCAAGTTATTTTACAAGCAGTATATATTTGTAGCTCCCATATGTATTTTTATTCAATTTATTTTAATTGATGAACTAAACACCCCATTTTTGGCCAATTTTGATGGAATTTGGATTAGAAATAAGTTCGCCAACTTGTTTTAAAAACTGTTCAGATTTGGGCAAAGCTCCCATATATATTTTCCCCGGTTACATCTATTTGATATACCAAACACAAAATTGGACAGACATTTTGATGAAACATGAAATTATGTACATATATCGAAATCGTGGTGAAATCATTTAGTCGGGCCCGCCCAACTTTTATCCTTTCCTTTTTGTAAGGAGGGTTGGCGTTTTTTATTATACCCTACACCACTATGTGGGGAGGGTATTATAAGTTGGTTTTGGCCAAAAAGTTTGTAACGCATCGAAATAATGGTAGTAGACTTATATATACCAAAATGAATGTCTCGACGAGCTGAGTCGATCTGGCTATGTGTGTCCGTCCGTCAGTCCGTCCGTCCGTCTGTCCATCTAAACCTTGTAATCACGCTACAGGTCGCAATTTTGATCGGATCGTCACGAAATTTTGGATGTTGATGGGGGTCCCGGAGGGGAAGAAGCCTATTGATTTTGGTGATGGTCGGATAATATTTAGGGGTCGGAATGGGCAAAAAACTTATGTGGATAAAAAGACAACGTTTTTTTCCAAAGCGAATATCTCAGCTTCTATACGGGGTATACCAAAAGCAAAACATGAAAATAAAAGTAGAAAATATCACCTTTCTAATGATGTAAAGTAGGTTCTCGTAGGTGATCAAACAACGAAGATGTCACAATAGTCGCAAATAAAACCCAAATTTTCATTTTTGCAATTTTAATTATAATGACGAATATCACAGCTTTGGTTGGGGACTTTCCAAAAGCAAAGCCTGGCTATGAAAGTAGAAGATCCCATCTTTACAATGATGTAAACTAGGTCGGCGTAGGTGACCAAATAACGAAGATATAGCAATAGTCGGTAATACATCCCATTTTTCCACTTTTTTGGAAATCACGCTACAGGTCTCAATTTTGATCGGATCGTCACGAAATTTTGAGGGTTAATGGGGGTCACACAGATGAAGAAGCCTATTGATTTTGGTGATGGTCGGATAATATTTAGGGGTCGTAATGGGCAAAAAACTTATTTGGATAAAAAGACAACGTTTTTTTCCTAAGCGAATATCTCAGCTTCAATATGGGGTATACCAAAAGCAGAACCTGGCCATGAAAGTAGAAAATATCGCCTTTCTAATGATGTAAAGTTGTTGTTGTTGTTGTAGCAGCATATAATGCTGGGTTGGCAGCCGCTGGCCGAAACACTTTTGGTTTCGGGTCAATCCGGTACGTAAGAACCCGCTGCCGTGGGATTGAATGATGTAAAGTAGGTTCTCGTAGGTGATCAAACAACGAATATATCGCAATAGCCGCTAATAGAACCCAACTTTTTATTTTTGCGATTTTAATAATAATGACGAATATCACAGCTTTGGTTCGGGACCTTCCAAAAGCGAAGTCTGACAATGAAAGTAAAAAATCCCACCATTCCAATGATGTAAAGCAGGTTGGCGTAGGTATCCAAATAACTGAGATATCGCAATAGTCGGTAATACATCCCATTTTTCCACTTTTTTGGAAATCACGCTACAGGTCGCAATTTTAATTGGATCGTCGCGAAATTTTGTGTGTTATTGGGGGTCCCACAGAGGAGAAATCTTTTGATTTTTGATAATGGTCGGATATTATTCAGGGGTCGGAATGTGACAAAAAAAATATTTGGAAAAAAGACCAACGTTTTATTTCAATGTTAATATCACCCTTCTGTAGGAGGTATATCGAAAGCAAAACCTGGCAAGGAAAGGAAATATCACCTTTACAACGATGTGAAGTAGGTTGTCATAGGTGGTCAAACAACAGAGATATCGCAATAGTCGGTAATGCATCCCTTTTTCCATTTTGTGCAATCACACTACGAAATTTTGATCGGATCCTCACGAAATTTTGGGGGTTGATGGGGGTCTAACAGAGAAAGAAGCCTATTGATGGTTGGCATACATCCCACTTTTCCGTTTTTTATTTGGGTTGTACTGTCGATGCACTTAAATGCGTTTCAAAAAAATTGACCTGTGTTAATGAAGACATTCAGAGCAAAGGCGCTAAGCTATTCCAATTTTAATATTTTGAATTTTATTAGTCAAAAGCTTATGACCAGGGGTAGTGGTGTAGGGTATCACATATTCGGCCCGACCCGACTATAGCCTTGGCTCACTTGGTTGGGATGACGACTTCTATTTGTTTTGTTTTTCAAAATAGTCAGGCTTAACCCCACAGTCGTTGTTTTAATATTTTATTAAAACAACTTTAATTTATTAGTGGGAAAAAATTGGCGATGTTTACCAAGGGGTAAGGCAGGGAAGACTATAGATTCAGATCTCGCCACAGATCTTCATCAGTTCCCCTGTTTCTTGTTTTTCAACAAAAAACTTTTTATACCCAAGTGTCAATTGCCCGCTTAAATAGATACGTTTGCAAACAAACACTCTAATCGAGAATTTCTTTGGCACTACCTAAACTCGAGCAACTTCACTTGCAAACAAAACCAAATCTTTCCCACTGCTATGCGTTCGTTGATTCTCAGCGAAAAACACATAACTAATTGGTTGGTATTGCATACTACAGCAATAGACAACATTTCGACGGGATTAAGCCTGACTATTTTGAAAAACAAAATAGAAGTCGTCATCCCAAATAAAAAACGCCAACCCTCCTAATTGTGAGACCGGGCACCGTCGAAATGTTGTCTATTGCTGTAGTATGCAATACCAACAAATTAGTTATGCGTTTTTTCGCTATCGCACAAAAAAATTGGTATTTGGTCTTCTTTGGGGGTAAGGAACATTCAGCCAGGAATTTGTTGGAATAAATCTGCGTCTTCATATAGTCTATTTTCTGTGTTTTAAAGGTTCTGACCTCACTATCGCATTGAAAGAGCTGAAATTTGTATTTAGTCTTCGTTGGCGGCTAGGAATATTCAACCAAACATTTGTCGGTATGAGTCGACGTCTTAGTATAGCCCCCATAGAATTTCCTTATTTTCCGAATTTCGGTATTTTAAAGTTTGTGACTGAAATTTCGTATTTAGTCTTCGTTGGGGGCATAAAACTTTTCACCTCAAATTTGTCGGTGTAGGTCGAAGTCTTCAGTAGGGTTATGACTTTATTTACAGCCTCGTATCCCTGTATGATATTTTAATGAGTTTTTACCAAAGATTGCATAAAATCTTAATTATAAAGTGATTCGAAAAAAAAGATTCTGCACAAAAAGCTTTTAAAATTTTTATTTTTCAGAACTTTTGAAAATTATTTGAAGTCAATATATTTCATTGAAAACAATATATGGTGGCACACGACATAACCAAAATTACATAACCGTTTGTTTTTCACTTTATCATCGTTTTATAACATATATATCATTTAACATTATATAACATAATTTCATATATCATCAAAATTAAAAGTGGTTTGTGCGGGACATTTTTTAAAATTTAAACGGAATAAAAAATATTTTAGTCATTAAAAGGCAAAGGCCTTTCATTCGTGTAACAGGAAATAATTTTTTGAGAAGAACTTTTTTTCATTTCATAGAATTTTTGAGAAAAATTGTCGAAAAGTCATAACCCTACTGTGACCTCACTAACGCACCGAAATGGCTGAAAGTTGGTATTTAGTCTTCATTTATGGCATTAAACTTTCCTTCTGAAATTTTCTGGTATAGGTTCACAACTTCGTATAGCCCCCATAGAACGGTACATCCCGATTTTCGGTATTTTTAAGGTTGTGAGCTCAGTATTGTACCGAAATGGCTGAAATTTGGTATATAGTTTTCGTTGGGGGTAACGAAGATTAAGCCAGAACGGTACATATCCACCGAAATGGCTGAAATTTGGCAGTGGTGGCACTTACAAGGGAAGGTATGAAAAAATACTTCTAGGTATCATATCGAACTGAAATTTCTGTTAATGACACCTAGTGACCTGAAAATACTTCCCATATAAAGAATCATCCTGAACATATTGCTCAACCGAATTTGCTGTAATCCGGTACTAGGAGTTCTTATTGCATAGTAAACCTCCCCTCGAAAAATTGTTAATATTGGTCCATGATTTGCTATACTCCCTACATGATTTCTATCACCATTTAATGTAGTTTGATATTAACAAAATTAACAAAATTTTCAAACGGAGTAGTCTTTAATAGTGAACACAGAGTTTAAAACATCACCTTATAAAGAAATGTGATATGTCGGTCCACTTTTGCTACAGTCTCCATATACGGTTATAGGATTTAATCAACTTTAATCAAAATGTTGGTTTTCAGTGTAGGAAATCCCACCTTAAATTGTTCAATACAGATCCACGTTTCAACGATATCTAACATTAGGGTAGGGATAAAAAATAAAAACTACTATTTATTAAAGTGAATATTTATAATTTTCAGATTGGCCTAGTTACCATGACAAACGAAATCGCTAATTACATCAATAATAGTCTTATAAAGCAATATATAACACTAACAACATACATATAAGAAAAAGTAAAAAAAAAACAGTAAGGAAAGGATCAAAGTCGGGCGGGGCCGACTATATAATACCCTACACCACTGTGAATATGTAAAATATAAATCGGAGCTATATCCAGATCTTAACCGATTTTGATATAATTTGGCACATTTATTTCCAGACCGAATTCAGTCACACATTCCAAATATCATTGAAATCGGACTTATATATCGTGTTTGGAGCTGAAAATACACGAAATCGGCCGAAAATATATATGGGTGCTATATCCAAATCTGAACCGATTTCGATATAATTTGGCACATTTATTTCTAGACTGAATTCGGTCACACATTCCAAATTTCATCGAAATCGGAAATATATAGCGTGTTTGGTACAGAAAATACGTGAAATCGGCCGAAAATATATATGGGAGCTATATCCAAATCGGAACCGATTTCGATATAATTTGGCACACTTATTTCTAGACCGAATTCAGTCAAACATTCCAAATTTCATCAAAATCGGACGTATATAGCGTGTTTGTTGCAGCAAATACGTGAAATCGGGCGAACATATATATGGGAGCTATATCCAAATCTGAACCGATTTCGATATAATTTGGCTCAATTTAAGTGGCGAAATTTCGTGGCCACTGGGAACCACATATGTAAAATTTCAGCTAGTTCAAGCAAAAAATGTGGCTAAGATCCCTAAAATACCCTAAATCGGGAGGTATCGTTATATGGGGACTATACCGAACCGTGGACCTATCTTGACAATTTTTAGTGGAGCAATTTCGCGGCCATTGAGAACCTCAAATGTAAAATTTCAGCTAGTTTGGGCAAAAAATGTGGCTAAGATCCATAAAATACCTTAAATCGGGAGGTATCGTTATATGGGGACTATACCGAACAGTGGACCTATCTTGACAATTTTTAGTGGAGCAATTTCGCGGCCATTGGGAACCTCAAATATAAAATTTCAGCTGGTTTGGGCAACAAATGCGGCTAAGATCCTTAAAATACCTTAAATCGGGAGGTACCGTTATATGGGGGCTATACCAAAACTTGGACCGATATAGCCCATCTTCGAACTTGATCTTCCGACGGCTAAAAAAATGGTATTCCCCAATTTTCAGCGAAATCGGTCAACAAATGCGACCTGTATGTTGCGAACGGACGGACGGACGGACGGACATGCATAAATCGACTCAGAAAGTGATTCTATGTATATCCCTAGAAGGAACTATGGGTCTATCTCGCTTCCTTTTGTATATTACATACAAATGCACTAACACATAATACCCCTTACCACATAGTGGTGTAGGGTATAACAAGTAAGCCGATCATGTGATACCCTACACCACTACTCCTGGGAATTAGCATTCAGCAAATCAAAATTCCTCTATGGAACAAATAAACTTATTGTAAGAAATAACTTTGTGCATTCTGCTATCTTATCACAGGGTAGGGTTAATCATTTCCTTAATAAAAAGTTAAAATTTTTAGTTACTACCCTTTTGTTGTACAGGTGCGATATGTATAAAAAATCCAATTGGACAATTAATACGCTTGTGCTCCACGTAATTTGCAATAATGCACAAACTGGGAATGCCAGATTTTTACAGTGGGTAGGGTTAATCACTTTCTTAATAAAAAGTTAAAATATTTAGTTACTACCCTTTTGTTGTACAGGTGCGATATGTATAAAAAAAATTCTATTGGACAATTAATACGCTTAAGCTCCACGTAAATTTGAATAATGCACAAACTGGGAATTTTTCTGTCATGATAGAGATAATTTATAGCATGGGTGGAAAATGTGGTTGTCTACAGAAACCCCATTTTATACTGTGCAGTAGTCCCCTTATCTACCAAACTCATTATTGCAATTTTTATCAGGGGAAAGGTCAGTCGTTCTTTGATCATATGTAGGCTACTTTGGCGGTATATGCCCTCCAGGAATTAAAATATGGAGCAAATATAAAATGTTTATATTTTTCATACGACTATTACTTGTCCATATCACTCGCTAAATAATATCAGATCATCAACCAAGATTGTAGGCATCTTCTGCGACCTAAAGTCTTACCTCGTACAAAATTTCGTGACAATTGAGTTATAATCGCGACCTCTAGCGTGTTTATTATTACACCACAAACAAATAGTTGGATATATAAGGCTGAAACTCTGTTATCTGATCATGTACACCAACACAATTGGCATCAATAGAAAGGTCAAAAGTTTCTTTTCAAAGTATAGCTTACTTACTCGGAATACGTCTTCCAAGAATAAAGATATAAGCTGTATATTAACAATTTTCACACAAAAGTTGTGGTCCATTTAACCCTCTAAATATTACCTGATCGCCATCTCAGATTGCAAGCTTCTTCTTTGTCATATACTCTTACCTTATTTAAAATTTATTATTTATTTCGCGTTGATCGGACTATTATTGCGACCTACAGAGCCGCTACAAAATTGGATAAATATTATGTTTTTGGTCCATTTCACCCGCTAAATAAATCATCAGCAATAAAAATAGGGATCTATTCTGGTCTGAACCCCACCTCTATACAAAATTTCGTGACGATCGGTCCATAATTGCGGCCTGTAGTTTGATTACAATTTATAATGGACAGACGGACGGACACACATCTCAAAATCGCTTTATCTCGTCGAGATATGAAGATTGGTATACCACGTTGGGGGTCTCCGACGAATATTTCGCGGTGTTACATGAATTTTTACCAAAACAAACTTATAACATCCTTTCCACATAGTGGTGTAGGGTATAAATACTTTAAAATATTCCAACAAATATAGATTCAGCACCTAAAAACCGAGGTAAACTTTTGGCCATAACTGTCAGAACCGCAAATTCCGCAAAAAGTATAAACAGTTTTGAAATCTACAGACCCTTAGCTTCAATTTGGTACTAGTTAGCCCAGTCAAAATAGACATGCGCAGGGGGAAATAGCAAAAATGCCCACAAGGCTGAATTTTGGTGGAGAGCTAGGGTTTACCATTAGAAGCAACGTCCTAAAAGTCCCCATCGATCCCATGTGTGCAAAAAAGTTATTCGGGGTCAAAGGTAATTTCTGGAGGCATTATTCAGTTTTTTGTTTTCATTTTCTCTTTTAGCAAAAGCCAGCTAAAGTAAAAGTTGTAGATCTAACAATTCGTCGGTGTCATGCTTAAGTGTTCCATACGCCATTTTTGACTTTTTGAGATACAGGTGGTTTCTAGGGTTTTCCGGTATGCTCTTTCTGAATTTCTAGTCGGCTTTCTCCTATCTGCTCTAGTTTCCGAGATATCCACGCCTCGATGGGAAAGCATAAACTTTTTTCAGTCATGAAATTAATATTTTAAAAACTTACAAGTTTAAAAACACATTTCAAAAATCAGAATTTTAATTTTCGATTTAGAAGTATTTAATTAATTGAGGCAAAGATGGAAAATATTTTTGTCACTTTGTTCCATGTGATTTACAATATTTCACATTTGTGTCATAAGTGCGGATATGGAACAAATCGACAAAATTCTTTTTTTAAAAAAATCTCTATAACTTTTGTATTCCAATACATATTCCTCTAAATTTTTGCAAATATGTTCTATACACTATTAATAATATTTCAAGTCAAAAATATAAATATTTGCTTTAGCCAGCTCGACACAGTTGTGACACAAAACATTAAAATGCGATTATCTCAAAACAGGCAAATGGCGTATGGAACACCTAAGCATGACACCGACGAATTGTCTACAAGAATGGTCGTTATGATTTTTAAAAAAACTTACCATTTTCGAGATATCGCGATCTAAAGGTCAAATTAAAAATTAGCCGCGTAAGTACATTATGAGGCGAACCGGTTAAAATGACCACACTATGTCTTAGGTATTTCCATAAGCTTTCAAACGATATCCACTTTGCCGTCATCAGTTCAGTAGAACCGGATCTAACCCGGTTTTTAAATCTGACCTTTCGGGTCGAATAACCGGCGAACCGGATCTGCCGCCCATGAAAATTATATTTTTCCGTAATCAGCGCAACAAACCCTACCTTCGGACAAAACTTAAAAAAAAATAAATAATAAATAATAAATTTTTTTGGACACATTGCATCGATGGGGACTTTTAGGACGTTGCTTCTAATGGCAAACCCTAGCTCTCCACCAAAATTCAGCTTTGTGGGAATTTTTGCTATTTCAATGTCTTTTTTGACTGGGCTATAGTGGAGATTATTATTATTGGAGATTATTGCATATGCTTGGAAAGTATCTAAAACTTTAAGGAAATACATACATCTATATTACATTTTTCCATTTTGCCCAATATTATAACCAAAATATTTGGCAACCCTTACCATTTAGAGGAATTGTTGTAAGCAAAAAAACGAAGCTTAGGAAATCTACTAAAAGATTCAATTTAAGTTAAGGCGTGAATAAAAGTCCTTTGTTTCAGAAACTCGCTTTTAAATAACATTTTTTTTAAAACTAGCGGACCCGGCGAACTTCGTCTCGCTATTAAGGAATAAAATTTCATACAAAAACTCAATTTTCGATTTTTCCAATTTTCCGACTTTTCCAGAGGGATTTTCCAAAATTTTCTTCCGTAAAGACCTTCTCCTTGAAAATGCGAATAACTGACAAAAAATTTTACAGAAATCGGCCTAGCCGTTCTCATTTTATGAATTACTATACATTTTTTACACCATTTTTATATATATAGATTTTAAAAATACAGCTTTTTGTGCAAAATTGGTCATGTTTGTAGGGCCTTTTCTTTTTACGAATAGCGAAAAATGGAAAAATGAAGTTGAGTTTTGAAAAATTTGGATAGAAGCGAATGACATCTTTAAATTCTTAAAATGGAGACATGATTTTTTTGATTTTTGTCGTTGGGCGCATCCACTGTATAGGTCTACGTCTTCATATAGCCCCCATAGAACGGTATGAATAGAAAATCTTAACGTGGAGGAAGAGCTTACTTTCATAAACGAAGAAAAGGTAATTGTTCCTATTTGCTTCAATGCAGTTCGTGGTGGAGGGTATAAAAAATTCGGCCAGGCGTTCAAACTTGTTTTCCTATTGTTTTTGTTATATTCTCTCCCACATTTATTTAGATTATTCCGTTTTAGGTTAATCTTGACGTAAAAGAACTCTCGTGTTTTTGGTAGAAATCTTATAGGGGAATAAAAAAACGAAGAAAAAGTTTAATTTTTTCACATTTCAATATTTAAATGGAATAAATGTTACTTTAACAAAAGTGGTTTATTCATTCAACGGCAAACAATTTTTGAGAAAAAGTGGAAAAACGCATCACCCTAATAAATACACGATTATAGATGAAAGCTGAAACCTGATACATATTAAAAATAATATAAATAATTTAATTTTCTTTTATTTTCAGCTCTCTTTTGCCAAAAATTGTTGGCAATTTCGTGGAGAAAATGGGAAAATTTGTGGTTATCATGCAAACAAACAAACATTTAGTTTGGAAAAAAGAAATGCAACAAATTTTTGAAAAGGCATTTCAACGGAATATCGTCGATATTGTGGTGGCAATTTATGCAGGAAATTTGACATTTCATTGGTATACTTACGATATATTTCGACCAGGACAATGTCGTGTTGTGAAACCTCGCAGATTTAATACTTTCCGCATGGGTCAAATGCAATCCGATGAAATTTTTCCCAATAAATTGAATAACTTTCACCAATGCCCTGTTCGTATAGCAATTCGAAATGCTGTACCGAATCTACAAAGGTATGAAAAAAGTCAGCGGGTTAAGGGTAATATGATACGTCTTATGGCCGATAAGTTAAATTTCAAATTAATACTTCGTCCCATGAACGAAAGCCTAGTCAGTGAAGTTTTTGAAAACGGTACAGTGACTGGTGGATTTGTTGGATTGAAAAATAAAAATTTCGATATTCTTATGGGCTATTATAAGTACATGACTCGAACTCGTTACTTTGGTGCTAGTGCCTCGTATTTTTTAACACCCACAGTGGTGGCTATTTCGAAAAATCAACATATCAATTTGTTGCACGGTGAATGGTTATTTGCACCCTTCAGCCATTGCGTGTGGTTGTTGTATATTTTTGTATTGCTCTTGAAAATAGCCATAGTGCAGTTTCTGCATTACGCCAACAAAATGTTCAAATTAAATTGGTTAGATATGTTGGGGCTGGCGTTGGCGAACTCTAGAAATATCCGTTACAACTTTCAAACCACCCGATATTTTGTAATGCTTTGCACTTGTGGTTTCATGATCATCAACGGATCATATCAAGGCAAACTTTATGCAGCTTTCCATATAAAATTCAATCCAGGCCCGAAATCGGTGCCGGAGTTAATTGCCCGAAATTATACTTTTCTCAAGAAGAAATTTGTCGCCAACGAAATATTCCATGCCCTGCAAATTCCTGCAGCACAAATTTATAAATTGAACTATACAAACGATTTCGAGAGCTATGAACAAATGCTGAGTCTAAATTATCCTGTGGCGATAATATCCAATTATTGGCCATTGCAGGCTTTCATTAAAAGTCAACGTTTATATGATGAATTTGAAATTTTACCTTCTACCGTTGTGGTAAATCAAATTTGTGCCTACGTGCGACCGCAATCGTTTTTGCTCGAGCCTTTTAATCGAATATTGAATAATTTGAATTCCGCCGGTATATTCAAGAAATGGTTAATGGATTGTTTGGACGTTTTAGTCACCTTGGAAGAATTCAATACACAGCAGAGAGGAGATAAGATGAAAACCCAACCTATACCCTTGTCATTGGGAAAGTTACGTCTAATTTTTATTGGTCTAATGTCAATGCACTTGATATCTTTGCTTGTGTTTCTGATCGAAGTGATAATCGGAAAGTTTGGAAGAAAGTAAAACTATTCTTGATTTACAATAAAATTATGTTGAATGTTTATTGTATTGCTTAAATAAATAGTGTTGTATTTGTGTTAAATTTTGTGGAATTTAATTATTTATTAGGGTAATATAAGAATTTCATATCAAGTGGCTGCTGGGTGAGTCCAGTCGCGCACGGAGGAAAAAAACGCCTCTCTAGCATATGTATGTCCCAAACATATTTTGCAGCAAACATATATTTGTTTGCAATCATTTCACAACATAACACATGTTTGGGTCCTGCAAACAAATATATGTTTGGTTACAAACAAATTATATGTTTGGATGCAAACAAATATTTTTTTGGGTGCAAACAAATACAAACCCAAAAGCCACAAAAAAATAACAGACACATTCACCAGTTGGTGCTTTCTGAGAGCAAGGGAGCGTAAATTTCAATGTGAAACACATTGTAATGTATGCTCACTTGCTCTCAGCTAGCGCTCACTGGCTATCTCAAACATATACACACATTTATAAATGGTGGTGGTTTATTGAAAGGCATAGAAAAAAGCAAAAGCAACAACAGACACATAGGTACATAAAAAATCCAAAGAAATGCATAACAGGCTTTAATAAAAGAAAAACTAAATGAAATAATTTATAAAAAGTCGCACTTTTACAAAGACAAAATAAATAGAAACATTGTTGAACGCTTCCTCAAAGTTGAAATCATCAGCGGGAAATTGGCATCTGGAATCAAATGATTATATAATGTAATAAATAGGTACATCTTTCAAATATACATATGTATGTATGTATGCATGTATATGAAAAATATATTGATGTAATTACTAATATCAAATGCGATTTCTTCCTTGTCCAATAAAATATATCCATTCACCTTTTTGATTCAATTATAAAATTTATTGGGCAATTAATTTACTAAAAAGCATCATTTCTTTAAGAAAATACAAAACACTGATTTATTCACTCACTTTACCGTCTTTACTCAACGATTTTAAACAAAGAACAACATAATCTTTTCCTCTTCGCTTGCTACGTTGGTTAACAACAACAAAGCACGAAACACACGCTTTTTTACCGCTCTTTATTATAAAACACCATTCCGCAGATGCGAGAGCCCTGACAAAAATCCTTTCTCCACCCATAAAAGATATGTTTTAACATAAAAAATATGTTGGTACCCAAACAAATAAAATTGAGATATGTTACAAAATGTTGCAAACATATATTTGTTTGGATACAAAGAAATTATGTTTGGATCTAAACATATATTTGTTTGCAATCAGTGCCAAACAAATATTTGTTTGGATCCAAACAGGGTTTCCATAAAGACCAACTAAATTTTACGAATTAAAATAATCGATTTCTCCCTTTTAGAGGTTTAATCAGATGTTGATGGATCTATATATTGATATGTTATATTTCAGTGAAATGCGATAGTATTATAGGCTTGGTAATGCTTCTTAGTAGACCGATGATAAGTTGATTGGCCGCTATGGATGATAGGGAACTATTTCAATGAAATACGTTAGGATTGTAGGCTTGGAAACGTTTGTTACAAGACCGGTGATAAGTTGATTGAATGAACGAGAACGAATGTGTTGATTGATGACGGGAATCGGAAAATAAACTGATGAACAATCGGGATCTAGAGGAACTAATCCCCTAACGTGGACGACGATCTATGAATCTGCACCTGGAATGTCCGGAATCTTTACATACATAGAAGGTACAGTTTTCGCACTAGTGGATCTATTTAAAAAGTACGAAGCCTTAAAGGAGTGCATTGAAATACAAACAAAACTTAAAACATTCCATCGTGGAATCAATTGTAAACTTTAATATGGGGATTAGGGTGATGACTTTTTAACAACCTGCCAAATGCCAAATTCCCTAATCTATTCTAAAAATGTTTTCAACAGTCAGGTGGTACCTTTATATATATAAAACGTTGAGCTACACTGGCAAATTTCTGGTGAAAAGTAGTAAGTATTTATGCATACCTCTAACGAAGACTTAATACCAACTTTCATCCGTTTCGGTGTGGTACAACCTTCAAAATACCAAAAATCGGGAGGTACCATTCTATGGGGGCTACATATAAACACTTGGACCTATACTCATAATTATCTTCTGGAATGTTTTATTCCCCATCGACGACAAAATACCAAATTTCATCCATCCCCACCTTCAAAATACCGAAAATCAGGACAAATGTCTGCTAAAAAGTTTTATACTCCCAACGAAGACCAAATACAGGATTTCATCCGTTCCGGTGGGGTATTGCGGCCACAACTTTCAAAATACCAAAAATCGGGAGGTACGCTTCATTAATTTCGGTTGGATATTGAGGCCATAACCTTTAAAATACCGAAAATTGGGAGGCATCGTTAAATAGCGTCTATACCCAGCGAAGACGTAACTACTTACTACTACTAACCCATTATTTTAACAAGGCCATGTCGCACAGTGGTCCCACTTGTATGGAAAAGAGTGCCAAAAATAATTCTAATCGAGCTACCGCCTCCAAATTTTAAACGTAGTTTTATAACAAGCCAAAAAGATAGAAAACCATTTTTAATGGATGTATGTAGGTCCATATTTGATTATAGCTCCCATAGAAAGGTACCGCCCGATTTGTGATATTTAAACGATTTTGCCCAAATTAACCAACCGATTTGGATGTTATTTTGGATTTTGAGTTCTGAGTGAATAAACTACCTCCTTGCAAAAAATATTCAATATAGGTCGACGTTTAGGTATAGCCGCCATATAAATGTACCCACAGATTTTCGGTATTTTGACAATTTTAGCGAAATTTTCTAACTGATTTGTCTGTAATTTGGCATTTTGAGTTCTGAGTGAACCAAATACCTCCATGCAAAAAATGGTCAATTTCGGTCTAGGTTTATGTATAGACCCCATATAAACGTACATCCCGATTTTCGAAATGTTGACGATTTTACCAACATTTTCCAACCGATTTGGCTGTAATTTGGCATTTTGAGTTCTGAGTGAACCAAATACCTCCATGCAAAAAATGTTCAGTATAGGTCCAATTTTAGGTATAGCTCCCATATAAACGAACCTCCCGATTTTCGGAATTTTGACGATTTTACAAGCGTGGTATAAGAGGAATAACATAGCGGGTGGCAGATGGGGGCGGCTGGGCTTTCTTTAATCGTAAAATAGACACTTTCCCCTGCATTCTAAAAAAAATTTCGAGACTCACAAATGCTCACAATATAAGTAAAACTCAACATAAATTAATTGTAATTATATTAAAAATAGCAGAAAAGTCATTTATAAAGAATTTATTTTCTTCATTAGAAAACGAATTATGAATTTGTTTTTTCGTAAAAACATTGTCAATGCCATCACCTATATGTTTCATTTTGAAAATTGCACATTTACCTCTCCATTTTTTTTATAATTTTACTCATAGCCTACGAATGCTTTGCGGATGCATTGTTCGTTTTTAAGGCCTCACATACAAATCACATACATCTTCTTCTACTTAATTTAGCGTATAACCGCTGTAAATTTACAAAAATAAGGCTGGATGTTAAAAATTTGATATGTTTAGAGAATATTTATTTCAATCCCTATAAAATTCTTCGACATCAATTTTTCGATTTTTGTCTACGGGCGGAACCACTGTGTGTCGCACTGAATTACTTGTTATTCTATGACCTCTGGATGTTGAAAAATAAGCTATAAGTTAAAAAAAATATTTCCTATTTTTAGAGCAGTTGAGGTGGAATTTCTTTTCAGTTCCAAGCACACATCTTGTTTTTATTTCGCTCTTTGCTGGATTTGAACTCACGAACTTTTGCTCTGTAGGCACACACACTATACACTATGCAACGCGTAGGAACATTAAAGGTTGTTTAATGTGCACCACCAACTGTCCTTTGTTATTTTTTTTACAAAAAATGCACGGCCGACGGTGAGCGTTGAACACACCACCCTAGGATTTGTAGTCGGAAGCACACGCTCTGTGCCACCGTACTCATAACCTAGTAAGGAGTAATATAAGTAGTTATTTTTGTTTACATTACTTTGTAATGTGTTACATAATGACTAACGGATTTGAATTTTTGCTGGGTACCGTAAAACTTTCCTCCAGCAATTTGTCGGTACAGGCCCACGCCTTCATATAACCCCTACGATTTTCGTAATTCTGAAGGTTGTGAAATGACTGAAATTTGTTATTTAGTCTTCCATGGGGTTATAAAATATTCCAGAAGGGAATTATCAGTATAGGTCTACGTCTTCATATAGCCTCCATGGAAGCGTACCTCTTGATTTTCGGTATTTTGAAGGTTTTAGCCACATTATCTTACCGAATTATCGGAAATTTCGTATTTAGTCTTCTTCGAATCTACAAACTTTCCGTCAGAAATTTGTCGGTATAGATCGACGTTTTTATATAGCCCCCGTAGAAAGGTACCACCCCAATTTCGGTATTTTGAAGGTTAGCCAAATTGTTTTACCGAAATTGCTGAAATTAGGTACTTAGTCTTCGTTGCGGGTATAAAACTTTCTCGTAGGACCACGCCTTCATATAGCCCCCATAGAACGGTACCTCCCGATTTTCGGTATTTTGAAGTTTGTGACCACAGCAACCCACCGATATGGCTGAAATTTGGCATTTAGTCTTTGTTGGAGGTAAAAGCCTTTCTGACTGAAATTCGTCAGTATAGGTCCACGTTTCGATATAGCCCCCATAGAACGGTACCTCCCGATTTTAGTTATTCTGAAGGTTGTGTCGTCAATATCCCCCCGATAAACTGAAATTTGTTATTTAGTATTCCATGGAGTTATAAAATATTCCAGAAGAGAATTATCAGTATAGATCCATGGGTTCCTATATCCCCTATAGAAGCGTACCTCTTGATTTCGGTAGTCTTTGGTATTTGGAAAGGAAACTAATTGCTCCATTTTACTTCAATACAACTCGTGGTGGAGGATATAACAAATTCGGCCTGACCGAACTTACGCCGTTCTTACTTATTCATATTGTTATAGGATGGTCCTTTATCGACATACAGATATTCCATTTGATCGATGAACTCTTGCCGTGATTATCCACGTCGAAAGTTGTGAAAAATGATCAGACGAAAATGTTCGCAAGAAAATTCCATTTTTTGCAAAGTATTTTTTCCAGGTCATTGTAAACAACATAACACATAGACATATGTCAAACTATGCTTAGTACGTTTAGGCTAAAAATTGTCAAACTTTCATAAAAAATCAAATGGCGGCTGGAAACACACAGTGTTGCCTAGGCCAGGAAGCCCTCATACCGGTAAATTTCAGATGGAAAGTTGTATACCCCTAACGAAAACTAAATACCAAATTTCAGACAGTCCATTTTCAATGCCAAACATCCTAAGAGTAATATGAACTTCTGTGCCAAATTATATAGCACTATCTTAAATGTTGCGAATTCAACAGACGGGCGGACATGGTTATATCGACGAATATTTCGAAGTGTTATAAACGGTGGTGGAGGATATAAAAAGACAAGGCAGTGTAATTTCCTCAGATACAATTATTTCTTTTTTGTTGCTAAATTTGTAATCTATTAACAGTATCTCAACACTTTGATTTCAAATAAACAGCACACTTTTTGAATTCCACCCGGCCCACATGGAAATATTTATTTATCAAATAAAAATCAAAACATTCATCTCCACTCACATTCTTACCATTATTATTATCAAGGGCGGCTGCTTCCTCTTGCATACAGCGGAAGACACGTTTTGCTCCAAATTTTTACCACGCCATTTAAGATCCGAAAAGATAACAACATACACCCATACATATTTTTGAACGTATAAAGAGGTTTGAAGCAGTTGTCATTATGGTTCATAATGTATGGTGAATGGGATGAATGTGTGTATTTATGACTGTGGGGGGTACTTGAGAAGTTGCGAATATTATTTTAAGCGTGAGTACGCTACCACTTGGCATCGGTAGGCGGTTTTGTTAGATACAACAAATGAAGTAATAAATTACTTTAAAAAATCATTGACGAAGTTGTTGCTATTTGTGTTGGCAGTCTAATGGTATCTTCAAGTAACTTCATTGACCTCTACTTTTTGTTGTCTAAATGGTGTAATTAATGATTACTATTGGATTATTAGGTTGATGTACATAAGTGAGAATTAGGATTTTAACAAGTTATTACAAATTGTTGCAATAAAATACAGTCGAAATCACGTGTAACGTCGGTCAAGCGACCGATGAAATTCGGACTCTATAAGCGATAATGGTTATAAAAGATATTCATACACAATATAGTGATTTCTGGCTATAAATATGTTGGCTTTTGTTTAAATAAATACAATTTTCTTATCGATTTATTGATATAATTGGCCTATTTGTATTATTTATATATTTTTTGATCTAAGTCCCATATGGCGGTACCTCCCGTTTTATGTAATTTTGATGATTTTAGCCGCATTATCCAACCGAAATGACTGAAATTGCCATTTGATCTTCGTTGGGGGTATAAAATATTCCGACAGAGAATTGTTGGTACAGGCCCACTTTTTGATATAGGCCCCATTGGAAGGTACCGCCCGATTTATGTAATTTGGTGATTTTAGCCGCATTATCCAACCGAAATGACTAAAATTAGGCATTTAGTCTTCGTTGGGGATATAAAATATTCCGACAGAGATTTGTTGGTACAGGTCCACTTTTTGATATAGGCCCCATTGGAAGCTACCGCCCGATTTTGGTAATTTTGAAGAATTTAGCCGCGTTATCCAAATGAAATGGCTTAAATTTGGCATTTAGTCTTCGTTGGGGGTATAAAAAATTCCAATAGAGAATTGCCGGTACAGGTCCACTTTTTGATATAGCCCCCATAGAAAGGTATCGCCCGATTTTTGGTATTTTTAGAATTTCACCCACATCATCCAACCGAAATGGCTGAAATCTGATTTGAATTTACATAATTTATGGTGGTATAAGAGTTCAAAATAACCCCATTCTGCACTTTTTGGTAATAAAAACTTGTATTTAACAGTTTGTTTGGAGACGCATCACGGCATTAATTTTCCTACTTCCACCCGTATCGTTGGAACCGTAGGACGGACTTTTTCATTTTGTAATTTCTTATCTGCGATGCCGTGATCAATTCCAAGTGATATCTGATCTTATTTATCAAAATGTTTCCCATAATCAAAGTTTTATTTGAACCAAACTTAAAAAAACCGAGTTCTCGAATTGGCATATTTCCTAAAAAAATATATAAAACTAGAAGTCGCAGGAAGTCCCAGGTAAAAAATTAAGACATTATTCTAGACAAGATACATAAAAAATTAAAAAAAATAAAAGCTAAACACGGCTAATTTCCATACTAAACCCCTATTTTAATTGAAGAATTTAGAAAAAAATGGGCCTTACATTTATTTACCCCGATACATCTAAATTAAAATAATTTATGGGTTACAAAACTATTTAATTTATTTAATTACCGTACGGTATATCAAAAATACAAAAGATTTCGCAAATATGTATATATTCACAGAATTCACACGTGTATCGCAATTTTACACCTAAAAAAGGTCATCGTATGTATGCGTATGTTAGAATAGGTCTAATTACGCTTTTGTTAAGCCAGTGTGTCATCTTTGGAGCCTATAGCCCTTCTACAGGTTGACCAACATCCATAAGCTTTGTTAGCTCTCTCTTGAATATGGTCTTTCCATTTCCTATCCAGGATTACTCCCAGTTTTGTTTTCCTAGTGAAAAAACATATTTCCGTTTTTTTCTGGGTTTACGTTAAGACCTCTTGGTCTAGCCCAGTTGCACGCTAGTTTTAGGACCGATTCGGCTCTTATGCATATCAAATTTGGATTCTTAACCCTCGGAAGTATTAAGCTGAAACATATCCAACGTTTGGGTAAAGTTTTGTGTCGTTTTGGCCGTTTTTACACTGTTGGGCATGATGCCGAAAAATTCAAATTCATTTGAAATATATGCCGGCAAACAGATCAACGCTGGACTTTGGTGTCGGCGTCGCCCTGTTGTTGTTTTCAATACTGTAATAGAAACGAAAAAGCTTTATCTATGGAATTCTCTCCAACAATAAATATACTTCATATGGTATACGACTAATATTTCGATGTGTACTAACAGACTGACATTGTTAAGTAAGGTGTAGGGCATAAAAATATCGAAAATATGACGGTACCGTACCGTTCTTTTGGACGTATATAAAATGTTAACCTATACTGAAAAATTTTGGCAACAATGTTTTATACCCATAGCAACGACGAAATTAGTCATTTCGAAGACATCTTTATATCGGGGCTATATTAAAAGGTGGGCCGATATAATCGATCTTCAATTCCAAATATTCTAGGCGTTCTTTACGAGGTCTATATTAAATGTTGCGAGCTTTATTTTCATTTCAAAAGGCGGACGGAGGGTGTTAAATAAACCCCATTTCTTTTGACACAACAAATGTATAAATTGCCTTCCTAATTATACCCTCAGCCTTTAGGCGTATCAAAGTGTAAATACCCTCTACACTTTGATACGACCAAAAATGTGCCTCATCGAAGTAATGGTTTTAGACCCCAAGTATGTTTGTACGATATCCGTTTCAGACAATTTTGAGTAGATCTAGCAATGTCCGTCCGTCTGTCTGTCGGTCTGGCTGGCTGGTGCGATAACTCTCGAACTGATCAATCGATTCGGTTCAAATTTTGGGTATCGAAATATTTTGCCCAGATTAGATTTAAGTTCGAAGATGGGCCATATAGGTCCACTCCTTCAGGTACCTCCCCCACAAATGTTCAAAAATTGTCGCAAAACTTGTGCGCACGATAACTCTTGTAGGGAATAACCGATTTGATCCATACTTTGCACATCGTGTAATTTCTACCAAACTTAGATGAGGTTCCAATATGGACTCAATCGGTCCACTCCTTTGGGTACCTCCCACACAAAATTTCGGAAAAATTCAGTTTAGGACCTGGCCTCGAATCGCTTTGATTTTTGTTTACGCAAGTTGTATTCGCTGTCCTCTATACGACGCTGTAAGTTTCATTAGGGGCAAGTCCATACTTCCTGAGAAAATAGCCTGAAAGTTACAAAAAACCCTATGACACCGTGGAGCGCAAGATAACCCTCGAACGGATCTGCCGATTCGGTCCAAAATTTGGCTTTCGTAATATTTTATTCAAACTAAGTTCAAGTTCAAAGATGGATTATATCGGTCCACTCCTTCCGGTACCTCCCCCACAAAAGTTCGAAAATGTTCGGAAAATTTGTGCGTACGATAACTCTTGAAGGAAGTAACCGATTTGGTCCATACTTTGCACATTATGAAATTTCTACCAGACTTAGATGAGGTTCCAATATGGACTCAATCGGTAAACTCCTTCGAGTACCTCCCACACAAAATTTGGGAAAAGTTCAGTTTAGGACCTGCTCTCGAATCGCCTTGGTTTTTGTTGTAACATCTTGTATTCACTGTCCCTATAAGAATGTACAAGTTTCCTCAGGGGCAAGTCCATACCTCCTGAAAAAATAGCCTGAAAGTTGAAAAACAAACCCTATGACACCATGTTTATGGGTGGAAGCGCATGATAATTCTCGAACGGATATGCCGATTCCGGCCAAAATTTGGCCTTCCTAATATTGTTTCCAAACTTAGTTTAAGTTCGTAGATAAGCAATATCGGTACACTCCTTCAGGTACCTACCCCACAGATGTTCAAAAATATTCAGAAAATTAGTGCGCACGATAACTCTTGATGGGAGTGACCGATTTGGTCCATACTTTACACATTCTCATAATATCTACCAGACATAGATCAGGTTCGAATATGGACTATATTTGTCCACTCCATCCCGTACTTCCCACACAAAATTTTGGATAAGTTCACTTTAAGACCTGCTATTGAATCACTTTGATTTTTGTTGAAGCAACTTACATTCGCGATGGTTACAATTACGATGGTAAAAGTTGTTTTAGGGGCAAGTCCATACTTCTTGAGAAAACAGCCCGAAGGGTGTAAAAACCCCCTATGGCCCCACCCCATTGGTCTATGTCGGTCCATTCCTTTAAGTACCTTTTCCGCAACATTTTTGAACTTTAATCCTAATCAACATTTTTGTCGGTTCATACGACCAAAATTTTGAAACCCCCTAAATACATAGGTTTTTTGTGAGGGTATATCTCTGTCGGCAAAGCCGACTGATACTTTCTTACTTGTTTTTTTAATAATTTCACGTAAACGTAAGGGTACCTCATCAAATAATTGCTATTCATAATAGCTATGATTACTTAGGGTCCAGTACATTCTACATCGTCTTAAATATTTAAAAACAAAAAATCAATTCCCATGTTCATGTGATAGCAATCTCAAAGAATATATATTTAAAAAGAAATCTTCAAATTCAATGCATGTCTCAAGACGAAGTTCGCCGGGTCCCCTAGTTTAAAATATTTTTACTTTTTCTTTCAAAATCCATTTTAAGCATTGCAATTGTATTTTCCTTTTTAGATATTTGCATTATTTCAAAAATGGTTTGGAAGACATCAATAAAACACACCACCACAAACGACTTAAAACTTAAATTTTTCAGACACAATAATTGACATGATTTATTTTAAGATTTTTTCGGAACAACCAAAGACGACAGGAATGTGTATATTTATTTTTAGGAAATAGACAATGTAAATCTCCAACAATTTTGGAAACAATGATTTCGTGTTTCAATGGTTCCGATGTTTATTATTGTCATTATAATTATGATTATTATTATTATTATAATTATTCTGACTATTATGATTATTATTAAAAATAAAATTAAATAGTTTATTCTTCAGATTCACACCACATTTCAAATGACCACAGTTATCGCGAGATTGTAAAAAGTGACCACTTCCTCCAAAATAACTCAAATACTGCAGCAAAAGCACCAACACAACCAAAATCAGATGAAATGTATATTTTGACATTTTCGTAATTGTGAATGTATTTCTTTTCAATTTTATAGAGAAATGCGATCGGTGGTTATTAAACGAATGACTTAAATAATAAATTTAACTCTCAACTGATGTTAAATTTAAAAAAGTATGAATACAAATCTATTTACGTGTCTAAGTATATATCGCTCATTTACTCAAAGAGTGGCTACTTTACTTACTTACTTAGCTGGCCCATTACAGAACATTTGTTCTATAGGCCGAACTAAGAAAAGATCTCCAATTCTCTCTATTTGTTGCTTCGCTTTCTGGAATACCGCGCCTTTTCATCTCATCATCCACTTGTTCTGCGTGCGCCGCCAAGCGGTCCGTGTTTATACACCTTTTTAGCGGGGACTTCTACTTTATCTTGTGTTAAATTTTCATGCTGATATATCTAAAACTCGGGTGCCACCGTGGTGCAATGGTATGCACACCCGCCTTGCACGCAGAAGGTCGGGGGTTCGATTCCCCGGCCAGGCAACATCAAACATTTTTCAACGGTGGCAAAATACCCCTCAGTAATGTTGGCGACATTTCCTGAGTATTTCAGCCTTGAAAAACTTCTCCACAAGTGGTGTCTTAGGACACGCCGTTCGGACTCGGCGATAAACAGTAGGTCCCATATCATTGAGCTAAATATGAATCGGGATGCACTCATTGATATGAGAGAAGTCTCCCTTGTCCCGTATGGGATGTTGTGGAACAATGTTTTTTTTATATCTAAAACTCATCGAGTTACAGCTCATTTACTACGGGTTCGGCATAATTTAACAAAAAAGTTTTTTTTTAATTTTGAAGCACCAAAACACTTCACATGCTTGGTCTTGTACACAAATTTAGCACTGATATCTGGCTAGTAGTTATTATATTTTTTGTGTAATAACCTTTGTAAGTTGGAATGTCAAATTTCAATCGCCAACTTAAAACGCGTTTTTCTCGAAACAAGATTTTTTGAAATGTGTCACTCTTTGAGTAAATGAGCGATAGATATATTACACTGTGCAACAACATTCAATTTTGTTTCAAAATGATGGGAAAAACTTATTAGATTATGAAAGTAAAGCTAAAAATATGATAAGATTTACAGATTTGGTGTATTCTGAGACCTATGGTAAAATTTTATGCCGAATAATTCGTAGAATATTTGGATTTGATATGATCACATTTTAAAGGAGTTTTTGAAATATTTTCGAAAAAAGGACCAAAAAGACCCCTTTGATGAACCGCATGAGGCTTAAAATTTTGTAACAAAAATATTCCCCACATCCTCCTCTGTAAAGTTGCCAAAGACACTATGTACCTAAAATGCAAGGATTCCAAGATATCTTAGCTCGAATATTTCGAAAAAACTTGAAATGGGCGGAACTCTCCCCGCCTACTTTGGTTACTTTCCTATGTAAACTTTAAAAACGCCGATACACGTGTCTCATATTTTTAGCTCTACTTTCATAATCTACTCAGTTTTACGTGTATTTTTTTTTGTCGCACAGTGTTATAAACCGTGTGGAATTTCTTTGAGGCATAGTATCATGGGAAACAATTCATAAAAAGCACGTTTTCTAATTTAGTGGAACTCTTTTCAAACACATACATACATATGTTTCATTGATGTATCGAACATATACCTAAATGGGGTGTTCGACGTTCCCGAATCATAATTGAAAAATAAAAAAATATTTTCAACACAAAATATGTATCACAGTCATGACACATTAAACCACTCATGCGATGTACACATCATTATCGGATATACATAGATATCTGTGAAACATCAGAAAACCGCATAAATTTAATTTTATTAAATTAATTATAAATTTTCAGGAGAGTAAAATTGTTTTTGCGCTTCTTTGTGTTATAGCTGCATAACGCACGAATTTGATTGCCGATTTGTAGTTAGTCGGAGGTTCAACATCTGGTATCCAGTTTCACCACGATGCACAGTGGTCGAAACCACTGATCTAGCGGCGCGAAATTAATAACATGGAAACGAATGAAGATATCTTTCTGAAATTTTGCACAAACTCAATCTGTGTCTGTGGGTAATTATGGACTAAATATGAACAACATAGGCAAATATTTTGGTATAGCCCCCATATACCTCCTGATATTATGGACTAAATATGAACAACATAGGCAAATATTTTGGTATAGCCCCCATATACCTCCTGATATTCGATATTTTGAGGATTTAAGCCACCTTTTCCTTCCAAATTAGTTGTAATTTGGTACTTAGGGTTCCTAGTGATCACTAAACCTTTCCAACAAAAATTGTGGACATAGGTCCACGTTTGGGTATAGGCCCCTTTTAAGGTACCTCCCGACTTTCAGTAGTTTGGGGATTTAAAGCTACATTTTCCGACCAAATTAGGTGTAATTTGGTATTTGGGGTTCCCAGTGGACACAAAAATTCTCCACCAAAAATTGCGAACATAGGTCTACATTTTGATATAGCCCCCATATAACCTTACTGACAGATTTTGGGTATTTTGAGGATTTAAGCTATTTTTCAAGACCATTTATCAGCAAGATTTGCAGCTATTTGCAGCTAAATTTTGGTTATTCGGAATCCAGGGAGTCCAATTTAATTATTAAAGAAATAACTGGACCGAACCTCGGTGGACCTTTATAGTTACGCTCCATCCAACAAAAGTATATTGCACTAAAAACATTAAAAAAAATAATTTTTGAAAATTTATTGCTTTATAACTATTTAACTTCAGGCCCCAAACATTTTATTTGAATTTAACTTAAACCCTCCCCTATCAATAAAAAATAAACTTTGTTTAGTTTTATTACGAATTTATTTAACAATTAAACAAATATGAGATCAGGTTTTTAGCAACAATTTTATTAAAATCTGATCCGTCAAAATTTCTTGCACTTGACACAGAATAACTGTGTCAATATTTACAACAACAAAAAAGTAAAAACAAAATCTTAGTCAGCAGAGTGTCTGTAATCGATATAATGAAAAACATTTCGCAATTTTATACTTTGATTTTTTTGACTTTCGCGCCGCTAGATCAATGATTTCGTCCTCTGTGCGATGGGTGAAAAAATTGTTATATATGTATGGGGATTTCTAAGTGAAATCTGGCACTTTTTCAAAAAGTGTTTTTTGATCTCGTTTATTATACCCTACACAACACTGTGATAAGGGGTTTTATGTCTGTGCACTTGCCCAGCAAAACAAAATCCTTACTAAATGATGGGTTTTTACAGTACTTTTTGGAAGTGGTAACTACTTATAAAACTCCCTATTAACCCATTATTTTAACACGGACATGTCGCACTGAATTACTAGTTATTCTATGACCACTAGAATAGCTAGTTATCCTTTGGCAACTAGAAGTTGAAAAATAAGCTAAAACCAGGATTTTAATAATTTATTTATATCTTAATATGTATATATCTTAAAATTTTTAATAGGTCAGTATTACTATAGACCGCTCGCCGAATTTCATAATCTTAATAATCCCACGAATATTTCGATGTGTTCCAAACGGAATGACAAAGTTAATTATACATATGGTAATATTCAAAAAAGTTTTTCAATCGTTGAAGTTGAGGTTCACCATTTAATAAGTCGCGAACTGTTAATATATTTTATAAAATATAAATATATTTATATGAATTGAAGTATTTTAGCCACGATCTCATAATATGGACCATAACAAATAATTTTCGTGGAAGCTGCGTTGGTGGTAATATTAAAAAATGGGTAAAAATGTGTTGAAGTTTACAAGTTTTTTTGTGTTCTTTCTTGATTTCTGGTCAAACCACAGAAAATTTAGACAAAACCTCAAAGAAAGAATTGAGGAATACCCCTTGGGCAACATGGTTCTAATGTATGACTTTTCGATATATACACTGCATCCCTCTAAAATCGATGCTGACATTTTGAAGTTTTCAAAACTGGGTTTTTCGAATTTTTCTTATAATTAGAGGGTGCAACTAGATAATAATACAAACTAGTTTATAGTATTGTAGAACTCGCGATTCCACGTAGTTCGATGTATATCTCATGAGTGTGCTCCGTACAGCTTCCTAGTAATAGGAGTCCAAAGGCGAAAATTTGGTGCGTAAATTTTCTGAAAAAAACCTATTTTTTGGCTTTAAAATTTACAACTGTCGTACAGGTACCCCTGAACCCCGCGTGATTTTAGTTTTTTTTTATGTGCCGGATCTAATGAGCTCTTCCGCGTTCGAATCCATCCACTAAAACGCCGGATATAGATACCTTAAAAGTAGGAAAATCTGCAAAAAATATATTTTGACAATTCCGCGAATTAAACCGCGATTTTCTTTGATTATTTTTGCATAAATTTAATCCGTTATACGCGATTATAATATTTGCCAAAAAGTGTGTCACAAATTACAAAGATTCAGGAGTAATATCCCTATTTATCCCAAAATAGAATGCGGTGGCACATCCGCAGTTCTTGGCGAATCTGTCTAAAATAATTTATATTGACGTATTTTTAATAGGCGGCCATTGAAATCGGATGCACCTTATAATCATATGCACATCGCGTCATTTTTGCCCACTTGAAGGTTTTTTGAATAGTAAGATGCAACTGATGGCACACTTTGGCCGCTGAATGAAACGTGGGAAAATCCATGCATATTGATAGACAGGGACTCTCTGTATCCGAAAAGCACATGCACATCAACCGATTTCAACCAATTCACGAATTATTCGGTTTTTAACTTCTATGTTTTTTCTTTGATTGTAATTTCAATATTACTCTCTACTTCTTATTTCTATTGCTTATCACAGAAAGAAAATATACTTTCACGTTGACTAATTACTTTTCTTGTAGAAGTTTAAACAAAATACTTCAGGATTTGTATGGAAATTTAGCGAAATAATAGAATAACTCCCAACATTTTTTTTTTAATTTTTCGTATTTACCTAAAAAATATATTTTTGAAATAATTTCCAACAATAAGTTTCCGTTCTTTGTTGTTGCTGTAATATGCAAGTTATAAACGCGATCTTTATAATTTTGTTCTCACATTTTTCTACGCGTTGTCTAGATTATGTACGTATTTTTAAATTATTTGTTTAGAGATTTTATGGACTCTGAGTTAGAATAAATAAAATTTACTCCATGATTTGTTCAATATTTTTTGATTTTCCGCGAAAATAAAAATAAATTTAACAACTATTTTAGCATCTACGGATAGATATCAAATGCTGTTAACGATTCATATATACATGTTCTTATTACAACACAATAGGAATTTTCAAATATTTTTTCTTTATAAGAGATTAAAACCCTCCATAACTTTTGAGTGCAGCATCCAATTTTGTGAACGCGAACAGATTTGAAACCACGATTTTTTTCGTAACCCATGTACCAAAAATGGCGGATGTGCTCGCCAAAAAAGTTTTTAATTTTTTTTCTATGTAATTGTAAAGGAAATTTGAAATTTACCATATGTTTCCACAACATCACCGAAGGGATTTTCAAATAAGGCTATATTATAGGGCCCCAATTGGCCAAATATAATATTGGAGCAATATCAAAATCTTACCCGATTTTCATAAATTTTTGTAGGATTAGTTTTCTAGCCACAGCAATGAACTGGTAAAAAATTCTCATCGATTAGACTATAAATGTTGCCTTCATTTCACCTTTGGCCCCATACAAAACTTTTGCAATATAAAAATTTAACAAAACTAAACAATTTAAAAAAATCCGACATCGATTTTTATACCCTACACCAACTTGTGGTAAGGGGTATTATGTCTTTGTGCATTAGTTTGTAACATGCAAAAGGAAACGAGATATACTCATAGTTCCTTTTAGAGCAGGGTCGCCCATCTGTATACTGCGGGCGCCCACTGAGTTGTTTTGCGTTTGTCATTCTCCCTCATTCGCAGTGTATGTGAGCAAAACACGACTAATAAATATCATGTGGTTGTTGTTTTTTTCAGCTATACATAAACACTTGCTTCAGTTTGATGGTATTCTGTTGGGCGACACTGTTTTAGAGATATATGTACATAGAATCACTTTCTGAGTCGATTTACGCATGTCCGTCTGTCCATGTATTTTTGTAAACAAAGTACAGGGGCCTAATTATGTGATTCGATTCGATTGAGAATTTACTCGTGAATAAGTTTTCGACACGAGAAAAAAACGGCATGATAAGACTCGATCGAAATCACTGATCGAATGTTTCGAGAGTAACCGGTAATCGAACTATGTGTTCTTTGGGGAAAGTTATGAAGGTAGACGTCAAAAATGTGTGTTATTTCAAATCAAAAACTAAAAAACAAAATTATGAATGAAAAAATGTAAATATTTGTGGAATTTTTTGAACAATACATTGAATAATAATTTCGGAATGAAGTAGTGCTAAGAAAATATGAAAATTATTAATGTTTGCAAAATTGTTTTGTCATTCTTGTTACAGATTGCTAATACATCTACCTTAATAATTCTCTCTTAAAATAAATGAGAGAATTTGGTGGGTGTTTTGCGTTAGCCTCTCTGAGAGAGTATTTCCTTTGGTAAACAACGGGGGATGAACTATTTAAAATGCACTTTATTAAAAGTTGTTCACCTATAAAATAAAGCCTATTAATATTAAATAATTTTTTGTTTTGCAGAAATGTTTTTTTTCAACTTATATTTTAACGACTGCAAACACTAATTTTTGGTTAATGATAGCATGCATATGTATTTATTTTAATTATAATTTTATCACAATTTCTTAAAACGACTGAAAAGGACTTTTCCCAATTTCTCTTATTTTGTGTAAAAAATGCTCACAATTATTTACTAATATCATTTTTCCTCTATAAACCGTCAATAAACAACAATTTTTTACATTTTAAACACGAATACAATAAGAAATCTTTCATTTTGTTTGTTTACGATAGGCCATTTGGCTACGAGAAATTACTCGCAAATTTATGCTCAATTTCTCGATAATTTTACTCGATAACGAATGTTGTCATCCCAACTTTGAGTACTCGGGTCGAAACAACTCGATGTCGAATCACGTAATTAGGCCCCAGGTCGCATTTATTGTCCGATTCGCATGAAAACTGGGGAAGATAGTTTTTTTGGCCAAAGGACGAACGCTATTTATTTTGGTAAAAATCGGTTCAGATTTGGATATAGCCCCCATATATATTTTCCCCTGATTTAAGGCATTTGGTGCACGAAACACGCTATATATGTCCGATATCAATGACATTTGGATTGTGTGACGGTATTTAGTCTAGAAATAAGTGTGCCAAATTATATAGAAATCGGTCGCATATTTGGATATAGCTCCCATATCAAGCTTTTTGTAGAAAATTAACTTTTGTTGAAACTGAGGTATGGGGTATTGTAACTCGCAATCAGTTTTACTATACCATAACTTTTGACCGCATTACGGCAAAATAAACTGTTTTAGCCCGATTCACCGAGGGGTTTCTTAAAATAATAATTTGAGCGGAAGCTGTGGTCGTACTAATGTAAAAAAATCGGAAAAAATCGTTGAAATAAACGAGTTTCATTATGTTATTTTCCAATTAGTGGTTTTACAACACAATGTAGAGCTTAATGCTCAAAGGAAAAGTTAAAGAGCACACTTCAGAGTTGAAGTTTCTAATGTATGATTTTTTAATATATCCACTGTATCTACCTCAAACGGATGCTGACATTTTGAAACCTGAAAAATGGGGTTTTTTGAATTTCTGCTCTAATCGGGACGCGCAGCAGGATTTCCCTAAAAGCTTATTATGGATTGTAGTACTCGCGATTTCGCATTTTTTAATGTATAACATGAGGGTGTAGCCCTCACAGGATCACAGTAATCTGCGCCTAAACACGAAATTTTTGTGCGTAAATTTTTCACAAAAACCTATTTTTTTGGTTTAAAATTTACAAACGTCATTGGATTTCCGTGGAAACGCGCGTAAATTTAGTTTTTTTACGTTCTGAATCTAACAAGCCACGACGCGTAAAAATCCACCCACTAGATCGGCGGATATGATACCCCTCAAATTTCGAAAACTTGCAAAAAATTATTTTGAAAATATCGCATATTAAAACGCGTTTTGGATGTGTCAGTTCTACTTAAATAAATAGATCGATACGCGTGTTTAAACTGCGCGAAAACAGATATTTCAAAACTATCGCTAATCCAGAGATATAATAGATTTTTTCTAAAAATTAAGTGCGATGCTACATCCACGGTTCTTGATGGATCGCATTGAAACGGTATAGAAGGATGTATTTTTTAATGGTGATTATTGAAATCGGATGCGCATAAAATGTAAATGAACTTCGCGGAAATTATGACCATTTTACTGTATTTTGCACCCTTAAATGCAGCAGATGCTACATCGTGGCCGCCAAATAGAATTTGACAAACTGTACATCAAATAAAAGGGATTGATTCGCTGTGTTGGAAAATCGGATGCGCATCATGTCATTTTCATAATTACGCGGTTTATATGCGTCTCAAATGTTGTAATATTCAATATAACATTATTTTAACGTTATGCCACAATTGGAATTCCTTGTGATTTAATATAAGGTTCTAATAATATTATCCAATAGGAAAACTATAAGCGAAAATTTTGTTACAACGGAATATCCTCATTATTGCGTGAAATTTTGACGAAAATGCCGAAGAACTCAAACATTTTTTCTCCAACTTTTCCTATAAAAACATAAAAAAATAAAATTAGAATAATATGATTTTAATTTTTTCGTAATATTTTCTTCGTATTTTTGCAAATAACATGAATACTATAGCTCCAACTTTCACAACATAGGTTTCATTTTATTCCTCATAATGTCTGGATGCTGTTATAATTTGTTTTTATATATTTTTCGTAACTATGAGCGCTATTTTTTCGAAAATATATTTGTAAATACATGACATTTTTTAACAAATTTGATTTTTCGCGAATCCATTGAGACTTTGCGATTTTTTTTTGGATCATCGCAAAGGTTACGAATTCAGTTAACGATAATAGGATATAACAGCTAATTATATTAAGCCGCGATTTTGTTAGATTTTTTTCTTATTATCATAATTGAAACGGTCATATCTTTTGCGCGCAACGATCAAAGTTAGTAACGAAAACAGATTTGGAATGCTGATTTTTTTCTTAATCTATGTACCAAAAATCATTGATGTAGTATCAACAATTTTTTTTGATTTTTTTGAAATGGAAAAGACAATTTTAGACATTTTTCCTGATATATATACTCAGCCGATTTTAGGTATTTGATGCACGAAACGCGCTATAAATGTGTGATTTCAATAAAATTTGGAATGTGTGCCGGGATTCGGTCTAGAAATAAGTGTGCCAACTTATATAGAAATCGGTTCAGATTTGGATATAGCCCCCATATATATTTTCGCCCGATTTAAGGCATTTGGCGCACGAAACACGCTATATATGTTCGATTTCAATGAAATTTGGAATGTGCGACGGTACTTAGTCTAGAAGTAAGTGTGCAAAATTATATCGAAATCGGTTCAGATTTGGATATAGCCCCAATATATGTATATATATTCACCCGATTTAAGGCATTTGGCGCCCGAAACACGCTATATATGTCCGATTTCAATGAAATTTGGAATGTGCGACGGTACTTACTCTATATGTGCCAAATTATATCGAAATCGGTACAGATTTGGATATATATCTCCCATATATATATTAGGCAGATTTGAGGTATTTAAAGCACGAAACACGCTATATTTGTCCGATTTCAATGAAATTTGGAATGTGTGAGGGTGGTGGTCTAGAAATGACTGTGCCAAATTATATCGAAATCGGTTGATATTTGGATATAGCTCCCATATATATTTTCGACCGATTTGAGGAATTTGATGCACGAAACACGCAATATATGTCCAATTTTGATGAAATTTGGAATATTTAACGGAAATTGGTCTACAAAAAAATTTGAAAAATTATATCGAAATCTGTTCTGATTTGGATTTAGCTCCCATATATATTTTACATATTCCCAGTGGCATAGGGTATTATATAGTCGGCCCCGCCCGACTTTCATCCTTTCCTTAATAATAATAATAACACTGCTCAACAAAATTGAAAAAGTTGAATGTTTCAGACGAAGTTGTAGTTGTTTCTAGATGAAATCGGCGAGTTATTTTCAAATCCGGTCCCGGTTTTTCTCCATCAGCTCTTGTTTTTGAGATATAGCTCAAAATCGGTTTTTACGAGTTTAACCCAGACTTTCGTTATTTTCGGATTCAAACAAATATTTTTTGTGGGTTTTTCAACATTAATATATTAAGGAGATATTGTACGCTCGATACAAATCGTTTTTGAAATAGTTATGGTGAGTACATATCAAAAAAATATAGAATATATACGACGGACCTTGTAAAAATTGCTTATTTTGAGTAATTTAAGCTGTAATTACGTCATCGGGGGAAGTCATACGATCTTCATATGGCAATGCGGATATGCTTAGGGTGTCTACTATATAGTCCAGTATTTAAATATATAATATAAAGTTCATAGCACCCATGATTCGGCCATAACCTAAAAATCATCATGAAGACTGCCATTGAAAAGTAAATGGCTTATGTGGTAATGATATCACTGGTAAATTATTTCCCTTTAGCAGTCTTCATGGCGATTTTTAGGTTATGGCCGAATCAGGGGGCTATGAACTTTATATTATACATTTGAATACTGGATTATATAGTAGACACCCTAAGCATATCCGGAGTACCATATGAAGATCCTATGACTTCCCCCGATGACGTAATTACAGCTTAAAGTACTCAAAATATGCAATTTTTACAAGGTCCGTCGTATATTTTCTATATTTTTTGATATATACTCACCATAACTATTTCAAAAACGATTTGTATCAAGCGTACAACATCTCCTTAATATATTAATGTCGAAAACCCCACAACAAAATATTTGTTTGTATCCGAAAATAACGAAAGTCTGGGTTAAACACGTAAAACCCAATTTTGAGCTATATCTCAAAAACAAGAGCTGATGGAGAAAAACCGGGACCGGATTTGAAAATAACTCGCCGATTTCATCTAGAAACAACTGCAACTTCGGTTGAAACAAAAGTCCTGTTGACCAGTGTAATTGTTCCACAAACATCCCAGATGGGACAAGGGAGACTTCTCTCATATCAATGAGTGCACGCCGATTCATATTGGCTCAATGATAAGGGACCTACTTTTTATTGCCGAGTCCGAACGGCGTGTCTTACGACACCACTTGTAGAGAAGTTTTTCATTGCTTAAATACTCAGGAAATGTCGCCAGCATTACTGAGGGGGAATTTTGCCACCGTTGAAAATTTGATGTTGCTTGGCCTGGGATTCGAACCGCAGACCTTCTGAGTGCAAGGCGGACGTGCTAACCATTGCACCACAGTGGGCCCCATCCCCATCATCCTTTCCTTACTGGTTTAAAAACCAACCTAGTGCATAGCGAGTCATATCGCCGAGTCCGAACGGCGTCTCTTATGACACCACTTGTAGAGGAGGTTTTCATGGCTGAGTGAAATATAGGCGTGCCTGTACCACGGTGGCTTTCCATATCATGGTGCCTCAGGGAAATAAGGAGTTTAGACCTCAAAGTATGTATGTTTGGGGCAAATATGTTTTAGACAATTTGGAGACGATTTATCCTTGTTCATCTGTCTGTCTGTCTGTCTTTAGGACTATCTGGCAGCTGGTAAGCACGATAACTTTGGCCTAATCCACATGCCCAAAAAAATCAAACTGACTATGCAGATCTATCCGAAACTTTTGAAATAACTACACAAAATACTCCATATTGCATTGTATAACACTAGGTTATAGTTCCTGCTAAAATAATGCAATACGGAGTTTTTTAGTATTTATACCTAAAGGTTCTGGTTAAATCTTTCTAGTCAGTTTGATTTTTTTGGGCATTTGGGTTCCGGTACTTCCCACTCAAAAATTCAAAATTTTTCTCTAAAATTGTGCACACGTTAAGTCTTGAACCGATCAAACGATTTATTTCACAACTTGGACTTTGTAATATTTCTTCCAGACATAGATCAGGTTTGAATATAGCCTATATTGATCCACTCTTTCGCGTAGCTTCCCAATGTAATTTAAAAATTTTCGCACAAGTGCAGTTTCAGGACCTGCCTTGGTCCTGATTTATTACGAATACAGTTCGGGGGTAACTATCGAAAGGAATTTACTACCAAAAGTATCGCGAGACAATGGACAATGGCGGTATCTTTCTTCAGTTACATCCTCCCAAAATGATTAATACTTTTGTGTTTTAATAAACTTTAAGGTCAATAGATTTTAGACTTTTGGTGCGTTCCGAAATCTACTATGTTAGATTTTTTACTGATTATTTCTTTATCATTTTGAAAAGTGTTATAAGTTGTTGCGTACGTGAACACACCAATTGTGCAACGTATGAAGTATAGGCCAGAAATGTCTTAATATTTATTTGGACACTCCTTCATACACCTCTCGTACTAATGTAATGTAAATTAGTTTAAAAGTAGTTTATAACTAGTTGTGGTTATTTTTAGATTATTTTCCAATACGCCTAACAAACTATTTTAACATGGGGATGAGCAAGGCAGTGGACAATTATCCATCTCTGCATTACTTTTAACTAGTTATAAACAAACTATTTTCAACTAATTTATATCTAACTATTTTTTGACTTTTTATAGTCAGTTTCAAAATGTTGTTTTTGTCTTAAAGAGAGTGAAAAATATTTTTATTTATTATACTTTATTTTTGATTTATTTTAATTATCTCTTTTGCTTTTATATTTGACTTTTTATTTTGACACTAGTTGTTTCCAGTATGATTCCTTGTTGTGCCAACACACTATTGAACATTCAACTTTTTCAACTGGTTGATCTCTTGACGATTTTTCGACTAATTTATAGTTGGTTGTAGAATAATTGCTTTGTAACTGACTATTTTGAAACTGGTTGATAACTAGTTGAAAAGTAATGCAGACATAGTCAGTTGTCAGGTTGAGAAAAGTACAGCAGGGTAGTGTAGGAATCGTTGTAGTCTTTGTTACAACCAGAGCTTCGGAGTCGAGCCATTTTTGGTCAGACTCCGACTCCAGTCCAATATTTTTCACGACTTTGACTCCAACTCCGGAGTCGACTCCGAAAATAAATTTCACCACTCAAATGTATTAAATATTTATTAATCAGTTTGGTTTACCTCGCTGTTATCTACCCAGTTATAAAACAAAATCCAAATTCAGTCATTCCATGTGAAACCTTCAAGATAGGTTACATCTGGAGGTTTACATGAACATGTAGAAAAACCATTCAACATAACTCAAATCGGACGGTATTGTTATATGGTTCTTTACCACAACAAAGACGAATTTTCCGAATTTGACTTATGTACCCAATCAAACCCGAAATGCCAAATAACCGTAATTGCAGTCCGATAACACTGTATGTGATTTCTTGAGTCATAAAAATTAACCATATTCTAACGTGTTAAAAGGGATAATTTTGTCTCCATACTTGGTGGATGGTATAAAAATGTTTAAATAGACATAGAAATTAATATATCCACTATCCTATAGAGGTAATGCCCATAATCTACGGTTGATTTGTTAACCATTTTTCCTTTCGGATATTTCAATTAAAACTCTTAAAACATACATTTGTGTCTTCCTCATCATAAATATATTGTCAAATTTACGCCACACGCCTGATGTGTGAACTAGATCGAAAATTTATTTGATCTCTTCTCATCGAAGAAAACAGGATTTCTCACAGCATACGAGTAGGTCCTTTCACCGAGAGACAAAATGTCCAGTAGGTTTTCTTATAGATGGCCACATGATCTTCTGTTATAAAAAAGCAGACTTCCTCATAAAAGACGCATGGTTCTTCAAAAACCTTTCAAAATAACAAAAATTTCCTAATAGCATACGAATGGGGTATCTTTAAAAATAACATTTCTCATACAAATTCAGCAAGAAATATAGTAGGATAAATATCACTTCTATAAAAGTCCAGTTGGTCTTCAGTACGATTTCTCTTAAAGTACCGCAAGATCTTTCTTAGAAGTCCAACAGGTCCTTTCACAGACTTTAATGACTTCTAATAGAAAACAAGAGGAGAACCCAAGTGAGCCTTCTATGAGGTGGCCAGTAAATCTTCTAGAAGATCTACCCCAAGAATATGTGGGATATGAAGCCATTATTCAAAAATATAAGCAATCAATTGACGCAAAAATGTTTTTGATGTGCGTTTTCAAGTCACAATAGAGATTTAAAGGGTTGTATTTAAATTATGGTCTTTAAACTGATTTAAAGAATTTTTGATTTAACAAATTTTTGATAAATGTAGAACAAATTGTTAGTCGGACTCGAGCTTTTTTTCACGATTCCGGCTCCGTCTCCAGCAAAATTTGCTAGACTCCGACTCCGAAACCCTGGTTACAACGCTATAACTATATTCGACACGTATGTCGATAATAGTCCGAAAGTTCAAAAACCCCGCCCAAGAATTATGTGTATTTATACCTTCCACCATAAGATGGAGGGTATATTATGTTAGTCGATTTACCCATTTCCGTCCGACTGTTGTATTCACGCTATCTTCCGACGCCCGCTCGAACGTAGCGCCATTTTACTTGTTTTTTTTTTTCATTTTTGTTGTTTACGGTACCTACCCCACAAACGCCTTAATTTTTTTTTCTCAACTTTTTTAAGAATTTGGCATTAGCACATTGTGGTTCATCGCTAATTGTTATGGTTTGTATAATCGCAGGCTGCTAGTAAATCTTTGTCGGCATAGCTGATTAATACTTTTTACTTGTTTATAAGATTTTTTTGGACCAACCAAAGACGACAAGAACATTCATTTTTATTTTTTGAAAAAAGTCAACGTAGTTCTTTTAAGAGTGTTAGACTCAACCAAAAATTATTTCAGTATTTATTATTATTCTGACACTTATGATTATTATTTGCTCTGTTCCAGAACCTGTAAGAAGCTACTATTTTTACTACGATAAAATTTTTTCCTTTATGTTATCGGAAATAATAGTAAAAAATAGTAGATTCTTGCAGTACTGGAACAGATCAATTATTATCATAAACATTATGATTATTATTATGATAATGAAAAACCGGAGCTATTTTATTCCATAGATTTTTTACACTACATTTGACGTCTTCATAATTGCCAATGTCTTCATAATTGCCAAGGAAAACAATTCTTATAAATTCTATTTTCTACGTTTGTGGTGCCAATAAGAAGTGCAATTTGTGTAAATGCATATCACTGATATAAAATACATATATAAATAGAAAACTTCGAACAAAAGCATTGTCAATTTTGAATAACAGTTTTTTTTTTCAATTTGTTGTGCTGTTAATAGCACATTTTGTCCGGCTTCATATATAAGTGCGAAAGAATATTTTTTTAAGCAATCATAAACATAAGAACATATTTTTTTCACGACGAAATTTTTATTAGATCAATGAAATTTGTCTTAAAACCTTTAATTTGATGTTTATACCCTTCACCATAATATGGAGGGTATAATTAAATTTGTCATTCCGTTTGTAACACATCAATTTTTTTCTATTTTTTAGATAGCTGATACAAACACAAAAAATACAAAAATGAGTTTTTACTGAATTCGGTTTTACAAGGCGCGATATCTCTGAAACCGTTAGTCAACAAAAAAATCCTGAAAATATAGTGGAATGTTTGACTGGTGAGCAGCATCAACACAGCAAAAAATAGCGGAAATCAGAAACGACATAATATTACCATGTCCGTCTGTTGGTCCCTCCGTCTATTGAAATCAGGATACAGCTCGCAATTTTCAAGATATAGCTTTATAATTTACTATATGTAGGAACGGGGCTACGCAGCCGCTTATGTGTGTGCGGTTGCATTACACAAGACGTGCATAGACGAAGACGACACACACAAAAACTAGACGAAAGCATTGATTTGGCGACCTTACACTTAACAACGTACACGAGACGATCATACACAGTCGCGGAGTAGAAGTCGTTGAGAAAAGAAGTGATATTTGAAGTTTAATAGAAGTTTTAGAAGAAGAGAGACTAGAAGTAAATTATTATTATTGAAGTGAATTGCTGTTTAATTTGTGTTTCTGAACTCTGTAAATATTTTATCTTACACTTTATTTAATTAATGAACCCACCTTTAATATTAATAAAATTAACTTTGTTACCAAAACATTAATCAAAGTGTTTTCATTGGAACAAAAGAGGTAACCAAGCCTACAATTTTGGGGGCTCGCCCGGTTCCAATTAAATAAAGTGAACATACATATTGTGGAAGAAACTACTGAGGACATTGACGGAGAAAAGTTTGTCTATAAAGTGAAAAGAACATTATGCGAATAAATGTCAACTCATATCGACGTTTAAGAACATTAAGAGATAGAAGTGTAATTTTGCAAAAACTGCAATCGAAGTTAAAATCTGAGAGTTGTTAATTAACGAAGAGATGTTATTAAAAAGTGGATAAACGCATATTTGAAAAACACTAACAATGTCGAAGAGTGGGTAAACAAACAATATTGATGACAAAGAAATTTTGAAGCAAGGTGACGAGGCTGAGTGCATTAGAAATTTTTTGAATTTAATTATGAACAATAAGTTGATAATGAAGTTTGCTTAATGGTCATCAAACCATAGTAACACAACAAAACTAAGTGTTCGTGGACATTGCAACAACGAGAGTGCTGACCTGAGTGCGTGTACAACAACAAAAGTTCATGTTTGACAACTAGGGTGCCTTTTGTGAACGATTGACACACATCATAAAACAACAACAACAGCTTGTGCGCCGCAATTTAGAAGAGTGCCGTTCATCGAGATACCAAAGATGCTGAGTGTGCGCAAAACAACTACAGTGAAATCGAGTGTGCGCTAGCAACAACAACAGCATTTGAATTTTCATTCCCATAATATTGCCGTGGTGACGATAAGAAGCTGAGAAGACAATTGCAGATGGTCTAAGAAGTAGCTGGATAAAGCGAAATTTGTGTGTACATAACAGTAATTTGTTTACGAGTTCGTATGTAAACTTAGATGTAAGTTCATTTCTTAGAGTTGAGGTACACATTAAATTTTTGGAAGGGGGATCATTATTTGCATTGGTTTTGTAAAGTAACGGCAAAGTTGTTAGAATGCACTTATTGGAGGGGAGAATAGGATTGAATTTTAGATGTGAACTAACGGCATAACATTGAAGCAAAACTAGAACATATTATTTGTTTTGTTGAGGAGATTGGTGTTGTACATTGTTGTTGTAAGCAAAGTTGAGTTTGGGTAAGAATTTGAGGGAGAACGTTCCTGTGCATTGAATGTAATACGCATTAATTTTGTGGTAGGGGAATATACTATTGGAAGTATTGTTGCAAATTAACGGCATAGTTTAAAGACTGTTTCGAAGGGTTACTGATTGCGAGCATCTTTTAAAAGGTAACGCTAAGTATTGTATTGTTTTGAGAGGGGATCGATGATGTGCATTTTTGTTTAATAGTAAACATTTGATTACATTTGATGTAACGAAAATTTTTGTGATTGGGGAATGATTATTTACATTGTTGATAACTAGTGGATAGCGCTGATGCACAAGAAGTAATTATAAAGATATGCGAGTTTTGTGTTTCTTAATTGCCCTAGACTGGAAAATAATTAGATGTTTTGAATGCTATTTTGATTTGAATTAGTAGTAAGAAGATTATATGTTTTGAGTTGAAAGTTGTTACATAGACATACATTTGTTTGTAAAGCGGCTGTAGTTGAAAACCACATACAACATGGACAAAGACGAGATACAAAAACTTACGGTGGACGGTCTAAGAAACAAATTGGGTGAGCTGAAATTAGAACGAAGCGGCAACAAGAGCGAGTTGCAGTCCCGTCTCCTTAAGCATTTTGGCCATTCCTCCGAAGACGAGGGATCGGATTATGGGGAGGCAGCGTCGGGGTTTGGACAATCGGGAACTTTATTCACTTTGAGAGACATCCAAGAGTCAGTCTCCAGCTTCTCTGGTGATCAATTGCCAAATGTAAATACATGGCTCAGGGAATTTGAAGATTGCGCGTGTACTGTAGGGTGGGATAATTTGAGGAAATATGTCTACGGGAAACAATTGTTGACTGGGGCAGCCAAGATATTCGTTAGGAGCCAACCTAACATAAAAAATTGGCCAACTCTGAAACAAGCGTTGAAAGAAGAATTTGGTACTAAAATTTCCTCAGTTGAAGTCCATCGAAAATTATCCACCCGTAAGAAACGACACGATGAGAGTCTAAGAGAATATTTATACAGTCTAATGGAGATAGGTCAGCCGGTAAACATGGATGATGAGAGTATAATAACCTACTTTGTAGAAGGCATTCCCGATTCCCCTATTAATAAAAGTGTTTTGTATCAGGCAACGACAATTGAAGATTTGAAGGTCAAGTTAAAGGTTTATGAGAAAATGCTGGGCACTGGAGATCCATCAAGATCAGCTAACAAGAGTATTAAAAATGGTGATAAGTCGTTCGTCCTTTGTTTTAAATGTGGGGAAAAAGGGCATCTTGCAAACCAATGCAAGGTATCCGAGACCAAATGCTTCAAGTGCCAAGGGTTTGGGCACAAATCATTTGAATGTAAAGTTGATGAAAATGTCGGGAATAAGTGGGAGAAGTCGAGTATCGATAAAAAAGATAATGTCAATACTGTATTCGGAGGTTTCTCAAAGCTTTCGGGAAGAACATTGAAGAATATTAAAATTTTTGGGCATACATTTACAGCGCTAGTAGACACAGGTAGTGATGTGAGTTTATTGCGAAGCGATATATTAGACATTCTAGGGAATATAGATGTCAATAACGAAGTTAAATGTCTAAGAGGGTTAGGTGGGACACATATTTTTACACTAGGAAGTTTTCTGACGCAAACAAGCGTTGATGATTGTAAAATCAACATCAGATACCACGTCATTGAGAAAGCTGATATCATTTACCCAGTGATAATTGGAAATGATATTCTGGAAGAAGTTGATATCGTTATTGATTCAAAGGGCACAAGAGTAACTAGAAGAGATAGTTTACCTTCGTCACAAGATAACGAAAAGAAGGCATATGTGAATAAAGCTTCTTATCCGAGGGACATTAATCCTATGTCGGAATTAAGAAATGAGTTCACAAATGTTTCAGAGGCGACCACAATTCAAAAGTTGAGAGTAAGCAACTTTAATCGTGGAAATGTAGGCGATAATAACAGAGAGGAAATTAGAGGTATTACAGCAAATAAAGAATCTTGTATTTCTGCTTTAAGTAATATGTCGGTAAAGGCAGGAGGAAGACTGGAAGAAAATTTCAAAACAGAATTCCGAAGTGAGGGCGGTTACATAAGAGATGGGATTAAAAATATTGAGAACAAAAGACCAGAAGCGTCATGCCATGCGAACGAATCGATTGCCATTAAGCAACCACAGTTCAGTACGGGTGTGAAAATACGACCGTTGTTTCTGAGTCCGAATAAAGACGTACAGAAACCGAATCAATGTAGAGGCGTCTTCGATAGGAAATGTAAAGTTCCTAAAAGTTGTACCGGAGTAAGTGAGTACAAGAAGCCTTGGAGGGTACATTCGTGGTCGAATGTTAATCAGGATGGCCGAATGTAGGAACGGGGCTACGCAGCCGCTTATGTGTGTGCGGTTGCATTACACAAGACGTGCATAGACGAAGACGACACACACAAAAACTAGACGAAAGCATTGATTTGGCGACCTTACACTTAACAACGTACACGAGACGATCATACACAGTCGCGGAGTAGAAGTCGTTGAGAAAAGAAGTGATATTTGAAGTTTAATAGAAGTTTTAGAAGAAGAGAGACTAGAAGTAAATTATTATTATTGAAGTGAATTGCTGTTTAATTTGTGTTTCTGAACTCTGTAAATATTTTATCTTACACTTTATTTAATTAATGAACCCACCTTTAATATTAATAAAATTAACTTTGTTACCAAAACATTAATCAAAGTGTTTTCATTGGAACAAAAGAGGTAACCAAGCCTACATATATGTTTGGTATAGTAAATGGGGTATATCGGTCCACTATTTGATATAGCCTTCTTTGAACGATACCTCCCGATTTTTGGTATTTTAAAGGTTGTAGCCTCAATATCAAACCGAAATGGTTGAAATTTAGTATTTTATCTTCGTTGTGGGTATAAAATTTTTCATCTTGAAATTGTCGGCCTAGTCCATGACTTTATATTGCATAGAAAGGCACCTCCCGATTTTCCATATTTTGAAGGTTGTGGCCTCAATATCCCACCAAAATTGCTGAAATTTGGTATTTGGTCTTCGTTGGGGTTATAAAACTTTCCACCTGAAATTAGTCGGTTTATGTCCACGTCTTCGTATTACCCCATAGGGGCAATATCCCACCGAAATCGCTGAAAACTGGTATTTAGTTTTCGTTGGAGGCATACAATTTTCCGCCAGAAATTTGTCGGTATAGGTCTACGTCTTAATATTGCTCCCATAGAAATTTTCGGTATTTTGAAGGTTGAGGGTTAAAATTTGGTATTTGGTGCTTTGCACCTGAAATTTATCGGTGTAGGGCCACGTTTTTATAGAGCCCCCATTGAAGCGTACCTCCCGATTTTCGGTATTTTTAAGGTGTGCCTTCAATATCCCTCCTAAAGGGCTGAAATTTGGTACTAGGTCTTTGTATAAAAATTTCCACCAGAAATTTGACGGTATAGGCCCACATCTTCATATAGCCCCTATAGAATGGTACACCCCGATTTTCGGTATTTTAAAAGTTTTTCACATTATTCAAGTGGAATAACTGAAATTTGGTATTTAATATTCGCTAAAGGTACAACACATTTTTACAGGTACAAAACATCACTTGCAAAAAATCAGACAGTATAGTCCATGTATTGCCCTCAAATAAGCGTTCCACCCGATTTAAAATTTGAAGTTCTTAAGGTAAGATCACTTTAGCAAATATTTTCTCCAGCGACCGGCAGTGTTCGCTTACTGAGAGCAAGTGAGTGTAAATAATGCATTGAAATTTATGCTCACTTGTTCTTAGTAAGCGCATACTGCCGGATTGGTTGTTAATTGTTAATTTTGTGTTCCCAGAAGATAGAAAAGTTACTTCGTGTTTTAGTCTAGTCGGTATTTCCCAATTTTATGTATTGCCACGGTTTTTTTGTCAAATTTTCTAACCGAGATTGCTGTGATAATAAAATGCTGTGTGTTACCAGAGGATACAAAAGATCCATTCAGAAAATTGTAAATATTGGTCCATGTTTTGGGAGGAACAACGACGACGCACAATATGAGCTCTTTTAAGGGAGTTAAGATATTCTGCTCCTGCTAGGAATAATCGGAAGAGCTTAGTACTTTCATAAACGAAAGGATACTAATTGTTCCTATTCACTTCAATTCCGGCCAAACTTAACATCGTTCTTACTTGTTGTATTTTTTCGTTATTTTTGCCTTTTCCGTTAAAATTACACAGTATATCTCTTCCTTTTTAGAAAAGAAGTGCTTTAATTATATCGTTTTTATACCCTCAGCCTTTAGGCTATGAAGGGTATATGGCGAATAACAAAATTCCTTTACAATTCCATTTGAAAAAAATTAAATATTTTTTTTACGAGCACATCTACTATTTTTGGTACAGAGGTAAAGGAAAAAAATCCCGTTTCAAATCTGCTCGCGTTCACGAAATTGGCCAATGCGCGCAAAAGTTATAGCGGTTTTTATTCTCATATAAAGAAAAAATATTTAAAAATATCTTTTTTGTTGTTATGAGAAAATGTATGCATAAATCGTTAACAGCATTCCATATCTATTCGTAGATGTTTAAATAGTTATTAAATTTATTATTATTTTCGCGGAAAGTCAACAAATAATAAAAAAAATTTTGAAGTAAATCCAAATTATCCTGTCCCAGAATCCGTACAAACCCTCAAAAATAAATTAAAGAATATATGCGGAATCTAGACAATGCGTAGAAAAATATGATACCAAATTTATAGAGATTGGGTACATAAATTGCATATTATAGCAACAACAAAAGAGAAAAACTTATTGTTGGAAAATATTGTTGCAAATATTTTTTTGGTTTGATTCTAAAAATTAGAAAAAAATATTTGGGAGTTCTCCAACTAGTTTGCTAAAATTCCATAGAATAATGAATGTATACAGTTAAAACTTCATCAAAACATATGGTTTACCATCGCGAGAGTTTAACTGATTACTGTGATAACTTATAAGGGTAGGAAATTAAGAGTAATATTGAAATTACAATCATTCAATTAATATTATAATTAAAAAGCCTGTTATTCGCGAATTAGTTAAAGTCGGTTGATGCGCATCCGTTTTTGGATACAGCGAATCAATCTCTGTCAAAATTTATGCATATTTCGATGTTTCACTTAGGGGCCATTGTGTGCCACCAGTTGCATCATACACTGCAAAAAACCTTAAAGTTGGTGAAAGTCGCGCAATGTGCATACGATTTTGATGCGCATCCGGTTTCGTCAGCGCCTATCAAAAATACGTCCAAATATACCAATTTTAATTAGATTCTTCAAGAACCGCGGATGTGCCTCCACATTCTATTTTTGGTGATAAACCCATATTACACGCGAATCTCAGTAATTTATGACACGCGTTTTCGCAAATATTATAATCGCGTATAAAGGATTCCATTTACGTAAAAAAATTTCAAGAAAATCGCGGTTTAGTACGCGGATTTTTCGAAATAATTCTTTGCTGCTTTTCCTATTTTCAGGGTATCTATATCCGCGGTTTTAGTGGATGGATTCGCTCGCGGAAGGTCTCATTAGATCCGTCGCGTAAAAAAACTAAATTCACGCGGGGTACAAAGGAAATTGAATGGCACTTGTAAATTTTAAACGCAAAAAATAGGTTTTTTAAAAAAAAATCACACATCAAATGTTGGCCTTTAGACTCCAATTACTAGGGTGCTGTAAGGAGCACACTCATGAGATATGCATTAAACGACGTAGAATCAAGAGTTTTATAATCCTAATGTGAGTTTTGAATATTATCTTGTTGCGCGTCCGAATTATTAAAACAATTCAAAAAACCCCGAAATTCCGGCTTCAAAATGTTAGCATCAATTTTAGGTGGATGCAGTGGATATATCGAAAAATGATATACTAGTATCATATGCCCATGAAGTATTCTTTGAGTCTTTCGTTGGGCATATGTCTATAAAATGTAAGGTTAAGCCTAAAATCGGAAGGGAGCATAAAAAAACTTGTTGGCTTCAACCCATTTTTACCTATTTTTCTTCATTGATGCCAACACAGCTTCCACGTAAATTAATTTTAATGGTCGACCTTATGGGATTCCTCCTAAAACACTTCAGTTTAAAGAATGTATATCATACTATATAGAATATGTTAACAGTTCGCGAATTCTGAAAGGGTGAAACTCGGATTCATCGATTGTAAAAAAATTTTGTTTTTCGCCATATACACTTTCATACGGGCAAAATGTGCCTCATCGAAATAATGGTTTTAGACCCCAAGTATGTTTGGACGAAATGTGTTTCAGACAATTTGGAGTCGATTGAGCAATGTCCGTCCGTCTGTCTGTCTGTCTGGCTGGCTGGAGCGCACGATAACTCTCGAAGGGATGAACCGATTCGGTTCAAATTTTGGCTTTCGTAATATTTTGTCCAAACTTAGTTTAAGTTCGAAGATGAGCTATATCGGTCCACTCCTTCCGGTACCTCCCCCACAAAAGTTCGAAAATGTTCGGAAAATTTGTACGCACGATAACTCTTGAAGGGTGTAACCGATTTGGTCCATACTTTGCCCATCGTGGAGCGTGTACCAGACCTAGATCAGGTTTTAATATGGACTCAATCGGTCCACTCCGTCGGGTACCTCCCACACAAAATTTTGGAAAAGTTCAGTTTAGGAACATCTCTCGAATCGCTTTGATTTTTGCTTTAGCAACTTGTATTCACTGCCCTCCATACGACGGTATAAGTTTCATCAGGGGCAAGTCCATACTTCCTGAGAAAATAGCCTGAAAGTTGCAAAAAACCCCTATGACACCGTGTGAGGAGGTTGGAGGGCAAAATAACTCTCGAACAGGTCTGCCGATTCGGTCCAAAGTTTGGCCTTAGTAATATTTTGTCCAAACATAGTTTAAGTTCGAAGATAAGCCATATCGGTCCACTCCTTCAGGTACCTCCCCCACAAAAGTTCAAAAATGTTCGGAAAAATTGTGCGTACGATAACCCTTGAAGAGAGTGGCCGAATTGGTCCATACTTTACACATCCTAATATATCTACCAGATATAGATCAGGTTCAAATATGGACTATATTTGTCCACTCCATCCGGTACCTCCCACTCAAAATTTCGGATACATGTTCACTTTAAGACCTGCTTTCGAATCACTTTGATTTTTGTTGAAGCAACTTGCATTGCTGCCTCAATTGCGATGGTAAAAGTTGTTTCAGGGGCAAGTTCATACTTCTTGAGCAAACATCCCTGAAGGTCTAAAAAACCCCTATGGTACCATATGTAGTGGATGGAGATCCATTCTTTTTAGTATCTCCTCCGCAAAACTTTCGATATTAAATCCTAATCAACATTTTTGTCAGTTCAAACGCACAAAATTTTTAAAACTCCCTAAATACATGCGTTTTTTGGAAAAAAAAAAATTGTTTCAATATACACAGGCTGAGGGTATATCTCTGTCGGCAAAGCCGACTGATACTTTTTTACTTGTTATTTTGAACTTTGATTTTGTTTTAATTTTGTATTTTTTTACTTTGTAGTCGCTAGTGCTAATTTATCGAAGGACCATAATGTATGAATGAGAATAAAACCACAACCTATTCACTTGGTTTCAAATTCTATTCTTATTTTACTGACATAAAATAAATCTTAACAGCTATTTTACAATAGAATTCTTCTATTATTCTATACACTTAACACTATATGTATTTCGGTCCAAAATTTGGCCTTCGTAATATTTTGTTCAAGGGTGCCACCATAGTGCAATGGTATGCACACCCGCCTTGCACGCAGAAAGTCGTGGGTACGATTCCCCGGCCAGGCAACATCAAAATTTTCAACGGTGGCAAAATAGCCCTCAGTAATGTTGGCGGCATTTCCTGAGTATTTCAGCCATACAAAACTTCTCATAAAGTGGTGTCGGACTCGGCGATAAACAGTAGGTCCCATATCATTGAGCTAATATGAATCGGGGTGCACTCATTGATATGAGAGAAGTCTCCCTTGTCCCGTCTGGGATATTTGTGGAACAATTATTATATATTTTGTCCAAACTTAAGTTAAGTTTGAAGTTCAGTCTTATCGGTCCATTCCTTCAGGTACCACCCCCGCAAAAATTCGGAAATTTTCTGCACACGACAACTCTTGAAGGGAGTAACCGTATTGGTCAACATTTTGTCCAAACTTAGTTTAAGTTTGAAGATGGGCGCACCTTCTGGGACTTCTCTCCAAAAGTTTAAAAATCTCACTAAAATAGTACGCGCTATATCTGTTAAACGGAGCAACCGTCCAAACTTTGAATATCCTAATATTTTGTTCAAATGTATTTTTATTTCAAAAATGCTCCATATCGGTACCTCCCCCACAAAAATTCAAAGCCTTTGTTTAAGTGCAGTATAGGATCTTTTCGAAGATCCTTTGGAAAATTATACCGATGCTATTACTTGTGGTCCTATTTAAGAGATATTATGTTTTACGTGGCCAAGTCCATGCTTCCTGACATAGTGGTCCAAAACCTCTATGTTAACTCCCAAAATAAGATCCACTTCCAAAATGGACAATGTCGTTCCATTTCTTCAAGTACATCCTCCGCAAAACTTTTGAGCTTAAAACCAAATATATTCTTTTGTCGGCAAGTTCATACTTCCAAAAAGGGCCAAGTCGACAAAATCGACTGATACTTTTTTTACTTGTTTTCTTTTAAAAATGCTTTTGTCATACTCACTCCCCAGCAAAAATACTCATTACAAAATGCCTTTGTTTTACAAGGACATGTAGCGCAAAATATTTGGTAATTTTTTTGCCACTTAAATAAGTAGTTGCTAAAAGTCGTGACTAGTTAACCTACTGATTTTAGTGCCCTTGTTATTAAAATAATGGGTTAGTAAGGAGTTTTGTAATGAGTATTTTTGCTGGGCAATAGAGATGGGCGCGTGTAACGATCCTAACACTAAACAATAACAACTAAAGTCTTCAGTATTTTGTCGTCACTAAAATGCTTAGCTGTTTATGTTTTTAGTGTCACGATCGTGACACGCGAATGTTTTAAAGGTCATTTTAACCCAACAAAGCAACAGTAAAAACAATTTTTCAAGATTTTAAGAACCAACCCGGAAACAACAACAAACTTCAATTTTTCAGACTCAATAACAGATAAGATTTATTTTAAGATTTTCAGACCAAACAAAGATGACGCAATGTGTACTTTTATTTTTAACAAAAAGACACCATAGATCTTTAAAGAGTTTTGGAGCCAACCAAAAATTATTTCAATGTTTATTATTATTATTGTGATTATTGTTATGCTTGTTATTGTTAAAGTTCTGATTTTTATTATGTTTATTATTATTATTCTGATTATTATTATTATTTTGATTATTATTATATTTATTATTCTGATTATTATTAATATTTTTAATATTATTATTGTTATTATTATTGATATTAATAATATTATTATTATAATTATTCGGATTATTATTATGAATAACGTAAGATACTTTATTGTTCTGATTCACACCACATTGAGAATGATTACAGTTATCACCAAAATGTATATAGTGACCACACCCTCCAAAATAACTCAAATACTGCAGCAATATCACCAGCACAGCCAATGTCAGATGCAATGTATATTTTGACGTCTTCATTATTGCCAATGTATTTCTTTGGTCAGTCTGATAGAAACTGATGTCTTAAATAATAATTCCAACTTACATTAAATACTTTGAACTGATGTTAAATTTAACTGAATGTATATTATTAATCGTGTGGAATTTCCTAGCGGTATATTGTCATGCGAAAAGAATTCTTATTTTTCCAATTTAGTTGCACCAATAACCAATATTTAACCACATATCAGAAATATAAACTGGGAACATCGTAGAAGAAACAACGAATCATAATTTAAAAAAAAATAATATTTTTATACCCTCAGCATTTATGCTAACGAGGGTATATACACTTTAATACGGGTAAAATGTGCCTCATCGAAATAATGGTTTAAGACTCCAAGTAGGGATACGTATTTCCAAGCAAAAATCCACTTTTCGATCTTTTGATTTATTGTTAAAACTTAAAAATCGATCTTTCGATCCTTTGATTCTTACTTAGAACTCAAAAATCGATCTTTCGATCTTTTGATTCTTACGTAAAACTCAAAAATCGATCTTTTGATTCTTACTTGGATAAAAGAATCGTTCGATCGAGATGACTCCTTCGTGTGTAACGTGTAACGTTTTAGTGTACAATGCTTCGCGTTTAACACTGCCCATGGTGGAATAAGAAGGTGTTACATCAAATCATACCAAACGTCAATTTTGGCCATAATAATGTATTATTGTGAATTGCTTGTTTACATTTTGTATGTGTTTTTATTCACAATAATGAATTTGGACAACTAGTGTGATAACCAGGATTTAAAATGCTAACGCCATATTAGCAAAAGCACCGAATATTTGCAGCTTTGCCTGATACAATTTCTTCGAAATATTTTTAGCAACAATGAACAACGGCAACATGTAGCAACAAATTTCACAAAAATATTGCTAGCGATGCTGATGCTATTTGATATTGTCGCTATAATAAAATAGCATCCGGCACGCATACTCATATTTTGCAGCACACATGATCAACACATATCAGAAAAGAGAATAAGCAACAAAGTTTCAACGGCTTAGCCAGATTTTAAGCAAACAATTGTTATTGAGATAAGGGTTACCAGTGTAATGCATTAAAAATCACGCCATAATTAATTCCACTTTTTCCTTCAAAGGACATGTGAATTTTTGATGAAGCCGTTAAATATATATATTTTTTATTTTTAAACAATAATAATTAGTATTCTTTAGGTTCTACAATATGATGGAGGCATTTTGACATTAAATGACACCTTTTATTATTACTGCGTTGGCAACTCTAATCGAAAAACCACCCTAGGTGGCTAATTCGCTGCGATGAATGGTCAGCCGACTGCTAAATATGTAGCGTGGTTGTCGATTATGCCTAACGAAAAAAAGATTAGACGTAAAAAACGAAATAAGCAAAAATGTACAAAAATAAATATGCGTTCGGTTGCTTATTTAGCCGTGTGTGTCAATATTAGCTTTGTTCCTTTACTTTTTTAATGGTAAGAGTGGTAAAAGAGAAAAGTGTCAAATTTGTTCAAAATTGCTCTCTCATGAACATTTTTACCAGAAAAGTAAAGGAACAGAAAAATGGTAGATCAGGCAGCAATGCCAGAAAAAAACATAAAAAATCAATTTTCGTCTTTTATTTCACTGTTTTTAATTTAGTGTTGTCAGTGTTCGACTTTTTCTTCGGTTTTTCGTCCATTTTGTGATATAATCGTCAAACAAAAGTCGAAAAATCAGTTCTGCCATTTTCTACCTGCAGAAATTTAGCTGGTAGCCTGTGGTAGAAGAGAAAGCCATTTTCGTTCTCTCTCCCCTCTCACTCTCTTAAAAATTGCTTCCAGTTTTGCCGCTTTTCGGGGTTAAGGAACGCATTGCAGGTTAAAAATGGTAACAAATGGTTAAAATTGTAACCTCAGGTAAGTAAAGGAACACAGCTATTGTGTAGCAGTTGAAGTGTACAGCTAATGCTAATGGTTTTAGATGCTGGTTTTTAAACCCTGGTGATAACCAGCTGATTTTGCCGCTGTACCCATAGTGGAATAACAACACGCAGAGAAAAAATATTTTTCGCTTTTGTTGGAACAAAAATATATGTTTTGGTTCCAAAAATGTATTTGTTTTGTTCAAACATTGTAATCTAAATCCAAAAATACCATCTTTTGTTCCAAACATAGAAAACAAAAACAACTTTCGAATTTCCGCAATATTGTTAAAATCGTTAACAATACAGTTTGTAGGAACTATCATAATCTAATTTTGTTTACAAAAAGTATTGTCAATACAGAAAACCAGCCCAGAAATTTTTGATTTGAGTGCATATACTTCTCATATACACTTTTCGCATAACTTGGATATAAATGTCGCGTATATTATTGCAATCATTGATGAACACAATACATGGTTTGCTGCATTGGCTGACAACAAAGACAAACAAAAAGCCACAAGAACCCACCACAACATAAGGAATAATTAAACACCATAACAAACATGAAAAGGAAAGAAGAATGAAACAAAACAGAAACAAATAAAAACAAGAGTCTCACAAGTACATACAGAGAGAAGAGAAACAAATTTTCGAAGAAAAGAGAGAAATATTGTTCAGTTGACACAAACTATTTTTGGATTTACAATACTACATGAGGAATCCAACAATATGTTAACAATACATATTTTGCTCTTGGAATATTGTTGGATCAAACATATTTTTTTCTCTGCGTGAAGGTGTTACATCAAATCATGTCAAACGTCAAATTTGCTCACAATAATGCATTACTGTGAATTGTTTGTTTACATTTTGTATGTGATTTTATTCACAATAACGCATTTTGACAACTGGTATGAAGATCAGCTGTTTTTGGCGTTACACCTTATTATTCCACCATAGCTGTACCTGTATTATTGTGACATGACACTGCCGTAGCGTTAGGTTAACTTTTTTCATCAGTAACAACAAATAATATAATATTGTTGTCTTGCTCTCCAGGGATGTCAACTGTTCCTAGGTAAAAATTACTGCTTAAACAGTGGCTTTTGTACGTCAAAAATCAACACAACCCAGTGGGAAAATTGGGAACATATTACATTGAAAATATATTTATTAACGCATTATAAGCAATACGTTCCAAAACGTATCCCTAAGAATCGGGAAAAGAATATAATTGGACAAAAAGTTAAATTATTAAATATATTATAGAAGATACGTTATATAATATACCGTAAAGAATCGAACGAGCAATTCCACTTGACAGAAAAATCATATTAATTACCTCTTACATTCCCACTGGATACGACAAGGGAATGCAATGTTTTTTTTTTGTATTTTTTTTTTTTTTGTAATCCCGTTATCTGCCGACGACTTTAAGTCGCAGCATAAATTTGCCAGTTTTGTTTGTGTCGTGTAACAATAAAGACGTAATTTTGTAAAAAAATGTATTAAACTATTTTAATTTCTGTTTTTAATGAATGAATATTCTTTTTTTGTATTCTATGAATATTTTTTAACTACATAAAATCCTTATATTTCTAAATATAAATAAAAAATTAATTAAAATTAATGGTTTTCTATTTTAATCCAATAAATTACTTAAGGCATACGGGGGAATAAATTACTTATAAAAAGAGAATACATACATAATACGATGCATTCCAGTATATGAATTCCATTATATATTACTAAAGAACTGTAAAAGAATATACCCATTGATTACACGATGCTTTCTATGGATACTATAAAGGAATATATTATTTTCCTAGGACATGCACCGTGTTACGAATAATGTATTCGGTAATCAATAAAACATAGTGGCTCTGTATTACCCGTTCGATTCCCATCGATTACATTTTCCCACTGGGGACGTAATTTTGTAAAAAAATGTATTAAACTATTTTAATTTCTGTTTTTAATGAATGAATATTCTTTTTTTGTATTCTATGAATATTTTTTAACTACATAAAATCCTTATATTTCTAAATATAAATAAAAAATTAATTAAAATTAATGGTTTTCTATTTTAATCCAATAAATTACTTAAGGCATACGGGGGAATAAATTACTTATAAAAAGAGAATACATACATAATACGATGCATTCCAGTATATGAATTCCATTATATATTACTAAAGAACTGTAAAAGAATATACCCATTGATTACACGATGCTTTCTATGGATACTATAAAGGAATATATTATTTTCCTAGGACATGCACCGTGTTACGAATAATGTATTCGGTAATCAATAAAACATAGTGGCTCTGTATTACCCGTTCGATTCCCATCGATTACATTTTCCCACTGGGGACGTAATTTTGTAAAAAAATGTATTAAACTATTTTAATTTCTGTTTTTAATGAATGAATATTCTTTTTTTGTATTCTATGAATATTTTTTAACTACATAAAATCCTTATATTTCTAAATATAAATAAAAAATTAATTAAAATTAATGGTTTTCTATTTTAATCCAATAAATTACTTAAGGCATACGGGGGAATAAATTACTTATAAAAAGAGAATACATACATAATACGATGCATTCCAGTATATGAATTCCATTATATATTACTAAAGAACTGTAAAAGAATATACCCATTGATTACACGATGCTTTCTATGGATACTATAAAGGAATATATTATTTTCCTAGGACATGCACCGTGTTATTCGTATTCGGTAATCAATAAAACATAGTGGCTCTGTATTACCCGTTCGATTCCCATCGATTACATTTTCCCACTGGGAAGTAGCGGGAAAACCACCAACTTGGCACCCCTGTTGCTCTCACCAATGTAATCTATATATTTCATTTTCGTAGTACATCAAAAAGTCAAAACAGAATTGATCTTCTGATTTCCACAGCAAGAATCTAAGAATTATAATAGCAAATCGATCTTTTGATTTTTTATGAAGACAAAAGTCGACTTCGATTTTTAGATTCTTCAAATCAAAAAATCGAGGAATCGATTACTCGAAAATTGACTTGCGTATCCCTAACTCCAAGTATGTTTGGACGAATTTCGTTTCAGACAACTTTGAGTCGATTTAGCAATGTCCGTCCGTCTGTCAGACTGGCTGAAGCGTACGATAACTCTCGAACGGATTAACCGATTTGGTCCAAAAGTTGGCTTCGTAATATTTTGTTCGGTCCACTCCCTCTGGTACCTCACCCACAAAAGTTCAGTTTTTTCGATAACTCTCGAAGGCACTAACCGATTTGGTCCATACTTTGCACATCGTTAAATTCCTACCAGACATACATATATCAAGTTTGCATATGGACTATATCAGGCCACTCCTTCAGGTACCTTCCACGCAAATTTCGGAAAAGTGTAGTTTAAGACCTCCTCTCGAATCGATTTGATTTTTGTTGTAAGAACTTGTATTCGCTGCCCGCGTTACGACGGTACAAGATGGCCCGAAAGCTGTAAAACCCCGTTATGGCACCATGTGTAGAGCGCATGATAACTCTTGAACCGATTCGGTCCAAAATTTGGCAGTCGTAATAGTTTGCCAAACTTAAATCATGTCCTAAGATGGGCGATATGGGTTCACTCCTTTGGCTACCTCATCCACAAAAGTTCAAAACTTTTCGCTAAAATGGTGCACACGATATCTCTCGAAGGCAGTAACCGAGTTGGTCCATACTTTGCACATCGTGATATTTCTACGAGACATAGATCCGGTTAGAATATGGACTATATATGTCAACCCCCCTTCGGAAAAGCGAAGTTTAGGACTTCCTCTCGAATCGTTTTGATTTTTCTTGCAACAGGTCGCACTCAAAGTCCCTATTAGCCCATAATTCTTGAGAAAATTACATGTAATTTTAAAAACCCCAGCATGTGTAGTGGCTGTTGCGCACGACAACTCTCGAACCGAATACTGAGCTGGTACAAATTCTCATATTTCTTCGAATTATATAGTCAATATGGTATTAACTATCTGAATCTGTCAAATGATTTTTCCATCGTTCAGCCATTGATGGCTGGCTATGGTAAGCAACAGTATTTAAAACCTAATGTTGGGTAGCCTAGTTCCCTGAAAGATCGATGTTTCTTGTTCACAAAATCTATCCCAATGCTATGGTTTTGTTTGCAAGTGTAGTTGCTCGAGTTTAGGTAGTGCCTCGATCAGAGTGTTTCTTTGGACACGTATCTATTTGAGCGAGCAATTGACACTTGGGTATAAAAAGTTTCTTGTTGAAAAACAAGAAACAAGGGAACTGATGAGTATCTGTGGCGAGATCCGAAACTATAGTTTTCCCTGCCATAACCCTTGGTAGAAATAGCCAATTTTTTTCCACTAATAAATTAAAGTTGTTTTAATAGAGTATTAAAGCAACACACTATGGAATTAAGCCTGACTATATTGAAAATCAAAATTAAATTATTTTCTTTCTTTGTCATTCAAAATCACCGACGACTAAGGATTGTTGTATTGCATTCTTGTAATTATGCATCCAAAAGATTTAATATAAATTTGTTTACATTAGAGGCCAGGTTATTATCTAGTAAATGTCCCTTAATAATAATTTAAACTTTCAAAATTATATGTTTTTATTACTACTCGGTAATCCGGACAATTCGATAATCCGGACACCGCCGAAACATGTGGTGTCCGGATTATCGAGATTTTACTGTAATTACCAGTATTGAATGCGACTTCTTCCTTGTCCAATAAAATATTTCCATTCACCTTTTTGATTCAATTATAAAATGTATTGGACATTTAATTTACTAAAAAGAAAAAAGAAAATACCAAATACTGATTTGTTCACTCACTTTACCGTCTTTACTCAGCGTTTGTCTCTAGAACACTGAAGAAATGAGACCAACATAATTAATACCATTTTTTTTTTTCTTTTCGCTTGCTTCGTTGGTTAACAACAACAAAGCACGAAACACGCGTGTTTTACGCATTACACCATGCACACAGCTCTTTATTATAAACCAGCATTCCGCAGTTGCGAGAGCCCTGTTGTTACTCTCTTTGACAAAAATCCTCTCCACCCATAAAAAATATGTTCTAACATAAAAAATACGTTGGTACCCAAACATATTAAATTGAGATATGTTACAAAATGTTGCAAACATATATTTGTTTGGACAGTCCCAAACAAATATTTGTTTGGATCCAAACATATTTCTAAACTAATATATTTCTCCGTTTCTGTATACCATTTTTAACGATTTTTGTCCGTAAATTATGTCGTTAATTACCAAAAATATTGTTAAGTTAACAACCAAAAAAAAAAATAGTCTGATTACATACATCTATTAAACATAAATAATTCAGCTTATGTTGCTACACCACAGAGATGTATAGATGCACTCTTCCTTAGAGTGCAGGCAAATTTACTGGCCTAAAAGACAAGTTCCTGTCCACTTCAAATTCATAAATTCGACATATTCTGCATATTGCCTTGCCTAGCTATTTCGTTGGTGCTAATGACATGTTTATTCGTAGCCTGGAATAAAACCACCAAAATCTATGACAAGAGTTGATCATTTACTTCGTAGAAATACATACATACATTAGAAGTTGAAAGTACCCTTGTGTTACTCATTGTTTGGGTACTTGCATCTACTTATTTTCGGCATATTCCTCCTAAAAAAACAGTCCCTTTTTCCTCCTTTAGACGATTTACCGGTCTTACTTGTTTTTATAATATTATTCTCAAGTTCTTTTACCTTTTTTATTATTTGTACGAAGACTTTATTTATTTACATATATTTAATGTGCGAATCCAAGTGAGTAAAAAATTTACATAATTGTTTTCTTGTGGTTCCTGTTATTGGCCAAAAACCACAGGATGCGCGTTTTCAGGAAAAAAAAACATAGTTGTTCGTTAAAGATTTTTCGTTCGTTAAAAATTTTTCATGAAAAAAGCGAGTTTTTTTGTTCCAAATATTCACATTGCATTTAACAACACCACAGTTATCACCAGTTTGTGCTATATAACGACCAATTCCTCCAAAATAACTCAAATACTGCAGTAATAGCACCAACACAACCAATGTCAGATGCAAGGTATATTTTGACGTCTTCATTATTGGCAATGTATTTCTTTTCAATATGATAGAAAAATCCAATCCGCGGAGGTTAATAAGCAAATGATTTAGACTTAAATAATAAATTCAACTGACATTAAACACTCTGAAGCGATGTTAAATTTAACAGAATATGAATACAAATCTATTTACGTTTGTATATAATAAACCGCGTGAATTTTTTTGCGGTATAGTATCATGTAAAAAATTCTTATTTCCTTCTTTAATTTTGTTGCGTCATCGTAAGATGAAATCAAGATAGGACTCGCAATTTTAAAAATAGATATAAAACAAAGTTTATATTACTCCTAGGATGTTTGGTATAGAAAATGGTTTACCGTACCAGTATTTTTCAGGTTCCAACCACACTATCCAACCGAAATGGCAGAAATTTAGTTTGTAGTTTTCGCTATGGGTGTAACACTTGCCTATTTTGGTATTATTTTAGCCAAATTATCAGACAGAAATGGCTGATATGTGGTATTTAATCTTCGGTAGGTGTATAAAATATTCCTACAGCAAAGTATTGGTAAAGGATAACGATTTAGTAAAGTATCAGCAGGTACAAAAGTCATATTCGGCAAATTCTAAATATAGGTCTATGATTTGGTAAGCACATCTATCGAGTAACAATACCGTCCAATTTGAGTTATTTTAAAATTTGTGTTACTTTGTATTTCAGATTCTCAATGGAAAGAAAACCCAAAGAAGACTAGACGCCTGTTCATGTATGTCGCACGGAAACTTGTGCGAAAGGAAAGCAGTCACTCCCTTCCGCCTAAAAATGCGTTCATGTATTTTGCAAACTATCGTGCGACTGCCGTTACGTATCCTATGCGAAATACTACTACTTTGAATGTACATTTGTACAACTATGTTTATAAATGAGAGCCAAATGAGAAATGAAAACAAAATTCACATATGCATACAAGCATTGGAATATGTGTGATCTATTTTGTTTGAAAAATAAAATGTGTCGGTATTTTGAATTATTTTATTTTATTTATTTCTTCAAAATAATGGATGAAACCGCCATTAAAACGTGTCTATAAAATTTTTATTTTGTTTCAAGAATGTGTTGCATAAATTTGTTTTAAGATTTTCGGTGTTATTCGCGAGTTTACGTTCTACTCGGCAGCTACAAAGCAAGTGAGTGATTTTGACATTCTCTTTCTATAAGAGATAGTCCTTTCGAAATACATAAACCCAAATTTAATGGAAAAGTGTACGTTTACGTGTTATTTCGTATGACTTGTCGGTCGCATTGATTTTCGTTTCTAAGGCGTTTACATGAACAGAAAATGATTTTTTCCACTTCCGAAGCGCAGAAAACCTTTCGGTCGAAATACATGAACAGGCTGTAAATATACAGTTTTCAATATTTCCAAAATCGGGAGATACTGTTCTATGGGAGCTATATCGAAACGTGAATCTATATCGACAATTCTCTGCAGGAATTTTTCGACACCAACGAAGGCCAAATACCATATTTTAGTCATTTCGGATGAAAAATGTGCTAAAAAGCTTGAAAATACCAAAAAGCGGTAGGCACTTTGGGGCCGTACCGGCCATTCTCTGCGGGAATAGTTTAGATCCTCAAGGCAGACATAATACCAAATTTTAGCCATTTCGGTTGAATAATGTGGTTAAAAGCTTCAAAATACCGAACATCGGCAGGTACCGTTATATTGGTGCTATAGGAAAACGTGGTCCTATACCTACATTTCTTTGCAACTATATATACAAAAAATTTAAGCCAAATTGGTGGGAAAATGCGCCTATAACATTGAGAATATCGAAATTTGGACGGTACCGTTCTATGTGGGCTGCATCATAACCTGAATTGGTATAACCAATATTCAATACCAACAAGTAAAAAATTTTAAAGTATGGCCGGGCCGAAGTTTTTATAACCTTCACCAGAAAATATTCATAACTAAAATAGAATAATTATTAGGTGTATACATTTTTCGACCACGGATGTCCCAAATGCCTAAAGTATCTTATCTAATCTAAAAAATGTGTTCAATTAGTGGGCTATCGGGTGGTACAATGTTTACAATTTTTGGTGAAAAAGGGACCCCAAATGCCAAATTTTGCTACAGTAGCAAATCGCCTGTGCAATAGAAAGAAAGTGAAGTTGTTATAAAATAATTCCCTGATGATGATCGTCAAAGACGATCGAAATATCGGAAGTTAAATAAAATAATAAAGCAAAATTATCATTGTTTTATTACTGACCTCGAGCCAAACAAACTATTGAAGAATTACTTTTTTCTATAAAAATTTTGTTTTTTATTTTATTTTGAAATTAGTTTTTTATTTAATTTTGTTATTATTGTTCTTTATACGTTTCTTCTAATTGATTTTTCCTAATGAATTATGTATCTTGTAAAGCAGAACAATGTATACCATATCGCTCATTTACTCAAAGAGTGACACATCTCGGAAAATCAAGTTTCGAGAAAAACGCGTTTCTCCACTTAAAAAGATTATTACACAAAAACTAAAATAACTACTTGGACCATATTTTGCAAAGAGCTAGCCAGATACCAGTGCTAAATTTCTGTGCAGGATCAAGCATGATTTGAAGTGTTCTAGTGCTTTTTGTGTGTTGTGTTGAGTTATGCGAAACTCGTAGTAAATGAGCTGTAAATCGTCGAGTAAAGGAAGGAGTGGACCTATAAGCACCACCTTCGAATTTCATCTAATATTCGAAGAAATATTACAATATCCAAAGTGTGGACGAACACAGTATTCGGTTCGAGCTCTCCAGCCATAGGATTTTTTTACAACTTTCGGGCTGTATTCTCAAGAAGTATGGACTTGCCCCTGAAAAACTTTTACTGCCGTAATTGAGGCAGCGAATGCAAGTTGCTTCAACAAAAATCAAAGTGATTCGAGAGCAGGTCTTAAAGTGAATTTATCCAAAATTGTATGTGGGAGGTACCCGAAGGAGTGGACAAATACAGTCCATATTCAAATCTGATCTATGTCTGGTAGATATGTATATTAGGATGTGTAAAGTATGGACCAAATCGGTCACTCCTATCAAGAGTTATCGTGGGGAAGGTATCTGAAGGAGTGGACCGATATGGCTTATCTTCGAACATAAACTAAGTTTGCACATAATATTACGAAGGTAACATTTTGGACCGAATCGACAGATCCAACCGCTCCAACCACTACACCCGGTGTCATAGGGGTTTTTTGTAACTTTCCGGCTATTTTCTCAGGAAGTTTGTACTTGCCTCTGATGAAACGTATACCGTCGTATGGGGGGCAGTGAATACAAATTGCTACAGCAAAAATCAAACCGATTCGAGAGCAGGTCCTAAACTGAACTTTTCCGAAAATTTGTGTGTGAGGTACCCGAAGGAGTGGACCGATTGAGTCCATATTGAAACCCCATCTAAGACCAAATCGGTTACTTCCTTCAAGAGTTATCGTGCGCACAAATTTTCCGAACATTTCCGAACTTTTGTGGGGGAGGTACCGGAAGGAGTGGACCGATATTACCCATCTTCGAACTTAAACTAAGTTTGGACAGAATATTAAGAAACCAAATTTTGTACCGAATCGGTTGTTTCGTTCGAGAGTTATCATGCGCTCCAGCCAGCCAGAGAGACAGACGGACGGACATGGCTAAATCAACTCCAAATTGTCTGAAACACATTTCGTAAAAAAATTTTTGGGGTCTAAAACCATTATTTCGATGATGCACCGTATGAAAGTGTATATACCCTCGTTAGCATAAATGCTGAGGGTATAAAAAATTCATACTTTTGTTTTTTCTGTGTAAGGGCAAACTCAATTTGCGGTACTACAAGACATTAAATTTAACAAGTGAGCAACAATCCTACTGCAGCGGGTTCTTTCGTACCGGATTGACCTGAAATCATAGTGTTTCGGCCAGCGGCTGAAAGTCAGTCGGAAGTTAAGTCAGTCGGGTTGGCTGGGCAGTTAAACAGGTGCTGCGTAGTATGCGGACCGGTTCCACATGCCGCGCAGATATTCCGCGTGCCATCAATCCTGGCCCAGTAAGAATTGAGGCGGCTGCACCAACCAGATCTAAGTTGTGCCAACACGACTCTCTTTTGTCTTGGCAGCTGTTGTTCTTCCGCTGCCACGGGTGGTGGATGATCTTCGAGGACGATATTGACACTGTAGGCTGCCAGAGCCTCTGCAACCGCATCAGTATGAATGTATCTTAAACCTGCCTGGTATGCACGTTGATCTAGAGGTTCTCTTTTATATCTTTGGACCTCTCTCTCTAGATCTCTATGATCCTCCCTAACTCGCCTGGGGGATTCAGGCATATCCACCAGATGGTGGTCTTGCCTACAGCATCCAAGCAAGTACTGCATCGTCAACATCCTGTTGTGATGACGCACAGGAAGGATCTTTGTCTCCTCATGTAAATGGTCCACTGCAGACATGAGGTGACACCCTGTAGCTGTTCTCAGGGCAGCATTCTGACAGATTTGTAGTTTATCCCATTGCGTATCACTTACGTTAGTAAACCACGCTGGCGCCGCATAGCTTACCACATACCGATCTATCGCGTTGTATGTGGTTAACAAGATTTCTTTATCTGCATCCCAAGTGCTGCCGGCTAGGGACTTGAGGGACTGTAGTATGCTGGGACGACTTATACATGCTATCGAATGTGACCCCTAGGACCTTGGGGTAGTTTGTGGTCGGAATAATTGCACCGTCGACCTGCACATTCAGTGGGAGCTTCATTTGCGCCGTCCATGTGGTGAACAGTGTGGCTGTTGACTTAGTGGTGGATATTTTCATATTAGTCGCGTGGAAAAACTCTACAAGATCAATGAGATATGCATTTAGCCTGTCACAAACGTTACCGATATTGGGACCTGACGCAATGAGTGTACAATCATCCGCGTACGTAATTAACTCAATGACGTCGGGAGGGCGTGGAATTGCAGAGAGGTAGAGGTTAAACAGTTCCGGAGATATCACCCCTCCTTGGGGAACTCCCTGCTTCACTCTACGGGGTTTGGATTTCCTGTCTCTGAATTCCACGTATGACTGGCGACCACACAAATAGTTTATGACCCAGCGTTTCAGACATGGCCGGAGGATAGTATTCTCGATATCCTCGAACAGCCTAGCATGGCTGACCGTATCAAATTCTTTGGTCAGATCCAATGCTACCATCACTGTTCTGTGACATGGTTTGTCCTGGTTGAGTCCCCGTCCAATATATCGCACCTGTTCAACAAAATTAACGTAATTTGGTGACTATGTGGGTTCGAGTCCTTGGCTTTCCTTTTTCACTTGCAAATAATTTCCGATCATCAAGCTTAACTCTAAACGAGAAAATTAATAAAAAATCATTAAAAATGATCTTCGCCCTTACAGGCAAAATTTCATAAAAATAAAAACAGGCTGAGCCCGGCTGGGATTTGAACCCTCGTCCTTGAAAACATATCAAAAATGTTGTCACGGCGTGTTAGCGTTCAAAGCCAAAACTCATAACTTCAAAGGCAGCGCAAAAAAGCGCTTGTCGTGAAGAAAATACATTTCTGTGGCCAAGTATCCGCGTAAATGTACAAAACACATTTGCATTTGAAAAACGATATGTTCTAGGACAGAGAAGCCATTACATAGTCGATACGTCCGAAGATTTGCTTTACCACCAATGAAACCAGGTAACGTAATTTGGTGACTATGTGGGTTCGAGTCCTTGGCTTTCCTTTTTCACTTGCAAATAATTTCCGATCATCAAGCTTAACTCTAAACGAGAAAATTAATAAAAAAATCAAAATTTCGAAATTTTAACTTTTTAATGAAAAACTATAGATAATTATCAACTCAATCCACTGTAAAAATCTCAGATTGTTTTGTCTACTCTTTCGTCAAAAAATACCGCTATTTAACTCTTCGTGTCCTCAGAGTTACTAGTAATGTATGAACAGGTTTTTGTCTCTACTGAAAAGTATGACATTTTGAGTTGCTTCCCTTTTGTTGAACAGGTGCGATATGTGGAAATGGCGTGCGGTGCTGTTGTGGTACTGTGCTGCTTCCGGAACCCGTGTTGATGATCTGCAACTGGATAGCACGTTCTGATGCTGGGGAGGAGTAATGCCTCGAGTATCTTTGCTAATGGTGATAGAAGCGAAATCGGCCTGTACGACTCACCTTTACTGGCATCTTTGCCATGTTTCAGCAGCGGGACCACCCTGCCCATCTTCCAGGCATCGGAAACAATTAGGGTGGCTAGCGATAAGTTGAGGACCTTACTTAAATACTCGACTCCTGGGTCATCCAGCTGTTTTAGCTTCATTTACTTGGTAATGACTTTTTGCTGGGTACAAATGAACGTCCCAAGTATTTGACCACTTTGGTAACATTTGGATCAATAAAAACCTCAGAATGTAATGAATTTTCTTTTGTTGCAATGCACCTAACCAAAGCTGGGATATTCAAGTAAAAAAGGATATGCCAATCTACTTTGAATCGTTGTAAAGGTGAACTTTTCCTCTTCCAGGCTTTGCTTTTGGAATACCCCTACTAGAAGAACGGAGATATATTCATATTTGAACATTCCAATGCCTGGATATTATCTGACCAAAATCAATAGCCTTCTTCCTATCTGGGACCCCCATCAGCCCTCAAAATTTCGTGACGATCCGATCAAAATGTCGACCTGTAGCGTGACTACAAAAACTTTGCATCTCTGTAAAGGTGAACGTTTCTTATTCTATCGACAGGAATACCCCTACTAGAAGCAGAGATTTTTGCATAGAACAAAACGTTGAAATAGTAGTGTAGGGTATAAAAATGGAAAAGTGTTATGTACACCAACCTATCTTGCATTGTTGTAAAGGTGATATTCTTCCCTTGACAGGATTGCCTTTAGAAATACTACTACTAATTTTCTAGCAGCGGATATATTCGCATAAGTATAAAACGTTGAATTTTGCTCCACATTAGTTTTTTGTCCATTCCGACCCCTGAATATTATGCAACCATCACCAAACTCAATAAGCTTCTTCTTCTCTGGTACCCCCATTAACCACCAACATTTCGTGACGATCCGATCAAAATTGCGACCTGGAAAATGGGCTGCATTAACGACTACATATTGCGATATCTCTGTTGTTTGAAAAAAAATGTTGCACAATGGGCTTGAATTTTTATACCCTCCAAAGTATTCGTCGGAGATCCTGTAAATTATATACATATATTCTTGATCAGCAAAATTCCAAGTGGATATTAGCATGACTGTCTGTCCGTCCGTCTGTTGAAATCAAGATACAGCTCGCAATTTTTAAGATAGAGCTTTGAAATTTGGTGTAGAAATTTCTTTTAATCCTTGGATGTTTTGTATTTAAATGGGCTATATACATTTGTATATAGGTCCCATTTGAGGCTTGTGGCCTCATTAGCACACCGAAATAGCTGAAATTTGGCATTTGGTGTTAGTTGGGGGTACAAAACATTCCACCTGAAATTTGTCGGTATAGGTCAATGTCTTCATACGACCCCTTAGAACGGTACCTACCTATTTTCGGTAGGTAATGAGGTTTTAGCCTCATTATCACACCGAAATTACTAAAATTTTGTATAAAGTCTTCGTTGAGGGTATATAACTTTTCACCTGAAATTAGTCGGTATAGTTCCACGCCTTCATATAGCCCTTCCGATTTTTGGTATTATGATGGTTTTTGCCTCCTTAACACAAACTTATCAAATTTCGTTTTCTATCTATTTTTGTGGGGTACAGTCCACCTAATTGGTCAATAACACAGTATCCTTGAAATCTTGCGGAAATCGAATAAAACATTCAATAGATAATAATAAACATAAATGAACTTTTTTAATCAGGTGGAGAATTATTGAACTTGAAAATTAAATAATCTACAGACAACAATGATTAATTAGATGGTAATATACATACAAATGCTGCAAATAGGTAATTACTCTATTGATCGTTAATATTGGTGTGAGCTTTATTTATCTCGTGTATTGCGATGTTGAAATGAAATTAATAACAAACTCGTTGACCACTATCAGCAATACAACCAACAGTTTGCGATTCTCGATTTTGAAAAAAAAACATGATCATACAATAGGTCAACACCTACAGACAGCCCGGCTGTGTGCTGCGTTCGTTTCGTGTGGTATAGTTTTTAATGTAGAATACAAAATCAAAGTAAGCGAAAGTATTTGAGTGCTCAAAACACAATTCATTTATTATTGGGGTACGCGTTGGATGTTAAGAATTGTAGCCGCTCACTTTGATGTTTTTCAAAAATGACGACTTTTATAACTTTATATTGGATTAAAAGAAAAAAGTATATTGTCATATCATTGGTGACAATGATATTTCGTTGAATATGTAGACATAGAGCGTATGTACACTTTCTTCAAGCTAAAATTGAACACCTCTCTCTATATTTAGAGAGAGTTTATCCCTTTGAATACATCCATCGGAATCAGAGATGTCGCAATGAAATACAATTTCAAAAATTGGAAATATGGATAGCTGAGCGAGCGTATTTTTTAAATCGCTAGTTTTTGCCCATGATTATACCCTCTGCAACAATTTGCTCGTTGATGCTACATTGCCTTTCTCCCAATGACATCGGTATCGGTCAAAGGTATTTGATAAACAAGTAAGAACCGCACACAATGGTACAGAAATCGATTACCTGGCCAAAACCTCAGTTTTTTGTCCTCATTGAAACTAAGGAAACCAAAAAACAAGTAAAAAAACATTAAGTTCGGCCGTGCCGAACTTTTCATACCCTCCACCATAAAATATTCTGAACTAAAATGAAATAATTAGTTTTCATTCCTGTTCCCAACTTTAAGTGGGTACGTTAAAATGTCAGATAATGTGCATAAAATGCTTCATTCGGGAGACCCTTTTTTATGGTGCCTATATCTAACTATGTATGTTGACAATTTTTGGTGGGCTTGAAATTGGGAGGTACCGTTATATAGGTGTTACAATAAAACATGGGCCTATGTTGACAGTTTTGGAGCCTTTAATGTCAAAAAAATCCTAATTCGGTTAAAAATTTTAGCTAGAATCCTCAAAATACCGAAAATCGGTAATATTATAACTAATTCGGTCTAGAAATGTGACTTAAAACGTCAAAATACCTGAAATCGGGCGGTAACGTTATATGGGGGCTATTCCAAAACATGGACCTATGTCCACTAGTTATATAAGTTTATTGACACTTAAGAACCCTAAATGTCAATGTATAGCTAAATCGGTCTGAAAATGTAGATAAAAACGTCGAAATGCCGTAAATCGGGGGGTACCGTTCTATGGGGGCTATACCAAAACGTGGACCTATCTCCACAACTTTTGTTATATAAGTTTATTGATACTTAAGAACCCAAAATGTCAAATTATAGCTAAATCGGTCTGAAAATGTAACTAAAAACGTCAAAATACCATTAATCAGCGGGCACCGTTATATGGGGGCTATACCAAAACGTGGACCTATCTCCACAACTTTTGTTATATAAGTTTATTGATACTTAAGAACCCAAAATGTCAAATTATAGCTACATCGATCCGAAAATGTAGCTAAAAACGTCAAAATACCGTAAATCGGGGGGTACCGTTATATGGGGGCTATACCAAAACGTGGACCTATGTCCACAAGTTTTGTCATATAAGTTTATTGACATTTAAGAGCTTTAAATGTCAAATTATAGCTACATCGGTCTGAAAATGTAGCTAAAAACGTCAAAATACCGTAAATCGGGGGGTACCGTTATATGGGGGCTATACCAAAACGTGGACCTATGTCCACAAGTTTTGTCATATAAGTTTATTGACATTTAAGAACTTTAAATGTCAAATTATAGCTACATCGGTCTGAAAATGTAGCTAAAAAAGTCCAAATACGGTAAATCGGGGGTTTTATAGGGGCTATACCAAAACGTGGACCTATGTCCACAACTTTTGTTATATAAGTTTATTGATACTTAAGAACCCTAAATGTCAAATTATAGCTAAATCGGTCTGAAAATGTAGCTAAAACCTTCAAAATACCGTAAATCGGGGGGTAGCGTTATATGGGGGCTATACCAAAACGTGGACCTATGTCCACAGGTTTTGTCATATAAGTGAAAATGTAGCTAAAAACGTCAAAATACCGCAAATCGGGGGGTACCGTTATATGGGGGCTATACCAAAACTTGAACCGATATAGCCCATCTTCGAACTTGATCTTCCGACGGCTAAAAAAATGGTATTCCCCAATTTTCAGCGAAATCGGTCAACAAATGCGACCTGTATGTTGCGAACGGACGGACGGACGGACGGACGGACGGACGGACGGACATGCATAAATCGACTCAGAAAGTGATTCTATGTATATCCCTAGAAGGAAGTATTGGTCTATCTCGCTTCCTTTTGTATGTTACATACAAATGCACTAACGCATAATACCCCTTACCACATAGTGGTGTAGGGTATAATTAGGTCGAAATCATATCAGAACTACCAGGTAGTGGTATCACACCAGCTGATCGAATATGAAAAGTCAAATCACTTTATAAAAAAAAATATTTTTGTTGTAATTTCCCCAACAACATAAAGAAAGTTTTGACATAACATATTCAAAATTTTACGATGCCACTACCTGGGTAATTGTGCCATGGTCGAAATATTGGAATTTGTTCCCAATTTTGGAAAATACGTAGAGTCCTTATATAGAAATTTCAATAAATTTGAAACAAAATAATATGGCGCCCATAATGGGATGAGTGCATTTGAATTCGGGTGCCACCGTGGTGCAATGGTATGCACACTAGGGTTATGACGTTTTGAAATTTTTTCTCAAAAATGATTTAAAGCAAAAATTAACATTAATTTCTTTTTATTTAAAAAGAGGTTATGCACAAAACACTTGAAAAAAACATTTTTTTTTTTTTTGAAAAATTCTACGAAATAAAAAAAATCTCAAAAAAATTATTTCCTGTTGCACGAATGAAAGGTCTTTGCCTACTAATGACTAAAATAACTTTTATTCCATTTAAATTTTAAACAAGTAAAAGAGTATCAGTCGGCTATGCCGACAGAGGTATACCCTAAGCCTATGTGAGTTGAAACTTTCTTCTACTGACAGATCGACACAATTGTTGAACTTTTGTGGGGGAGAGAAGATCGATATCGGCCATTTTAGAAGTTAAACAAAATTTGGAAAAAAAATTAGTAGATCCAACATTTGGACCAATTTGGTTGCCCCGTTCAAGGGATTTCGTTCATACCATTTTAGTGACATTTTTAAATATGGGAGGGAAGTACGGGAAGTTGTTGCCAATCTTCGAAGTGAAACTAAGTTTGCACCTGAAAAAGCATTTGCCGTCGTAATTGATGCAGCGAATGCAAGTTGCTTTAACAGAAATCAAAGTGATTCGAGAGCAGGTCTTAAAGTTAACATATCCGAAATTTTATTCTAAGTTTGGACAAAATATTACGAAGGCCAAATTTTTACCGAATCGGCAGATTTGTTCAAGAGTTATCTTGATCTCCAACCACTTTCAAGCTATTTGCTCAGGAAGTATGGAAACAGATGAAACTTGTACCGTCGTATGGGGGGCGCTGAATACAAGCTGTTACAACAAAAATCAAAGCGATTCGAGAGCAGGTCCTAAGCTGAACTTTTCCGAACTTTTGTGTAGGAGATACCCGAAGAAGTGAAGCGATTGAGTCCATATTGGAACCTCATCTAAGACTGGTAGAAATTTCACGATGTGGAAAGTATGGATCAAATCGGTTTTTCCTTTCAAGAGTTATCGTGCGCACAAATTTTCCGAACATTTTTGAACTTTTGTGGGGGAGGTACCGGAAGGAGTGGACCGATATAACCCATCTTCGAACTTAAACAAAATTTGGACAAAAACATTACGAAAGCCAAATTTTGGACCGAATCGGTTAATCCGTTCGAGAGTTATCGTGCGCTACAGCCAGACAGACGGACGGACATGGCAAAATCAACTCCAAATTATCTGAAACGAATTTCGTCTAAACATACTTGGGGTCTAAAACCATTATTTCGAGGAGGCATATTTTGCCCGTATGGAAGTGTATATTACCTCTTACCATAAATGCTGAGGGTAATGCTTAGTTTACATTTGTCGTCGTTTCGTGATTTCGAAGGCGTTTCGTGATTTCGCGCGGAATCAAGCTAAATTTATCATGATTTCGCATACAAAAATGAAATCATCTCATTTCGTGATTTCAGCGAAATCAACATCGAAATCACAGAACACATGATTTACAACCCTGTTATTGCCTAAAACAGTACCAAAAGTTGCAACACTTTTCACGTATTACAATAAACAAGGTAGATGGTCAATTGCTGCAACAAAAAATTTTAGTATCAAAATTTGTAAACAATGTGAAAAAATATTAAATTACTTTGTTACAATGCTATTTTTCATTGTGTTCCCGTACTTTTTTAATGGTAGTGTTAGAAGAAAGAGGGAAGAGTCAAAAATTGCTTACCTATACAAATTTCTTAAAAAATACGGGAACGGAAAAATGACGGAAATTGCATAAATGTCAAAATCAACGTATCAGCTATCATATAAGATGCCAATGAAAATACTTGCTGCTAGTTTCTACTAGACCAAAATTGTATGGCAGAAAACAGGAGAAGGTGTTATTTGGCGTTATTTTCGTTTAAAGATAAGTGCAAGTCTTGCTACATTTCGGAGTACGGGAACGCATTTTTAGCACTAAACGGGAAAACTACTGCAAGTACTAATATTATGCAGGTTCTGAGCACAACTTTTATTTATCAAAATTTTTTATTCTGATGTCTCAACGATGAAATCATTTTTTTTTATTTTTTCAGCTCTGTTCCAGAACTAAAAAGTTTTTACAATTTTTACCACTTTTACACATTTTACGTTCCCGTACACAAAAATTTATATGAAAATCGTTTACGACTTTTACAACTTTTACGACTTTTACCACTTTATAAAGTACGGGAACAGGCCATTCATTTGTTAGTACTATACACAATTAATACAATATATAGATAATTTTACGATGATTTTCCAAATAAAGTTGTAAAGTTCTATATTTTTATATTTTTAATGATTAATTAAATTTACAACAACTTGTGAAAATTCATGTTCGATCAGCTGCGCATATGCATCTACCTTGATCATATTGATATGTTTGAAATCAACAAAAAATAAGTGTAAACACCGGGGTGTATTTCAGGATTTCGTGAAATCCAGTGGATTTTGGAGCGCTAGTGTAAACTTGGCATAAGAAAAGGTTCCACACAAACCACTTTTTATACCCTCCACCATAATATGGAGAGTATAAATAAATTGGCATTCGGTTTGTAACACATCAAAATATTCATCGGAGACCCTACAAAGTATATATATCACCAATATTATTGAAAATTTAACATAGCTGAAGCCAAGGTTTGCCCTTTTAGAACACGCGACTCGTGATTGTATATTATACAAATTAAATACTTTTGGATAAAACGAAATGTTTTTGGACGTGGCAAAAAATATTGGCCTTAAAAGATGGTTTGCGTGGAAGCTGTGGCTATATTTATGTTAAAAAATTGGTGAAAATGGGTTAAAGCCACCATGTCTTTTTTTGTTATCTCTCTATTTGTGAGTAAACCATACTTTTCTCGAGTTTCCTGTCAAAGTAAAAGCAGAAGCAAACTAAATAAGGATCATCTCACTAATGTATTACTTTTCAAAATTTCGTCTGCTTCTACCATTAAATTATGCTGACATTTTGAAGACAGATTTACAGTGTTTTTTGAAATGTTCTTCTAATTTCATTCCGCAAACAGGTTTTTATAAAAACCATATATAGGATTGTAGTACTTGCGATTCTGAGTTATTTGATACGTATATTGTGAATGTAGTCTGCACAGCTTCATAGAAATCTGCATCCAAATGCGAAAATTTTGTGCGAACATTTTTCTAAAAATCATATTTTTCGGGCCTAATTTTAACAATTGTCATTCGATTTCTTCGTACTTGATTGCAAATTTTAGTTTTTTACGTTCCTGATCCAATAAATCATTCCCCGTGAAAATCCATCTTCTAAAACGCGAGTTACAAGAAATTCCAAAGTAGAAAAATCATCTAAAATTGTTTTGTGGTTCGTTTCCACTGCAATGAAACAACTAGTACAGCATCTTCGTTTTAGCGGAACAGAGATTTGAAAACTTCACTTATAAGGGAGCTACATTCATTTTATCCCAAAAAATAGTGTGTGATGCTACATCTACGGTTCTTGATTGATCGCCATGAAATAGATATATATCGATATAGATTTTCATGGTAAACACTGAAATCGGGTGCGGACAAAAATTGTATGCACTTTACGCGAATTAGCGATATTTTATAGGTTTTTTAATGCTAGGATGCAGCCGATGCTACATCTTAGCCTCCAATTTAAATTTCGAATAATATATATAAATTAAAAGATATAGTCTTGCTGTACATGAAAATCACATGCAAACAAAACGATTTTGATAATTACGCGATTTACACGTATTTTATAATGCATATAAATTAAAATGGGTTATTTGACCTCTGTTTCCATTTCAGAAGCTTTGGGATATATCCTCTTCAACATAACTACCTTCCCTAATGGGAAGGCTTTAATATGAATGTCAATAAAGCAAAATCCGTCTATTTTATTGGGAGATTTAAGCAAAATGAAGGAAGTATTACTATAGAATTTTTCAATATTTTCTACTTCATAATGCATGTGAAAAAATATTTTTTAAATGGTTTTATTTAGCTCACCCCGTTTGTTTTATTATTTATTCTTGGGTCAAATTTAGTAATTAAAATTTCACCCTCTTCCTGTCAACCGATTAATTTGAAATTTTGTATACACTTTGGATTTTGGTGACAATACAATTATATTTCTTCATTATCATTATAAATTCAAGATGGCGGCCGCTACAAAATGGCGGATAACGTAATTTTTATCAATCCCATCAATATGGGTATCAAATGAAAGGGCTCAACAAGCTCAACAACAATATACTATAAAAAATTGAAATCCAAGATGGCGGCCGCTACAAAATGGCGGATAACGTAGGTTTTATCAATCCCATCAGTATGGGTATCAAATGAAAGGGCTCAACAAGCAGAATACAATATACTATAAAAAAATTAAATCCAAGATGGCGGCCGCTACAAAATGGCGGATAACGTAGGTTTTATCAATCCCCTCAAAATGGGTATCAAATGAAAGGTCTCAACAAGTAGAATACAATTTACTATGCAAAATTGAAATCTAAGATGGCCGCCGCTACCAAATGGCTGATAACAATTTTTTATCAATCCCACCAATATGGGTATCAAATAAAAGGGCTTGACAAAAAGAATACAGTGCACTATACAGTTCCAGCTAAGTACAATTACGGGACGGCTGAAAGAAGAATGTTGCCTTTAATACTATCATGGGCTTCTACTATACATAAAATGCAGGCCAGCACTGTGGATCACGCAGTCGTATACTTAGGTGCGAAACTGTTTGAAGAAGGTCAAGCCTACGTGGCTCTTAGTAGAGTAAGTTCTTTGCAGGGACTACGTATAGAGGAGTTGGACTGCAATAAACTAACGGGCAAGAAACCTTGCAATAATGAAGCACTAAACGAATTAAACAGAATGTGAAATAAAAACTAAAAACTAGAAAATAAAAATAGGTAAAAAAACTTTTTAAGTTAAACGGTTTTATGTTAAACATACATTGCAATGTTTAAGATAAATGTACTAAAAACCAAAAAATAATAAAATAGATACAGTCGTGGGAATTATAAACATATGCATAGACTAGACTAAAATAAAACCGTGGGGCACGTCAATTGTCTACAAATTATCGACTTAATGTGCGATAGAAGAATCGTTTAATTTGTCGTTAGGCAGTTGGCCCGCAGACGGTGAGGAAATTACTTACTATTTCTTGCTCATGGAAATTCCAATAGTTATACACTCCATGTAAATAAAAGAGATGTTTCAACTAGTTTATCGTTGGACATTCACACTGCTGCCTGGCGAGGAAGCCTTTCACTGCTCGTAGTTTGTCTTTAATCGACAAAGTACTACTCGCTCACCACTATGAAACCCTAAAACTCGCTTATAATCGAGCTTGCTAGCTTGTTTCCACATTCTAGCCCTACTTATCACACGTCCATCGTTGTCGGTTGAACAACTGCCTAATTATAGTGTAACATTACAAAACAAACATTTTAATCAACGATTGTAGACAATTGACGTGCCCCACGGGTTTATTTTAGTCTAGTCTATGCATATGTTTATAATTCCCACGACTGTATCTATTTTATTATTTTTTGGTTTTTAGTACATTTATCTTAAACATTGCAATGTATTTTTAACATAAAACCGTTTAACTTAAAAAGTTTTTTTACCTATTTTTATTTCAAACAAAAAATTCTTTTTTTGACCAAAATATGTGCTTATTTTGGCTGTAACATCAAAACTATAACACAAATCTGTACGATTGTAGTCTCATTTGATTCGCCGTCAAGTTTTGATCCACAACAAATTTTTATGTAATTTTATGACCACTAAATGGGCCTTAATTTTGAAAAAAGTGACTTATATTCAATAATTTATCAATTTTATGTACATTCCGCGAATTCTGTGTAACATTTTGCAGGTATTATGCAATCTACTTGCTGAAGTCACTTCGTGAGAACTTTTTTGTAGCAATTGTGTTCATTAAAATAACTAGCGTTTTTATAATAATATTTTCTTTCGCCATATCTTTTGTCCACAACAACCAAAAATTGGCTCGCGACCAGATTCGTACTGGGAATTTTTTTCTTAACCTACATATCAAAAATCGTTGATGTAGCGCGAAAAAAATTTATCCTTTTTTTCTGAAATGGAATATGAAATAATTGACAATATTCCTGATATACCCTCGTTAGCATAAATGCTGAGGGTATAATTATACCCTTCATGCTATGGTGGAGGGTATAATAAGACTTTTCCATGTCCTCGAACAGCTTGTCATGGTTGACGGTATTGAAAGCTTTCGATAGGTCGAGCCACCATAACCGTTCGGTCGCACGACCTGCTCTGATTCAATCCTCGACTTATATATGTGAATATGAAGTGTAATGCTATTGTGGTGCTGTGCATTTTCCGGAATCTGTGTTGATCTTGAGCAACTGGCAAACTGTTATTCATCATGAGGAGAAGTAGTGCCTCTAGAATCTTTCCTACTGACGACAAGAGGGAGATCGGCCTGTACTGTTCACTCTGCTGGTATCCTTGTATGGCTTCAGTAGCGTGACCACCGTACAAACTTTCCAGTCTTCTGGTACACTATAGGTGGCTAACGATAGATTGGGACACTATTTAAATACTCAACTCCGGGTTAATCCATTGAGATTCCGTGTGGGTCCAACGCTTTGGATGATTTCGCGTTTCGGATGACGCACTGTGTTGCCTCAGTGGACAAAAATCGAAAAATGTGTTTTTGACTTTTTTATAATTTTATGGTTTTATTTTATTGAGAACACTTCAAATAGGACAAACCTCAAAGATGTTGTCGATATTTGGTGTTACTATAAAGTTATAGCTCGTTAAACATAGAACATTTTTCGTATGTGACATTTACTAAAATATATTTAAAAAAGGATCCCATGTTCATGGAATCTTTTTAAAGAAGTTATTGACATATTCCACAACTTTTGAATAGGGAATTAAAGAGTGGTCGATAGTCTTGCAATTTATGAAAAAAAAGTTTACATATATTGTGTATACATAAAGTACCGTTATGTTGATTGAAACAGTAATGTGTTATACAAAACTCACGAATTTCGCTTCTTTCATGGGGTGTATCTAAAAATTGCAGCAAATTGCAGTTTCGACCATTTGGTACATGAAACAGACATCCTTTTCGAATTAAAAAATGCAAAGTTTACATTCTATAAAATCCGATTCTCGGAGCCACAACCATATCATCATAAACAATTTGTACGAAAGGAGCAAGAATCCTTGTTTTGCCTCAGTGGATAAATTCACTTTATTTGACTACTTCGTTCTATATATATCCAAATATGAACCGATTTTTAACAAAATCGGTAAAACTGATCAGAAGCCCAAGCAAATATCCCATATTAAATTTGAAGGCGGTTCAATTAAAATTGGCTGAGTTATAGCAAAATCGGGGAAATATATATATATGTGGGGGCTATATCGAAATCTGATCTGATTTTTAACTAATTCGGTAAAACTGATCAGAGGCCCAAGCAAATATCGCATATTAAATTTGAAGGCGGTTCAATTAAAATTGGCTGAGTTATAGCAGAATCGAAGAAATATATATATTTGGGATATATCCAAATCTGAACCGATATGGACCAAAATGGGAATTTTTCATTCCTATGCCCGCATAAGTACTTGTATAAAAATTCATCGACCTAGGTCAACTCCTTCTATTTTTGTCCACGTTTACAAGGAAGCGGCAACACTGTGTGACGTCTGCAACATTGCCTATGTTCTGCAACATTGCGAGGGCTCTTCTTATCGGGGTGCTCTATAAACTGCCGGTTAAAATAACACGCACACCTCCTCGGATCATTAACTGTTACGCCTTTGAAAGTAACAGCCTTCTTTTCGGATTCGAGATTGATTTAACCGTTGCTCACGATTTATAGTCCGGTCAAAATAGACATGCGTATAAGGGGGAAATAGCAAAAATTCCCACAAAGCTGAATTTTGGTGGAGAGCTAGGGTTGGCCATTAGAAGCAACGTCCTAAAAGTCCCCATCGATCCCATGTGTGCAAAACAAGTTATTCGGGGTCAAAGGTCATTTTTGGAGGCATTATTCAGTTTTTTTTAATTTTTCTCAAAAACGGTAAGATTTAGCAAAAGCCGGCTAAAGTAAAAGTTGTAGATTCAATAATTGTCTACAAGAGTGGTCTTTATGATTCTTAAAAAAGACTTACCATTTCGAGATATCGCGATCTAAAGGTCAAATAAAAAATTAGCCGCGTAAGTACATTGTGAGGCGAACCGGTTAAAGTAACGACACCATGTGTTAGATACTTCCGTAAGCTTTCAAACGATATCCACTTTGCAGTAATCGGTTCAGTAGAACCGGGTCTAACCCGGTTTTTAAATTTGGCCTTTCTGGTCGAATAACCGGCGAACCGGATCCGCAACCGTTGAAAATTATACATTTCCGTAATCAGCGCAACAATCCCTCCCTTCGGACAAAACTTGAAAAAAATCGGAGAGTTTTCGTTGGGGTCGTTCCCGTTGGGCTTTTGATTATACATGTGGGTTAAATGGGCTATTTTTGCATAAAATGACTCTAACATTGAATAACTCTACTAAACACTCTCCGATTTTGTTGGATTTTTTTTAGAATATAGCTATAATTTCGCTCTTCAAGAAAATATATATTTTTTGGGGGACAGACCCTATTACTTCTCTTATTTTAGCTGGTTCTTCTGAATATGTTCATATTTCCCTTATAAGTGCATAAAAATCATGTGTTTTTTAGAACAGCTATATCTCAAGAATGTTTCCTTCTAGGAAAAAATTATAAGGGTCAAACTTGTAGATAATTTTTCTGTCTACAATATTTACTTTAGTCACTTTTTGATTAGATCAACCGTTTTCAAAAAATAAATCCGAAAACATAAAAACCCTTAAAATTTGACCTTTGACCCCGAATAATTTTTTTTGCACACATGGGATCGATGAGGACTTTTAGGACATTGCTTCTAATGGCAAACCCTAGCTGTCCACCAAAATTCAGCTCTGTGGGAATTTTTGCTATTTCAATGTCTATTTTGACCGGACTATTACTTAATCTTGTGCCACTGTTGTATTGCTTCAGGTGGCTAGACCACCTTTCTCGCTTATGTTCGCCTACTAGTCTGCTAACTTTAAGAGTAAGTTCCCCAACTGGGTATTTGACCTTAAATGCCTCTGCAGCTACTAGATCGAGTTTGTTTCGTTTTTGGTTCATCTGAAAGATGATCTTATCAGTCGAAACAAAAATTTTGAAAATATGTCTGTCCGAAAAGGAAAACCGCTTCTGAGCCACTGTGTGCCGTACGATTGGATAAATAATGTTATTTGGAGTGGTGTCGAATTTTAGCTTGAAGTGAGTGCAGCGGCTTGTGATCTCACTAAAAACATATGTATGTATATTAGGGTTATGACTTTTTGACCTTTTTTCTCAAAAATGATTTCCTGTAGCGAGAATGAATGAACTTTTGTCTATTAATGCCAAAAATAACATTCATTCCATTTATTTATTAAAAAACGTCACGCACAAACCACTTTGAAAAAAATTATTTTTTGGAAAATCGTATGAAATGAAAAAAAATTTTTCTCAAAAAAAATATTTCCTGTTGCATGAATGAATGACCTTTGACCTATTAATAACTAAAATAACTTTTATTCCATTTAAATATTAAAAAAGGTCACGCACAAACCACTTTCAATTTATATGATATATGGAATAAAGTTATGTATGATATAAAATGATATATATGTTATGATATGGCGATAAAATTGGCGAGAAACAAAAGCTTATGTCATTTTGGTTATGTCGTGTCGTTTTAACGCTTTTTTGAGCCATATATGTGCTTAAAGTGACTCCAAAATTTTTTCAAAAAAGCTCACATATGAAAACTTTGAAAGCTTTTTGTGCGTGAGCTTTTTTTATCGAATCAACTTATAACTAAGATTTTATCTAATCTTAGGCAAAAGTTCATCAAAATATGATACAGGGATATGAGGTTGTAAAAAAGTCATAACCCTAATGTATATATGTACATACATTCATGTCTATAACACCTTTAAGAATTGCCATTGACCGATAACAAACAACATTTTTGTAATAACTACTTTTAATAGTAGTAAATGTATAAAAGTAACTTTGTATCATTTTCGATGAATGATGATGCCAATGTCACTGACATTGCGTTTCATTACTCGATTGTGTGTTGCGAATTATTGGAACTAGTCATTGAACTTCTTTGTGATGTTTAATACAACCACCTTACCTCTGACATATTTTTGAGGGTGAGGGGACAGCAAACCAATTGTAACAAATATTCAAAATTCAATTGAACAGCTTGTCAACGTCAACGACATTTTTGGTAGTTGTTTAACGAACATTTAAACAGAAATACGCATGTCTCGTTGCGCTTGTCATCTTCTGAATGACATTAAATTGTTAGCGGTTTATTTTGGTGGTAACACAAACGCTCACACAATTTTTGAAAAATACAGCATTTGAAGCATCATCATAGTACACAGCAAGCACACAAAAAATGCTCCTCATTTTTACAACCTAGACCTAATTTTTTCGATATTTCTAGAGCACGAATTAAAAAACTAGATGAGTTGCTTATTTCTTTATACATTATACAAAGTATGTACATATGTATGTATATACTTATATCTTTATTAAAGATACGCACGTTTTTTACGCTTATAATAAAAAGCAACATCTATTTGTGGATTACATCCTAAGTTTATTAAAAAATTTGATTTAAGTGATTTTACAGCAAACAAATGAGCAAAAAAAATAATAATGACGAGCAAAAGTTTTATACGAGTGTAGTCCATAATTGAGGGAAACGTTTAAAATAAGGCATTGCCGTTACTTACATCAATCATACGAATGTTAAGTTTTTGGAGTTTTTGTTTGCATGAACAAAAAGTCGTACGAACATCCAATATACTTAAGAAAACAAATGTGATAAATACGATTAACTATGGCAATTTATTCTTGTATTTTGGACAGAAGTAGCTAATAGCAGTCCTTCTACAACAATATTCAGGCTACTGAAGAAAAAAACGCGGCATACAACCCTGCATTCAGGAGCAACACGAGACCCGAAAGTAAAATATCGGCAGAAGAGGAGAGAGGAGAAGCGTATTTTAACGTAAAAAAGAAAGAACGCCTAAAACCTATGGTCTATTGATCGGGTAAATCAACAATTGACCAAATCTTCACACTACACAGAAAAAAATAATTACTGCATTTCAGTAATAGTGTTTATAAAGTCTTGCCAAGGTTCAAATTTATGTATTTCATGAACGCCTTTCTTAAAGCTAATAAAAATACTGGTTTTTTCTGAGAGATTGAAAAAAAATGTTGACGAGTTGTTGTTGTTGTTATTATTGGACCAACAACCGCCACACACCACCAACCAAACCAGAGACAAATTGTGCTACTTTTATTAATTCTTTATACCCTACACCACTATGTTGGTGTAATCGCGCTACAGGTCGCAATTTCGATCGGATCGTCACGAAATTTTGGATGTTGATGGGGGTTCCGGAGGGGAAGAATTGATTTGATTGATTTTGGTGATGGTCGGATAATATTTAGGGGTCGGAATGGGTAAAAAACGTATGTGGATAAAAATATAACGTTTTTTGTAAGCAAATATCTCAGCTTCTTTATGGGGTATACCAAAAGTAAAACCTGACAATGAAAGTAGAAAGTATCACCTTTCCAATGATGTAAAGAAAAATGCGGCATATAGAGCTACTTTACAATCAGTAGCAACGCGTAGCGCACGAGAGAGATATCGGGAGAAAAGGAGAGAAGAGAAACGTCTTTTCCGCTAGAAAAAGAGAGAAAGGGAAAAGCGGGAGTGTGAAAAAATCGAGATGTACAGGAGCCAGAATGAAGTCCGAAAATTCTACCAAAGAGTGAAACCTCAAACAGATGGCTTTGGTACAGGCACATCCTCCTGTAGAGACCAGCAAGGTAATCTGGTAACAGATACAGATAGCGTGCTCAGTATATGGAAGGAACATTTCTCCAATCTGCTGGTATCCAATAGTAGCGAAGACGATGATACCACAGATCCAATCCCAGAATCCAGAAGAATGTATACCGCCCGGCCAAGATGAGTTAAAAACAGCAATCAACCGGCTGAAGAATAATAAAGCAGCAGGAGCCGATGGCTTACTAGCCGAGCTGTTTAAAACCGGAGGCGACGCGCTGATAAGGTGTATGCATCAGCTAGCTAGCACAATCTGGCAGGAAGAACGCGTACCCGACGATTGGAACCTGAGCATAGACTGCATGCTCCAACTATATGGGCATAAGTCTTCTCCCTATTGCCTATAAGATAGTGTCAGGGATATTGTGCGAACGACTAAACCCAATGGTCAACGAAATAATTGGACCATACCAATGTGGCTTTAGACCTGGTAAGTCCACCATTGACCAGATATTTACCCTGCAGATCGACACATTTCACCTTTTTGTCGATTATAAAGCAGCATTCGACAGTCCCCTCCGATCAAAGGTATTCCATGCAATGTCTGAATTTGGTATCCCCGCAAAGCTCATCCGGCTTTGTAAGATGACTTTAACTGATACTAGGTCCTCAGTTAAAATTGGAAAGAACCTCTCCGAAGAATTTTGTACCAAAAGAGGTTTCAGACAAGGAGACAGCCTTTCGTGTGACCTATTCAACATTTTGCTGGAAAAGGTAATACGAGATGCAAATGTCAAAAGAATTGGCACAATTTACACCAATAGCCACATTTTACTTGCCTATGCTGATGTATGTCATCATGGGACGATCAGTAAAGGAAGTAACTGATACCTTTAGGAAGGTCGAAGCAGAATCTGCGAAAGCGGGTCTGGCGGTAAACGGCGAAAATACCAAATTGATGGTGTCGACGCGCAAAGCGTCCATAGAGCTCGAACCAACTGTGGTAGTTGGTACTTACAATTTTGAGGTAGTTAAAGACTTCGTCTACCTCGGCACTGCCATTAACACAACAAACAACATCAGTTGTATTCCAAAAAGTCAAGCTAAAAACAGAGAGGAATGGAGATCTTTTCTTAATTCGGTCTATGGAACAAATGTCCTGTAATGGGCCAACTAAGTAAAGTAAGTAAGTAAGTAGTAATGATGTTAAGTAGGCTCTCGTAGGTGATCAAACAACGAAGATATCACAATAGTCACAAATAAAACCCAAATTTTAATTTTTGCGATTTTAATTATAATGACGAATACCACAGCTTTGGTTGGGGACTTTCCAAAAGCAAAGCCTACCTGTGAAAGTAGAAGATTCCATCTTTACAATGATGCAAACTAGGTCGGCGTAGGTGACCAAATAACGGAGATATCGCAATACTCGGTAATACATCCCATTTATCCATTTTTTTGGAAATCACGCTACAGGTTGCAATTTTGATCGGATCGTCGAAATTTTGAGGTTTAATTGGGGTCTCGCAGATGAAGAAGCCTATTTGTTGATTTTGGTGATGGTCGGATAATATTTAGGAGTTGTAATGGGCAAAAAACTTATTTGGATAAAAAGACAATGTTTTTTCCAAAGCTAATATCTCAGCTTCTATATGGGGTATACCAAAAGCAAAACCTGACAATGAAAGTAGAAAATATCACCTTTCTAATGATGTAAAGAAGGTTCTCGTAGGTGATCAAACAACGAAGATATCACATAGTCGCAAATAAAACACAAGTTTTAATTTTTGCTATTTTAATAATAATGACGGATATCACACCTTTGGTTGGGGACCATCTAAAAGCAAAGCCTGACTAATAAAGTAGAAAATCCCATCTTTAAAATTATGCAAAGTAGGTTTGCGTAGGTGGTCAAATCGCAATAGTTGGTAATACATCCTTTTTTCCACTTTTTCTGCAATCACACTACAGGTCGGAATTTTGATCGGATCATCACGAAATTTTCTCACAGAGATAGAAACATATTGATGTTGGTGATGTCGATAGTAGTCAAATATAAAATTAAATATTAATTATTTTGGTTCAGTTCGCCTTAAGTCATTTGGTATAAAATCCAGATCGGTGAAAACTTTCGTATCGCCCTAAAAGAAATGTTTTCGAGTGAAAGATATTAAATGTTGCCTTTATATTAAAGAAATTAAAAATTTGTAGTTGCGAACTATACAGCCAAACACTTTGTTTTTTTCGACACCAAACGCACTGTAGTTGTTTGGTTTGTCAGTTAACTAACAAAATTGTTGTTGTATGTTCCCAGCAAAAATTCAGATCCATTAGTCATTACGTAACCCATTACAATGTAATGTAAACAAGCTTCTTTTCCCATTACAAGTAATCTGAAAAGTAATAGGATACTTCTTAAAAAATTACAAGACAAACCTACTTACTTTGCTCCTCACTAAGTAATGAGGACGGTGGCACAGTGAGTGTGTGTCCGACTATAAATCCTAGGGTTGTGTGTTCAACGCTCACTGTCGGCACGCGAGTTTTTTTAATTAAAAAATAACAGTTCGTGGTGCACATGTGCACTGCACATTTAAGTTCTTAAGCAACCCTTAATGTTCGTGTGCGTGGCATAGTATGTAGTGTCTTTGGCTAGAAAGCAGAGGGTTCGTGTGTTCAACTCGCACAGCGAGCAAAATAAAGTAAAATAAAAGTAAGAAGTGTGATGAAATTAAAAAAAATCTCTACATTAACTGCAAATACAAATAGAATTTTTTTAAACTTACTTTTCAACTTTTAGTTGCCACAGAATAACTAGTTATTCTAGTGGTCATAAAATAACTACAAACTGAGTGCGACATGCCCTTGTAAAAATAATGGGGAAGAAAGGGGGTTTGCGAGTAGTTACGGCTGTCAAAAATCCCTTACAAAACCCATGATTTTGGGAGGACTTTTTTTGCTGGGTTGTTGTGTTGTGTATGTGTTAGGGTTATGACTTTTTGACCTTTTTTCTCAAAAATGATTTCCTGTAGCGAGAATGAATGAACTTTTGTCTATTAATGCCAAAAATAACATTCATTCCATTTATTTATTAAAAAACGTCACGCACAAACCACTTTGAAAAAAATTATTTTTTGGAAAATCGTATGAAATGAAAAAAAATTTTTCTCAAAAAAAATATTTCCTGTTGCATGAATGAATGACCTTTGACCTATTAATAACTAAAATAACTTTTATTCCATTTAAATATTAAAAAAGGTCACGCACAAACCACTTTCAATTTATATGATATATGGAATAAAGTTATGTATGATATAAAATGATATATATGTTATGATATGGCGATAAAATTGGCGAGAAACAAAAGCTTATGTCATTTTGGTTATGTCGTGTCGTTTTAACGCTTTTTTGAGCCATATATGTGCTTAAAGTGACTCCAAAATTTTTTCAAAAAAGCTCACATATGAAAACTTTGAAAGCTTTTTGTGCGTGAGCTTTTTTTATCGAATCAACTTATAACTAAGATTTTATCTAATCTTAGGCAAAAGTTCATCAAAATATGATACAGGGATATGAGGTTGTAAAAAAGTCATAACCCTAGTATGTGTGTCGTGTGGTTTGTTGATACAGTCTTAATGTGATGGTGAGACGATGGTGGGGGTTGTGTTGTGGTTTGTTGATACATTGTCAATACGATCCCAGTGGGAAAATTGAGAAAATATTACATTGAAAATATATTTATTAACGCATTATAAGCAATACGTTCCAAAACGTATCCGTAAGAATCGAGAAAAGAATATAATTGGACAAAAAGTTAAATTATTAAATATATTATAGAAGATACGTTATATAATATACCGTTACGAATCGAACGAGTAATTCCACTTGACAAAAAATTCATATTAATTACCTCTTACATTACCACTGGATACGACAAGGGAATGCAATGTTTCTTTTTGTATTTTTTTTTTTTTTTTGTAATCCCGTTATTGCCGACGCACGTTGGAGCAAGATTGAAAAAAACGGGTCTTAATTGAAAAATTGAAACACAAATTTTTGATAATCTGTCTTGACAGGGTTAATGAGTACAAAATTCTACCTCACTAGCCAAAATAGCAAAGTCGTATGTTGTTTACTTTTCGTGTAGCACAGTGTTAAAGTTGAACATATTTTTAAAATTTAAGAAACAGGTGAAAAGTATTAAATTTTGCTGCTTCTAAATCGCCATAACGTAGTTTTTGCTACATAAACTTGGCATTTTAGGAATGGATATTTCAAGCGGAGGTTATTATTATTGTTTTGGAAAAAATTTTACTGAAAAAGTCTTTTAAAAAATTCGTCAAAATGTATCCAGATTTTGCATAATTTTAAAATGTATTGGAGTATAACAAAAAAGAGTGTCGAGAAGGTCGTGAAATTTTTTTTTTTATTTTTCTTTTGATTGTTGCCTTTGATATTGTGGAAACAAAACTTTCGTCTTGCTTGCGCATTTTGAGTTATGTCAAAAATGGTGGAAATAGCTGTGGGTCCAATTTTTGTATTTTGGGGTTTTTGTCTTCATTTTCCCTGTTACTGTTGTACAGTATGTCGTGTTTTGGTTTAATGTCTGTGGTCACCCTACATAAGACAATTTGTGCAGGTCCACCATTATGTTATAGTTACTATATATAATGATTTATATGAAATTATGGCGATGCACAAGGGGTAAAATCGCAAAAAAAATGGAGATTAATTAAAAGAAATTAAATTCGGTTTTTGGTATAACTGTGGTTACATGGTAATATGATACGAAATTCTAAGTCTTTAACCAAAATGTCAAGATCATACATTGTTTACTTCTACAGTTACACTGTGATAAAGCTAAAGAATTTTTAATAATTTAAAGAGCACCATAAAAAATTAAATTAAATTTTGGTGTATAAAGAGTAATATTTTTTTACGCATCTAAAGTGCCCCCTTTAGAATGGAATCGTCAACTTCAGTTAGAAATCTGAGTCTTAGAAAAATATATTTATGACAAAAGAAGTTTAGAAGCATATTAAAAATGAATTTAAAATGTATCCATTTTTCCCTATTTTTGAAAAGTATTTAGAGTTAAAAAAGTAGCTGAATATTTTATATGGAGGTTATTCCAAAACGAGAATATAAAGAGATGATGTTTGGTAGAAATATTTTCAATCCCTTCAAAATGCACAATTCACAATTTGAACCAGTTTAGTTGCAATATATGCATAAAATATTCGAAAACCCCCAAATTTGACTGCACCTCTATATGGGGCCTATACCAAAACATTGACCTATATTGACAAATTTTCACACTATGAATTCTTAGGCATTCAGAACTAAAAATCCTAATTTACAGATAAATGTACTAAAAAATGTGGTCAAGACCCTCGAAATACATAAAATCGGGAGATACCCTTGTATGGGAGCTAGACTAAAATATGGACCTAACTTAATAATTTTTTACCAAATATTAGCATAACCAATAATTTATCATATTTGAAGATTTTAGATTCATCAAATAAGAAATGTAGGTGAAACCGTAAAAACACTTCATAGTTTTTATGGTACCCATTTATGAGGGCTTCGAAAATACCTCTCCAATCCCTCAATTTCCACCAAAACTGTGTTCCGTTATATTGATTGAAGTGTAAACATTCGAAAAATATTAACATTAGATCACTCAAATGCTTCTCTGAATTAATCTCCGTTTTTTGGAATCTTGTCCCAATGTGCGACGCCTTTAAATCGCAGCATAAATTTGCCAGTTTTATTTGTGTCGTGTAACAATAAAGACGTAATTTTGTAAAAAAAAATTAATGAACTGTTTTAATTTCTGTTTTTAATGAATGAATATTCTTTTTTTGTATTCTGCAAATATTTACACTGTAGACTCAGTAATCCGGACTCACGGCAATTTTTTTACCTTGATAATCCGGACACTCATTCGTTTTCTTCTACATTGTGTTACTTATTTTATTGTTTAGAATTACTACTGATAAAATACATATTATATGAAAAATTAATTCGTTGTAAGCAAAAATAATTCATATTTTTTGAAGCTGTACTCGAAGAGTGGCTTTGGCAAACGTAAAATAACTGGCTTAAAAGCCAAAATGAAAATATTTTTTATTTATTGTTGTCTTATTAGGACGAAGGTTATTATTTATGAAAGTTTTCAACTAATTGAATTTTAATCGAGCTAACATGACCTAAGGAGTTGGTATTGAAATGAATCTAGACAAGACACTAGGTTGACTTGGTAAGAAAAAGGCTTTAAAAATACGTCAAAATACGTTATCAGCCATTCGCATCCAATATGCCTGATAAGCTGAATAAAACCACCAGCGAAACGATCGTAGCATATTGGTTGGGTGTGTGGGACTTCGGTAGAGTTCACTATTTCAATACAAACTCCTTAGGAGTTTTCGAAGGGTTCTCTGTCCAACCGCTTATCCTAAAATGTCAAAAAATGTGACAGATGAGAATAACATATTCTAAGTTTGTGAATCAGGTCATAAGTTTGCTAAGGAACGAGTTAATATCTAAGCATACAACTCTCCAATAGAAGAAAGGCAAAAGGCCCAAAATCGTTTAAAATATTCATTAACCAATTTACTATTCTAGCAGACGAAATGGTTGACTTAAGCCCAGAAAAGTGGTTCTAAATTTTATTTGGTAAATAACACTGTGCAGCAGCATTTTTGGGGGGTGGAAAATTTCTTTTGAATATGAAAGCACTTGATGAGTATACTAAGAACCCAAAAGGAAATTTTCGCCATAGGTCAAGTTTCTGAGATATCGCGCGATGAAGTTTTTGAATTTTTCCCTTTAATACTTCGTAAAATAGCTCCATATCTCTATTTGGCGTTATTGTAGCTTCATTTTGAGGTGACATATCTTCAGTGAAATCGATTGGCGAATCTTTTTGTAGAACATTTCATTTTTCTAACTCAATGCCTTTCATGTCCTTTTCGTCCTTTATTTCTTGAACCGTAGTGAAAGTACCACAAGATGAGATTTTTCAGCATCCAAATATTCTACAAAAATGTTGATCAGAAGATTTTAGCTACGGTTCTCTTTGACAGCTAATCGATTCTGTCACATTTTCATTGTCCTTTTTGACATTTAATCGGTTTTGGTTCAGAAATAAACTATGTTTTGTTTTTCTGTATATTCGGCATTGGTTATTTATTGGTATGTAGACATAACAGTTGGTTATTGCTTATGTAGACACCTGAGTGCTTCTGAAATATTTACCACAAATAGCTCTTGTATTGGTGAACACGTTAATAACAAATTTTCTTGGAGGATAGATCCGGTTATCTCAATTTTTGATCCGGATATTCAGACATTAAAACGGATTTTTGAACCGGTTTTAAGTAACCGATTAAACTTATATGTATACCGTTAAAAAGCTTATAGAGTTGTCAATCAAATTAAATTAATTCGTTTCTGAAAACTTTGTTAGTTGCAGTTCTAGAACAAAAAAACCGATTTCTTAAACCGTTTTTAAGGAAAAATATCAAAACGCGCAAATATGGAGATCAAAGGCTGGGGGGCGAACAATTCTTTTTGGCGATGAAAGTCGATGAAGACAATAATATGAACGCGGAAGGACAGTTACGCCGTAGGTCAAACTTCTGAGTTATAGCGAAATGAATTCTTTCTTGACAAACTATACATACCTACATGACAAAAAACAAGCGAAATTTGATCGCGCCATAAAGAAATTTTCCACCCCCCAGACTTTGAGTTCCATTTTGTGTCACAGTGTAATTCAAGGATTTTCTAAAAAATTATAGAAAATAAGAATTATTCCAATAATGCTATTCAATTTCTGGCTAACAAAACTTTTCATTTAAATTCATTCGAAATTTTATTTTCCCAAAAACATCACCGAAGGGAAAAGTGTTACTTATCTCATTTCAATAATATTACCTAAATGTTATGAGATACTTTATACAGAAGAGTCCTAACAACGAGTCTTATGACACCACTTGTAGATACGTTTCTGAATTATTTGTGAAAAGCCGCGAATATTACGCTGAGAGGTATTTGTGCCACCGTTGAAAATGTGATGTTTCCTCACCTGGAAATCAAACCCGGGTATAAAGTGTGCAAGGCAGGATTCTTTACATTGATTGTACCACGGTGTTAAATTTTTCCTGCCGCACTTATCGAGAAAAAGGAGCTCTTACACCTTATTGTCAATAGAAATAAATGATTCCGATGATGTCATTGTTCTCATACTTTAAATAGTCAAAATCTTAATATACTGTACATATTTTCAAATTCTATTTTTTAATAATTTATGGATTTAATTTATGTAAGAACTCGTTTATGTTAAATAAAATGTTTGTATTGAATAAATTTTAAATTAATTTATCATTTAAACACCAAAATATGTGTTTTTCGTAGCTACTCGGTAATCCGGACAATTCGATAATCCGGACACCGCCAAAACATGTGGTGTCCGGATTATCGAGATTATACTGTATTTCTAAATATAAATAAAAAATGATTTAAAATTAATGGTTTTCTATTTTAATGCAATAAATTACTGACATACGGGGGAATAAATCATTTATAAAAAGAGAATACAAACATAATACGATGCATTCCAGTATATGAATTCCATTATATATTACTAAAGAACTATAAAAGAATATACCCATTGATTACACGATGCTTTCTATGGATACTATAAAGGAATATATTATTTTCCTAGGACATGCACCGTGTTACGAATAATGTATTCGGTAATCAATAAAATATAGTGGCTCTGTATTACCCGTTCGATTCCCATCGATTACATTTTCCCACTGGGATGGTGGGACGACGAGACCATTCAAAAGGAAGCGAGAACAAAGTTGAGAGCATTTACCAACCAAGAGAGGAAATATGAGAGAAAATAGTGAAATATAGGGAAAAGTAGGAAAATGATTTTGTATCTCATGAAAATCTTACATATTTTTGAAAAAATAGTGGCTTTCGGATGGAAATAAGAAACTGCACATGTATCTTATGTGAGGTACCTGTGAGGTACAGTATGAAAAAACTACATCACCAACGAAAATATGTAAAAATTCTTGAAATATTTTTTTCTGTATACAATTACTGGAGAAGACACACGAAAGACAGATCAACACATACCACCTCTCGTCGTCTATAAGCCCACCTTCGACAGCCCAATGAGATCAAATGTGTTCCAAGCCATCCATGTCTGAGGTTGGTACCACTGCAAAACTAATACAATCATGCAGGAGAAGATTGGCTGGCACAAGATTAGCAGTTAAAATAGAAAGGAACCTATCCCAGTCTTTTAACACAAAACGAGGTTTCTGACAAGTTGACAGTCTATCATGTAACCTATTTAACATTCTACTGGAAAAGGCCCGAGATAAAAATAGCACTATACACAAAAAATATATGATGTTACTGGCCTACGCAGACGATATTGGCATAATATGTCGATCAGGGCAAGCCGTAACAGCCGCATTTGGGAAAAATTAAAAATTGATATTTTAAAGTTGGTATGGCAGTCAACGACGGTAAGACGAAGTTTATGGTATCAAGTAGCAAGACGTCCAGTAGACTCGGACCTACTGTGGATGTTCAGCACTACAATTTTGAGGAAGTAAATGAGTTTATTTACCTCGGCACCACCATAAATAAAACTAACAATATCAGTTTTGAAATCAACAGAAGAATAATATTGGCCAATAGATCCTATTTTGGTCTAGGTAAAGAGATCAAAATCAAAACCACCTTTCGTCACACCAAGATTATTACTAGACATCGGATTTTTGCATGTTTTTTATTTCTTTTCCGATTGGACTCAAATTTTGGATCTAGGCGTTTTAAGTGCCAATTTTTCGATATTTGGGGTCATATCAAAAACATGTAAAAAATATGCAAAAAATATGCAAAATTATGCCACAAAATATGCAAAAATATGGAAAAAAATATGCAAAATATGCAAACAAAATTTGATAAAATATCAAACGTTCTATGTAAAATTCAATATTTTCTTTGTCATAATTGTTCAGACAGAACAAATCGATGTCGGATTTTTTTAGGCGGTAAACGGATAAAGTGTATAGTTTGGTCAGATTTTAAGACTGTCAAAGTTTGAGCACAATTGGAATATGTTAACACGTACCATTGGGCCTTCGAAGTTATGAACATCTCGATTTTTTGGCTATTTAGCGACTTCGGCGACCCATTCTCTGGAATGGTTAAAGCTTTTTGTCCATATTAAGCATTAAATTAAAGGCCATTCTGTTCTTAACATTTCCTGCTGAACAACAAAATACCTAAGTATTACTGAATTCGAGATAATAAAGCCAATGTCCCGAAAAACGTGACTAGGTACGCCATAGGGCGAAAATGAAGTCTATTAAAAAAATTTCTTCCTTTTTATAAATTTTTGGAATGAAAACAAATGTCTTTTAAATTTTGTTCTAATTTAGATTTTTTCAAGCGTCAGACATCATGTGGTTTTGGAGCTATCTGGGTGCAGCTGACTACTTGAACAACACTCTACTATGTAGTTCGCAACTTTCAAGTTGTTTACCATCCTTTGCGCCTCCTGGAAATTCGGAGTTAATGTTTAATCTCTTGAACAACAAGAAGTCCCACATTTAATTATGTCAGACCTTTTTCTAGGAATTTTGGCAGTGGCTCTTTTGGAAGTTTGGATCGAATATTTCTGAAGAAATTTCCATCTTTGCTTTGTTAAGATTTTTGTCGCCTATTGGCTCTTTACGGTGTTTTTCACCGTTGGATCAAACAATACCACAGATTATTAATCATGTTGGTACACTCCGGTTCATCTGAATAGAACCAACCAATATTTGCCTACAAATACCGTTATATCGGACGAAAGGAGAGGAATTGTAAATTATAATTTTGTGGACATGTAGAGTATATAGTAGCCGATATTTTCAATACCTAACATGTTTCACATATGTGTTATAACGGTACTTTTTACTCGCTTTATGAAAAAATGTCAAAATATTAGCATTTTTTAATGGTTCACCAGGATAGAACCACCCTAAGAATTTACACAAATCCTTTGTTAGATGTGTGTGAAATTGTCATTGGTACTGGACCCCTGTAAGGTGTTCTATAGAAACGTTACTAGTATCATGTTGGCTACAGTAGAAGCTATCGGAGAGAATCCCTACAAATATAAGCTTTATCCGTGAACATCGAAGAATAAACCGTGAAAAATACACGCAACAACTCCAAGGAACGAGGCTATTTGCGTGCACTGTCATTGAAAACTATTACCAGGTATTCTCAAAACAGAGCAGAAAGAACAGGTTCCTCAGGGGAGAAAAAGACCTAGCAGTGTACAAATGTCTAGAATAATGGGGTCTCACCAGCTCGAGCAGATATTAGGTTGAGAGCTTCTGTTTCACCGTAAAGAGTTATTAGAAAAATTGTTGAGAGGGATTTTTGACTGTAAGTTTGGAAGCACATCCGGACATCAACCAAACAAGCGATTTCTATAAGAATAGTATGCGATTGACAAATCCAAGTTCGAAGTAGGCGAGAATGTTTTAAAACTACTGCCCAGCTCACTTCCCAAGAACAAGAGGGCGTAGAAACACCATGCGTTTAAATCGTTCGAGACTGGTTTAACGACCCCAGAATGTTTTTTCTCTATTTTATTTATTTATTTATTTATTTATTTATTTATTTATTTATTTATTTATTTATTTATTTATTTATTTATTTATTTATTTATTTATTTATTTATTTATTTATTTATTTATTTATTTATTTATTTATTTATTTATTTATTTATTTATTTATTTATTTATTTATTTATTTATTTATTTATTTATTTATTTATTTATTTATTTATTTATTTATTTATTTATTTATTTATTTATTTATTTATTTATTTATTTATTTATTTATTTATTTATTTATTTATTTATTTATTTATTTATTTATTTATTTATTTATTTATTTATTTATTTATTTATTTATTTATTTATTTATTTATTTATTTATTTATTTATTTATTTATTTATTTATTTATTTATTTATTTATTTATTTATTTATTTATTTATTTATTTATTTATTTATTTATTTATTTATTTATTTATTTATTTATTTATTTATTTATTTATTTATTTATTTATTTATTTATTTATTTATTTATTTATTTATTTATTTATTTATTTATTTATTTATTTATTTATTTATTTATTTATTTATTTATTTATTTATTTATTTATTTATTTATTTATTTATTTGTTTATTTATTTATTTATTTATTTATTTATTTATTTATTTATTTATTTATTTATTTATTTATTTATTTATTTATTTATTTATTTGATATCCCACACGACAACAACTGAGTGTTATAAGTAAGCGTTTAGGTTATTGATTTTTTGAAAAGAAATAGAGACAATAGACAAATGATATATGTGGTACTTAAGTCCTGAACTTATTGTACTGGCATTGTTTGATCTGATAGTGCAAAACACCGTAAAGGTCCAAAAGACCTTAACAAAGCAAATATAGAAATAACAAACTTACAACTTACAAAAATCAACTGCCGAAATTCCTAGAAAAAAGTTTACCAGTTTGTTCAAGAGATTAAATTGTAACTCCGAATTGCAACTTGACCACAGAACATCACTTACCAGGAGGGGATCAAGGAGATCATCAACAAGTTGTCATCTGCACCCAGATGGCTTCAAAACCACATTATGTCAGTCCCTTAAGTAAATTTAAATATGTATGAACAAAATATAAGAGTTTGTCATTGAAGCCATACAATGAATGTACAAATAAATGTCCATCTTTGTAAGAACAAAATTTCATTTGAAAAAGAAAATGTTTGATGGTAGCGAAGCCATTCCACGGCCGATATGTCTGATGAGCCTCTACAAAAGGCGAAACATGTCACATAATGGTAGTTGTGTGGGTTCGAATCTTCGGCTTTCCTTTTTCACTTGCAAAAATCATCGGTCATTAAGCTCGACTCCAACGAGAAATTAATTAAAATTAATAGGCAACATTTTCAAATAAAGTAAAATATATTCGTTTTCATTCCCAAAAATTGATAATATACACGCAAAAAAACGGCCTCTCTAACATATTTCCCAAACATATTTTGCAGCAAACATATATATGTTTGCAACAGTCCCAAACATAATATATGTTTGGGTCTGCAAACAAATATATGTTTGGGTGCAAACATATATATGTTTGGGTGCAAAGATATTTATGTTTGGGTACAAACAAAGATATGTTTGGGTGGAAACAAAGATATGTTTGGGTGGAAACAATTTTATGTTTGGGTGCAAACATTTTATATGTTTGGGTGCAAAAAAATACAAACCCAAAAGGCACAAAAAAAAAACAAACACATGCACCAGTGGGCGCTTACTGAGAGCAAGGGAGCGTAAAATTCAATGTAAAACACTTTGAAATGTGTGCTCACTTGCTCACTGGCTATCTCTATAGTATACACACAAATGTTGAGGTTGTTTATTGAAAGGCAAAAGAACAACAAACACATAGGTACATACAAAATTCCAAAGAAAAACATAACACTCTTTAATAAAAGAAAAACTGATTGAAATAATTTTTAAATAGTCACACTTTTAAAAAGGAAAAATATATAGAAACGTGGTTGAACGCTTCTCCTTAGTTGTGAAATAAAACAAATTGTCCTCATAGTTGAAATCATCAGCGGGGAATCGGCATCTAGAACCAAATGATTATGTAATGTAATAAATAAATATGGATATGCCATATTTCAAATATACATAAGTATGTATGTAATTACCAATATTAAATGCGATTTTTTCCTTGTCCAATAAAATAATTCCATTCAACTTTCCGATTTAATTATAAAATGTATTGGGCATTTAATTTACTAAAAAGCACAATTTCTTTAAGAAAACACAAAACACTGATTTATTCACTCACTTTACCGTCTTGACTCTACAAAGACAACTAAAACACTGAAGAAAGAAAAAAATATAATTCATATCATTTCTTCTTTTCTTCTTCGTCTGCTAAGTTGGTTAACAACAACGTCTTCTACGTCTTCTATTATACAATACGCACAACTCTTCATTATAAAACAGCATTCCACAGCCGCGAGAGCACTGTTATTACTCTCGTTGACAAACATCCTCTCTCCACCCATGAAAAAAATGTTCTAACATAAAAAATATGTTTTACCTAAACATATCAAATTGAGATATGTTACAAAATTTTGCAAACATATATTTGTTTGGACCCAAACATATTATGTTTGGATTTGGATGTTTTCATAAAATAAGTTATTTGTTAAAGTGAATATCCCCAAAACTTTTTTTTCGCGAGTTTTCATTACAGCTCTAAGTTACCATGACCATAGAAATCGCTAATAGTACAAAAAAGACCAAATTTAAGAAAGGATAATAGAATTACTTAAAAATATTTCAAAAAATATATATTCAGCACATAAAAAGGGTGTTAAACTTTTGTTCATAACTGCCAAAACCGCAAATTTCCGCAAAAAGTCTATACAGTTTTGAAATCTACAGGCGCTAGGCTTCAATTTGGTACTAGTGGCCATTTGTGCGAATTTTTGGAAAGTAACTTAAACTTTAAGGAAATCCATACATCTATATTAAATATTTTCATTTTGACCGATATTATGACCAAATTATATGGCAACCCTTGCAATTTAGAGGAATTTTCATAACTAGAAAAATGAAGCTAAGACAGTTTACCAAATGATTCAACTTTAGTTAAGACGTTAATAATAGTCCTTTGTTTCATAAATTCGCTTAGAATATAACAATTTTTTCTCATTTTTAAAAACAAATTTTTCTTCAAAATTGGTCGTGTTTGGGAGGCTTTTTATACCCTCCACCATAGTATGGAGGGTATATTAAGTTTGTCATTCTGTTTGTAACACATCGAACTAATCATATGCGACCCTATAAAGTATATATATTCTTGATCAGGATAAAATTCTAAGACGATCTAGCCATGTCCGTCTGTCTGTCCGTCTGTTGTAATCACTCTAGCGTCCGCAATAATTGAGATAGAGTGCTGAAATTTTGCACCCGAGGGTCTTTTTTCCATAGGCAGGTCAAGTTCGAAGATGGGCTATATCGGTCCACTTTTTGGTATAGCCCCCATATAACGGTACCTCCGGATTTGAGGTATTTTGACGTTCTTCGCCACATTTGCAGACCGAATTAGCTATAATTTGGCACTTAGGGTTCCTAGTGATCAACAAACTTATATCCCAAAGGATATGGGCATAGGTCCATGTTTTGGTATAGTCCCCATATAACGGTACCTCCCGATTTTCGGTATTTTGGTAATTTTAGCCACAATTTTTAACCCAACTATCTGCAATTTGACATTTGAGGTTCTCAGTGGTCATGAAACATCTCCACGAAACATCGTCAACATAGGTCCATGTTTTGGTACAGCCCCCATATAACGGTACCTCCCGATTTTCGGTATTTTGAGAATTTTAGCTACAATTTTTAACCGAACTAGCTGTAATTTGCCATTTGAGGTTCTCAGTGGTCATGAAATATCTCCACAAAGCATCGTCAACATAGGTCCATGTTTTGGTATAGCCACCATATAAGGGTACCTCCCGATTTTCGGTATTTTTAGAATTTTAGCCACAATTTGTAACCGAAATATCTGCAATTTGACATTTGAGGTTCTCAGTGGTCATGAAACATCTCCACGAAATATCGTCAACATAGGTCCATGTTTTGGTATAGCCCCCATATAACAGTACCTCCCAATTTTCGGTATTTTGAGAATTTTAGCTACAGTTTTTAACCGAATTGCTGTAATTTGATATTTGAAGTTCTCAGTGGTCATAAAACATCTCCAACGAAACATCGTCAACATAGGTCCATGTTTTGGTATAGCCCCCATATCGGTATCTCCCGATTTTCGGTATTTTGAGAATTTTAGCTGCAATTTTTAACCGAACTAGCTGTAATGATCGGTATTTTGAGAATTTTAGCTACTATTTTGTCTATTCAAAAATAATCGTCAATATAGGTTCATGTTTTGGTATATCCCCCCATACAACTGTACCTCCCGATTTTCGGGAATTTTCAGTGATCACGAAATTTCTTCACTAAAATTCGTCAACATGGGTGCATTTTTGAGGGTCTACATTGTTTTGATGAAACTACCCTCAATTTGACTCTTGAAGTTCCCTGCAGCTATAAAACTTTTCCGCCAAAAATTTAAAGATAGGTTGACTCTTTGATATAGCCCCGTAGGTGGTACCTTTCACCTAGCTGAACACATTTTTTTAGATTAGATCAGATAACACTGAGCAACAAAATGGAGGTGAAAGTCTGGGGCACGGAAAATTCCTCTTGGGAAAGAAAGGCCTTGGTGAGTGTATTATGAACCCCGAAGAACAGATCCGCCGTGAGTCGAACTTCCGCGTTATGGCGTGATGAAATTTTTGTAAGAGACCCTGTGGGCCATCAGGACGTTATATCTTTGTTCACTGTTGCTTAAGTGCTCAACAAAAACAACAAACAAAGATATAATGCTAATTCATGATGGCTTACAGGGTCTCTTGCAAAAATTTCATCACGCCATAACGCGGAAGTTCGAATCACGGCGCATCTGTCCTTCGTGGTTTTTAATATACACACACCAAGGGCTTTCATCTCCAAAAGGAATTATCTCTGCTCCAACATTTGTGTTCACAGTGTAATTTAAGCAATAGTGGGAGGCAGTAGGAGTCTATCCATTGTCGAAAAGTTGTTCCACCTAAAATTGTAAAAGGACCCTAATTATTCCATTTTAATTAAGACTATTTTATGGTGGGGGGTATAAAAAGTTCGGCCCGGCCGAACTTAACGACTTTTTACTTGTTCTCCTTAAAAACCGCGAAAAATGGGAGGAATAAGTTGTGTTTAGAAAAATTTGGAATGTTCTGAAGCGGTTTGCATTTTTAAATTTTTAAAACGATGTCATTAACTTTTTCATTTTTGTCGTTGGGCATCCACTGTGCAAAGCAAGTTAAATAAAACACTGTAAAAACACAACACATGGTCGTATGACAAACTGTTCTGAGTACGTCTAGGATAAAAACTATCGAACTTCCATAACAAATTTCAACGTGGTGCTACGTAGGTCAAATAGTTTTCGTGTAGCCATCGTACTACTTCATCCAGTTCATATATCAGGTTGGAATATGGAATATGTATATCAATACCATCCTTCGGGTACCTCCCACACAAAATTTGGGAAAAGTGTAGTTTGAGGACTCGTCTAGATCTATTTTATTTAGTCAGATGGTTGTTTTCACGGTCGCTATTATAAAGGTCGGATTCTTTGTTAATCAGAACATTGCTTACTATTGCTTACTTACAGATTCCACATATTTTGAAGCAAACTTTTGATCGATATATTTTATATATGGCATAATTATTGGGTTTGCTTCTTTTTTCAGGGGTAGAGTAGATATTTATACTTACTTACTTTTGATTTACATTTTATGTCTAAATTGGCTGCAATTCGTAGTTATGGACATATTTCCATTCGTAGTTATGGACATATTTCCACGTTTTGGTATAGCTCCTAAACAACGATGTCGCCCAATTTCTACAAAATTTTAGCTGACCGAATTAGGTTACGTAACTGGTTTACGCAGTGGTCAAGAAATTTCACCTAAAACTGTTGACAATGGTACTTTCGTAACGAAAAGAAAACTAATTATTCCGTATTAGTTCAGAATATTTCATGGTGGACGTTTTTGTTATTTTCGTTAGGTAAGAACCTAAATAAAGGTTTTAAAATTTTGTATGTAAACACTGTACACATCACGAAAAAAAGTTTGCCCCCCCCCCCCCTCACCCCCAATTTTGATCCTGGCTACGCCATTGGCCACTTCAACCTACTGAAATGGCTGAAATTTGGTATTTAGTCTTTATGGGAGGTAAAAGCCTTTCTGACTGAAATTCGTCGGTATAGGTCCACGTTTCGATATAGCCCCCATGGAACGGTACCTCTCGATTTTCGTAATTCTAAAGGTTGCGACGTGAATATCCCACCGAAAAACTGAAATTAGTTATTTAATCTTACATTTGTCTGCATTATAAAATATTCCAGAAGAGAATTATCAGTATAGGTCCGCATTTTTTGTCGGTATTTTGAAGTTTTCACCGAATAATCGGAAATTTGGTATTTAGTCTTTTTTTGAGTCTAAAAACTTTCCGGCAGAAATTTGTAGATATAGATTGACGTTTTGATATAGCCCCCATGGACCGAATTTTCGGAATTTTGAAGTTTAGCCACATTGTTTTAGCGAACTTGCTGAAATTTGGTATTTAGGAGAGGAAACTAATTGTTCCATTTTACTTCAATACAACTCGTGGTGGAGGGTATAACAAGTTCGGTAGTTTTTTTTTAATTTTTAAAAAAATTTTATATTTTTTAAAAAAATTATTTATAAAATTGTACTTTATAGGTTATTCATTGGGGTTTGACTTTTTTTAGATTGGAACAAACTCAAATTTTTAACTTTGACCTTGAATTCCTCTGCACCTTCTAGATCGAAATTGATCGTTTTTAGTTAGTCGAAAAAGAAAGACTATGAAAATATCCCAATCCGTTCAAAAGTTGCAGAGTTTTGACCAGGAAAAAAAACGAGGTTGAACCACTGACATCTTTCACATGACATCTTTTTCTGTGACACTCACTGTATATAGGTAACAAGCTCAAAAATCATCGCCCATAGATTAAGGTGCAGAAATGTTTCGTATACGGGCGCAGGTGAGGAATACTCTGCAACGTTAGAAAATACAAGAAAGAATCACAAAAAAAAAATATTATAATAACAAAAAGCCATCATTTTTTAACAAGAATGCAAAAATATCGAATTCAAACTATTATTTATTTTCTTATTTTTAATTTCTACAAGTAGTTGTTATTAATGTGCAACAAACTTTTTGCACGACTTTTTGGTCAATTGAAGTTCAAGAAATGTCAAGGTGATTTTTTATTGCCAAATGTTTATTTCCGCCATAAGAAAAAATCAAAGATTAATGAAATGCCAAAAAAAATTAAATTGAAACTATTTAAATCGTGATTTAAAGAATTTGCTTTGTCATTGAATTTATAGATATTTAAGATTAAAACATAAATTTCATACATTTTACCTAAGAATCAGAAGCATTAGAAGGGGAGATGCCTCCAAAAAATTTGCTATGCGATTTTTTTAAAACGATAACGGATACAGTCTCGAAATTTTGTTCAAATAAATGGGAAATAAGTACATGTCATCTCTTACAAAATAAGCGGGGTAGGGGGATAATTTCTCCTCTTGTGTTGTCTATTTGAATCACTAATAGCTTTATAGCTTTTAAACTTGTTTGAAATAAGGTTCAAAGAAATCTAAAAAGGCGGTAAACAATGGGGGAGAGGTAACCCCATATGACCAAACAGGGATTTATAAAGGATTCCGCAACCCCAGAAATGAAAGAATTTCACACACTTTTTGAACATTCAATAGTTAAAGTATTCAAACTTAGTGTCACTCTTACTCAAACACGTATCTTTATAGAATAGAATCCCCTGAAATGTAGCTCTAATCTGACGAAATAGTGTACTCGTATGAGTCTTAGATCCTGGGAGAGCATATATAAATATAAAACGGTTGGGAGGGCTTCTATCAATAGAAGACCTATATGAGGTCTTCCATGAATAGGAAACTTTTAGGAGGTATTTTATGGATAAAAGTCCTAAAGGAGATTTTCTATAAGCAGAAAGAATAGTGGATCTATAGTCTTTGTGGGGTGTTCTATAAATAGGAGGAAATATAAGACCTTAATAGCTCTTTTAGTAGAAGGTCTTAATGGGTATTCTATGAATATAAAACATTTACGAAGTCTTCCACAAATAGAAAACCTTCGGAGGTCTTAAAGGCATAGATGAAAAGGACTTTATATTTTCGATAAATAGAAGAGCAACAAGACCCACAATGGCTCGATCCCCAGGCCAGGCAATAAAAAATTATAAACGGTGGCAATACTCTTAGTGTAATGTTGGCGATATTTCCTGAGTATTTCAGCCATGTAAAACTTATCTTCTTTCGTGTCTTAAGACACGCTGTTCCGACTCGGCGATAAACAATAGGTCCCATATCATGACGTCACAGTTGTTTCTCATGCAACAGAACATCTCCACATAATTGTCCCATCAACAGAACCCGATTCCATCACCTCTGAACGCCACACTTTCATTAATCATGGGATAGCTAAATGGCCTAGTTTCAGTTCACTAATCACCGCTTCAGAGATCTGCCCAGCCCTTCTTATCTTTGGGTAACAGAAAGGACGTTCTGAGACAGAATCACTGCTGCAACCGCTCACTATATGCAGGTATGTTTAGTATTTAATTTGTCAAGGACATTTTTGATGTCCTTGTTATCATTGAATGCAATAAATGAACATTTAATATGACACCAACACCAGTTGTGCGATGTGTAAAGTATTTAAAATATATATATATTTTTAATGTTGTCCTTTGAATTATGAATGTAATTTAAAAGGTCAACAGGTTGAGAAAACGAAAAATCTTACGTGCCATTTTACTCCATTTTTCCTATAGTTTCAGACGTATATTGTCCGGTTCATGTGTAACGCAATTTTTTGAAAATTGTCGGACGGTGCAATTGTCGGAGAACATAAGCGAAACAAGTGGTTAAATCATCTGAAGAGTTTCAACACTTGAACCAGAATAAGTGAATTGTGGGAAACGGTAAAGACACTCTCGAACCCTGGAATGAAGGAAGATATGACCGCAGTCACGTCTGACGACGTTTCACTGACTGATCCGAAGAGGTGCGCTAGTTATTTCAATCGACAATTTGTCGAGCACCCAGGGAGTGGCAGGACGAAGAGAAAAGTACTACTTCGCATTGGATCTCTTTCTGCCGAGGGAGGATGAACCACCACAATTTACAATGGATGATTTTGTGAATGTCATCGGGAAGACTAAATCATCCACAGCGTTTGGGCCCTGATGGACTCTCAATGGTAATGCCGAAACAGCTGGACTTTAGTGAGATACTCGCCTCCCGGCACATCTCACTAAAATGCACATCTCACCATTCCCGAAGTCTAAAAAATGGGCAGGGTGGTCCCGCTACTAAAGCCAAGCAAGGAGGCCAGCAAAGGGGAATCGTACAGACCGATTTCGCTTTTGTCGCCCATACCAAAGACCCTAGAGCCTTTAGTCCTCCCCAGCGTCAGAAATAGTTATCCAGTAGCCGATCATCAGCATGGGTTCCGTAAGCAGCCCAGCACGACAACAGCGCTGCACGCCATATAAACAAGTATTCGTCGAGGACTACATCAGAGTAAACAGTTCGATAGAACAGTGATGGCGGCATTTGATACTGTCAGGCACTCCCCCAGCCAAGTTTGAAACGTTGGATAATCAGTCGTACGTGGAATTCAGGAATAAGAAGTCCAAGCCCCGTAGAGTGAAACAGGGATTTCCCCAAGGTGGGGTAATATCTCCGGAACTGTTTAAACTCTATTCTCTCCTGTATTCCGCCCCTCCGAACGGCATTAAGATCGTAACATATGCGGATAATTGTACGATCTTGGCGTGAGGTACCTTACCTGATGTCATTTGTGAAACGTTGAACTCCTATTTAACTGATCTTACAACCTTGGGGAGCAGAAAAAGACACCTTGTTTACCACTAATAACGCGATAGGTCGGTCTGTGATAAGCTATGTGGCGTCAGTATGGTCCGCGAATATAAGTGCAACACGATGGAAAAATATGCAAACTTGTCAGAACGCCGACCTGAAAGCTACATCTTTTCATCAGTGGACAAAGATTCATGAGGAGACAAAGATTCTTCCGGTACAGCAACACAATGCCATGCTTTCGTTTCGGATGTTATCGTGGTAGCCATCCTAATCACCAAATGGTAGATAGAGCCCCCACCCAGGCATTTCAGTACGGATCTTCATGATCAAGAAGATAGGTCCAACGTTACAAGAAAGAACCCCTAGATCAACAGGTTATCAAGCAGGCTTAAATGGTATTTACACGGAAACAGTCGCAGATGCCATAAACAACTATCGTGTGAATGCGGTCCTCGGAGAACATCCCCCAATTATCGCAGCTGAGGAGCGTTGGCTGCCACGCCAAACCAGAATATTTTTGGCTCAACTACGCTCAGGGTGGTGCAGCCGTCTGAATTCGCATAGGGCAAGGATCGATGACACCATACAAACCATCTGCCAAGCATGCCGCACAGGCCCGCACTACACAATGCAACTTAAGTCCAGTGGCCACATTCCTAGAACAGGAGATAAACCCAGAGCCAGGTTAAGCAGAAAACCGAACATACAAACATATTAAATACTGTTACAACAACATCAATAGGGATAGGCAATAATCGATTTTCGACTTTTCGATTTTGGTCTAAAATTAAAAATGCGATTTTTCGGTCTTGCGATTATTTTAGTTGTCTTAAAACTCGACTTTCGACTTTTTTCATAACCGCAGAAAATCGATTATAATCGAATATTCGTTGATTTTCCAGTTTTCTTTTAAAACTGTAAAACCGCCATAAGTGTAAAACCGCCAAGTCCACAATCTATGGGTAAACTCGAAAATCGATCACAAGATAATCGATTATGCGATTGTCCGTCCAGACAAAAGTCGAAAACGATTTTTAGATTTTTTTTTTGTTTTTGTGTTTTGCCTTATTAAGGCGAAGGTCATTTTTAGAGTGATATTTGAATTAATTCTCTTTCGAGTTGAGCTATTTATAGCTCAACTCGAAAGAGGATTTTTAGATTTTTTAGTGCAAAAAGTCGCTTAATCGATTAACGGAAAGTCGACTTATCTATCCATATCCAGGAGTCCTTCTGCAGTTGTCTGCGCTTTCAATTAGAGCTCCAACATCTTATTTTCTATTGATACATTCTTGAGGATCATGTCGTCAAAGTGGGTTGGAAATTCAATGTCCTCAGGAGAAACCTGGTGAAACACTATTAGTGCGGTCAAAACAAACATGCGTAACGAACCCCGAATAATTTTTTTTGCACACATGGGATCGATGGGGACTTTTAGGACGTTGCTTCTAATGGCAAACCCTAGCTCTCCACCAAAATTCAGCTTTGTGGGAATTTTTGCTATTTCAATGTCTATTTTGACCGGACTATATTGCTGCTTTGTGGACAACAGTGTTGAGCTTATACAAAACGCATTGCAATACCTATTGGGTTATGCTAACTTTTGCTCGTTGATGCCATATTGTCATCCTTCCAAGGACTATCTGTGCTACTGTCGTATGAGTTCGCTAAGCATTCATATCAGACGACATTCGGTGCTATATACACTTTACTTTTTTACAGAATAAATATTCCTTTCTTACCTTGAAGTCAATAATAACATTAACTTTATTTGTATTTTCCATTTTTTTTTTTTATTTGACTATCTAACCTCGCCAGCCTCTCTCTTTATAACATTGAAATTGTTTGTTTGTGTATTCTTTAATTTTATTATTGTCTGTCATTTTTGAAAGTGATATAATGATCGACTACCAATCATTTCATTACTTAAGCTTAAAATTGACTAAAATTATGGCAGCCGTAAAACAAATCAATGTAAGAAATAAAAATTTTACTGTCGTAACAAAGCTCGCAGAAGCAGGGCAAACAACAGACAGCATCATCATCAGTACTGCATTTGTTTGCCAAACTAAACTTGACTTAAACGATCGTAACAGTCAAACATCGCCGGATAATGCTGATGATGTTGAGGATAGTCATAAAAAGTGGTGGTGATTTTGTTCAGGTTTTCTTTGGCATGGAAGAGTTTAATGTTTGTTTTACAATTTGGAGGCGCATTACAATGATTATAGTATTCGGTTGGAATAGAATAAATGTTTGTTGTTTGCTTTTAACGACTCTGTTTTTTGTCGTCTGACTGTTTATTTTTTGGGAGATTGTGTACCCACGTTCACCCAATTTAAATGAAATTACATAAAAAAAAATTCAACGAAATTAAGTCGATTTTTTCTACAGTAGTCACAAAGACGTTAGGTTAAGTTAGGATCAGAATAAAGATTTAACAGAATGCTTAAGTCGGGTTTGCAGTATGTTGGTAAAATTTCAAAACTTTTGACAGATATTTCCGCTGCATCTAACAAATAGTTGCCGGGTTGTTGTTGTTGGCTCAATGGTGATCGGGATGATATACAGTCGAAATCGCTTATAACGTCCGTCAAGGGACTGACCAAAATCGGACGCTATAAGCGATAGTCGTTTTAAACGATATTTATAAAAGAGGTGAGAGAACAAAATATTTAGAGAAAATTTATTTCTTTGTATTGTTCGACGTTATAACCGATAGCAAAAATTCAAATATTTCTCAAAAAACCGACGTTACAACCGGTATGACGTTATAAGCGATGACGCTATAAGCGATATTTATTTGTGTGGAATATAAAGGGCTTCGTCGTTATAAGCGATATGACGTTATAAACGACAACGTTATAAGCGATTTCGACTGTAATTGGTTGATATGGTCGACTCTTTGCAATTCGTGTGGATGTATGCAGTTGTCGGGGTGTGGCCGCACAGCTTACCACAGACGCGCCTGTAGCTTTGTAGGAGGTCAACAACCTTTCTTTGTCCGCAACCCAAGGGGTGTCGGCCAGCGACACTTGTTCTTTAATTGATCTTGTCGCAAATGGCTGTGTCTTGCTCGGACGACTTAAACATGCTATCAAACACCCAATAATTTGGAGTAGTTTGTGGTCGATATCAGGACACCAATATGTTCAGGGAGAGCCTCATTTCAGACGTCTAGGTGGTGAACAGTGTGGCAGTGGACGTAACGGCGTATATTTTCATATTCATCAGGTGGAAGAACTGCACTAAGTCAGCTATGTAATTGAGGATGTGGCCCGACGCCAAGATCGCACATTCATCCGTACGCATTACGATCTTTATGTCGTCTATAGGGTGTGGAATTTCAAAAAGGTACATGCTAAACAGTTCCAGAGATATGACCCCGCCTTGGTCCATCGATCGATTAAAACACGACTTCTCTTTTTCCTCGATCACCTTAGTTTGGTTGACGGTATCGAAGGCCTTATCTATAGGTCAATAGCCACCATGACCTTTCGATCACACGGCCTGTTCTGGTTCAGTCTTCGACTGATATGGATGCACGTGGCGTGTAATGTGGATTTTGGGCAGCTGCGAAACTGCTTCCCATCATAGAGGAGGAATAGTGCCTTTAGAATCTTTACTACTGGCGTCAGGAGAGAGATCGGCATGTACGATTAATCTGTGCTGACATCCTTGTGTGGCTTCAGTAGCGAAACCACCATGTCAACTTTCCAAGCTTCTTGCGCAATATGGCCACTTGTGCAATAAAGCCACTGGCTAACGATAGATTGAGGACACTTGTCAAATATTCCACTCCGGGTTCATTCAGATGCTTAAGCATTACCATTGACACTCCGTGTGAGCCCTTTGGATGATTTCGCGTTCCGGATGACAACAGTAACATCGCTCATCGCACACTGCACTGGTACCTCCTACCTGCCTGAAAAAATAACCCGGGCGCCTCTTCGGTTCTGTCATTGTCTCTTCGTTGAAATTTGCAGCCGTGCTATCATCCTTTTTCACGAATTCGAGAGTATTTTACCGTATCGGAGTTCAGTTTCTTACAGATGTCATCAGAGTAGGTACCTGATCGTACAATCATCCGCATACGTAACGATCTCAATGTCATCTGGAGGGGGCGGAATACAGGAAAAAGTAGAGGTTAAACAGTTCCGGAGATATCACCCCACCTTGCGGAACTCTCTGTTTCACTTTACGGGGTTTGGACTTCTTGTTCATGAATTCCACGTACGACTGGCGTCCACACATATAATTAATTATCCAACGTTGCAGACTTGGCAACAACAATAACTTGTTCCGCTTACGCTCTCCGATCAGCCTGTTAACTTCCAGTGTCAGCTCCCTGACTCTGGGGTTACTGGGGTTGGCTCGACAAAGCTCATCACGCTCATTTGCTAATCCCGTCGCCTCTCCTGGGAAGTTTAGTAATACTTCGGGTATTCGACCTGCAGGTATATGGCGAGCGGCTGCGGCAATGTTGATGTCTCGGAACGTCCTTTCCGCTACCCGAACATCAGAAGAATTGTGCAGTTCTCTGAAGCGTTGATTGGTGAACTCTCTGAAACCTGGCCAATTAGCTTTCTTATGATTGTGTGGCGTTCGGAGGTGATGAAGTCGGGTTGTCTGCTTATGGAGACAATTATGGGGAGATGGTCTCATCCAAGAGAAATGACGGGCTTTTAGGTAACGTCATTTGTCAGACCCGCTGACACGATGGTTATGTCTGGCGAATTGTGACACTCCCCTCTAAATCTGGTAGGAGCGTCCTCATTCACCGAATGCCACATCTCATGATGCACATTAAAGTCCCCCAAGACCAGAAGATTATGACCTTCCAAAAGCTTGGTAATGTTAGGCTTGAGATACAGCTATTTCTAGGAGGAATGTATACGTTCAGCAACTCTATCTCGGCAGTTCCACACCTGACTACTACCCCCAAATATTCCATGTACGGGTCATTAGAGTCAAGCGAGATAGGTCTATAATGAACAGACTGGTGCAAAAGGAAAGCTAGTCCCCCAACTCAACTTCTGGTGCGATCCTTCCTTAATACGTTGTAACTATCACAACGCTGTAAGCTGCAGTTGTTGTTGAGCTGGGTTTCCTGCACCGTCACGACCTTGGTCTTCTTCCGATTCATAAATTCAACTATTTCTTCGATCTTACCTCGGAGTCCATTACAATAAATTGCAAAAAGGATGCATTTTCTGGAATTGGAACAATAACGGATGGTGTTAAATGCTGTGCGTGCGGTTGCTGTTGAGGGGACTGCGGTAGAGTTTCGTAATCTGAAGACGACCCACTGGGGCTGTGTTCGTGCAGTATGCAGCAACATAGTCCCTGTCGTAGTCCCTTGCGTGGACAAGTCCAGAGCAACCCCTTAGATGCACCCACTCCTGACATCTCATCGAAGTTTGGATATGGTGAAGATGCGGATGTTGCAAACCCAGAACAAATATATTGGTCCTGGGTTTTCCTTCGTCCCGGCACGGACCAAGAGAATCCGGAGCAGGCATTCCGGGATATGCTGCTCCCAACACAGAAAAACGAAACAAATACAAACACATGTACACTGAGGTGGCAGCCGCTGGTCGAAACATTGATGTTGTGTGATTCCAGGTCAATCCGGTACGAGAGAATCCGCTGCCGTGGGATTGATGCCAATTTTTTGTCGTCATCGATTTTTAATTTCTATATGGCATTCGATAGTAAACATATTGAAACTAAGGAAACCAAAAAATTAGGTCAAAATACGATACGGTGTGGGCGCAGCACACTATGTCGCGAGTTCATATTGTCTGTGGCCAAACATAGAAGGAGTTATCGTAGGTGCATCAATTTTGTTACAAGTACTTATTGTTGTCTTGTTGTGTTGGACGGTCCACGTTTTGACTGAAACGTGGTGTTTAGTCTTCAATAGGGATATAAAACATTCCTACAGACAATTGTCGATATAGGACCACGTTTTGATATAGTCCCCATAGAACGGTAACGCCTGATTTTCGGTATTTGAAAGGGGTATATTTTTTCAGCGAAACGACTTACATTTGGCATTGAATTACATTTTCGTCCGATTCCAACGATCCTTCCAAATAACATTTAGTATTTGGTGTTCAACAGGGGTATGAAACATTCCCACATACAATTAATTGTTGATATTGGTTCACGTTTTGATATAGCCCCCATAGATCGGTACCCCCGATTTTCGGAATTATTAAAGTTTTAGTCACATTATGCACCCGAAATGACTGAATTTTGGTGTTAGTCTTCATATATTTTTGTGGGCTTATTGAGTACATCAAAACTTTGTTTTGAAATAAGAGCATTTTCCTTAAAAACTCTTTTTGCTCCCATATATATTTTCGCCCTATTTCACGCATTTTCTGCAACAAACACATATATAGCGTGTTTGGTGCAGAAAATGCGTGAAATCGGGGGATGATTTCGATGAAATTTGGAATACGTGACTAAATTCGATCAAGTTATATCGAAATCGTATGTTCGCCCGATTTCATGTATTTGCTGCACCTAACACGCTATATATGTCCGATTTCGATGAAATTTGGAAAGTGTGACTAAATTCAGTCAGGAAATAAACGTGCCAAATTTTATCGAAATCGGACTAGATTTGGAAATAGCTCCCATATATACATATGTTCGCCCGATTTCACGTATTTGCTGCACCAAACACGCTATATATATCCGATTTCGATGAATTTTGGTGTAACTACCTTCAGTCCAGAAAAAATTGTGCTGAATAATATCCAGATTTGGATATAGTTTATATATATTTTCATCAGATTTCAGGTATTTGCTATACCAAACACGCGATATAGGTCCGATTTCGATCAAATTTGGGAAGTGTGACTAGATTCGGTCTAGAAATAAATGTGCCAAATTATATTGAAATCGGTCCAGGTTTGGATATAGCCCCCATATAAATTTTATAATATGGTAATAATGGTGAAATGTTGAAGACTTGTTCAATTAAAAATTTTTTGAAATAAGGGACTGAACTTTGAGTGTGATAACTGGAAATTAACCTTAAAGAAGAAAACCCGAACTTTTTATAACCTCTAATCCCCTTTGTAACTCTATTCGACATATTCATTATATCGGGATTGCATTGAGTTTCTACATACCGAAAGGAATCCCAAAATCCATATTATAGTCGATGTTCTTAAAAAAAACCTTAAGATCTTCGAAATTCTCAAAATCTTGCTATAGCGAAAACAATGACAATTCTCTGCGAGAATTAGAACATAAAATGCCCATTAAGAGCGAATGCGGTTAAAAAATGTATGTACATATGTACCAAGGCGAGAACATATATGGTTAAATATTTCAAAATATCGAAAACCGGGCGGAACTTTTTGTATGGGGAGTTTCAAAATTTTATCTTAAATATTGTAAACTTTGTCTCTATTGAATTTATACACTTTGCATCAATAATTCATAGAAAATCAATTAACTACACCTTAAAGTAGCTTTAAATAACGCTACACAACATTTTATATTTTCATGATTTTTGGTCAAGTTTCATTCATTATTTTGTTTTTCATAATAATTAAATAAGCCTTCTAGAATTTAGATGGATATTATTAGTTTATGTTTCAATGAAAAGCAAAAAAACACTATTTTTCTGTGGCATCAACATTTATGAATCCATTTAGTTTTTAATCGTTTCAAATCTATGAAGTCTCACTTTGTTTAATTATTATTTATCCAATAAAAACTTTAACTACACACGTCAAAAATTGATACGGAATTAACCATGCAAGGTCTTTCATATTGTGGAGCTGATTGATTAAAGTATTCATAAAAACAATTACATATGAAAAAAAACGTCCTTGAGGGCTTTATAAATTGAAAGTAGTTTTGAGCAATATGGAGCAAAGTAGATAGCGTGGCCGTATTAAGAATAGACATAAGCATCCAAAAGCCCACTGTCTTTGGAGCATCTTCTTCTGCCGCCTTATGTTAAGCATAACAAAAACAAAGATTCACCGTAATCCCATTCATACATACATATGTACATATGTATGTATATATAAGTATATGAAGGTACATTGTACATATGTTTGTATGTACATACATGCATTAAACCATATAATCTGAGTGAGTGTAGACATCTTTACCACAAAAAAACGAACCAAATGAAAATAAGAGTGACTTGAATGAGACATGTCTACTTTAATAACACCAGACAACAACTGCTTTAACAGATTTTTATGTTAGTGGGTAAACTTAGCATTTTTTTGCTGTTCATTTGGTATTAAGAAAGTTGTATGATAAGTACGGGAAATATTAGAGTTGCGTAGTTCCGGAACGAACTAGTTCCAAGGAACTATTCCGGACAAGGAACTATTGGAACTATATCCAGCTCATGCGTTTATATAGTTCCTTTAGTTCATATAGTTCCTTTCGTTTTTCTGGTTCCTTCAAGCTAACGCGTACGTGGATCTTACATTGTTGCTGTTTGTTCGCTGCAATTTATTTATTTTTATGTCAATTCATCCACCAAACCATGAAAACATTTCGGTCTTGGAACTGTTTGGAACGAAGGAAACAAAAAGAGCGATGAAAGAGAAAGATTCGTTGAACTATTTCGATCTCGGAACTATTTGGAACGAAAAGAACGATGAAAGAGAAAAATTCGTTGAACCATTTCGGTCTCGGAACTATTTGGAACGAAAAGAACGATGAAAGAAAAAAATTCGTTGAACCATTTCGGTCTCGGAACTATTTGGAATGAAAGGAACGACGAAAGAGAAAGATTCGTTGAACTATATCGGTCTCGGAACTATTTGGAACTATGGAACTATGTTAAGGAACTAGTTCCTTTTGGGAAAAGGAACTAGAAAGATCGATCCGCTCCGGGAACTAGATTGCCCAACTCTAGGAAATATAAGTACGGTCAAAGAATAAAGTCTATATACACCATATATGTAAATATCGAGTTTTAAGATAAAGGAAAGATTTTTATGAAAATCCAAGTACATAGTTCTATTTCATATTACTAATAAACAAAACTATATACAACAAGCAAGCAAAGGCTATAGTCGGACAGGGCCGACCATACGATACCCTACACCACTACCCTGCGAGTTAGCTTTCAGCAAATCAAAGTTTCTTTTTGACAAATAAGCTCATTGTAAATAATAAATTTTTGGAGTCTGCAACCTTATCACATTAATTACTTTGAATGTTATGGTCTCAATATCCCTCCGAATTGGCTAAAATTTGGTATTAAGTCTTCATTGGGGGTATTAAACTTTCCATTTGAAATTTGTTGGTATAGGTCTAGGCGTTCATATAGCTCCCATACAACGAAAGCTCCCCATTTTCGAACATTTGAAGATTGTGGCTCTGGTTACAGATTTCTCTATTTTATTGACTTGTCTGAAGTGAATTTCAAACAGAAAAATACACATAAACATTTTAGATGATATTATTGAAATATATGTATGTAGCATAAGAAAATATGTGAAATACAGAAATTTTACATATGCAAAAATAATATTCGCATATGCATAATTTAAACATTTCGCATACTTTTAATTAGAAGCCAAAAATATGCAAATTTTACAAAAATAGGTGTTGCATAAAATTCCGCTGTCTACATATCATTGATCTGATATTAATCGGGGTGCTCTCATTGATATGAGAGAAGGCTCCCTTGTCCCTACTGGGATGTTTGCGGAACACTTATATACAGTACATTTTAAGAAATATTCTTAAATTTGAAAAATTTAGCAATTTCTGCTACATCTTTAAATTTCGGACAATTGGACAGGTAATATGATAGGGATCCACGCAATTTGTAAGAACTGGGAATTTGTCTGTCGTGAAAGAGACAATTTGTAGCATGGGAGGAAGATGTGATTCTCTTCACAGAACTCATTATATTTTAGGTAGTAGGTCCGTTACCAAGCACACATATTATTGCAATTTTCATCAGAGGAAAGATCGGTATTTAATTTTTCATATATAGGCGACTTTGCCGGTATATGGCCTCCAGGGATTCAAATATGGACCAAAAATAAAATATTTTTATTTGGCATACAAAAGTAATGGTCCATTGTACCCGCTAAATAATATCAGATCATCATCAAAAATTGTAGGCATCTTCTTCGACCTAAACCCCTACCTCGTCCAAAATTTCGTGACTATTGATCTATAATTGCGACCTCTAGTATGCTTTTGATTACATTACAAGCAAAACATTGGATATATTAGGCTGTAACTCTGTTATCTGACCACATAAATCAACATAATTGGCATTAATTGAAAGGGCAAGAGTTGTCCTTCCAAATATTATTTATATGGGCGGAATGTGTGGTCCAGGAATAAAGATATTTCCGGTATATTAAAAATTTTCACAATTTTCACACAAAAGTTGTGGTCCATTTAACCCTCTAAACATTATCCGATCACCATCTCAAATTGCAAGCTTCTTCTTTGTCATATAATCTTACATTATTTAAAATTTCGAGGCGATCGGACTATAATTGCGACATACAGAGCCGCTACAAAATCGGATAAAAATTTTGTTTTTGGTTCACCCGCTAAATATTTCTGGATCATCACCAATAAGAATAGGGATCTATTCTGGCCTGATCCCGACCTCCATACAAAATTTCTTGACGATCGGTCCATTATTGCGGCCTGGAGCGTGTTTACAATTTATAATGGACAGACGGGCGGACGGATGGATGGACGGACGGACACACATCTCAAAATCGCTTTATCTCGTCGAGATATGAAGATTGGTATACCACATTGGGGGTCTCCGACGAATATTTCGCGGTGTTACATGAATTTTTACCAAAACAAACTTATAATACCCTTTCCACATTGTGGTGTAGGGTATAATAATAATTATAAGTTGGTTTTGGGTCGCAGACCGATACTTATATACGAGCTGAGTCGATCTGGCTATGTTTGTCCGTCCGTCCGTATGTCCATCTAATCCTTGTAATCACGCTACAGGTCGCAATTTTTATCAGATCGTAACCAAATTTTGGCTGTTGATTGGGGAAGAAGCCTATTTTGTTGATGGTCGGATAATATTTAAGGGTCGGTATGGGCAGCTTCTATTAGGGGTATAGCAAAAGCAAAACCTGACAATGGAAGTCGAAAATATCACCTTTCTAACGATATAAAGTAGGCTGTCGTAGGTGGTGAAACAATGAAGATATCACAATAGTCGCAAAAAAACCCCAAATTTTCATTTTTGCAATTTTTGTTATAATGACGAATATCACAACTTTGGTTAGGGGCCTTCCAAAAAACTAAAACCAGACTATGAAAGTAGAAAATTCCATCTTTACAATGATAACGGAGATATCGCAATAGTCGTTAATACATCCCATTTTTTCATTTTTTTATATCAGGCTACAGATCGCAATTTTAATTGGATTGTTACGAAATTTTGAGGGTTAATGGGGGTTCCATAGAGGAAGAATTCTATTGATTTTGGTGATGGTCAGGTAATATTCAGGGGCTGGAATGGGCAAAAAACTTATGTGGAGAACATTCAAAGTTTTATTCATATGCGAATATCTCCGCTTCTAGTAGGCGTATTCAAAAGTCCGCCAATGGATGAGGAAAATATCACCTTTATTATGATGCATAATAGGTGGGCGAACATCCCACTTTCCTATTTTTTTATTTGAATTATACTGCAAGTATCTCAGCTTTGGTTGGATGCGTTTCAGCAATGAAAACATTTTGAGCTTTAAAATGAATTGTGTTACCAAAATTGGTGAAAAGCTTGTGATGTTGAAAATGACGCTGGAATATCCCAATTTCTAGTCTATGGATTTTTATTTCCATGTCAGATATTTCTGCTTCTGTTGGGCATATTCTAAGGATAGAACTTGATGATGATACTAAACCATCTGGGCTTTAAATTAAAACAAAATGTGGCGTTTATGGTGAAATATCAGAGTTATTGCAAAATGCGCTAATGATATGTTTACGAGTGAAAATCTTATGCACAGGGGTAGTGGTGTAGGGTATCACATAGCCCCGTCCCGACTATAGCCTTTACTTGTTTGTTATTAAACTATGCAAAAATATAAAATGTGATAAAATATCAAACCTCTTATGTAAAATTCAATATTTTTTAGTCTTAATTTGAAGCATTAGGCTGGTTTTAACTCAGAGGGGAAAAATATATGTGGGAGGTACGGGGCGGGGGTACCGCCTAATCTGTTTAATTTTGTTAGATTCTAAGATTGCCAAGGTTTGAGCCCAACTGAAATATGTTAACACGTGCTACTGGGGCCTCGCAGTTATGAAAATCTCGATTTTTTGGCTATTTGGCGACTTCGGCGACCCATATCTGTGGAACGTTACTTGCTCGTATTATGCATTAAATTAATGGCCATTCTGTTCATTTTATGTTCAAAAACAAAATACGTAAGTATTGCTGAATTCGAGATAATAAAGTCAATGTACCGAGTTAAACATTAACTCCGAATTTTTTGAATCCCTTGAACAACAAGTAAGTCTCACTTTTAATTACGTCAAGTAGACCTTTTTCTAGGAATTTCGGCAGTTGCTCTTTTGTAAGTTTGGTATAAATATTTCTTGAGAATTTTCAATCTTTGCTTTGTTAAGATTTTTGTCGCCTTTTGGCTCTTTACGGTGCACAGTGTGTCCAAAATGGGTTTTTTGTGTCAAAAATCTATATTTTCTAAACGGATAAGGATAGAGCTATGAAATTTGGAGTAGATGTTTATCAGACAAGAATCTTTTATACCATGTGGTTACGACCCATTCGGTCAACGTCTTCTACAGAATTTTAATGAATAAAAAAAGGTTTTTCGAAATTTTAAAGCTTGTGTAATACAAACATACATTTAAATAAGAATTCATAATTTCTTAGAGTTATTTAAAACACGTGTTGGAGTTATAGAAACATAAAACGCTATATTCTCAAATACAGACTTGTGTTTTAACAACATAAAATAATTCAATTAATATGCATACTATAACAACAATTTAACTAATTAAGTTCATGGAGGAATATTTACTTAGCGTAAAGATGGTAATATTTCAGTGTTTAAAATATGTTTTTTTTTGTTTATGTGTGCTACTCAAAAGCGTGGGACTATGTTAACGACAACTGATTCATATACCGCAGCTGATCAGTATCACCAACTAAGGGTCATTATCAATGAATGGCAATGTCATTGTTCCCATAAATAAAAGAATGACAGGCTGTCAACAGTGAAACTATTTTCGTTATTTCATTCTGTTAAATATTCGTAAATTATATTTGCAAATATTAAACAATATATAATTCGGTCGGAAAATGTATCTTTGAACTCCAAAATACCAAAAATCAGGGGTACCGTTATATGAGAGTTCTATCATAAAGTGGACCTATGCCCACAATATTGTGTGTGCAAGTTTATTGACCACTAGGAACCCTAAATGCAAAATTGTAGCAACTTCGTTCGGAAAATGTATTTAAAAACACGAAAATACTGAAATCGGGCGGTACCCTTATATGGGGGCTACATCAAAGCGTGGACCTATATACACAATTTTTAGTAAGGAGATAGTTTACTCGTAGAAAACGCTATATTTAAATTTTTAGCTAGATCGGTTTATTAATGTAGGTAAAGTCCTCAAAACAGGTAAGATCGGGTGGTAACGTTTTAAAGGGCCTATTTTCCGGCGTCGCACTTGGTCGCAATTTCTCTATTGAAAAATTGATAGTTCGAGAGCTCCTCTATATTTGGGTATCATTACAACAGTGGAACCCCGTGGAACTTTTTAGTTATATCCTATTAAAAAAGAACTTATTAAAAATATACACGTAAAAATGTTCAAAAACAAATCAGGTTATTATACAGAATAGGAACGCAAATACATTTACTTCTAAGCACAATTTAATACGTCAGGTTTCGTATTATCGGATAGAAAAAATAACCATTAAAAAATTCCAATAACTCGTGATAATATGGTCCTCACAAAAGCGACGAATTTCCTTGCGATTTTTAGTATTTGTTTTAACGAAAATAAGGTTATGTTATAGGTACCGTTACTTCAATTATAACGGTACAACCAACGAAATTTTTGTTTTTCTCTCTTAGCTAGCATGTTTTCTATCTATACTTATAAAAGAGTTCAGTAATGATGACTCACTGATTCACTGACTCACTGACTGACTGACTGATAATCAACGCCCAGACTAAACGGCTAAAGCTAGAATCTTGAAATTTTGGGTGAGGGTCACTCTTGGTCCGAAGGTGTCAGATAAGGCTGGATTTTTGGAAATTCGAACTAGAACTGTACTAAAAGTACTAAAAGGTACTAAATATGGTACCCTTTGTTTTAGGCAAACGCGAAGAGCTAGAATTCTGAAATTTGGAATGAGGTTCACTGATGGAGAGTTAGAAAGGTGTACCAAATGGTTTTTGGAAATTCGAACTATAAGTGTACGAAAAGTACTAAAAGTTACTAAATTTAGTACTATTTGGTATTACTTGAACGGATAGAGCTAAAATCTTGAAATTTGGAATGAAAATCAAGGTTTAGAAGATGAGTTGATATAAGGAGGTGGTTTTGAACATGTGTACTCATGTGTACGAATAGTACTAAATGGTACTAAATTTGGTACAATTTGAATTTGGGCGAACCGAAAAAGTTGGAATTCTGAAATTTGGAATTACTATTACTGTTGGAGCGAAGGTTTGAGATATGGAGGTAGTTTTCGAAATTCGTACATATGGGTACGAAAGGTACTAAATAGTACTAAATAAGGTACAATTTGGATTTGGGGGAACGGATGGAGCTGGAATCCTGAAATTTAGAATTGGGATTACAGTCGGGGTGTAGGATAGAGGTATTTTGGAAATTCGTACTTTTGGGTACGAAAAGTACTAAATGGTACCAAATTTGGTACAATATGAATTTAAGTGATCGGATAGAGCTGGAATAGTAAAATTTGGAATTAAGATTACTATTGGAGTGTGGGATTGGGATACTTTGATATATACAATTTAGATTTCAATGATGGGATACATTTGGAATCGTGAAATTCGGAATTAAAATTGCTGTTGGAGTGTTGATAGAGGTAGGTTTGGAAATTCGTACTTTGGATACGAATAGTACTAAATAGCTGGAATCCCGAGATTCGGAATAAGGATTACTGTTGGTAAGTAGGATTGATGAAGTTTTTGAAATTTTTAGTTATGGGTACGATAAGTACTAAATGGTACCAAATTTTAATTTATGTGATCAGATACATTTGGAATCCTGAAATTCGGAATTACGATTACTGTTGGAGTGTTGAAAGAGGAAGGTTTGGATACAATTGGTATTAAATGGTATCGAGTTTGGTACAATTTGGATTACGGTGATCGGATGCAACTGTAATCCTGAAATTTAGAATTAAGATTACTGTTGGCGTGTAGGATTGAGGTAGTTGTAGAAATTCGTACTCATGGGTACGAAAGTACTAAATGATACCAAATTTGGTACAATTTGTATTTGGGTGAACGGATATAGCTGAAATTCCGAGATTTGGAATAAGGAGTACTATTGGAGTGTAGGATTGATAAAGTTTTGGAAATTTTTATTTATGGGTAGGAAAAGTACTAAATTTGGTACAATTTGTATTTCAGTGATAGGATACATTTGGAATCGTCAAATTCGGAATTAAAATTGATGTTGGAGTGTTGATAGAGGTAGGTTTAGAAATTCGTACTATGGATACGAATAGTACTAAATGGTACCAAATTTGGATTTGAGTTATCGGATATATATGGAATTCTGAAATTCGGAATTAAGCTTATTGTTTAAACATAGCACTGAGGTAGTTTTGAAAATTTCTACTTATGGGTACGAAAAGTACTAAATAGTACTAAAATTTGGTACAATTTGGATTTCGGTGATCTGATGTAGCTGCCATCCTCAAGTTTGGAATTAAAATACCTGTTGAATTGTAGGATTGATAAAATTTTGGAAATTTTTAGTAATGGGTAGGAAAAGTGCTATATAGTACTAAATTTGGTACAATTTGGATTTGAGCGAACGGATAGAGTTGGAATCAAGAAATTTGGAATTAAGATTACTGTTGAAATGTAGGATTGAGATATGGAAGTAGTTTTTGAAATTCGTACTTATGAGTACAAAAAGTACTAAATTTGGTACAATTTGGTATATGTACGAAAAGTACTAAACGGTACTAAATTTGGTACAACTTGGATTTGAGCGAACGGGTAGAGCTGGAATCAAGAAATTTGGAATTAATATTACTGTTGGAGTGTAGGATTGAGATATGGAAGTAGTTTTGGAAATTCGTACTTATGAGTACGAAAAGTACTACATTTGGTTCAATTTGGATTTGAGCGAACGGCTAGAGCTGGAATCTTGAATTTTGGAGTTAATATTACTGTTGGGGTTAGTTTTGGAAATGCGTACTTAGATTTGGAAATTCGTACTTATGCTTACAAAAAGTACTACATTTTGTACAATTAGGATTTGGGTGAAATTATAGCGCTCGAATCCTAAAATGTGGAATTAGGTACACTTAGGGGTACGAAATGGTTCCATGTGTGGTACAATTTTGTATTGGATGAACGGATAGGTCTGGATTCGTGAGATTTGGAATTAAGATTACTGTTATCATTTGCTTATAACGTCCGATTTAAAAAATATGCGCCATAAATATACGAAAAGTTGCAAATGCCACAGGATTTGGTACATTTTTTTGATTGTGTAAAGGGAATTTTGAAATAATAGGAAGAGGTTCGTATTTATGTATTTACATGTAAAGTACAAAATAGTTCTATAATTGGTTTTGGGGGAACAGATAGAGCTGAAAATGAGGATGGCGGTTGTTGGGTTAGGCCGTATTTGCGCTGAGAACCTCAATTAAAATATCTCAAAAAATGTGGATTGCTCTTGATATGTAGGCGTGACGAAAATCGAACTAAAGTGGTACGTATTTGTACACAAAATGTTTCCACCATTCTATATTATATATTGTTTATTTGTTTTGTATATTTAACGCATACGAAGTAGCGGGCACTTTGCTAGTCTCTTCATATACAATTTTTGGAAATTTTCGACAATTTGTTTTTTGCATTTTTGGCACAAAATATTGAATTTGGATACACTGTGCGGTGCTTTGAACTTTTGGATGAAACAATGCCATGCCAACAGGTTCAGGACTAAGATACCACAGATGATTTCTCATTTTGTTATTTCTTTTTCAGATATTTGTTTGTCAATGTTTCCGTATTTCAAAAATTTTTAATGCAGTCTAGGTCTTGTTTTGGAGCTAAAAAATATATCTGAATATCGTTTTCACTATTTTTTGTATTAAACTCAATCTATTGTATCTATTCTTTTTCAACCTATGAATTATATAAACATTATCTTGTTCATTATACGTTTTGAAAAAAAAAACAATAAACCACACTCTTATTTATAACACTCATAACACTCTATAAACGTTCTGGGGGCGTTATACCAGGCTCGAACGATTGTTTGATCTCATAGTGCAAACCACCGTAAAAAGCCAAATGCGACAAAAATCTTAACAAAGAAAGTAGAAAAAGATTGAAATTATTCCAGAAATATTCAAACCAAACTAACAAAAGAACAATTGCCGGAATTCCTAGAAAAAGGTCTACCAGGCGTAATTACAAGTGAGACTTACTTGTTGTTCAAGTGATTAAACATTAACTCCGAATTTCTTGAAAAAGATCCTGCAACTTGGATCGGATCAGCAGAACATCGAGTACCAGGAGGGGCAAAGGATGTTAAGCAACTTGAAAGTTGTGAACGATATACATAGCAGAACAAGGAGTCGAGTTCATCACAGATTACAACCAATTAATAACAAAGGACGAGCAAATAAAACAATGAGTTCTTCAAGGAGTCATCTGTACCCAGATGGCTCCAAAACCACATTATGTCAGTCCCTTGAATGAATTTAAATAAGAAGAAAATGTAAAATACATTTGTTTTCATTCCAAAAATTTATAATATAGGAAGAAAAATGGGGTTTTCACACAATAGACTCCATCTGCTCCCTAAGGCGTTTTTCGGGACATTGGCTTTAGTATCTCGAATTCAGTAATACTTATGTATTTTCTTGTTAAGAACAGAATGGCCTTTAATTTAATGCATAATACGGGCAAATAGCTCTGACCAATCCACAGATATGGGTTGTCAAATAGCCAAAAATCGAGATTTTCATAACTTCAAGGCTCCAGTGGCACTTAGGTTAGGTTAGGTTAGAGGATGTGCAGCCACTAAATGTGACTGCGCCACTCGGAGACCTTGCGGTCCATTGTGATCATCCTTTAGAAAAGTGGAGAGAGATAAAAATAGATAAGAGAGATAGAATAGAAATAATAGAATAAATAGATAAATAGGAATAAAAAGAATTAAAAGAATTAAGAAACAGATAAGAAAACAAGGTAGGCAGAATAATCGAAAAAACAAAGCGTTACGCGTTTAGGTTGCGCTGTCCCAGCCACTTTAGATTTTTAACGATGTTGCAGATTACAGTAGGTTCCACAGTTGAGTAGAAGGTTAGAGACGGCGGAAAACGAACACCCACTAGTCTGTGTCGTCTACGAGCCAGGGCTGGACAACGACACAGGAGGTGTTCGATCGACTCCGACTCCTCCTCATCCTCACAGAGTCTGCAGTAGTCATTAACATCCCTATCCCATTTAATGGTAAAGGCCCTGACATAGCAGTGTCCAGTGATGACTCCCGTCGTTACCTTCACTTCCGCTTTGCTCAGGTTCAACAACGAATTCGTTCTTTTGGCTGACAGAGACGGCCATATGGATCTTGCCACAATGCACCTAGGTTCATTGTGCCACAATTCACTGGCTCTTTCGTCAGAGAACGCTTCGACTTTTTGGAAAAAGTGACAGATGGGTGGTTTGATAGAGTCAGTGATAGCTAGATCAGCGGACTGTGATCCTCGTCTAGCTAATTCATCTGCTTTTTCATTACCCTGGTAGTCACGATGTCCAGGTACCCAACATAGCCGAAAGCCGTTAGTTAGCGCATCCAGAGCTGCTCTACACTTGAGGACGACGTCGGATTTGATGTTGCAGGATTTGATGGCTTTAAGAGCCGCTTGACTATCCACATAGATAGTCACCGGTTCAAAGATTTCTGCATCCAGATTTTTAATCAATTCCGCCGCCTTCCAAATCGCGAAGATTTCAGCCTGGAACACACTACAGTTGCTGTCTAGCCTGTATGTGCGTTCAAGTGATAGACTTTCACAGTAGACACCGGCACCGGTACCTTCCTCCATCTTGGAGCCGTCTGTATATATAGCCAGACCGCCCAGAGGGGGGTTACTGCGGTTCCAGTCGTCTCTACTAGGTATAATGACTTCTATATCGTCAAATCTCAAGACTGGTGATATATAGTCACTTATTTTGCCACAATGGTTCACAAAAATACCTGATTCATTCAGGATACACCCATGCCCATAGGAAAGACTCCGCCAAAGACCCTGTTCATGAAGCCGCAGGGCACTCCTGGTTGCCTGACACTTAATGCTGATACTCAGTGGTCTTAAGTTCAGCATTGCGTTCAGTGCAGCCTGTGGCGTGCTCCTGGTAGCTCCAGTAATAAGAGTTGCGGCGGCTCTTTGTACCTTATCGAGCTTAGTGGATGTTGACTTTTGACGCAATGAGTGCCACCAAACGAGAGAACCATAGGATAGGATGGGTCTAACCACTGTATTATACAGCCAGTGTATAATCGAAGGAGTTAGTCCCCAGCTTTTCCCAATGGAATTCTTACATGAATAAAGTGCAATCATTCCCTTCTTCGCCCGCTCCTCAGCATTCCTATTCCATCGCAATTGACAGTCAAGGATTGTGCCAAGGTACTTTGCTTCGGGGGAGAGTTGGAGCTGCACCCCATCCAGTGTTGGTGGAACAAAGGCGCCGAGCTTACGCTTTCTTGTGAACATTACCAGTTCCGTCTTCGTTGGGTTAACCCCAAGACCATTAGCCTTGGCCCAGCGTGATAGAGTCGATAGTGCTCCTTGCATAAGCTCCGAAATGGTTGACGGAAATTTACCGGAAATCAGCAGTACCACGTCATCAGCATAAGCAACAACTTTGATACCTTGATTGTCCAGCTCCATCAAAATATTGTTTATAACAAGGAGCCACAGTAATGGCGAGAGCACACCTCCTTGAGGGGTGCCTCTAGTCACTGTTTTCCTTATTTTTACCTCCCCAATGCTAGAATTTATAATTCTGCTTTGAAGCATATTATTAATCCAGCACGTTAGGGGTTCAGGTGCATTAACTTTCTTCAGTGAGAGATTGATGGACTCAAGTTTTACATTGTTAAAAGCTCCTTCTATGTCTAGAAAGGCAGCCAAGGTAAAGTTTGAGTCTTCCATGTTTTTCTCAATGAAGCCGACCACCTCATGCAAGGCAGACTCAACAGATTTACCTTTAACATAGGCGTGCTGTGAGTTGCTTATAGAGACGGTGTCTACCTGACTCCTTATCTCCAGGTCGATCAGTCTTTCGAGTGTCTTAAGGAGAAAGGATGATAAACTTATGGGTCTGTAGTCTTTAGGTGCAGAGTGACTAGGTTTTCCCGCTTTGGGAATGTAAGTTACCTTTACCTCCTTCCACAGCCCCGGTATAAAAGAGAAAGTCAAGCACGCCCTAAAAATCTCCTCCAGGATTTGGTATAAGGTCGGTGATGCAAATTGTAGCATCGCCGGCGTTATGCCATCCGGCCCAGGAGACTTGTAAGGCTTAAAAGTGCTGACCGCCCACTTAATTCTACTTCTGTTGACCACCCTGTCAATGAGTACCAAATCCAAAGGCTCCTGAACTCGGAAGTCGTCACGCTCATTGTTGACAGCAGGGACGTACGCAGGATTTCATTTCGGGGGGGGCCCAACTTGACCAAAAACCATGAAAAATTAAAATGTTGTGTATCGTTACGTAAAGTTATTTTAAGGGTTTATGGCCACTTATTAAGCATCAAAAAAGACATTTTTCATGCATTTTTTAAAAGAAATCTACCAAACTTTTTAACTGAAAGGCCACACCTTGAGCTACATTCTGATTTTTTTCTGTTGAAAAAATCTTGCTTGCCTACAAAACACTGTTTTACTAAAGCAGTTGCGGTGCCCACTGTAGTTCGAATACGAATAAACCGATCAGCTTACTCTTATCAGAAACCAATCTGCAAACTCTTATCTAAATCCTGAAAAATTCTATAAATCGAAAAAAAAATCCATAATTGTTGTTCCGGCGGTATTCTCTGCTTTTAATATTATGTTACAAGAGAAGCGATGTATTTTTTTCTTAATTGTACGATTAGAAGTTTTTGGACTCGATGACATTACACACTTTGCTGACCTCAGTTCTTGCAACTTATTGGAACTTGAATTTAAAAGTTTCCAAAGTTAAATGTACTGCTTCAAATGCTACGTAGTTTTGGCAAATAACAATCGATCCTTACTGAACCCCCCATAATTATTCGTTAATAATAAGCAAATGAATCAACAAGAAATCCACCCTTGCCGATTGACCATTTGTGAACTTGTAAACGGTTCGAAACGAACTAAAAAAATCTTGAATTTTAATTTCTGGAAAATAAGTAAAGAAGTATAAGTCGCCTTTTCTGACGGATATGTGCCTTCAGCCTGTATGAATTTGCTACTCACGGTGTGCCTTAACAAATTTAAATGGAAGGTGCTTACACCTCGGAAGTTTTTGCTGATTCTGAAACTACAATGCTCATAGATGAGAAATATCAAGAAACCAAAAAAATCGCCGGAGGGATTTTAAAATAAATCGCGATTTAAGTTCACATTTTTAGGGGTTCTTTAGGTTTTCACGATTTAGCTTGGAAACCGCGAGTTCTATGTGAATGGGTCTAAAGAAAATGTTGTAGCAGAGAAAATTCTCCACAAGATTGGCCTTTATGATATTTTCGTAGGTTTTACCGTTTTTGAGATATAGAATTTCAAATTGAGACAATGCACTGACTGTATCGCCTCCTTATAAAACAATGTCATTACTGCAATTTCCCAAATTAAACTTATATATCTTGAAAATGGTACAACCAAGAAAAAAATAAATCATTCAATCTTGTAGAGAATTTTCACAAATCTTCACTATTTTCTTTAGTCCCATTTTGATATGACTTGCGGTTTCCAAGCAAAATCTTGAAGACTTAAGATAAAAACCTAAAAATTTGAACTGAACCTCTATATCTCAAAAATGGTAAAATCTACGAAAAAACCTAAAGGTTAGTCTTATAGAGAATTTTCACAGCTACAACATTTTCTTCAGACTCATTTCGATACAACTTACGGTTTCCAAGCAAAATCGTGAAAACCTAAAAAATCCCTAAAATTGTGAATTTTGATCGCGATTTATTTAAAAATCCCTCCGGCGATTTTTTCAATTTTTTTATTTTTCTTATCTATGAACATTGCTGTTTCAGAATCCGCACAAACATCCTATGTGTAAGCGGTTTCCATTAAAAGTTAGTTAAGGGGTACTGTGTATAATATTGTTTTGTAAGGGGTCGATACAGTCAGTGCATTGTCCCAATTTGAACTTCCATATCTCAAAAACGGTAAAACCTACGAAAATATCATAAAGGCCAATCTTGTGGAGAATTTTCTCTGCTACAACATTTTCTTTAGACCCATTTACATAGAGCTCGCGGTTTCCAAGCTAAATCGTGAAAACCTAAAGAACCCCTAAAAATGTAAACTTAAATCGGGATTTATTTTAAAATCCCTCCGGCGATTTTTTTGTTTCTTGATATTTCTAATCTATGAGCATTGTAGTTTCAGAATCAGCAAAAACTGATAAGCACCTTCCATTTAAATTTGTTAAGGCATACCGTGTACTATGAACAGATCGAATACCGGCTACACAACCAACATATTTTTTCCGACATAATCCATTTGGGAAATGGATCTTATTTTAAGAGTCACTCCTTTCGATTGTTATCGCGCATAAGCTATTTTAGTTGGTCACCATAGTATTTAAAGCTTTGTCAGGAAGTATGGACTTGTCCACGAAAAATAGGATATCGCTGTAAACAAAACTACAAAATGTCCAAAAGATCCGAACAGTCTTTAAAATGCGGTTATGTTAAACTTGTGTGAGGGAGCTACCTTGGTGTTCTTTTGCAAGTAATATTACGTTATTTGAAGGATTTGATATAATCCATATTAGGTTTGATCTTTTTCTGGAAGAAAAATTGCGATGTGCAAAGTTTAGACCGAATCCCTCCGAGAGATATCGAACGCGAAAAATTTTGAACTTTTATGTCGCCGATATGACTTAATCGAGACGAGAGTCATCATGAGCTCCAACTTGCCAAACAAACAGTGGTACTGACGGACGGTGCTAAGTAATTCCAGCTTGTCTGAAACGAATATATGATTGAAAGTAAAATGAATCGTTTCCTTGAAGCCAAAGCTTGGACTATTAAAATACGCGAACTACTGTAGTTTAGATGTAGCTATGACTATTGCTGGATCAAGTGTTTTTAACAAAGCTCAAAAATTTGGCTAAAAGGTTAAGTTGCGGGGAAGTAAAAACACGTTGAAGCTAAAGAGGTTTATTAGGTTGTTATTCGATTGCTGGTTAAACCATTCAAAGTAAAAGTACCATTCAAAGTAGAATACAAAATTAAGATTCCACTTCTAATGTAACACTCCTCATAATCTTCACTGCATCCACCATTTTTGGACGCAAACGTTGTGAAGCCGGATTTTATGTTTTTTTTTTTTTGTATTTTTAATCTGTCTGCGAAGCGCATTCTGGTATTTAAAAAAAAAAAAATCATATATAGATCGTGAAAATCCATCCACTAGAACGGCGGAAACGGCTACTGTAAAAATTGACAAATTTGCGAAAAATGTTTTCGAAAATATTGCGGATCTAATGGTTTTTTTTGCGAAAACAGAGGTTTAAAAAGTTTAGCTATATGGAAGTTGTATCCGATTTATACCAAAATTTGATTATGAATGTACATAAACGGTTCTTGGTGAAGTTTATTGAAATAGGTTTAGATCGATGTATTTTTTCATGGTTGATAGTGCAAATTTTTTGCACACTAGACTGTAGACGATGATGCATCTTAGCGGTCAAAGTAAATCCTGAGAATTGATTACAATAACATGTGCGTTTCTTTTTTGAAAATTAACTAAAATAGAAGAATAACTTCGAATTATTTTCCCACAATATCTTCAACAAACTCACAAAATAAATTTTAAAAATATTTTTGTTCTTACATATTTTCTAAATTTGCTCAATATATGTTTTTGTTTTTACTATAATATACAAACCGCTAAACAGATTTGTATACTTTTGGCTTCACTTGAAGCTTCGCGATGTTTAGATTACGTGCATATTCTTTAAATATTTTTAAGATGCATAAACAACATGAATTTTATAAAACAAGTAGCAAATTACCAAATTTTTTAATTCTTTCTTCATTTTCGCGAAAATTTACAACATTGAAAATTTTTTTTTAAATATTTTCTTACAAAACTTGTTAATGATGTACATTTTCTGTTCAGAAACTTAAGAAAATATAAGTTTTAATTTGAAATCTTCAAATATACAAACATTTTTATGAGAAAAAAATACAATAACAGTTACAGTAGCTTGAAAAATTTTGTTTGACCAAACCATTTCGGGGGGGGCCCGGGCCCCCCGTGCCCCCCCCCTGCGTACGTCCCTGGTTGACAGTATCCTCATCCTTGCAGCCTGGGAAGTGGGTCTCCGCAAGGAGATCAAGAGTCACAGTAGCGGAGTCTGTCCACGCACCATCTTGTTTCTTGATACTTCCAATGGATTTGGGGTCCTTGGAGAGTAGTCGTCGAAACCTAGCTGCGTCGTTAACTCCTTCTACCGACTCACAGAAGTTAACCCAAGATGTTTTCTTTGCCCGCTTGATTTCACTCTTATATTTATTGAAACTCACTTTATAGGAGTCCCAATCAATATCGAGTTTAGTCTCATGCGCCCTGTTATACAGTCGTCTAGTGTTTTTCCTAAGTTCGCCAAGCTCCTTGCTCCACCACACCGGTTGAGATTTCCTCCCAGGATATGTTAGTGGACAGGACTCCTTATGGCAACGAAGAAGAACATCAGTGAGATTATTTACGGTTCCATTGAGGTCATCAACTGTTTCCGTACTAATATTAGGAGTTAGTTGCGAGTTCGTTAGTTCCGTGTATTTGTCCCAGTTTGTCCTTCGTGGGTTCCTATAAGGAATTTGGCGACCTCTGTCCAGAGAGACATCAAAGAATATCTGCATATGGTCCGAAAAGGAACATTCTTTAGATACCCTCCAATTCCTCAGGACAGAGTCATCTAAATTAGAAAGGGTTAGGTCAATGACCTCTTCCCTGTTCCTACCCCTATTACATATCCGTAAATTATAAGATAAAATAAAATCGAATATGGACTCACCCCTCTTGTTGGTGTCCTTGCTGCCCCACTGGAAATGGTGAGCGTTTGCGTCGCAACCCAGGATTACGTTACAGGTACCCATCATCTCGTCAAGCAGACGTCGGACACACTGGTTGGGTGGGTCTGGGGCCTCAAAAGGCATATATATCGATGACAGCAGCGTGGCCTTGCTTTCTCCATGCTCCATCCTGACCGTGCATATGTCACCGTTACTGTAATTAGATAGAAAGATTAGATTTAAACTCTTTTTACCTACTATACAAGTCCTTACCTTGTCCCCCTCGGACGCGGCAAAGACGTCGAAGTTGGCATTGTTTAGTCCAGAAACCTTATTTTTATAGATATAAGGCTCCTGGACTAAGACAATGTCTACTTCAGAGTTCGTGAGGGACAAGAGCAGTTCAGCGGCAGCGGCCTTGCAATGGTGCAGATTAATCTGCAGTATGCGCAGCCTTTGCCGCTTCCCTACCCTTACTGTTTTTCGTGAGGTGGACTCAGTCGAAACCGAACCCATCCTGAACCGAAATTCAGCTTTCCCTCACGTTCTCTTAAGTATAACTCCCCAGGGGGGTCGACCGCCACTCTGGCCACTAAGCCACCCAACTCGCTACAGGGGACTAGACTAATAACAGTCCAGCCTGTTGTAACAAGATTGGGATTCTGCAACCTCAGCATTCTCAGCAGGATTTCCTTGCTTACCGTAGGTGGGGGAATCCACGCTGAGAGTACCTTTCTGGACGGGATGTCCGATAGGGAGACCGCCGCCAGATCAGCTCCTTCCCACAGAGCACCAAGACCACTCACTGTCTGAACGAGAAAGTCTCGCGACCTTTCATTCATACAGTTGATGACCTTGACACCCTTACGCAAGAAGGCGCTGCCAAGCTGACGGTCTTCCGGATCTTCCGGTCCAGAAACTATCGCAGCCCGAAGACCAGTTTCAAATATCAACCAGTGACTGTCGCTGATTTTTCCATTTGGATCAGCTCTGTCGATGATTGCTATTTGCAGGCCATCGTCTGTCACAGCAGTTGGTCTACCGTATGGCTTATTGCGCCTTTGACCGCGTACCTTGGATTTAACTTTTCCAGAAGAGGCGGAAACCTTCTCCGTACTCAGTTGCTTCTCCTTGGTCACACGCTCAGCGGCCGCTGCATACGAGGTTGATGGTTCGATCAGCTGAGAAGTCATCGTCTTCTTGGCTGAAGGCTGCGGACCCTCAGAGGAGCGCACACGCTTCACAGATTTACTCTGCGAGGCGCTGTTCTCCCCACCCGAAGACGATATTTCCTTAGCTGGTCCAACCTTCTCCCTGTTGAGACCAGCATCTTCGATTGCGTCACCCTTGCCTTTTGGAGCAGAATCGGGCTTTGAGGCAGAGTCCTTTACCGCTCGATCACCACTAGGGTTGACTGTTGGCTTAGGGGTGCTCTCAATAGCCTTTTTCTTTACCTCTCGGTTCGGGTTAGGCTTCGAAGAAGAAGATTTTGGCGCAGCACATTTACCGGAGGTAGCAGGCTTTGCCTTCTCTACTACGTCTTCCGGGAGGAAGATCCTCTCCACCGGGAATTCGCGATGAAATTTACGAGGGTACATTCTTTCGAACTTCCTCATAAATTTCAACTTGCCCTTGATGAGGTGGACCTCCCTCTCCGAATGCAAGTTTGCATCTCTCCCTACAAACCTGCGGAGATAGGATACGGCACGCTTGTAGTGTCTCGCATCCGATGCTTTGCGGGCCGAGGCAAACTTTGAGCCGCTGTCCGCTTTCGGGTCATCTACCGATTCCCCGTCGTCGGACATCATTTCCGTCGCCTCCTGCCTTTCAAGCTTTTTGTCGGCATGTGCCGACACAGGACCAGTCGGAATACGACTTGCCTCCGGTTGAGTCACCAGGCTTATACCCCCTTCGTCAGGGCTGCAACAATCTACCCGTGTAGACTTGGCCGGGATCACCGTGGTGTCCAGCTCATCGTCAGTCAGAGTAAGATTGTGCAGCAGTTCCTCCGGGAGCATGTCCTCAGTGGTTTCTTCCGGCACAAGCCTTTCCAGCTGGTCGAGGAGTTCCCTACTCTGTCTCTCTAATCTGTCGTCGATAGTTTTTTTGAGATTCGTCCTAGGGTCGTCCCCGCCCAAACTTGCAGTCCTGTCTGCCTTGGACTGGCTTTCACCAGCCCTGGTCAAATCATGATCCTTACGAAAAACCGAGTCGTCAACTTTGGGGTTAGAAACTGATGCACTTGTAGCAGGTACAGCTGTAGGTGCCAAGGCATCCACACCTAAAACAGCCGGATCACAATCACTTGATCTCGACGACACATGGCTTGTGGTCACACAATAGACCTACTCTACAAACAGTATACAGCGGAATCCTATGCAAATGCATATACGGTTAGGATGGTCGTAGATAAAATCTGAGTAGACAGAAACTCGTTTTATTACAAAATAAAACGGATTAGGCCCAGAAATGTTTGCATATTTTGCATATCGTACATATTTTGACATATTTTTACATATCTGCATAAAATGAGCATATGCAAAACCATATGCAAAAATATATTCAAGGATTTGTGGGCTAAATATCCCACCGAAATGCCTGAAATTTGGTTATTCGGTATTTTGAAAGTTGTAGCCTCAATATCCCACCGAAATGACTGAAATTTGGCATTTTGTCTTCGTTGTGGGTATAAAACTTTTCACCTGAAATTTGTCGGTATAGGTCCACGTCTTCATATAGCACCCATAGAACGGTACCTCCGGATTTCTGGTATTTTGAAGATTTTGCTCTCAAGATCCCTCCGAAATGGCTGAAATTTGGTACTAAGTCTTTCATGGGGGTAAAAAACTTTCCACCTCAAATTTGTCGTTTTAGGTTCAGACCTTCATATAGCCCCCATAGAACGATACCTCCCGATTTTCGGTATTTTGAAGGTTGTGGCTGTGGTTATACATTTCTCTATTTTATTGACTTGTCTGAAGAGAATTTTAAACAGAAAATTGTACACACAAACATTTTTAATGTTTGTTGCATAAAAATATGTAAAATGCATAAATTTGGCATATGCGAAAATTTATGCATTTTGGATAATTTTGCATATGCCATATGTTTCGATTGCAATGTAATCTGAAGTCAAAAATATGCTCAGTCCCAAAATTTGACATGAATCGGACCAAAAATAGGGGTTGCATAAAACTCCGCTGTCTAACAATCAGAAACAACTCGTAGTGCAGGAGATAAGTATCGGATGAAAAGGGGAGAGCAGAAATGTATTTTCCGCAGGAAAAAAGATGAAAGAAAAAGCAGGAATGTAAAAAAATCGAGAAGTGCAGGAGCCAGAACGACATTCGGAAAATTTACCAAAGATTGAAATATCAAACTAATGGCTATAGCTTTGGTAGAGACGAGCACTGCAATCTGGTTTATATAGATAGTGTGCTCAGGATGTGGAAAGAACATTTTCCAAACTGTTGATATCAATACTGGCGAAGACGACGAAGATACCAATCTTAGAAGGTGGTATTAAGACCAAGATGCGGTTAAGACAGCAATAAAATGGCTATAGAATAATAAGGCAGCAGAAACCGATGGCTTATCAGCCGAGTTGTATTGGAACCTGAGCATTCCGTGTTCCGTCCAAAAGAAAGGAGATAAACTGTGTGTGCTCTAACTACAGGGGCGTAAGTCTGCTCCCTATTGTTTGTAAGATAGTTTAAGGGATATTGCGTGAATGGCTAAAGCCTATGGTCAACGAAATAATTGGGCCATACCAATATGGCCTTATACCTGGCAAATCCTCCATTGACCAGATATTTGCCCTTCGGCAAATCCTGGAAAAGCGATGCAGATCGAAAAAGCAGTGTCCGACAACCCCATACGCTTGAAGGTATTCCAAGGCATGTATGGATTTGGTACCCCCGCAAAGCTCGGCATTAACTGATACCCGGTTCTCAGTTAAAATAGGAAAGAACATCTACAGAAACAGTTAGTTCACTACCAGAAGAGGTTTCAAGCAACCTGTTCTACGCTCTGCCAGAAAAAGTTATACGCGATGCAGATGTTAAAAGAAATGACATAATATACACCAATAGTAGAGCTGGCAAACTATCGATAGTCCGACTATCGTTTTGATTGCTGTCGTAAAGCAAAGGTTATGTCGGCCACCAAAACAAGTTTTTTGGGTTATCTGTCGCTAATGATTTCAAATAAAAATGATTTTGAGTCCGATATATACAAAGCTTTAGGATAGCGCGACTATCGGTAATTTGCCAGCTCTAACAAATAGCCACATGTTACTTGCTTATGCTGATATAATGGGCCGATCGGTATAAAAATTAACTGATACCTTTAAAACAGTCTAAATCTGCTAAAAATGGGTCTGACAGTAAACGGTGATAAGACCAAAAAGTCGATGATATCGAAGCAAAATGAATCCACAGAGTGCGAACCATTTGTGGAAGTTGGTACCTATAATTTTTAGGTTGTTAAAGACTTCGTCTACCTTGCAGTGTTGAAGAATTTGACGATTTTTTGGCCTAAAATTGGAAATGACGATTTGACGATTTTATGCCCTGAAATGACGATTTTTCGCGTTAGCAAAAATGGCATGAAATAAAACAGGATAACTATATTTACTAACTATATTTACTATATACTATAACTGAAATTTAATGAAAGAATTTAAAGAAAATAATGTTGCAAACTCGATTTTATGAGCATTTTAATGCTCTTAGCAATTTCCAGCCAGATGGGCTATATTTACGTACATATCTGGAATACAAGTAGTTTGAGCTTTTTTGCATCACATTCGAATTGTATCAGTTGGAAATTTTCGTTTAGGATTGTAAATGGGTGAAAGTCGCCCATCTCATTGTGAAAAGTGTAGGAGTTCAGAAAGCTCCTCTTTCAGAGGTCAGTTAGTCAGTCATGACCGAAAGACATGGACGGTCAATTAATCAATCAGGCGATATTTGAGCAAAGCTCATTTAAAACTATCTGCATTGTTGCAAACTCGATAACCATAGGAGAAACTCTCATCTGGTGAAAGCTTTTTTATGGCGGTATTTAAGCCCAATTGCGTGGGCTAGGTCATGCCTTAAGAATGAGCATAGATGTAGCCGCTAAAAAGGCGTATAAATACGGGACGCATCAACTCGAAGATGAAATCGAAAAACACAATTTTCCAGATCATGGGATTCTGATTACAACGATGTTTCCTTTTCGTGCCCAATTCTAGGTCTCTTGTCCTTTTTTTCAGATTAACATGTAAATTAACATTTGCGACCCCATAAAGTATATATCACCAATATTTTTGAAAATTTAACATAGCTGAAGCCAAGGTTTACCCTTTTAGAACACGCGACTTGTGATTGTATATTATACAAATTAAATATCTTTGGATAAAATGAAATGTTTTTGGAAGTGGCAAAAAATATTGGCCTTAAAAGATAATTTGCGTGGAAGCTGTGGCTATATTTATGTTAAAAAATGGGTAAAAATGGGTTGAAGCCACCATGTCTTTTTTTGTTTTCTCTCGATTTGTGAGTAAACCACACTTCTCTCGATTTTCCTGTCAAAGTAAAAGTTGAAGCAAACTAAATAAGGATCATCTCACTAATGTATTACTTTTCAAAATTTGAACTGCTTCTACCATTAAATGATGCTGACATTTTGAAGCCAGATTTACAGTGTTTTTTGAAATTTTCTTCTAATTTCATTCCGCAAACAAGTTTTTCAAAAAATTATATATACGATTGTAATACTTGCGATTCTGAGTTATTTGATACGTATATTGTGAATGTAGTATGCACAGCTTCATAGAAATCTGCATCCAAATGCGCAAATTTTGTGCGAACATTTTTCTAAAAATCATATTTTTGGGTCTAATATATGCAATTGTCTCTGGAATGCTTCGTACTCCATTGCACATTTTAGTTTTTTACGTTCCGGATCCAATAAATCATCCCTAGTGAAAATCCATCTACTAAAACGCGAGTTACGAGAAATTCCAAAGTAGAAAAATCACCTAAAATTGTTTTTGAAAATATCGCGTATTTTATCGCGTTTTCTGCGGATTGTTTCCACTGCAAAGAAAAAACTAGTGCAGCATCTTCGTTTTAGCGGAAACAAAGATTTGAAAACGTCACTGAAAAGGTAGCTACATTCATTTTATCCCAAAAAATAGTGTGTGATGCTACATCCACGGTTCTTGATTGATCGTCTTCAACCAGATATATGTATATCGATGTAGATTTCCATGGTGGACACTGAAATCGGATGCGGACAAAAATTGTATGCACTTTGTGCAAATTAGTGATATTTTATAGGTTTTTTAATGCTAAGATGCAGCCGATGCTACAGCTTAGAGTCTAAATTATATTTCGAAAAATATATACAACTTAATAGATATGACCTTGCTGTACATGAAAATCACATGCGGACAAAATGATTTTGATAATTACGCGATTTACACGTATTTTAAAATGCATATACATTATAATGGGTTATTTGACCTATATTTCCATTTCAGAAGCTTTGAGATATATCCTCATCAACCTAATTACCTTCCCTAATGGGAAAGCTTTAATATGAATGTCAATAACACAAAATCCGTCTATTTTATTGGGAGATTTAAGCAAAATGATGGAAGTATTCCTACATATTTTTACAATATTTTCTACTACATAATGCAAGTGAAAAAATATTTTTTCAAATAAAAAATTATTTTTTTGACCAAAATATGTGCTTATTTTGGCTGTAACATCGAAACTATAACACCAATCTGTATGATGGTAGTCTCATTTGATTCGCCGTGAAGTTTTGATCCACAACAAATATTTATGTAATTTTAAGACCACTAAATGGGCCTTAATTTTGAAAAAAATTGACTTATATTCAATAATTTATCAACTTTATGTACATTCCGCGAATTCTGTGTAACATTTTGCAGGTATTATGCAATCTACTCGCTTAAGTCATTTCGAGAGAACTTTTTTGTAACAATTGTGCTCATTAAAATAATTAGCGTTTTTATAATATTTTCTTTTTTAAAAAGCGAAATAAAAGCGCCATAACTTTTGTCCGCAACAACCAAAAATTAGCTCGCGACCAGATTCGTACTGGGAATTTTTTTCTTAACCTACATATCAAAAAGCGTTGATGTAGCGCGAAAAAAATGTATCCTTTTTTTCTGAAATGGAATATGAAATAATTGACAATATTCGTGATATGTATATTCTTGATAGCGGTATCATTCTGAGTCAATCTTGCCATGTCCGTCCGTCCATCTGTGGCAAATCATCTAGCATCCACAAAAATTCAGACAGTACGCTGAAATTTTTGGAAAAATGCTGGACATTGGTTCACGTTTTGCAATAAACCCCATATAACGATAACGATCGATTTTAAGTATTTTGACATTCTTAGCCACATTTTCAGTCCGAATTACCTTCAATTTGTTATTTAGTGTTCTTAGTGGACATAGGTCAATGATATGGAATTTTTCCCATATCACGAAAAATTTCTAAAATTATCTTTTCCATTTCAAAAAAATTAAAAAACAAGTAAAAAAAAGTATCAGTCGACTTTGCAGACAGAGATATAACCTCAGCCCATGTGAATTGAAACTTTCATCTACGGACAGATCGAATATATTTCAGAATTTTGTGGTCCTTTTTCGACATTTGAACTTGCCGACAAAAATGGGGATTAGGATTAGAGTTCAAAAGTGTTGCGGAGGAAATACTTGAAGGAATGGACCGACATAGTCCATTATGGAAGTGGACCTTATTTTGGGAGTCATATCTTTTCGATAGATATCGCACCCATTAATCATTTCAGTCGGTCATCGTATACCTTTTGGACCAGTATATATTTCCAAAGGATCTTCGAACAGACACTAAACTGCACTTAGAAACAAATGTTAAACTTTTGTATTAGATTCAATCAAAAAACAAATTTTGACTTTTTGAAGATACGACTTCGGGCACTATTTAGCGACCACGATATAGCACCAGCTACATATTAGGGCGCAGATTTCAATAATCACCATCCGATTTCAATAATCACCATTAAAAATTACATCATTCTATGTCTTGAAGTATTGAAGTAAAACTGAACAATTAGAAAAACCTTTAAAATACCCAATATCGAGAGGTACAGTTCTATGGACAGTTCTAGGGGCAATATAAAGGCGGAAACCTATACCTACAAATTTCAGTTCTGCACCCGCAACGAAGACTAAATACCAAATTTCAGCCATTTCTGTGGAATATTGAGGCCACAATCTTCAAAGTAACGAAAATTGGGATGTACCGTTCTATGGAGGCTATATGAAGGCGTGGACTATACCGACAAATTTAGAGGGGAAAGTTGAATAACCCCAAGTAAGACTAAATGCCACATTTCAGCCAATTTGGTGGAATATTGAAGAAACAACCTTCAAAATACCGAAAATCGGGAGGTTCACTTATATTAGGCAATATGAAGGCGTGTATTTCTGCCATTTCATTGGAATATTGAGGCCACAAGCTTCAAAATACCGAAAATTGGGATGTACCGTTCTATGGGGGCTATATAAAGGCGTGGACTAACCGACATATTTAGAGGGGAAAGTTGAATACCCCCAAATAAGACTAAATGCCACATTTCAGCCATTTTGGTGGAATATTGAAGAAACAACCTTCAAAATACCGAAAATCGGGAGGTATACTTCTATTGGGCAATATGAAGGAGTGGACCTATACCTGCAAATTATAGGTGGAAAGTTTTTCACCTCCAACAAAGACTACGTACCAAATTTCAACAATTTCGGTGAAATATTGAGGCCACAACCGTGGTGCACGGGTGTCACCGTGGTGCAATGGTATGCACGCCCGCCTTGCACGCTGAAGGTCGTGGGCTCGATTCCCCCGCCAGGCAACATCAAACATTTTTCAGCGGTGGCAAAATACCCCTCAGTAATGTTGGTGACATTTCCTGAGTATTTCAGACATGTAAAACTTCTCTACAATGTGGTGTCTTAAGATACGCCGTTCGGACTCGGCGATAAATAGTAGGTCCCATATCATTGAGCTAATATGAATCGGGGTGCACTCATTGATATGAGAGAAGACTCCCTTGTCCCTTCAGGGATGTTTGTGGAACAATTATTATTGAGGCCACAACCTTCAAAATACCGAAAATCGGGTTGTACGGTTCTATGGGGGTCTATATCAACACGTGGACCGATATAGCCCATTTGCAATACCAAACATCCTAGGAGTTAGAGAAACTTCTATTCTAAATTACAAAGTTCTATCTTAGAAATTGCGAGCTGTATCTTGATTTTAACAGACGGACATGGTTATATACATACTTTATAGGGCCTTCGATGAATATTTCGATATGTTACAAACGGAATGACAAATTTAATTATACCCTCCATATTATGATGAAGAGTAAGTTACATCAATATAATTTTCAGATTTTGATTTGTACAAAATCGTTATTTCAATATGCAAGTTACATCAATACAAATTGTTGTGTGTTTTATTTTTAATTATGTTGGGTGAGCAGCGTTGCTGGCTCTTATGTTCTTGACTTGCGACGGCAGAGTAAGTGTTACTCTTTGTTTTGAAAATGTTCTTCCCACCAAACTGCAACATCAGCATTTTCATTTTATTTTACTTCTCGCAGCAAACTGCAAGCTCAGCGTCTGGCAATTCAGTTGGTACTTTGTATGTTTATGTGTTAACTCAATTCAGTTGGTATTTTTTATGTTTATGTGTTAACTTGTATAAAAAGGAAGAGTTTTTTTTTTGCCAATTTCCATCGAAACATCCTGCACGAATTTGCACGTCTTGTGTTTATGTGATATTTCGTATTCAGATTTTTGTTGATTCAGAATGTCAGAATATGCTATGGTCACTTCCTGGCGGTTACAGACATATGTTCCCACAACATCCCCTAAGGGACAAGGGAGACTTCTCTCATATCAATGAGTGCACGCCAATTCATATTGGCTCAATGATATGGAACCTACTTTTTATAGCTGAGTCCGAACGGCGTGTCTTACGACACCACTTTTTAGAGAAGCTTTTCATGGCTGAAATACTCAGGAAATGTCGCCAGCATTACTGAGGGGGAATATTGCCACCGTTGTAAATTTGATGTTGCTTGGCCTGGGATTCGAACCGCAGACCTTCTGAGTGCAAGGCGGACGTGCTAACCATTGCACCACGGTGGCCCCCACTTCCTGGCGGTTAATGTACATAAATTTTTGATACGATAACATATTATAGGAGAAGGGACCAAAAAGACCCCTTTAGTGACTCGCATGAGGGTGGTACCGTAACATAAGTACCACTGTGTAATGTTAAGTAGGTCCCTTAAGTAGATCTCCAATACTTATTTCTCGACTCCAAAACCCGACTTCCTTCGCTTGAATATACCACCCTCCTATTTTAGCAAATATGAAAATAACCACATACAACAGCAGTGTGAAAAAGTAAACGTTGGATCCATGGTCATAAGCCGAGCATACTCACCACACTTTATCGTCATTATTATCGTTAACATAATCAACATCTACAACATCCACGCTGACGGCGTTGGCGTCATTAATGCCGTTGCTGCTTTTTGGGGGTTGTTGTCTGACAACGAAGAATAGCAACAACTCTCAAAACCCGAACACCGAAGACTCCACAGCTCATCAGCATTGTTTTACTAAACGCGCTTCTGTCGTACGAATCACATCGTCCATTGCTTGATAGCGCATAATTCACAAGCTAACAGACAAAACTAAACGCGAGATTGCTAAGCCGATTTTAAAAGTTTAGTTAAGCACAAAATATTTAAAAACGATATTCCAACAAAAAAAAGAAACGGAAATCCATAAAAACAAATTGTGTTGTTGCACGGTACCCCAGAACCCCGTTACAAGGCACTATAATTTTTGACGGAAAAACGTGACAGTCTTTTTCCCCGTTTTGCTAGAATATTTGGCAATATTAATTGTGGTCTCCTTTGATAAAAACAAAAAACTAACGATTGGCAAAAAATCTAAACCATAAAACTTCACTGACGCCACAAGTAGAAGAAGCCATCGAACATCAAGAGCTAATGTTTGGTGAATAAAAAAATAAATCTATGGAATATTGCAAATCTTCGAACCAAAAGCATTGTCACTGGGGTTACATTTTAAACGACTGGCAATTTAAATTCAGATTTCAATTTATGTTCTTCTGATGACAACAACAACATCTACACAAAACAAATCGTCGTTGTTTGTCATCTATTGATGCATCTTCGAACCTGAGTGAAACAATAGTGTGTGTTTGTTTGTGCATTGTGGCAAAGACTAACGAAATATTTCATGAGTTTGTAAAACTCTTCAAAATCCAAGAAAAAAAAACAAAATTAACGTTAAAAACCAAACAAAAGATTTATTACAAACATAATTGAAGATTTGTTGCAAGCGTGTTGTTTTTTTTCATTCAAACATTCGTTGAAACATAAACAAATTAAGCGGTTTATTGCCAAATACACAAATTGTTGGTGATTAGCGAACACACACAATCACCTACAGTGGATTATCTGCAATAAATGAAATTATAACAGCAATGGCACTGGATCTCACCTGCCGTCATTAAGCTATTAATGAATGATTCAATCGAAAAACAAAATCACATTTACAATTAATTTTAAGAAGATTACCTCCAGCAACACAACGCGTATCATCTTCGCACCTTGTTATTGGAATTGGAATTATTACCATTGGTAGTTAGTGATTTTTTAACGCTATTATATTCAACAACTGTCATTTGTGTGAATTGTACACGAAATTAAAGTGCAATTGAAAAAAAACACTACAAAATAAATAAATTGTTGGCATTTCTTACCATAAATTCGTTAATCAAATATCGCCGCTATATCAACAGAAAACTACTTCAAAAATGTTGTCTTTTATTTTTAAACTGTTTTTGATGATCACTTCGTTGGCAGCTACAACGTCAGCTAATGGCGCCGCACTGGAACACAATCCCAAAGTAAGTGATTTTTTTAATTAATTTGACAATTGTTTTACAAATTTTGGTATTTGTTTCTTTAAACACATCTGACAAGATATACAAAAATTCTGTTTAATTACTTGATGCGATGTAGAGGTAGCATTTATTACAAAAAAAACAAGTAAGAATGGCGTTATGTTCTGACCGGCCGAACTTGTTATACCCTCCACCACGAGTTGTATTAAAGTAAAACTGAACAATTAGTTTTCTAAATACATAATTCCTGCAATTTCCGTAAAACAATGTGACTAACTTTCAAATTACCGATAACTAGGAGGTACCATTCTATGGGGGCTACATGAAGGCATGCACATATACGGGGGACAATTTTACACCACCAACGAAAACTAAATACCAAATTTCAGCCATTCGGTGGAATATTGAAGCCACAGCATCACTGTTGCCGAATTTGACGATTTATCGTCATTTTGACGATTTTTTGGCCCAAAATTAGGAAATGACGATTTTATGGTCTGAAATAACGATTTTCACGTAGAGGAAAATTACATAAAATAAAGCATTATAACTGTATGTTTATCATATTTTCTCGAAAGACTTTAAGGAAAAAACGTTATATGTTCGATTTTATGAGCTTTTTAATGTTCCTAACAATTTCCAGCCAGCTTAGTTATATTAAAGTGTCTCGATTTGTGTGTGTGTATTTTGTACAACCTCAGTTAAATTTTTTTCAGAATTCGGTCAGAAACTCTGAACAAATTTCCGATTGTATGGAGGTGGTCACCGAATTCTAAAAGTTTTTCTAAGGAAATTCTAAAAAATATTAAAATTTCGCTACGATTCCGCCCGAATTCTGGAGAAAATTCTTAAAAATTTAGAATTTAGATTGAAGAAAATCGGTCCGAATTACGAAGAAATTCTGTAAAATTCGAAGTGAAGTTGAGATTTTCTGCTCACATCTTTGATCATATAGACACAACTCCGAACAAACCCCACTCAAAGAACAAATTTTATGCGCTATTTACAGAAGATTATAATTTCAAACATTCTAATGATTTTCCCTGATGTTATCATTTTGTGATTAATAGTTGAACAATGCACGAGTATGTTGAAGCTATCAACACTAGCTTGAATTCTTATATATTGCATTTATATTAAAAAAATTAAAATTTGTATGTGCGAATTTTTTTAAACCAATCACTTTGTTTTCGACAACAACAAAACAAAATCCCTTAGAAAATAGATTAGAAATCGGAACGAAGATTCTTTAGAAAATGTCCAAAAAAGCTTTCAGAAAATCGGTCTAATTTCTAGGAAGAATTTAGAGCAATCGGGAAATTTCTAAAAAATAATCAGAAATAATCGGAAATCAGAGCTGTCAGAAAGAACTGTTAGCTGTTAGCATAGACGGTCACACTGTCAAGCAAGCGATATTTGAGCAAAGCTGTCATACGAAATTGGAAATGTGCACCCTGCTTTATCTTGCTGCATTACTGACTCGATAATCACGGGAGAAAACCCTAACCCTCTGTGAAACTTGTGTTTGTAGTAGTATTCAAGTACGAATTGGGAAGATATAACTATCTGCAAAAATCCCATTAAACTGTAACCAAACTTAGTTTTAAAACATGTTGACGATTTTTCAAATTTTATTGACGCTTACGCTTATGTTATATCTCCAAAACTACTGAACCGATTTCCATAAAATTTGCAGCAAATGGTCAAGGTTTGCCGAGACAATGTATACTCCATGAATGTCCGAGGAGGTGGGGTACTTTCCTACGCCTTTCTTTTAAAATATATATGTAACTGCCAAACTTATGATTATATCGGTTTCAGCATTAATTTTGGGAGACAATGGGGTTGTGGACCTGACCTTAGGTACACATTTAAATGTGTTTATCTTGAAAACTGATGACCACGACTACTCTTTTCAATACATTATTTTTTTTTTCAAAACTACTGAACCTAATCATGAAATTCTCCGAAAATGTTCAGGATAGGGATAAATATTACCAAGCAAAAGTCGACTTTTCGATAATTTGATTCTTACTTAAAATTCAAAAATCGATCTTTTGATTCTTACTTAGAACTCACTTGGATAAAAGTATCGTTCGATCGAGATGACTTCTTCGTTGAAAATGTGTAACGTTTTAGTGTACCATTAGGTTAACTTTTTCATCAGTACTACATCAGTACATAATATTTTTGTCTTGCTCTCACCAATGTAATTTATATATTTCATTTTCGTAGTACATCAAAAAGTCAAAACAGAATTGATATTTTGATTTCCACTGCAAGCTATCATAATAGAAAATCGATCTTTTGATTTTCTATGAAGTCAAAAGTCGACTTCGATTTTTAGATTCTTCAAATCAAAAAATCGAGGAATCGATTACTCAAAAATCGACTTGCGTATCCCTAGTTCAGGAGTGTCCCGTGGTCCAAAATGCTATAGATTTGTTGATGTATTTCGGGGGCCTATTGTTTTATAATCGCTTTATTTGCTAAAATTATGAATACATCGGCTTGCAAATTAATTTTCGAGACAATGGTGGTGGCGCACCGATCAAATGTTCTTTTTTGGTGGCCGAAGTCACGACCACGGACAGTTTTTAATTATGTTATATCTCGAAAACTAACGAACCAATTTTCATGAAATTTTGTGGAATATGCCGTGGTCAGCGTTGCCGTCAGTTTTTGGTCGAAAATCGTCAAAAAATTGTCAAATTGTCAATTAAATTTGAAAAATCTTCAAAAATCGTCAAAGTGTTCTAAACGGATATTGTTGGTCGTTTAATATAAACTTTATAGCAGATTGTTATGCCATCGATACTCTCCCGATCGTATATCCCGCCACAGCAATAAATCTGGGCTAATCAGACTTATATAAACAAAATCAGTTTTCACGAGGTGAGAACATTTCCTCCTTGCAAACAATTACCGGCATAGTCCACCTTCTGATCCAGTCCTATTATTACAACATTACTATTTTTAAATGGTTTTATTTAGCTCACCCCGTTTGTTTTATTCTTGGGTCAAATTTAGTAATTCAAATTTCACCCTCTTCCTGTCAACCGATTAATCTGAAATTTTGTATACACTTTGGATTTTGGTGACAATACAATTATGATTATTCATTATCATTTAAATTTAGAAATTGAATCTGTAATTTAGGTATCTGATTAATCCAGCCTGAATCCACCACCCAAGTCGAGATTTTTTATCGTGTTGAGGACTGTGTGGCGTTAGGGTGGCTAAAAATGATACGTCGTTAGCGGTACACCACCCAAGTTAAGGTGAAAGGTTAAAACGCGCCGAGAACTGTATGGCATTAGGGTGGATAAAATTGATATGTCGTTAGCGTTTCCCCTCAAGACTCAGGCGCATCTTGTTGTACATAGCCTTGCCCCTTTATTGGACCTCTGGGGGGTCGACCGTTTAAATGTCCATTACTCGTGGGAACAAAATGGTAAAAAAAGTATAAAAAAAACAAACACAAATAAAACAGAAACTGCAACACAACGTAAACGAAGGCTTCAAAAAGCGAAAGAAAAGTATAAAGCAAAACGAGCTAAAGAAAGTGAAGGTGATAGAAATAGTCGATTACAGAAACGACGGGAACAATTAGCGTCAAAAACACCTGAGCAATATGAGGCCAGGTTAAAAAAGCAACGTCAGCGATATACACAAATGACGGCGTCAGAATCGCCTGAAGAATATGAAGCCAGGTTAACAAAGCAACGTGAGCCATACACACAGATGATAGCATCAGAAACGCCTGAAGAATATGAAGCCAGGTTAACAAAACAACGGGAGCGATACACACAGATGTGTGTTGCCTTTAATACTATCATGGGCTTCTACAATACATAAAATGCAGGGCAGCGCTGTGGATCACGCAGTCGTATACTTAGGTGCGAAACTGTTTGAAGAAGGTCAAGCCTACGTGGCTCTTAGTAGAGTAAGATCTTTGCAGGGACTACGTATAGAGGAGTTGGACTGCAATAAACTAACGGGCAAGAAACCTTGCAATAATGAAGCACTAAATGAATTAAACAGAATGCGAAATAAAAACTAAAAACTAGAAAATAAAAATAGGTAAAAAACTTTTTAAGTTAAACGGTTTTATGTTAAACATACATTGCAATGTTTAAGATAAATGTACTAAAAACCAAAAAATAATAAAATAGATACAGTCGTGGGAATTATAAACATATGCATAGACTAGACTAAAATAAAACCGTGGGGCACGTCAATTCTCTACAGTGCTTAACTTAACTTGGCTGGCCCTATACAGAACATTTGTTTCATAAGCCGAACAATTGCGCCATTTTTTGCTTTTATAATGGCTTAAGTCATTTATGTAGCCTATTTAGAGATAAATTAACAGTTTTGTGACCACTCGGAACCTCAAATCTAAAAGAATATAAATACTTTATATGGTCTCCGATGAATATTTCGATGTGTTACACACGGAATGACAAATTTAATTATACCCTCCATATTATGGCAGAGGGTATAAAAAACATTGTTCTATGTTTGTGTCTTAAGTCTTTCGCTTATGTAAATTAGGTCGACCCAAAAAAATTATCTGAAAGTCTAACCTCTAATGTTTTCCATTTTATCCAAAAACCTTATATCTTAAATTTTATGGCGATCGGTTAATGCTCACCCGTGGCACCCGAGCGATACATAGTAATTTGTATGGGGCAAAGGCGAATTTTAACGAAAATTCTCTAAAGGCCGCAATTATGGTCCAATCGATGAAGAAGCTTTACCAGTTTATTGTTATGGTCAAAGATAACCCGTGCCTCCTGACCGATCTTTATTTCCATAGAAAATCAACCTACAGGCCACAATTATTTTCCAACCGATGAAAAAACTTGACCAGTTCACTGTTGTGACTAAAAAGGAATTCTATAAAAATTACTATGGAAACAAAGATCTGGTAGCACGGGTTAACGTTAACCGATCGTCATTATATTTCATATCGTCACCATAAATGCCCGAAGTCGTATCTCCAAAAAAGTCAATATTGGTTTTTGATCGAATCTAATAGATACGACTAAAATACATGCTCTTGTACAATTTCAAGCTTCTACGTTAAAAAATAACGATCCTATTCAAAAAAAGGCATTTCTTAAATTTTCAGATTTTGTTGTAATGACGGATCCCAAAACCAAGCGTTTCCGCGGTTTTGGTTTTATTACTTTACTCCCATTCGTATATGATTGATAATATCCCATATACTCGCCGTCATAAGATAAATATTCCATAAAACAGTTTTTCATTTTATAACGTTTCTTGCTTCTCCTGTAAAATTATTATTTTGTTAGTTACGACTTTTGGCATTTATGGTGACGATATATAATGTTTTTGGGTCAAAACGTTTGGTCGCTCTAATGTACATGTATGATATTTAGAGCCGCTTAGCTTAGGTTTAAGGATATAGGTGACTGCTTCACTTGGAGACGGTTAGGTCATTGTGTTTATCCTTGGCAGAATAAAGATGATGATGTGGTACAGATGCAGATGAGGTGAAGGTGTAGGATTGATGGTGTGGTAACATGATGATTAGGTTGATGAAGTAGAGATGAAGATGTATGTAAAGACGATAAGGTAAAGATGACTGTCAAGTGAAGATAATGATAGAGTTAGATAGGATAGTCAGAGTATCTATCTCATACGAGGGGAACTAGAAAAGTTAGCGGCCTAGGCAACACATAGTGTTGCCAAATGTCATTTGATATTTATACCCTACACTACTATGTAGAAAGGGTATTATAAGTTTGTTTTGGGAAAAATTCATGTAACACCGCGAAATATTCGTCGGAGACCCCCAATGTGGTATACCAATCTTCATATCTCGGCGAGATAAAGCGATTTTGAGATGTGTGTCCGTCCGTCCGTCCGTCCGTGTGTCCGTCTGTCCATTATAAATTGTAATCAAACTCCAGGCCGCAATTATGGACCGATAGTCACGAAATTTGGTATGGAGGTCGGTTTCACATCAGAATAGATCGCTATTTTAATTGGTGATGATCGTGAAATATTTAGCGGGTGAAATGGACCAAAAACATATTTTTTATCCGATTTTGTAGTTGCTCTGTAGGTCGCAATAATAGTCCGATAGCCTCGAAATTTTAAATAAGATAAGAGTATATGACAAAGAAGAAGCTTGCGATTTGAGATGGCGATCAGATGATATTTAGAGGGTTAAATGGACCACAACTTTTGTGTGAAAATTTTGAAATTTTTTTTAAACAGCTTATATCTTTATTCCTGAAATACACATTCCCCACTCGTGAGTTACATTTGGAAGACGATCTCTTGACCTTTCAATTGATGTCAATTATGTTAATGTACGTGATCAGATAACAGAGTTACAGCCTAATATATCCAGTTTTTTGTTTGTAGTATAATTATAAATCCGCTAGAGGTCGCAATTATAGTTCAATAGTCACGAAATTTTGCACGTGGTAAGAGTTTAGGTAGAAGAAAATGCCTATAATTTTGAATGATGATCTGATATTATTTAGCGGGTGGCATTGATCATTAATTTTGTATGAAAAATATTCAGATTTTATTTTGGGTCCATGTTTTAATTTCTGGAAGGCATATACCGGCAAAGTAGCCTACATATGGAATAATAACTACTGACCTTTCCCCTGATGCAAATTGCAATAATGTGTCTGCCAGATAACGGGAATACTGCCTAATATGTAATGGGGTTTCTGTAGAGAACCATAATTTCCTCCCATGCTACCAATTGTCTTATATCATGACAGAGAAATTTTCAGTTCCGTTCATCAGTCTCTCTTACTGTCTAGCTGGCTGGTGCGCACGATAACTCCCGAACAGATCTACCGATTGGAACCAAATTTTGCACTTCGTAATTTTTGCCCAAACTTACCCCCAGTTTATGTATTTCGAAACGAAAATGTGTGCGCATGAAAGACACCCAAACTTTAGTTTTTGAAATATTATTTCATTTGCTTTAAAACAAAAAACAAATTTGAAATACACACTCAAATTTGGTAGTTTTTCTTCCGCATTCGTTTTCTTATCGACATACATAAACAGGCCCTTAGTTTAATTTCGAATATGGGCCACATCTGCTCACTCCTTCAACACCTCCCCCACAAAAGTTCAAAATTTGTCTGAAAAATTGTGTGAACGATAACTGTCGAAGTGCGAAATTGATTTGGTACAAACTTTCCATATATTAGTATTCTTTCCAGATATAGATCCGGTAAGACTATATCATTCCACAACTTCAAGTATCTCCCACACAAAATTTGCAAAGGTGAAATTTAAGAATCCTATCGAATCGTTTTGATTTTCTTCAGCAGATTGTCCTTGCGGTCCCCTTTGCGATGGTACAATTGCAGAGGCAAGTCCATACCTCCAGAGATTATCGCCGAATCCGAAAGGCGTGTACAAGTTGCCACTTGTAGAGAAGTTGTTCATGGCTGAAATAATCAGGAAATATCGGCAGCATTACAAAGGGGTATTATGCCACCGTTGAAAATTTGATGTGGCCAGGCCTGGGAATCATACCCGGACATTCAGCGTGCAATGCGGTTGCACATAGCTAATTCCTACAGGTTGTGGTGTAGGGTATCACATGGTCGGCTCCGTCCGACTATAGCCTTTGCTTACTTGTTTTTAAGAAAGTTTGATAGTTTTTATGTTAAAGGTACTCAGGACACACAATCATGTGTTGTGTTGTTTACTGCGATTTGAAAATATCACTTTGCAAAAAAAAAAATGGAATTTACTTCTGAACATTTTCGTCCGATCATTTTTCTCGACTTTCGACGTGCATGAAGCTACTAAATTTTACTACGATAACATTTTTTCCTTTATGTTATCGGAAAAAATTGTTAAAATTAGTAGATTCTTGCAGTACTGGAACAAACCAACTGTGTTTTAGAGTTGATGACTCTACTTTTTACCATCTCATCATTACATTCCACAAGGATAGAGGAAATTCCGTTGTTGCTGTGTGGCAGTGTGGATTGATTCAAGCTTTACGTTATTGAAGGTCCCCCTATATCGAGACAGGCCGCCCCGGTGAAGTCGAAGTTTTCCATATTTTGCCCGACCACTTCATGTAGGTCGTTCTCCATTGATTTGCTCTTGGTATAGGTATGCTATGATTTGGTAATCTGTTTGGGATTTAATTGTGTTCTAATTTCCATATCCAGTAAACCTTCCATCGTTTTTAACGGAAATGAAGAAATACTAGGACTTAAAAATTTCACTCAGTGATGTCTTAATGTTGGCTTAAATTTATTGAGTATTCCAGGCATAAAAAGCTTCTCTACAAGTGGTGTCGTAAGACACGCCCTTTGGGCTCGGCGATAGAAAGAAGGTCTCGTATCTAATATGAATCGGCGTGTACTCATTGATATGAGAACATATGTATGCATTGTAATACTTCTGTCAGATATAGATTAGGTTCGAATCGAACTTCTTCGAGTACCTTTCACACTAAATGTCGGAAAAGTGCAGTATAAGCGTTTTGATTTTTTTGCAACAGATTGAATTGGGCCTCTATTACGACGTTAAAATTGTTTGCGGGGCAAGTCCATACTTCCTGAGAAAACGGCACGAAAGTTGTAAAAAACCCCTACGGCCCACAGTGGTCGAAATCACCGATCACAAATTGAGATATATTTCTGAAATTTTACACAAACTCAGTATGTGTCCGTGGGTAATAATGGACTAAATATGAACAACATCGGCTAATATTTTGGTGTAGCCCCAATATAACGAAACCTTCTGATATTCGGTATTTTGAGGATTTATGCAATCATTTCCTTCCAAATTACTTGCAATTTGGTACTTAGAATTTCGAGTGGTCACTAAACTTTTCCGCTAAAAACCACGTTTGGGTATAGACCCAATTTTAGGTATCTCCCGATTTTCAGTATTTTGGGGGCTTTAAGCTACATTTTCCGCCCAAATTAGGTGTAATTTGGTATTTGGAGTTCCAAGTGGACAGAAACATTCTTCATCAAAAATTGTGGGCATATGTAGGTCTACGTTTTGATATTGCCCCCATATAACAGTACTTCCCAATATTTGGTATTTTGAGGATTTTGTCCACATTTTCAGACAAAATAAGCTGAATTTTGGTATTGGAGGTTCTCGTTGGTTATACATCTTCTCCACCAAGAACATAGGTCCGATTTTTGGTATTTTGAGGATTTAAGCAGGATTTTACATGCATTTATCTGCAAGATTTCCGGCTAGTTGCAGCCAAAAGTTGGTTATTCGGAATCTAGGAAGCCCAATTTATTTTGTCAAAAAAAGAATTGGACTGGGCATTAGAGAACTATATAACTATGTACCTCCAGACCCCGAACAATTTTTTTTCATAGAATTTTTACCCAGTCAATTAAAAATAAACATTGTTTAGTTTTATTAAGAATTTATTTAAAAATTAAACAAATATGAAGTTAGATATTTTGCAAAAATTTTCTAAAAATCTGATGCAGCAAAGTTTCTTGCATTGAATAGTGAATAGCTGAGAGAATATTTACAACAACAACAACAAAGTAAAAAACAAAACTTTAGTCAGCAGCAATTTTATAGTTTGATTTTTTTACTTTCGCGCCGCTAGATCAGTGATTTCGACCAGTGTGCGACCAATATGTGTAGTGGCTGACTATTGCGTTGGTCCAAACTTTGTATATCGCATTCTGCGAATCTTATATAATGTTCAAAGATGGTATTTATCGGTCCACTCTTTCCAGTACCTCCCCAACTAAAGTTCAATAGTATTCGCTAAAATTGTACGCGCGATATCTATTAAACGGAGCAACCGAAAAGGAAATTTCCAATACCACTCAATATAAAAAAATATTTACAAGTTTTAAATATTTCCTATGCCTATGTTGACTTTTTTCCTCATGGTGTTCCGTGAAAAGAAATTCATCAATATAATACTCAACTACAAAACTGCTTCCTTTAAAATATCTACGATTATAATAAAAAGTACAAGAAAAGAACATATAAGAGTATTCAATTTCAATTACTTAGAAACGGTTCTGTGATTTTAGCTTTAAATTTTAACTGTGATATTATTTATTTTATTTTAATTATTTATTATATTATTGTTGTTGTGTCCAGTTTTTTAATATTTATAAGTAATAAATATAAATGGGAAATATTTAAACTTTTACAATTAATTAATGCTATTGAAAAAGTTGAAAAAAAGCCAACGAAATGTTGAGCGAAAAATGAAATAAAACTTGGTTTTATTGTCATAACATCAATCTGACCAAATAAGCCCATCAAGAAAACATCAAAAACAAAGAACATATAAGGTTAATTAGATTACATCGATATTTGAACCATTGTGTAAGAGTTTCTGCGGTGGACAAGCTTCGTTCTAAAATATGAACAACGTGAGAAGATTATCTTCTGGACTGTTTAATGTACTTTTCGAATGGCTAAACGTGTGGGGTTCTTTTCTTATATTAAGAAATCGATCCAACTTGACAATTCTCGCAAAACGTTCGATTCTAATTCGATTGTCATGGAATTTTAAATTTGCTTACAGAAATTTAGAGTTTGTATTGAACCAAAAAGTTGGAGAAAAATAAATTGCACGGAGTCGAACTACTTTTTTTCGACCCAGACTCTGAGTCCAGCAATATTAATCGACTCCGACTTATAAACTCATAAACCCTGGTTTACAGCGATATTATGTTCTTTGGGAGCAAGTCCATGTTTCCTTATATAATGGTCCAAAAGCTCTAAAAATGTTTTTTGTTGATTTTATATGCAATATTGACACAAAGTATATAAATTCAGTATTTCGAAGCTATATTAGCCTACTTTTTAAAAATATCGTCGGTAATATGGATTTTGGAAATACTTTTACAGAAACCTCCTTGCAGAAAGTGTTCAACATAGATTCACGTTTGAATACAGGGATTGCATTCGCAAATATAACGAATGGGGATATACAGGGTTTATGTGGTGGAGGCCCGAACATAACGGCTTTTCTTCTTCTTTAATGTACATATCCAGAAATCACATACTAACTCCCTGTTTTTTGTAAAAAATTTTATTCTTTTCTCACAAATCGTCAAATTTTGTAGATCGAGTTACTCGCCTTAGAGCAAATGTAGATGACATTACATTAAAATGATTCTAAGTGATTTAAATGAAAAAATTATGTGCCCAGTATTCGAAAATTAAGCTTCCAAAATAAAACATCCTACAACGGAATGAACCCAAACATGATTGTTTTCTTCGAATTGAAAACCAAAAGAATATAAAAATATTTTAATAAATATTTTGCATTACAAAACATTTTCCTTAGGAATATGGTTCTCATAATATCAAATATGTAACTATTGCAGATTTCAAGTAAACCAATTGTGGTTTTCTATTCAATATCATCGAATATTTAATGCAAGCCTTTTGTTTTGTTTACCCCTATTAAGGCCAACAGATTTGTGGTCTTAACACCAACCACATCAATAAAATTTCTGGCATAACAAAGAATACAAAAATGAAGCGAAGTATAAGTTTCATCAGTCTCTAAAAGAATGGAAGTTGAAAATCTTTAGCTGCATTAAATATCTGTGGTATTTGGTTCTTAACTACGTATTTGTATATTAGGTTGATGACTTTTCAAATGAATTTTTGCTTATTAATGACTAAAAAACGTTTATTTCATTTAAATATTGAAAAAAATGTCACGCCGAAGATTCGAACCCACACAACCACCACTACACGCAGAGAAAAAATATTTTTCGCTTTTGTTGGAACAACAATATCTATTTTTGTTCCAACAATTCAATTGTTTTGTTCGAGTATTGCAATTGCAAATCCCAAAATACCGTATTTTGCGCCAAACATACAAAACAAAAACAACTTGCGATATTCCTCAATATTGTACAAATCATTAACAATACCGATGGTAGGAAATATAGTAATATAGAATTTTTACAAAAACTATTGCCAGCCCAGAAATCTGCTACTGAAATTCTTGATTTGATCGTATATAATTCGCATATATCCTTTCCACATAACTTTGGTATAAATGTCACGTATAATATTATGAGTATTGACAAACACAACAGGTTTTGCCAGTTTTAACTAAATAGACAACAAATTGAATGAAGAAGCATAACAACTACTCCATTGCTCTTATCCTCCAAGCACCTACCCCAACATAAGGAATACCATAAAATCATAACAAATATGAAAAGAAAACACAAATTACAAGCAAAAACACATCCCAGATTGCGGTGTAACTCAACTATCAAAACACAGAGAATAACGAGAAAGAAGAAACAAATAAAAACAAGAAAGAAAAAAAAGAACAAAGATAAAATAAAAAACAAAGGTAAGAAGAACTCATACAAACAAAACTCACCAAATTTGTTTTTTCATCGCGGCATCGAATACCGAGAGAAGAGAATAAAATTGTCAAAGAGAAGAGAACAATATTGTTACGGAATTAGATTTAACTAATCTCCGTGTAGACGTTGTTTTATTCCCCGATACGATTTGTACCAAATAAAACAGGGTTCGTTTTAGATTACGTTTCTACAATGCTTTATTTACTTTATTACACTTATTCAGAACCGACTTTAATTACTAAGCACACAGCAAGTCTCTAGTTAGCACGCAGCAATTCTTATTTAACCGATCTGTTCAGTTCAACGCTTAAAACACAACTCAACTCAATGTTGCCATTCGTAACTCTATTTATACCCAAAATCTCCTTGGTCTAGAAATATCTAGAAATATGGCAACAACTCGAATCTGTGCAGTGAACACACAGACTCACATTCGCACTAAGCGAACATCCATACTCACATACATACAAGCACAGTAATGACGTAACTACAACAACAAACAACTACACGAAATACAAGAAGTAGGAACTAAACGATAATTACATTATTGTTGCAAAACAAAACAAAAGAACATTAACAAAAGGTAATGTAACGACTAGAATGATGAAGAGAGTTCTACATGGTAGTTGTTGTTGCTTAAATAAAGTAACTGCGTAATAAAAACTTTACGTTACAATTCAAATTTTTAAATTAACGGAAATTAAACTAAACTAACTTAAACCTATCAGTTACATTCGTAACATTGCCTCCCGCTTAAGCCTGTTCGTCCGAATAGGCACAGTTCCCTCTCGGTGGTATGGGCATTGGTAACACTGCCTCCCGCTTAAGCCTGGTCCTCTTGACTAGATGCAGTTCTCGTTCTGTAGTGGTGGCAACTGATTTAGATGTACCCTCTACTGCGTCAGCTTTGGACTCTTGCTCTTCTGGACGACGTTGCTTTCTCTCCAGGAATCGCGATGCTATACCTTCTTTCTTCGTGGTCACCTTCCTAAGTGCCACCTGGTCTTCCTCGGACTTGCCCTTCCTTGCTGTACGGCCGCTTTTCGATAGACCTTTCCTCGACGTACATCTTCTCTTTTTCCTCCTCGTCGCGAGATTTTTCCACTTTCCTACGGGCCAATTGTCGGCGGCTTCCACCTTCAGCGTACGGACATCGACAGCTATCTCGCCGGATTCTGCCTTTGGGCGATGTTTGCTTTTCTCGTTGTAGCCCACACTTATCGGTATTTCCACATTGGACCAAGTCATCACACGGTGCTTTATGTCCAGGTTTATATCGAAGGCAATCATGAAGTCTACACCAAGTATAACTTCGTCCATAATATCGGCCACTACAAAATCGAAATTTACAGATTTTCTACCCATGCTCAGCCTTTGGTAGGCCTTTCCATGCACCGTTGTAGTCTCGCCTGTGGCCGTCCGCAATTTAACTCCATTTAACGGCAATACCTTCCCTTTTACCAAATCCGGTCTAATAATGGACTTTGTTGCACCGGTGTCCAATGTCAAGGTACGCAATACACCATTGACGAAGCCTTTAACCGTCAAGTTGTGATTCTTCTGCTGGACTATGGCTATAGAAATTGTGGGACCATCGTTTTCATCCTCTGCCAGCGGCGCCTCATGATCGACGGAATTCATTTTATTTGATTCACCTGATGTCTCTCTTTCCAGATTCTTGGCCACCTGTTGGTCGTCGCTTTTTGAAGGCGGTGAGGTGGATCTGAGCCTTGGTCGTTGCAATATGCATTCTCGTGCAATGTGTCCAGCTTTACGACAGTTGTAGCAAGTCTTTCTCGTTTTACCAGCCCCTCGTTTCACACGCATTAGTGCATCCTTTAGCGGATCGACAACGGTCTGGGAATTGTTGTCCTCAACTTGCAGCCTCCTCACGTTGTAGGCTTTAGGTTTCACCAGCATCCTCGCCGTTTCTTGGGCCAGGGCAAATGACACGGTTTCTGCAAATGTTCCTATCGGTGCCGCATACGTCGCAAATTTTATCTCTGGATCACGAATACCACTTGCAAATGTCTCAATCTTTATGCGGTCCACCAATGGATGTGTCTCTCCTGGATATGCCAACTGCGCCAACCGCTCTATATCAGCCGCAAAGTCTTGTAAGGTCTCATTTGGCTTCTGGACTCTTCCCCTCAGTTCCATTCGGTAGATCTCTTGCTTGTGTTCACTACCGTACTTACGTTCAAGAGCAGCCATTATATCTCCATAGTTGTTCCTAGAAGCGGCGGGAATACTCTGTAATACGTCAGCAGCATCACCCTTCAATGCCATAAGGAGTGATACCGCCTTGTCGTTGTCGTTCCAAGAATCTCTAGCAGCCAATGTCTCGAACTGTAATTTGAACACATTTAAAGAGGTTGAGCCGTCGAACACTGGAGGCTTGATTTTTATCGTGTTATGAATAGCTCTCACTGGGCCACCTTTGATTTCCAGTTCCGACATTTTCCTCTCTATGCCAAGAATCTTCTCATCTTGAGCCAGAAATTTCTCGTCAACAGACAAAATCTTTTTATCCAAATCTTTAATTTGTACCTCCACGTTTTCTACTCTCTTTTCAATCACCATCGTGATGTTCTCGAGTTTCTCGTTAATTGTTCTAGAATTTACCTCTAGTTTTTCTTCCACGCCCTTAGAGATTTTTCTAGAGTTCTCTTCTAATTTTTCCTCTAATTTTCTGGAATTTTCTTCCATCATTCTACAATTTTCTGCCTTCATTTCCATCATAAGTCTGGAAGTTTCTTCGCTTTTCTTATTCATTTCCATGGAGCTTCCTTCTATTTTCCTAATTTCCACCATCATCATAGCGAGCATTGATTTCAAATCGTCTCCCCTGGCAGCTACCGACGAAACTTCCTCAACGCTGGATTCGTCCTTTGCCGATAACTCGACTTCCTCCTTACCGTCGAACTCATATTCATCGATGTTCATTCCACGGCGCTCGAACTCTTCCAACAACCGTTTTTGTAGTTCGGCCTTGTTGCCAGTAGAACACAACTCCAACTTACTTAGCTCCTTCTTCAAGTCTTCCACTCGTAGATCCTTAAACTTCATTGTAGGATGATCGTAATCTCACTGCTGACACCAATTGTTACGGAATTAGATTTAACTAATCTCCGTGTAGACGTTGTTTTATTCCCCGATACGATTTGTACCAAATAAAACAGGGTTCGTTTTAGATTACGTTTCTACAATGCTTTATTTACTTTATTACACTTATTCAGAACCGACTTTAATTACTAAGCACACAGCAAGTCTCTAGTTAGCACGCAGCAATTCTTATTTAACCGATCTGTTCAGTTCAACGCTTAAAACACAACTCAACTCAATGTTGCCATTCGTAACTCTATTTATACCCAAAATCTCCTTGGTCTAGAAATATCTAGAAATATGGCAACAACTCGAATCTGTGCAGTGAACACACAGACTCACATTCGCACTAAGCGAACATCCATACTCACATACATACAAGCACAGTAATGACGTAACTACAACAACAAACAACTACACGAAATACAAGAAGTAGGAACTAAACGATAATTACATTATTGTTGCAAAACAAAACAAAAGAACATTAACAAAAGGTAATGTAACGACTAGAATGATGAAGAGAGTTCTACATGGTAGTTGTTGTTGCTTAAATAAAGTAACTGCGTAATAAAAACTTTACGTTACAATTCAAATTTTTAAATTAACGGAAATTAAACTAAACTAACTTAAACCTATCAGTTACATTCGTAACAATATTGTCCAGCAGACAAAAACTATTGTTGGATATGACAAAAACAATTGTTGTGATTAACAAAAACGATTGTTGGAGTCACAATACTACATACGGAATCTAACAATACCTTTACAATACATATTTTGCTCTTTTTTCTCTGCGTGTATGTGACCTGTTTTGGTAGCAGCTCATCAGATATATCGGTGATGAGCTTTTTTCTCATTCAACCTGTATGGCTTCCACGACAAACGCTTTTAGTGCAGCCTTCGGGTGTTAGGAGTTTGGCTCTGAACGCTAACACGCCGTGATAGCACTTTTTTCATGTTTTTCATCTCATTTTGAATCGAATATATCTCTTTAAAAAAAGTGGACGATCTTTGATTATTCTCATAATTGAAGAATATTAGTGAGAATCACAAGGATACATATTTATTTTATTTTTTTATTGTTGTGGTACGCTCTTCGGGTACTTTTGTGACAGCCATTCCGTTTACATTGAATTTGAAAGGGGGAGGAGGAAAGTGAATTTTTACTGGCCACCTGTTAGGTAAGACTTTATGAGCGGTCATTAAAAACTGTCGCCCCACAATGCAGCAACGATGGTGTCGTGCAGTTACCGAAGTGAAGAATGCAAACTAATAAGCCTACTCTTCAATCAGTAGCAACGCGAAGGGCACTAGAAAGATTTACATCGTTCTCTAGTGATATAGGAGAAACGACTTTTTTGCAGGATAAAGAGAAAATGAGGGAGTGTGAAAATTTTGATATATACAGCATTGATGCTCAGAAAAAGTTGTGTATTAGTAGTGGTAAGATATTCTTTCCATTGCTAAACAATGGCAAATCAAAAATAAGGAGAGAATACGTGTGGTTTGTTTACACTTTCAAGTATGAGGGCGAGCATCGCTGAAATACAGGTGCCAGAATGAAATCTGAATATTATACCAAAAAAGTGAAACATGCCACTAATACCTTTGGTACGGAGACATCTTCCTGTCGGGACGAGGAGGTAATCTGTTAGCACACTGTGTCAGGTTATGGAAATAACATTTTCCAAACTGTTGGTATACAATAACGAAGACGACAAAGATACCACAGATCCAATACCAGAAGATGGTATTGAGTTTATACTAGGGTGGTTTTAAAAAATCGATGCCGGATTTTTTTAGGCGACACCTCCCTAAAGTGTTTAGTTTTGTTAAATTTTAAGATTGCCAAAGTTTGAGCACAATCGGAATATGTTAACACGTGCAACTGGGGCCTCAAATTCCAGCGAATATTTTTCCAAAAGAAACCTTTATGAAAAAAATTAACGGGTTTGGAGATATGGTGCGAAATGTATAAAAATTATGGAAATTTTCGATATTTTATCAAATTTGAGGCAAGAAATGTCGTTTTTCGATTTTATTATTTCTACAAATATGTTATTCCTGCCCTTATCTAAAAATTTGCTTCAGAGGTCAGATGAAGATTCGCATAGGTTTCAGAGATATAGCCCAGACTTGCTTTAAAACGTCAATATTTATTTATTAATCATATAATGTGCTAATCTAAAAAGGCTTTGTATGTGTATTTATTTAAGATTAGACAAAATCTTACATATAAGGTGATTCAGTAAAAAGTCTCGGGTAACTAATAATTTTAAATTGTTATACCCACAGCCTAGGCTAATGAGGATATATACTTTTGCTTTGATGCGACCAAAAATGTGCCTCTTCGACATGGTGGATTTAGACCCGACAGACAATTTGGAGTCGATTGAGCAATATCCGTCCGTCTCTCTGTTTATCTGGCTGGCTGGCTGATCCAAATTTGGCATTCGTAATATTTTGTCAAAACATAGTTTAAGTTCGGAGATGGGACATATCGGTCCACTCCTTCCCGTATCTCCCCCACAAAAGTTCAAACATTTTCGTTAAAATGGTGCGCACGAGATAGCTGTCGAAGGAAATAACAGAATTGGTCGTAAATTTGCATATGGTAATATTAATTTCAGGCATAGATCTGGTTCGAATATGGACTATATTGTTCCACTCCTTCGGGTACCTCCCACACAAAATTCGCAAATAAGTGAAGTTTAAAAGCTACTCTCGGGTCGTTTTGAAATTTGTTCAGCAGGTTGTCCTTGCAGCCCCCTTTGCGACTGTATTTTTCGGGACAAGATTTGGGAAAAGTGCAGTTTAACAGCTCATCTCGGATCGTTTTAATTTTTTTTCAAAAAGTTCTTCCTAAAAAACCTTTTTTTTTGGAGTATAGGGCTTCCACAAAACATCGCCATCTTACACCGTTACTTTCTCCTATGTAAGGTTGTTTTATCATAGTTCTTGGGTTATTGTTTGTCGCCAGGTATTTCTTGGTCGACCTCGATTTCGTAATCATTGGAGATTCCATTCAAGCGCCATCTAGGTTATGCTATGAAAAATTTTTCTTAACTTCCTACGACGGCGCAATTTTTTCGAGGGCATGTCCATACTTCATCAGATAATGACCCAAAATCTCCAAAAAAAACCTGCCGGTACCAACAAAATTGGGTAGTACGTAAGATAACTCTCGTAGGCAGAAACCGATTTGGTCCAAAGTTGTACATCGTATTATTTCCTACAGCCTTGAATTATGTCGGAATGTCGGCTACATCAGACAGTTTAAAATCTTGGCGACAGGTTTTGTATGCGGCCCTAGATAATTTTTGAAGAAACAAACACACAACAATAAATTTACGTTGTCATTGAAGAGTATGAATCTCAGCAAACGGTGTTTCCTTCTTGCGGCAGGAGTTGTATAAATCTTGCATACTTTGCTCACAGCACTATTTGCTTCGGGCAATGCTGATTAGAGACTCATATTTTTTCCAGTTGGTCTTAAAAAATTTGAGACCATTTGGTTAGTCAGTCATTCAGCCCTACAGATGGTTCTTCAAAAACTTCAGCGCGGAACAATTGACTACAAAAACAATTATCAGACCTTGAGTAAGAAATTAATGAACAGATATCACACTGAATAAAGAGGAGCTAGAATGGCACGAGAGTTCCAGTGTATATTGTAGAATTTGAGATCTGCTTAGACATTACGAAAGCGGTCTCACTCCTCCTCGCTGTGAAGTGAAGGAAGAGTAACTTCATGTTGTCTCTGCAGCCGCTTTGTGTTTCCTAAAACTCATTTTTTCCATTGGTAAAGGTTGCTTTCAATTGAACATAATTGCTCATAAAATCCTACACAAAGGAGTACTCGATGTTTGGTGATCTAGTCGCCCATGGAGCTTATCTTTCATGCCGAAGAGAAGAACGCGATCCAACTGATTATATAGGGTGTCTTTTTCTTTAAAAATTTGTTGCGAACTACAAACCCGGTCATTTAACAATCGGCAACAATCAACATAATTGATCCCCACAGATTGAAGACATCTAAAAAAATTCTGGAGTTATTCCGCGATTGTTTGAGCTTTCCAATCTTCCAATTGGATCGCACCCCACATAACTTCTATAGTTAAATTCTTAAGGACCACGATCTGATATTCAAGATTCTCAAGATTTTTGTAGTCAAATTGCATACTCCACTACATCAGACAAAGCATGCTTACCAAGTAGTCGTTCACCCGAGCAGCTTCGTTGTTGATAGCCTTGTGGAATTTATACTACTGTCGTATGAGTTAGTGCTACTCTCGAAACAATTAGATATCGCAGAGCTGGTAAGCATGGACACTGTCGCTTCCATAGCCAGGACTTTTACCGCTGAAATAACCAATGCGACCTTTGTTCTCAATTTGCAGTTTGTAGAACGGAATTAACGAAATAATTTTTGCATAAAAAAGTCAAAAAATGTCTCAATACTAGTGTACACCGTCCAGATAAGGTAATGACAGCAATAAACTTCTTGCTGGATAAGCATATGTACAGAAATATCCACATCTTACTTACTTATGCTGGCGATAATAATATCGTGGATCGTTAATTCTCAGCAGGATACGTTAGACCCCTAAGTAAGATGAATCATCAAATTTTAAGTATTTCGGTTGTATAACGTGGCTAAAAGCTTCAAAATACCGGACAAAACGTGGTCCTCTAGCGACAACTTTCTGTGGGAATGTTTCATCTCTCCAAAGAATAATTAACTACAAATTTTAGCTATTTCGTTACAAAATCGTTAGGTTTTGTAACCAAATACAGACAAACGGAACGACGGACATGGTTATACCAAGTAAGAATTTTATATTGATCAAGAATATTCTCCTCTTCCAGAAACGACAAATTTATCGTGAACAGGTTTTGCCACATGCCGGTGGTAGAATACCCGATACAGCATTTGAGACAGATCGTCTATTTTTAAATCAGCTACAAAAAGATGGTATTGCTGTACCAGATGGCATATTGCCTGAGCAACGAAATCCACAGGTAACAACATCAAATCATCCATAATATTTTCTTAGCGCTAAAAATCATTTATAACCCATTTTATGTTTTTAGGTTTATCCATTCTTCAATCGTCCGTCACGCAAGGTATTCCGCATAGCCCTGAGTTCCGATGGCCGTTATATACCACAAGAAGGACGTTATCAATATCAGGAATTGCCATCGATTGATACCACCTATTTGTATCCACAAATACATGGCCAACGAAACACATTATCACCCGAAGGTGTAACACTGCCGGTCTACAGTCCTTTTCGCATACACAATCCCCTATTGAATCAAGTTAAATTCCAACCTAAAGACAAATGTAAGTTGTTTTGAAGAGAAGTATTTCTTGTTTTCTTTCTTTTTTTTTCTTTGATTAAAACCTACTTTCTTTACAGCTCAATTTCAAAATGTCTCCCCTCTCGGCGGCAACAAACCTTTGGCTAAGGCAAAATCTTATCAAAATGTAAATATTTTAAATTCCCCACTATCGCCATTGACTGGAAAAGCTGGAACGCTGGTGCAACATGGTGTTAGCGGCGGTGGATCCAAAAATTACCTACCTGATTACACTTTGACAAGTCAAAGTCATGTAAGCTAAAACTTTTATAACATTCATACGAAAATATTTTTCCTTTGGAACGTTAAGAACTTCTACTGTATAAGTAATTACACAACACCTCTTTCAGAATATTTAAAATTTGTAACCACCCAGCTAACAATTTTTTCCGAGGGCTCTGACTTCCGATTTTTTCCGAAATTTTCTGAATATTTTTTAGATATTTGTCGATTTCTCCAATATTTTTCTAGAAATTGTACCGATTTTCTAAAACTTTTTTTTAAGAATCTCTGCACATTTTCTGAAGAACCTTAAGAGTCTCGTGCCGAATTCGTTCCGATTTCTAATCGATTTTCTAAGGGATCTTTTTGTTCGATTGTTGTCGGGCTAGTAACCCTCCCCTAGAAAAAAGCAGCATACTATGAAAAAACGAAAGAAAAGAAAAACAACCCCCTCTAAAGTTGACGAACCCCGCAAACGTTTTAAGGACCATGATCTGCGAATCTGCACCTGGAATGTTCGCACTCTCTATAGAGAAGGTGCAGTCTTCGTATTGGCAGACGTACTTGAAAAGTACAAGGCCGATATTACTGCCGTACAGGAAATACGATGGATTGGGAAAGGCGTCACAACAACACCTAAAGGTGACGCACTGTATTATAGCTGCCATGACGTAAAGCATGAGTTTGGTTGCGGATTTGTAGTTAGTCGGAGACTAAAACATCTGGTATCCAGCTTTACTCCAGTGAATGAAAGACTTGCTGCAATTCGAATAAAAGCTAAATTCTTCAACATCAGCTTTATTTGCGCTCATGCTCCCACTGAAGAAAAGGACGAACAGACCAAAGATATATTGTACGAGCGCTTAGAAGAAACATATGACCGTTGCCCTGCCCATGACATTAAAATCATTCTAGGCGATTTTAATGCCAAAATTGGAAAGGAGAATATCTTTGGCCCAGCAGTCGGGAAATTCAGCCTCCACAGTGAAACATCTGACAATGGTATGAGGCTGATAGACTTTGCAGCTGCAAAAAACATGGTAGTTAGCAGTACCAGATTTAATCATCTCGATATTCATAAGGGCACCTGGCTGTCTCCAGATCAGAAAACAAGAAATCAAATTGATCATGTTGTGATAGATGGAAGACATTCATCGAGCGTGTTGGATGTACGATCGTTCCGAGGCGCAAACATTGATTCGGACCACTACCTTGTTGCAGCAAAGGTACGCACCCGCTTAAACATAGCAAACAAAGTACGAACAGATACAACACGAAAGTTAGACATCGGTAAGCTGCAATCACAACAGATAGCCACAGCATATTCCACTCAACTAGCCCAATTGCTTAATCAAAGCACTCCTCATCCCGATAACATATCAGCGCAATGGCAAAGCATTGCCCACTCCATGCAAACAGCCGCAAAATCCATACTTGGATACCAGAGGCCTCCACCAAGGAATCCATGGTATGATCAGGAGTGTCGTGCTGCCACCGAAGAGAAAAATGCGGCATATAGGGCTACTTTACAATCCGTAGCAACGCGTAGCGCACGAGAGAGATACAGGGAGAAAAGGAGAGAGGAGAAACGTCTTTTCCGCAGGAAAAAGAGAGAGATGGAAAAGCGGGAGTGTGAAAAACTCGAGATGTACAGGAGCCAGAATGAAGTCCGAAAATTCTACCAAAGAGTCAAGCATCAAACTGATGGCTTTGGTACAGGCACATCCTCCTGTAGAGACCAGCAAGGTAATTTGGTAACTGATACAGATAGTGTACTCAGGATATGGAAAGAACATTTTTCAAAACTGTTGGTATCCAATAGCAGCGAAGACGACGAAGATACCACAGTCCCAATCCCAGAAGATGGTATTGAATGTATACCGCCCAGCCAAGATGAGGTAAAGACAGCAATAAATCGGCTGAAGAATAATAAGGCAGCAGGAGCCGATGGCTTACCAGCCGAGCTGTTCAAAACCGGAGGCGACACGCTGATAAGGTGTATTCATCAGCTAGTTAGCACCATCTGGCAGGAAGAACGAGTACCCGACGATTGGAACCTGAGTATCCTGTGCCCCGTCCACAAGAAGGGAGATAAGACTGTATGCTCTAACTATAGGGGCATAAGTCTACTCCCTATTGCCTACAAGATCGTGTCAGGGATATTGTGCGAACGACTAAAGCCAATGGTCAACGAAATAATTGGACCATACCAATGCGGCTTTAGACCTGGCAAGTCCACCATTGACCAGATATTTACCCTGCGGCAAATCCTGGAGAAGACCCAAGAGATGCAGATCGACACCTACCACCTTTTTGTCGATTATAAAGCAGCCTTCGACAGCCCGCTGCGTTCAAAGGTATTCCAAGCCATGTCTGAATTTGGTATCCCCGCAAAGCTCATTCGGCTTTGCAAAATGACTTTAACTGACACGAGCTCCTCAGTTAAAATAGGAAAGAACCTCTCCGAAGAGTTTGGTACCAAAAGAGGTTTCAGACAAGGAGACAGCCTTTCATGTGATCTCTTTAACATCCTGCTGGAAAAGGTTATACGAGAGGCAAACGTCAAAAGAAGTGGCACAATCTACACCAATAGTCACATGTTACTTGCTTATGCTGATGATATAGACATCATAGGCCGATCAGTAAAAGAAGTAACTGATACCTTTATGAAGGTCGAAGGAGAATCTGCTAAAGTGGGTCTGGCGGTAAACGGTGAAAAGACCAAGTTGATGGTGTCGACGCGCAATGCGTCCATTGAGCTCGGACCGACTGTGGAAGTTGGTTCCTATAATATTGAGGTAGTAAAAGACTTCGTCTACCTCGGCACCTCCGTAAACACAACAAACGACATCAGTTGTGAAATAAAAAGAAGAATTGTATTGGCCAACAGATGCTACTTTGGTTTAAGTAAGCAGTTTAAAAACAAAGCCACATCTCGTCAAACAAAAATAACGCTCTACAAAACACTGATACTACCCGTGCTGATGTATGGCTCCGAAGCCTGGGTACTTGCGCAAGCAGACATGGCAGTGCTTGGTGTGTTTGAGAGAAAAATTCTTCGAAAGATCTACGGACCAATCGGCGTTGACGGTGAATATCGACGTCGCATGAACCACGAGCTGTATCTGCTATACAACGACATCAATATTGTTAAACGAATCGAGATGCAGCGATTGCGTTGGCTTGGCCATATCATAAGAATGAGCGATGATGAACCCGCTAAAAAGGCGTATGAATACATGCCACATGGCGGTGCACGCAGAATTGGCAGGCCAAGGAATAGATGGCGCAAACAAGTGGATGATGAGATGAAAAGGCGCGGTATTCCAGAAAGCGAAGCAACAAATAGAGAGAATTGGAGATCTTTACTTAGTTCGGCCTATAGAACAAATGTTCTGTAATGGGCCAGCTAAGTAAGTAAGTAAGTAAGTAAGTGTTGTCGAAAAACAAAGTGATTTTTTATAAAATTCGCATATACAGTTTTTGAATTGTTTTAATATAAATGCAACATATAATAATTCAAGCTAGTGTTGATAGCTTTAACATACTCGTGTACATTCTTCTACTATTAACCACAACATGATAACAACAGGGAAAATCATTAAGACGTTTGAAAATAGAATCATCCATAAATAAAGCATTAAAAGAGAATTGTTTCTGAGTTGGGGATTTGTTCTGTGTTGTGTGTCAATATCAGTCAGCCGCCAAGAATTTCATCAGATTTTTCCAGAAAATCTAATCTTTTCTTCGAATTTTTCCAGAATTTCTTTCCAAATTCGGACCGATTTTCTGAAAAAAAATCTGAATTTTCCACAGAATTTTCCCGATTTTTTTCCGAATACGGACCGGATTTCTTTGCGAAACTCTATTATTTTGTTAGAATTTTCTTAGAAAATTCTTTCCGATTTCGGTGGACACGTCCATACAACATTTGTACCGAATTCGGCATCAGAATCGGCAACTTGTGCAGAGATTCTGACCGAATTCGCAAAGAATTCGGAAAAAAATGTTAGCTGGGTATTATTGCCGTTTACTGCCAGCCCCACTTTAGCAGATACCTTGTGGCTATTTGTGTTTATTGTGCCATTCATTTGTTATCTTCGTCATGCTCTTTCCATAACCTGAGTACACTATCTTTGTCTGATACGAGAAGAAAACTTGCCTTCCTAATACACCAGTCTGTCCAGTACAGGCCTATCTCGGGGTGGAGGTAGCTCTGTTTACATACCGCTGATGAAAAGCTGAGCCTCGCGTAATATGCCTGATATTAGTTTGATTCAGGACTTCAATACCCATTATGAGCTTTGGCATTCCGTCCTAGCTGGTCGAGCAAATTGATAGCTCCATCTTTTGTACAGCGAATACGAGTATAAGTGCAGAATGCCACAGCTCGCCAGATATCGCCATGAGGCTCCCACTGAACATATTGGCCGATGGTGTCCTGATTCCTAACACAAACTAGCCCAAAATATTGGGTGTAAAGTTCTATACCATCTTTAAGTTGTCCGTGCTATCTGCAATAAAATTAGAAGTAGAAACAGGGCCCTCAAGTCGCTGCCCGGCAGCACTTAGAAAGCTGACAAAGTAGGCGGTATGAAAATTTTAGCGCTATTCAGCGGAAGAATATTCAAACCTGCCACAATGCCGCCCTGAAGACTGCAAAAGGGCACCTCCTCATGACACCAGTGAACCCTATTCATAAGGAGATCAAGGGTTTCCCGGTGCACCAGCACAAGAGGATGTGGTCAATACAGTGCCTGCTTGGGTGTTATCGTACTGTGAGCATCCCTGTCACGATGTAGTGAAATGCTTCCCCTCCAAAGCACGTCAGGAGAGATCTCCATGTTCTAGAGAGGTCCAAAGGTACAAGCGTTAACCTCTGGACCAAAGGTACAAAAGTTAACCTCTGGACCAACGAGCCTATTAGGCAGGCTTGGATAGCATTCACAATCGAGCAGGCAGTACGAATTCCAACTCTATCCGTTCGCCCAACTCCAAAATATACAAAATTTAGTACTTTTCGTTCCCATTAGCACGAATGTCTAAAACTTCCGCAATCCAATACTCCAACAGCAATCCTAATTTCAGGATTTCAGCTCTATCCTTTCACCAATCCAAATTGTACCAAATTTAGTAAATTTTGTACCAATAAGTACAAATTTCCTGCACTCCAACAAGTTTAGTACTTTTCCAAAACTACCTTAATCCTATACTCCAACAACAATCTTAATTCCAAATTTCAGGATTTTAGATTTACCCGTTCTGCCAAAATCCAAATTGTACCAAATTTAGTACCATTTAGTACTTTTTTACCCATAAGTACTAATTTTCAAAACTACTTCCACTCTACACTCCAACAGTAACCTTTATTCCAAAATTCAGAATTCCAGCTCTATTCGTTCACCCAAATCCAAATTGAACCAAATTTAGTACCATTTAATACTTTTTGTACCCATAAGTATGAATTTTCAAAACTACATCAAATTTCCACTCCAACAATTACCTTATTTAAAAAATTGAGGATTGTAGCTCTATCCGTTCGCCCAAATTCTATGTTCCAAATGTTGTAATGTCGTACGTTTTAACTTTGATTCTCACTCCAAATGTCAACCTTTAAGCTTTATCTTTTCACAACATACGAATTGGTACCAAATTTAGCACATTTTAGTACTTTTCGTACACTTATTTTTCGAATATTCAAAAACCCTTTGGTTTTTTTCTACACTCCATCAGTGATCCTCATTCCAAATTTCAGAACTCTAGCTCGACCGGTTCGCCAAATACGAATGGTACCATTATTAGTACCTTTTAGTACTTTTCGTACCGTTCTAATTTGAATTTTCAAAACCCAGCCTTTTCTGACACCTTCGGACCAAGAGTGACGCTCACCCAAAATGTCATGATTCTAGTTAAAGCCGTTTAGCCTGGGCGTTGATGATCAATCAGTCAGTGAGTCATTATTATTCAACTCATTAATAAGTATAGATTGTATGGAATTTTAGCGAAATAGTTGGAGTTATCCAAATATTTTTTCTATTTTTTTTATCAACATTTTTTTCTCTTTTGTTGTTGCTATAATATGCAATTTATGCTCCCAATAGCTATAAATTTGGTTTCCTATTTTTCTATGCATTTTCTAGATTCTGTTGATATTTTTAATTTATTTTTTAGAGGTTTGTACGGGCTCTGGGGCAGTATAATTTGGATTTACTTCAATTTTTTTTATTATTTGTTGATTTTCCGCGAAAATAAAAATAAATTTAGTAAATATTTTAACATAATCGAATAGATATGGAATGCTGTTAACGATTTATGCATAAATTATCTCATAAAAACAAGTAAGGCAGTTTTAAATATTTTTCTTTATATGAGAACTAGCCGGCCCGGTCCGCGTTGCTGGCCCTTAAAACAGTTTTATGGTACCTTTTCTTAAGAAAATTATATTTTTCTTGCGTCGCAAATTAGTCGGGATCTGCAAGTGACTATAAATAAAACATCTTCAGAAATGATGGTGTCTATATGAAATTTGGCGGCATGTTAACTTATGACTTGAGGCATGCATTTATTTCATCTGCTGGAATAGTATAACTGGTAGTGTTTGTCCGAAATCTAAACATGAATTGATCTTAAATCCTTCAAGAATCGTTCTAAAGCTTCTTGGGAATTTTCATGTGCCATCGTACATTCGTTCCAGATGACAATTTCCATTTAATATTGCATGTGTGCAATTCAATCAATAGAATGTCCAGTCCTTGCACCTTCTTTTAATGTATACCTGTAGTGGGACATTTTTTGAGTTACCGACAAAATTCGGTACAATTTAAACGCAAAATTATGAATTAAAAGTTCATAGAAAACTTGACAATACTCATGCTATCGGTAGAACTTTACGACTGCTTTTTATACGTCGCTAACTTACCAAAAAAATCGTTAATTACCGGAATTATAAGCATTGTAATTTTACCGACATTTGTCGGTAACTCAACAAATGAGTTAGAGAATCGCACTACTGATGAAGCTATAGCTATCGATACGTTGCCTTCTAATATAAAGACTTGCTTTCTAATAAGACCAAAGCTTCGTTATGCATAACATCTGTTATTTCCAATGATTTGTAACATATTTCAGAAATCGGGAGTGCTCGGGTCTTACGGCTAAAATATGTACCCAGGGTTGGGGATACGGACACGTTCGTAAGCTTATATAGCATATTTCCACCAGGGATTATCCCTGTACATGGTGAAAATAGGCTATCGGTTCAGAATTTTTGGAGATATAACGTATTTAAAAAATGGGCGTGCTAAAATGATTTTAAAATAAGGAGGGCATGGGGGAGGTACCCCGTTCCCCCCAAAATTCAAAAAAATATATAGCCTATTTTCACCACGTGTGTTCATGATGGCCATCGCTGTAAATTCTCTGAAATTTTAAAGAAAATCGGCTCAGTAGTTTCATAGATATAATATATTTAAAAATGTGGGCATGGTCGGGTCTTTAAGCCCTAAATAAGTACCTAGGGTCGGAGATTAAAACACCGTTGTCTCGCAAATTTATTTTCTAAGCCATACGTTAGTAAGTTTTGCAAATACAGAGTTTTAATAAAATATTGCAAAGAGGAGGTACGCCGCCCCCTCAGAAATTCAACAAAATATATAGCCTATTTTCACCAAGGGTCATCCCTATCCATTCTCTGAAATTTTCAAGAAAATCGGCTTCGTAGTTTTGGATATATAAGATATTTAGAAAGTGGGCGTGGTCTGGTTCCAAATGAGTACATAGGGTCGGAGACACAACCACCATTGTCCCCAAATTATTTTTCTCTCCGATACGTTCTTGAGTTTTGTTAAAATATCGTTTTCAAAAAATAGGGCATGGGGGAGGTTCCCATCTCCCTCCGAAATTCAACAAAATATATAAACTATTTTCACCACGGGTCCTCCCAGTGGATTCTCTGAAATTTTCAAGAAAATTGGATAAGCAGTTTTGATACATAAGCTATTTAAAAAAGTGGGCGTGGTCGGGTCTTTATGCCCCAAATCAGTACCTAGGGTCGGAGACACAACAACCATTGTCTCGCAAATTAATTTTCTCCCCGATACGTTCGTCAATTTTGTTAAAATAACGCTTTAAAAAAATAGGGCATGGGGGAGGTACCCCACCCCCTCCGAAATTTAACAAAATATATACCCTATTTTCACCACGGGTCCTCCCAGTAGATTCTCTGACATTTTCAAAAAAATCGGTTAAGCAGTTTTTGATATATAAGCTACTTAAAAAGTGGGCGTGGTCGGGTCTTTAGGCCCCAAATGAGTACCTAGGATCGGAGACACAACAACCATTGTCTCGCAAATTAATTTTCTCTCCAATAGGTTTGTCAGTTTTGCTAAAATAGCGTTTTTAAAAATAGGGCATATGGGAGGAACACCGCCCCCTCCGAAATGCAAAAAATATATAGCCTATTTTCACCACCGGTGTTCCCTGTACATTATCTGAAATTTTCAAGAAAATCGGTTCAGCCCTTTTTGAGTCTATTCGGAACATACAAACAAACAAACATAGTAACATACACACATTGTCTTTTATATATAAGAAGATGTAATTTTACTAAACTCTCAAGAGTATAGTCTAAGAGTAAAATCGAGTAACATCGATTTGTAGGGTGAAAGTTCGGAGGGGGAGGTTCGCAAAGTGGAATTTCGAAATGGGGTGGTTCGGAGCAGAATGTTTAGGAGGGTGGAAGTTCGAAGCAGGTTGGTTCGGAAGGTGGAAGTCCGGAGGCTGAAAGTTCGGAGCAGAGTGGTTCGGAGGGTAGAAGTTCGGAGCAGGGTGCTTCGGAGGGTGGAAGTTTGGAGCTGTGTGGTTCGGAAGGTGGAAGTTCGGAGCGAGGTAGATCGGAGGGTGGGAGTTCGGAGCGGGGTGGTTTGGATGGTGAAAGTTCGAATGAATTAATTCAATCGTTCGTATCAGTTTTGCTAAAATAGCTTTTTTTAAAAATTGGGCATAGCGGAGGTACCCCGCCCTACCGAAATTCATGCAATGCAATTTTCAGGCAAATTGATTCAGTATTTTTGAAGAAATAACGTATTTAAATAAGTGGGCATAGGGGAGGCACCCCACCCCCTCCGAAATTCAACAAAATATATAACATATTTTCACCACGGGGTCTCTCTGTACATTCTCTGAAATTTTCAGGAAAATAGGTTCAGTAGTTTTGGATAAATAAACTTAAAAAGTGGGCGTGCTTAAATAGTTTTTAAAAAAATAGGGCAAAGGGGAGATACCCCGCCCCCTCCGAAATTAAAAAAAAAAATATAGCCTATTTTCACCACGGGTGTTCCCAGTATATTTTCTGAAAATTTCAAGAAAATCGGTACAAACATACTAACATACACACTAGGGCTATAACCAAAAAAATACCACCACGTAGCCGTGTAGAGCATGGAAAACTATTATGAAATATGGTGTAAATTTTTCTCTATCGCGAAAAAAGTTTCCGCACCTAATGCATTGAAGTTCAGTAATGCATTTTTTAATTTTATCTCTTATAACAACATATTTGCTTTTCATTAAAATTTTTATTTTTTTGTAATCTAATTTAAAATCATTATCAAACCGTTCTGGACCAATTTGTTCTCAAATCGCGCCATTTCGGAGCATATTAGGAACTTTTGACACTATTGCAATTTTTGGTTTTTCTTTATAAACTTGTGAATTTTTTGTTTATATTTATTGTACCTATCGGACAAGAGAATATGGGGTCATTTGCAAGGAATTCGCGAAAGTTACGGGTTGTTTTTGTTTGACTTTTTTTGACTTTGCCTGTGAGAATCGTATTCGTTTTTTACAAAAAGACAACACCTGTACCATGTGGGGAATTTTGTCCTAATAATGAAAACGCGTTTCTAAGATCGATTCGGTGAAAAATGTTTCCACACCGACTGTGATTACTAAAACCCTTTTGATATTTTTTCTACTTAAAATTTTGCTTGTTTGAATAAATTTGCTTTCTTTGAATAAATTTGCTTTGTTTGAATAAATATTATAGAAAATAAATTCAATTCTCACAGGCAAAGTCAGTAAAAACCGCCTGTAACTTTCGCGATTTTGTTGCAAATGACACCATATTCTCTTGTCCGATAGGTACAATAAATATAAACATAAAATTCACGAGTTTACAAAGAAAAACCAATAATTGCAATAGTGTCAAAAGTTCCTAATATGCTCCGAAATGGCGCGATTTGAGAAAAAATTGGTCCAGAACGGTTTGATAATGATTTTAAATTAGATTACAAAAAAATAAAAATTTTAATGAAAAGCAAATATGTTGTTATAACAGATAAAATTAAAAAATGCATTACTGAACTTCAATGCATTTGGTGCGGAAACTTTTTTCGCGATAGAGAAAAATTTACACCATATTTCATAATAGTTTTCCATGCTCTACACGGCTATGTGGTGGTATTTTTGATATTTGCAAAAAAGTGCAAAAAGTTATATCCCTAATACACACATTGTCTTTTATATATAAGATGTAATTTTATTAAACTCTCAAATAGAGTATAGTCTAAGAGTAAAATCGAGTAACATCAATTTGTAGGGTGGAAGTTCGGAGCAGAGTAGTTCGGAATGTTGAAGTTCGGAGCGGGGTGGATCAGGGGTGGAAGTTCGGAGCGGGGTTGTTAGGAGGGTGGAACTTCGGAGCAGAGCGGTTTGGGTGGTGGAAGTTCGGAAGAATTAACACAATCGTTCGTTTCAGTTTTGCTAAGATTCGTGTTTAAAAAAAGGCCATGGCGGACGTACCCCGCCCCTCCGAAATTCAACAGATATGTTTTCACCACGGATCCTCCCTGTACATTCTCTGAAAATTTCTGGAAAATCGGTTTGGTAATTTTGGATATACAACATATTTAAAAAGTGGGCTTGCTAAAGTAGGGTTTTTAAAAAAGTATGGCATGGGGGAGGAACCCCGCCCCCACCAAAATTCAAAAAAATATGTAGCCTATTTTCACCACGGGTGTTACCTATACATTCTCTGAAATTTTCACGAAAATCTGTTCAGCCGTTTTGGAGTCTATACGGAACATACAAACATACACACATTGTCTTTTATATATAAGATAAAAAAAAAATTTGCGCGCATCGGCCAATTTTGTGAAGGCGAACGGATTTGAAACCCAAATTTTTTTCTTGACCTCTATACCAAAAATCGTAGGTGGGCTCGCAATTTTTTTTTTTATTTTTGTTTTAAATGGAATTGCAAAAGAAATTTTATTTTTACCATATACCCTCTTCAGCCTAAAATATTTTTTGAGAAAAAATCGAAAACTCATAAAAAATAATACGTTTGACATTGTTGGTCTGTTCCAGTACTGCAAGAATCTACTAATTTTTACTATTTTTTCCGATAACATAAAGGAAAAAATGTTATCGTAGTAAAAAATAGTAGCTTCTTGTAGGTTCTGGAACAAAGCATATATTTCCAGATAATAGCTTTGTCCTCGTAAATGTTGCTGAAACACATTCTTCAGCAACTTTTTCTTTATACAACTCTCAGTTTTAGAAACATTTGTAATAATTATTACAAATTATCGAGTACACGGACAGGCATAATATGTGTAGTCTTTGGTTATCGGGTTCCACTATAGATCAATTTAAAATAAATAAATAAAATGCATTTTAAAGATTTATTTTAATAATAATAAATAATAAATTTTACTTTATCATTTTTTTTATTTCAGCTATTCAATGACTTTGATGAATTGTTTAATCAATTTGATGTAAACGATCCGAACATCAAAAAGCCGCACTCATTTTCAAGAACAACATCCAATGGACAACAGCGACAACACCATCACGTTTTAACATATTAGAGAGAGAGAAAGTGTGTGTAATTGTTAATTATTTTATTAGAGTAAATAGTTTTTTTTTTATACGAATTATACATTACAATAATGAAATAAATACTTTAAAATATTTTTTGTATTTAACAATGCTGAAATAAATTTTTGCTACATACAATTTTATATATAACAAATAAATAGAGTTTTTTTACTACTTCGATATGTGCTAAGCAGGGTTTCGGAGTCGGAGTCGGAGTCTACGAGTCGGAGTCACCGACGTAGCCAGGTGAAATGATTTTGTTCCCATAAGAAATTAGCGTATGTTACACATTTTTTAATTTTTGAATAAAATTTTAAACTGTTTTAAATTTTTCAAGAAATATGTAAAGTATTTGGATGAAGTATTACAGAGAATTATTTAACTACATTGGTATACTTATTGTCCAACATATTGGAAAGTGTAAAAATAATAAAAACTTTCGGCTTTTCGAGCAATTTTCTGCATAGTTGTTGTTAAGTTTTAAGGTGTTGTTTAAGCGTTTAATCGTAACTTTAGGCTGACTGTCTTGTACTGAGTTCAGAACAAGACGTTTTGTTTATTTATTGGACGTTTGTAGTATATTACGCCCAATACTTTGGCTTATAAACAACATCTAGAAACATCTGTTTTTGCAAATTTTGATAAAAGCAATAAGTATATAGTCTCTAACACGTTTTTGTAATGAACTATTTTGAACATCATAACAATTACAAATTCTTTATTATGTTTGAAATTTGCAACAAAAAACTATATCAACCATTTTTATACCCTCAGCCTTTAGGCTAAAGAGGGTATTTACACTTTGATACGGCCAAAAATGTGCCTCATCGATGTAATGGTTTTAGACCCCAAGTATGTTTGTACGATATCCGTTTCAGACAATTTTGAGTCGATCTAGCAATGTCCGTCCGTCTGTCGATAACTCTCGAACGGATCAATCGATTCGGTTCAAATTTTGGGTATCGAAATATTTTGTCCAGATTTGATTTAAGTTCGAAGATGGGCCATATCGGTCCACTCCTTCAGGTACCTCCCCCACAAAAGTTCAAAAATGTTCGGAAAAATTTTCCGCACGATAACTCTTGAAGGGAGTAGCCGAATTAGTCCATACTTTGCACATAGTGACATTTCTACCAGACATAGATGAGGTTCTAATATGGACCCCATTGGTTCACTCTTTCGGGTACCTCCCACACAAAATTTTGCTTAAGTGCAGTTTAAGGCCTGCTCTCGAATCGCTTTGCTTTTTGTTGCAGCCACTTGTATTCACTACCCCCATTACGACGATATAATTTTTTTCAGGAGCAAATCCATATATCCTCAGAAATCAGCACGAAAACTGCAAACAACCCATATAATACCATGTGTCGTAGTTGGAGTGCACGAACGGATCAACATATTTGGTTAAAATTTTGGGTCTTTCAATACTTTGTCCAAACTTAGTTTAAATTCGAAGATAGACCATATCGGTCCACTCCTTCCGGTACCTCCTCCACAAAGGTTCAAAAATTTTCGTCAAGATTGTGGGCATGATAACTCTAGGAGGGAATAACCGAATTGAGCCAAACTTTGCTATTGGTAATATTACTTTCAGGCATAGATCGAGTTCTAATATGGACTATATCGGTCCACTCACTTGAGTACTTCCCACACAAAATTTGGAAAAAGTATAGTTTACCAACTCCTCTCTGATCTTATTAATTTGTGACGCAGCAGGTTGCACTTGCGGCCCCTGTTACGACGTTGTAATTTTTTTGTGGGAAAGTCCATACTTCCTGAGATAATGACCCAAAAAGGTCTAGAAAATCCTACCGGCACCACCTAAACTGGCTAATGTGTAAAATAACCCTTTAAGAGAGAAATTAATTTAGCTCAAACTTTGAAAATGAAAAGTAAAATTGTAATATATTCAGAAAATTAAGTACAACATATCTAATTATATAGTCTGTAAGGAAAATATCCATAGACTAATAAAGAAAAAAAATATTTCCTACAGATTTGTATTAGGTCCGAATATGTACTACATCGGATCACTCCAATGGGTATACCCTACCCAAAGTTTGGAAAAAATGCACTCGTCTTGGATCATCTTTCGAATGTTAATAAAATCAAGATTATTGATATTGAGGTGAGTGTTTATATTTTATTAAGCATATTATTTCAAATATTTCGAAATTACATTGAATTTTATCTTCAGAGATTTTTTTGTCGATTACTCTTTGAATTATATTTTGGGAAGTAATTTCAATGGATGCACATTTCTAGAAATATTTTTTTATTCTTCTTCGGCAAAGGATTTATAACGACAAACGAAATAAAAAACTGATCGGAAACATATTCAGATTAGTCAAAATCTCAAGAAGTATCAGTTTGCTTTGCGGACAGGGATATACCCTGAGTCTGTACGAACTGAAACATTAATCTATGAATAGATCGAATAGCGGCTACACAACCAAAATGTTTTAACCCAGAGTTATGTATTAGGAGATTTTGTAGCAATTTTCGGACGTATGAACTTACCAACAAAATATAGATTTTATCATTGATTACAAATGTTACGGAGGAGGTAACTGAAGAAATGGACCGGACCGGCATAGTTCATTTTGGAAGTATATCTTATTTTGGGAGTCATTCATTTCAGTGCGTCACAGTATAATTTTCAGTTTTTTTTTTCAAGAAAAAAATATAGACTTGCCACGAAAAACATAATACCGCTCTAAACATAAAGAATACCGTCCTTAAACTGCATTAAACAACTATTTTGAAGGTTTGTTGGCATGTACCCATTTTCGAGTTAAAACTAAGTTTGGAGAAAATATTACTAAAACCAAAGTTTGGAACAAATCTGTTGCTCCGTTCAAGAAAAGTCGCACTTACCACTGTAGCTAAAATTCTTGAATTTTGAGGGGGAAATACCAGAAGGAGTAGACCGAAAATCACCATCTACGAACTTTATATAAGGCTCGCACAAATATTGCTATAAAGAATGTTTGGACCAACGCAGTATCCGGTTCGAAAATTGTCATGCACACCAGCCACTACACATGATGGCCGTAGGTGTTCCTTACAGCTTTCGGGCCATTTTCTCTGGAAGTATGGGCATGAAAAAACTTGTATTGTAGTAATAGGGGCCCCGAGAACAATTGTTGCAAAAAAGCAAACCGTTTCCATAGAGGTCTTTTTAGTTATTAATTTATTTCATATTCTTACTTATAACTAAATTATTAGCATAAAGGAAGTTAAGCCATGACTACTGAGGTCTTAAGCTTACACAGGTATATTTACTAATTATCCAGAGAGGTCTTAAACTGTACTTCTCTGAAAAATTTTCAAATACTATGTGAAAGGTATCGATAGGAGGATCGAATCGGTTGATACGTTCGAGAATTATCGTGTTCTCCAGGCAGCCAACCAGACGGACGAACATAGCTAAGTCGACTCTAAATTTTCTGAAACAGATTTCTTCCAAACACACTTTGGCCCTAAAACCATTATTTCGATGAGGCACATTTTGACTAAAGGCTGAGAGTATAAAAAATGTAGATTGGGAATTGGCAATTGTGTTCATGGATTTTTGCTAAAATTCTGGGCTCCAGAATTTCATTTTAAAGGTATTCAGGACTGATAAGACAGGAGTTTTCTTGGTTCGTGATCAATTTATGAGAAAATCCTGGATAGGAAACAAGAATTTCTATAAGAGAAGTCCGACTATTTGAAGCCAAAATAGTTAATTGACGGATGCCCAATTGGGCACCAGGATTTGTCATTACATACCCACGATTGGGTGCTAGAATTTCATCATAAATATGACTCACTATTGCTCAGCATTAGTTCTCTATCAAGAAAACCACTATCGGCCTTCAGAAATTCTTTTTGATTAGATCTACGATTGGACACCAATATATTTTGAGGGAATAACTTCAATGACAGTAACAGTAACAACGATTGGACACCTGAATTTCCGGAATTGAAAAAACTGACCATATTCTGACATTGCAGCGTGATAAAAGACAAAAAAAGAAGACACGTGTCTCGGCATTTTTTCCTTTATTTATATAACTCTTAAATTATCCTGCAAATATTTAAAAAAATACTAGTGGATAACGCCATGATATCCGAACGTTCCCTCAGCATAAATCAATTCTCTACTAATCCCATTTTCCTTCCATAAATTACTCAATAAAATTGGAGTGGAAACAAAGGAAAGGTTAAGATATTTCTAAGGTTTTCCAATTGTATACTCTTTCTTTTGGTCTTACCGAAGAGATATCACTGAATTACACAACATTCACTGTAGTTGTGAGTTATTTGATAAATGATACACCCGAAAGTATATGCGACTATTAATATATCTATTATTTGAACATATCTTAACTCTGATATGTTGTCCAAAAAGTTCTGAAAACAAGGGAAAATTGGCCAAGAAGTCTTACATCATTTTAATAAAAAATTGGAATTAAAAATTATTTCATCAGTAATATAAGTATAAAATAAGGTTTATATCATTGCTAAATAAGAATTTTTTGCTAACATGAACTTTCAAAATTTTGGTCAGGTGGGCCCCCCCCGAAATGAAATCCTGGCTACGTCCCTGGTCGGAGTCAAGCAATTTTGCTGGAGTCGGAGTCTGAGTCGAAAAAAATAACTCGACTCCGACTCCGGGCAAAATTTTTTTCTACGTTATAGATATATAACCTTAAATTTGGAACAAGAACATTTCTTTAAAATGATTATTTATTTTAAAAGAAAGGTAAAAGAAAATATATATGCAAATTATATATTATACTAAGTTAAAGGACAATTCACAGGATATTTACTATCCTCTGAAGTGTAGTCTATTCATCCCTATTTTGTTGATCCAATTGATTCTTCACATTTTTGCAAACAATAGTAAAGTTCTATCAATCGAATTAAGATTGGACCTTTAACCTCTTTCGTCAGAAGTCTTACTGGTCTTCTCACAAAGGTCTATTGGTATTCTCATCTTGTTTTTTTATGAGAAGTCATCATTGTCTTCTATTAAAGACATTGTGGTCTCTATGGGAAATCTTACTGAATACACTGTGACACAAAGCGGAAGTTAAGATCTGGGGGAGGAAAATTCCTTTTGGGAATGAAGGCCCCAATTGAGAACCCCAAAGAAGATCCCATAGCTGAAATTTCTGAATCATGACATAATGATTTTTTTGATTGACCCTCATCAATCATTGAGAAAATAGCTTTATATCTCTGTTCGGAGATATTGTTTCATCATTTTTAGATTACATGTTTTCAGTTAAATGGAATGACGAACCTTTATGTCAAATATGCTGTCCTTCTAGCTTAGTTTCTTCCATGTCCTTTTTGTTCTTGAACTCATAAAGTAAAACAAAATGAAATTTTCTACAAAAATGTTCCACCGAAAATTATATGTAGGTTTCCCATATCCAAGAAATCGATATTGTCACGTTTTAATTGTCCGTTATCAGTTTTACCCGTTACTTTCTCAAAAAAAAGTATGTTTATGTATTTCGGTAAATTTCGCATAATCTATTAACTATATATCAAATTCGGATGGTTACGCTTCTGAATTCTTCTTCTTTATTTGCCAACCCGTATTCGGGTGTTAGCGATCATACAATTATGTTTTACATTGTTAACAATTTAATTATATTTTTTATTCCATTATAGATAGGTTTCGATTCTTGGCAGTATTCAGGAGGTTTCTTTCGTCTAGCAGTCCCGTCCATTCTTGACTATTTCTTATCCATGATGTTTCTTTTCTGCCTCTTGGTCTTCTTCCATCTATTGTGGTTTGGATAATGGCTTGGAGGAGCTTATATTTTTCATTGCGCATTATATGACCCAGATAAGATGTTTTTCGGCTTTTTACATCGCGTGTTATTTGTCGTTCCACATTCATCCGTCGTAGTACTTCTTCATTTGAAACGTGGTCAGTCCAGCGGATTTTTAGAATACGACGATAAATCCACATTTCAAAAGAATTTAGTCGTTTTTCGTCGGCTAATTTTATCGTCCAAGTTTCTGCAGAGTATAATAATACTGACCATATGTAGCATCTGACAAAACGTATTTTCGTTGAAAGGCTTATGTCATGGCTGGTTAGCGTTTTCTTATATTTGGAAAATGAATTTCTTGCCATTTCGATTCGGCACTTAATTTCACTTGACATATCCCAACGGTCATTTATCTGGACTCTTAGATATGTATATGTTCTTACACGTTCTATTTCTATGTTATTAATTATCATAGGTACATTATTTTCCACCTGTTTTCTGCTGACAATCATATATTTAGTTTTTCTTATGTTTATTGATAATCCATATTTTTCACTGGTCTTCATGAGTGCATCTATTAGTCTTTGTAGCCCTGCTAAGCTGATTGCCAGTAATGTGGTGTCATCAGCGTAACGAATGTTATTGATGAGGATGTTATTTATGCTAATGCCAATGTTTTTGGAAGCTATTGATTCTTGAAAAATTTTTCTGAATTAGGCATCATAAATTCGTTGTTGGTTAACAGAAGCCTCACAAACGGAGAATCTTTCATCTAGGATTCATTAAATACTCAATGAGGGCTTTAGATGTAGATATTTAAATAACAGAATCTGTCACAGATTTCTGCACATTCAATTGCATATACGAAATTCAATGAAATACATAATCATAGAGTTTTCATAAGAAAGGATCGGGTAAAAGTGATAAAGGACAATAAAAACATGACAACATCGATTTCTTGTCCTAGTGAAGCGACACTACATAAAATTTTCCTAGCAACATTTTTGTAGTATATTTTCATGCACGAAATCTCATCGTTTGCTAATTTTCAGATCCAGAAAACATCCATCTGCCTTCATGCTGAGTGGTGTACACAATATATCTCAAATATTTCAATAAAATTATCCACTCCACACCAAAGTTCAAAATGTGAGCGCTGAATTTTAGTTTAAGGGGTGATCCCTATTTATAAATTTCAGAAAAAGGTAGAAAGTATAAATAGCATAGAATAGCTGGTCAAATTTTTAAGTCGATCGGAACAATATTGCCTCAGTATGAGCGTTGGATGGGAACAATTTATTTTATTTTGTATGCAGTCGGCCACAAAAATATATGACAATTGGTTTGTTAGTTTTCGAGATAGAGTTGGCACCGCAAAATGCTTTAATGAAAACAAGTTTTTGTAGACGACCTCAAACCTTCGTAATATTTTTCTCATTCAGATGAAAAAAAAATTCTGCCAAAAAGTTACGTAGTTTTCTCGGAAAAAAATCATGAAAATGGCTTTTACTGAGCTTTACAATTGGTCTCCTTTTAAGGCTAAGCACACTAAATCGTAAATTGCTTATAGATTTTATTGCATGTAGTCCTTACGATTTGTATTGCCCCATCATTTTCAAATATTTTGATGGCTTAAAGATTTTCTCACGCGGAAGAAATCCGTCCAGAATATACTCGTGCAAAAAAATGAAAACCGACAAAAACTTTCAAACTTTGCTATTTTTCAATGTAAGATTCGGCAGAAACAGTATTGATATGTTCGAATGTATTCGAACCAATGTACTTTCTAATGAATAAGTAAGGAAAAACTAACACATTAGCCTATATAGGCCAAAATATAGGAAAAAGTTAAAAATTTGTGCACATTTTATTAATTTTTAGTGGTATAGGAATTCACTCTCGGAGTCGACCCGGAGTCTGAGTCGGAGTCGTGAAAAAAACTCGCCTGGAGTCGGAGTTGGAGTCGAGCCTAAAATACCTCGACTCCGAAACCCTGGTGCTAAGTATAACCGATGTTTAAGGTGGGAAAACATGCAGATCTGCGTGCAGAAAATAAAAGACGATGTTTTATTGTAGGTACCCAGCAAAATTTTATGGAAGTGGTTCCATGAGATGTCATGATTTCACTGGATCTTTTGCTTTGGTTCAGATGAAGTCGTGAAAGATCCGATCGTTTCATCAGCATTTGAACCCATTCGAAGGAAGTCGTGAAAGATCAGATCGTTTCATCAGCATTTGAACCAATTCAAAGGAAGTCGTGATAGATCCGATCTTTTCCTTAGCATTTGAACCCATTCCATCGATCCAATAGATGTGAATTTTGTGTTTTTATTTTTACACATGTATATATTCTTTTATTTATCTAAATATGTACGTTTAAATCAATGTAAGATTTATTATGCTAGGAAGTCCCAATCATAAATGAACTAAAAGTAGAGTCGGACTGCACTCTTTAGTATTAGTCGTGTTCCTTTACGTGCCTGAGGTTGCCAGTTTTTACCCGCAAAGTGTTTCCTTACTTTTAAAAGCATACAATTTATATGAGAGCAGTTCACCACTTTTACGATTTTTGCAACAATTACCATTTTTAAAAGTAAAGGAACAGACCAATTATAAAAGTTTCCTTGCCTGCTAGAGAACCCTGCTCAACAAGTCGATTTGTAGATCCCTACAAAACAGCTAACATTTCCAAAACGTTGAAACATAAAATTCACGAAATAGTAATCTGCAGTTGGAGTCAATGTCGAAATCTGCACTGCACTGATGGGAAGTAAAATCCTTTTGTAAGATGAATCAAAACCTGTTGCGGAGGAAGTAAAGTTCTTCCAGCATCAGAAATAACTTTCCAGTTGCCGATCAATAGCATAGGATCCGTAAACAGCACAACAACTGCGCTGAAGGCCATCTCCATCTCCATATTAGCAGAGGACTCACTCAGAGCAAGCCGTGCTAATAATCTAGAAAGAGAAGTCTAACGTTACAAGGGATAACCTCTAGATCAACAAGCCTTTCAACCAGGTTTAAGTAGCATTCACACGAATGCAGTCGCAGATGCAGTAAACAGTTATCGTGTGAATGCGGTCCTTGGAGAACATCCACCATCTATCGCAGCTGAGAAGCCAGAGTAGTTTTGGGTCAATACGCTCGGGATGCCGTCAAAATTCCTATAGGGCAAGTACTGATGACACCGTGGAAAACATCCCCCACGACACACTGCTCCTTTTCAATTGCCCACCAATCCTGCTAAGAAACTTAAGTTTGCAGCTTTGTGGTTACAAACCATATAAATAGCGAAATAGCCACATTCTTACGACTGATAGACCCAGAGTCAGATTAAGCAGAAAAATGAGAATACAAACATATTAACTACTGTTACAACAACGAGAACAAACTGCAATTATAGATGTAAACTTTATGGTGATAAATAAATTATAGTTATTTCATTAATTCCTTTGAATTAATAAAATAAAAAAAATGAAAATCATGACGTGAAAATTACATGCCAAAGGGTTGGTGAAAATGACATGCCAAAGATTAGTGAAAATGCTATTCTTGGGAATTGGTTAAGATGCCATGCCAAAGAATTGTTAAAGATGTCATTCCATTGAGTTAGTAAAGATGACATGCTTAGGATCTGAAAATGAATTGCATCTTTTGGGGGTCACGCACTTGTAAAAAGAATGAGTGAAGATGCTGAAAAAATGACATTCCATTTCACTTGCACCCATTCTTGAATAGCATCTTTGGCATCGAACTACTTGCTGGGTATATCCATAACTATGATAAGATATTGATATTTTTACTTTATTTATTGATATACTAGCAGACCCCGGTCCGCGGTCGTAATGAGTTTTAATGACAACTTTTTATCGACTTTATGCTTGACAATTCAAAAACAGGTATTTTCTACCTCACTTCTTCGGTCCATTGTCAAACCGAGGAGGATTTTAAACTTATCAACAGATTTGGTTTGTAACCTTTCTTTTTTCTTACGGACTTTTTCGGATTTTAGGATTTATTATCGTCCATGTCCCTCTCTTTATCCTAAAGCTACCCAGCAAAATTTGAAGGAAGGTGTTCTATGCGATGACGTGATTTCATGGGATCTTTTGCATTGGTTCAAACGAAGTCGTGATAGATCTGATCTTTTCATTAGCATTTGAACCAGTGCAAAGAAAGTCGTGAAAGATCCGATCTTTTCATCAGCATTTGAACCCATGCAAAGGAAGTCGTGAAAGATCCGATCTTTTCATCAGCATTTGAACCCATCCCATCGATCCAAGAGAGAGATTTTGGGTTTTTATTTATACACATTTTTCTAAATACATAAAATTAATTATTTACAATAGGCTTGAGTTGTCGGAGACTAGAAATCACAACCAACGTTGTTAAAACTCTCGTCGTAATGATAATGTCATTGCAAGGGTTGGTGAAAATGACATGCCAAAGCATTGGTGGAAATGACATGCCAAAGCATTGGTGAAAATGACATGTCAAAGCATTGGTGTAAGTGACATGCTTTGGATCCAAAAATAAATAGCATCTTTTGGGGTCCACGCTCATATAAAATTCATCGATGAAGATGCTAAAAAGATGACATGCCAGATCACTTGCACCCATGATTGAATGGCATCTTTGGCATCGAACATTTTGCTGGGTATCTAATTACAAAAGTTAAAAAATGGTTAAGTGGAATTCTCCCGCTTATTGAGACTTATATGTTTTAGTTTTTCATGACTGATGGACCGTTGAACCTCACCATTCAAGGAAATTTGTAAATATATAGTTTTTCTTGATCGGGGGCACAACCACCATTGTCTCGAAAATTAATTTGCAACCCGATGCACTCTTAAGTTTAGCAAATAGAGAGATTATAAAACAATATGCCCCGAAATTCGTCTACAAATGTATAGCATTTTGGACCACGGGACATTCCTGAATATTTTCTGAAAATTAGGTTCAGTAGTTTTGGAAAAAAATAATGTTTTGATAAGAGTGGGCGTGGTCATCAGTTTTCAAGATATAACATATTAAAAAAAGTGGGCATGGTCCGGTATTTTGGCTCCAAACATGTAGCACACAACTTCATTGCCTACCAAAATGTTTGCTGAAACCGATATAATCATAAGTAGACATCGGATTTTTCCATGTTTTTTATTTCTTATCCGATTGGACTCAAATTTTGGATCTAGGCGTTTTAAGGGTCAATTTTTCGATATTTGGGGTCATATCAAAAATATGCCGAAAAATATGCAAAAAATATGCAAAATATGCAAAAAATATGCAAAATATGCAAAAATATGCAAAATATGCAAAAAAAAAAATATGCATAATATGCAAAAATATGCAAAATATGCAAACAGTTTTTGGGCGAAAAAGTCGTAAAATTTACAATTAATGTTGGAAAAATCATCAAAAAAACTTTAAAGTGCCCTAAATTAAGACTGTTGGCCACTTAACGTCGATTTTTGTTTAGCAGATTCTTATGTTATTGATACCTCTTACGACGGTGTGGTGTTGGGTATATGGTATTTTAATACTATTTTTTATTGTTAAACTATGCAAAAATATAAAATTTGATAAAATATCAATCATTTTATGTAAATTCAATATTTTCTTTGTCTTAATTTGTACCTTTAGGCTGGTTTTAACTCAAAGGGAAGAAATCGATGTCGGTTTTTTTAGGCGGGGATGCCGCCTAAACTGTTTACTTAGATTAGATTTTAGATAGATTTAAGATTGCCAATTGAGCACCATTGGAATAATAAACACGTGCTACTGGAGCCTTGAAGTTATGAAAATCTCGTCTCTCTCGGCGACCCATATCTGTAGAACGGTTAAAGCTATTTGCCCGTATTATGCATTAAATCAAAGGTATTACTGAATTCGAGATAGAAAGCCAGTGTCCCGATTAACGTGACTACGTACTCCTTAGGGCGAAAATGGAGCCTATCTGGGTATAGCCGACTACTTGGAGAACGCGTTGTTTTTACAGTGTTTTATTTAACTTGCTTTTTTTTCTTCATTGCTTCATTTTTAACACAGTTGCAGTTTACCAATCGAACTAAAACTTTGCGCACTTTTCAGATGTGAATGACAATACATGAATATGAAATCAAAACCAATATTGGTCCATTTTTACACTGTTTTACAGTGCTTCATCTAATTTGCTTTTCAAATCTGGTAACTCATTTTTCACATAGTTGCGGTTGACCAATCAAACTTAAAATTTGCACACTTTTTAGATTTGGATGACAATACATGAATATGAAATCAAAACTAATATTGCTCCATTCTTACAGTGTTTTTACGGTGTCTAACTTGACCCCCTTTTCAAATCTGGTAACTGATTTTTAACACGGTTGCAGTTGACCAATCGAACTAAAACTTTGCACACTTTTCAGATTTAGATGACAATACGTGAACATGGAACCAAAATCAATATGACTCCATTTTTTCCTATAGCTCCCATATAACGGTAGCACCCGATTTCTGGTATTTTGCTTTTCAAATCTGGTAACTCATTTTTCACGCAGTTGCAGTTGACCAATCGTACTTAAACTTTGCACACTTTTCAGATTTGGATGACAATACATGAATATGAAATCAAAACTAATATTGCTCCATTCTTACAGTGTTTTTACGGTGTCTAACTTGACACCCTTTTCAAATCTGGTAACTGATTTTTAACACGGTTGCAGTTGACCAATCGAACTAAAACTTTGCACACTTTTCAGATTTAGATGACAATACGTGAACATGGAACCAAAATAAAATATGGCTCCATTTTTTCCTACAGCCCCCATAAAACGGTACCACCCGATTTCTGGTATTTTGAGGATTTTGTCTTCATTTTTAGCCCGAAGTTGCTGTAACTTGGCATTTGGAGTTCTCAATAGTCCAGGAACTTCCCCACTAAAAATTGTGGACGTAGGTCAAGGTTTATTATAGCCTCCATATAATGGTACCACCCAATTTCAAGCATTTTAATCTACATTTTCTGCTCAAATAGACTGTAATTCGGCATTTGGGGTTCTCAGTGGTCAAAAAAAAATATTTACTAAAAAGTTAAAATTAAAAAATAATTTAAAAACATTAAGTTTCAGTGTTTTATTTAGAAATGCACTTAAAACTAAAAAATAATTTGTCGCTTAGCCTCAATAAATATATTCTTTCTCATGATAGAATCTCTCAAATAAAACGCTTGCCGTTTAATTTTTCCACCATTCATAATTTAAATGCAAGCGTTTCATTTGAGAGATTCTATCATGAGAAAGAATATATTTATTGAGGCTAAGCGACAAATTATTTTTTAGTTTTAAGTGCATTTCTAAATAAAACAGTGAAACTTGATGTTTTTAAATTATTTTTTATTGTTGTTCGTCCTTGGAATTAATTGGTTGTAATCTGTGTAATCTGTGGGGGCCACCGTGGTGCAATGGTTAGCACGTCCGCCTTGCACTCAGAAGGTCTGCGGTTCGAATCCCAGGCCAAACAACATCAAATTTTCAACGGTGGCAAAATTCCCCCTCAGTAATGCTGGCGACATTTCCTGAGTACTTAAGCCATGAAAAACTTCTCTACAAGTGGTGTCGTAAGACACGCCGTTCGGACTCGGCAATAAAAAGTAGGTCCCATATCATTGAGCCAATATGAATCGGCGTGCACTCATTGATATGAGAGAAGTCTCCCTTGTCCCTTCAGGGATGTTGTGGGAACATATGTATGTAATCTGTGGTAAGCTCGACTCGGAGTTAGTGTGACCTTTTGTAGGAATTTCGAACAGTTGTTCTTTTGTAAGTTTGGGTCAAATATTTCCGGAGAAGTTTCCATCTTCGCTTTGTTAAGATTTTTGTCGCCATTTGACTCTTTGCGGTGTTTTGCACTGTCGAATCAAACAATACCAAGCCAAAAAGTTCAGGATTAAGATACCACATAAGATTTATCATTTTTTTATTTCCTTTTTCTGTCTATGTTTTCGTATTTCAATAGATTTTCATTTAGGTCTAGGTCTTCTTTTCATGCTAAACGCTTCGTAGAATCTGAAGAATCATCTGTCCCGAAAATAATCAAGCGCGGCTTCAACAAGAACTCCTAACCATGAAATTGCCATTGCTGCTGGATCCCTGTAAAGTGTCGTATCATTTTATCTACAGTAGAAGCTCTAGGAGAGGACCCCAAAAAATATAAGATCTTTAGAAGCTTTATCCGTTTATTCCGGAGAATAAACAGTGAAAAATACTAGCAACAACTTCAAGGAAGATACCCCAAAACAAGGCTATTTGCGTGCACTGGCATGGAAAACTATTACCAGGTATTCCCAGAAATAACGGGTTGCTGTTCTGGTATCATCTGGTATGGGGGTAAAGAACAACTCCTAGGCGTTCCTGAAACTGACAGTAGCTCAGGGGAGGAACAAGACTTAGCTGTGTACGAATGCCTAGAATAATGGGGTCTTACCAGCTTGAGCAGATGTGAAGTCGAGAGCTTCTGTAACTGCGTACAGACTTATAAGAAGTGTTGTTGAGAGGTATTTGTGACTCTCAACAACACTTCTTATAAGTCTGTACGCAGTTACAGAAGCTCTCGACTTAACATCTGCTCAAGCTGGTAAGACCCCATTGGCGTTTGGCAGCACATCCGGACATCAACCAAACATATTCACGCGATTTCTATAAGAATAGTCTGCGATTGACAAATCCAAGTTCGATGTAGGCGAGAATGTTTTAAAACTACTTCCCAGCCGACTTCCCAAGAACAAGAGGTCGTAGAAGCACTTTGTGTTTTCATCTTTCGAGCCTGGTTTAACGCGCCCAGAACGTTTTTTATTTTGTTTATTTATTTTGTATCAAACGACTACACTGAGTGTTATAAATGAGAGTGTGTGTTATTGATTTTACAAAACGTATAATGAACAAGATAATGTTTACGTAGATATGGATGGATTGGGTAAACATAATCAATAGGTTGAAAAGGATTAGAGGCAATAGATTGAGTTTAATACAACAAATAGTGAAAACGAAATTCAGAAATATTTTTTAGGTCCAAAAAAGAACTAAACCGCATTGAAGATTTATTGAAATACGAAACAAATATCAGATAAAGGAAATAACAAAATGATAAATCATCTGTGGTATCTTAGTCCTGAACTTGTTGGCCTGATCTGATAGTTCAAACTACCGTAAAGAGCCAAATGCGACAAAAATCTTAACAAAGCAAGCAGAAGAAGGTGGGAAAAACCAAACTAACAAAAGAACAACTGCCGAAATTTCCAGGTCTACCAGGCGTAATTACAGAGTATACTTACTTGTTGTTCAAGAGATTAAGCATTAACTCCAAGTTTTTTGGAAAAGATCCTGCAACTTGACCGCAGAACATCAATAACCAGGAAGGGTAAAGAATGTTAAACAACTTGAAAGTTGTGAACGACATAGCAGAGCAAGAAGTCGAGTTCATCACCAAGTAGTCATCTTTACCCAGATGTCTCCAAAATCACATTATGTCAGTCCCTTAAATAAATTTAATTATGAACAAAATGTAAAAGACATTTGTTTTCATTCCCAAAAATTGATAATCTGGGAAGAAATAAAAAGTAATTAAAAAATTAAGTTACAATGTTTTATTTATAAAAGCACTTAAAACTAGAACATAATTTTTAATGATGGATTCTCTCAAAAAAAACGCTTGCCGTTTAATATTGCCACAATTTTTTATTCAAATGCAAGCCTTTTTTTTGAGAGATTTAATCATTAAAAATTATTTTCTAGTTTTAAGTGCATTTATAAATAAAACACTGTAACTTAATTTTTTAACTATTTTTTATTTTTAATTCTTCAGCATTTAATTTTTTTGACCACTGGGAACCTCATAACAAAATTATAGCCAATTTAGGCCGAAAATGTAGATAAAAACTTTAAAATACCCGAAATCGTGTAGTACCTTTATATAGGGGCTATACCAAAACCTTGACCTGAGTCCAACATTCTTAGTTAGGAAGTTTCTGTACCATTGGGAACCCCAAATGCCAAGTTATAGCTAATTCGGCCTAAAAATTTAAACAGAATCCTTAAAATACTTTTAATCGGGTGGTACCGCTATATGGGGGCTCTAAGAAAAAATGGACCCATATTGGTTTGGTTTCATATTCATGTATTGTCATCCAAGTCTGAAAAGTGTGCAAAGTTTTAGTTCGATTGGTTAACTACAACTGTGTTGAAAATAAGTTACTAGATTTGAACTAAACAGACACCAAAGCAAGTTAAATAAAACACTGTAAAAAGGGTTTTTTCACAATAGACTCCATTTTCACCCTAAGGCGTTTTCGGGGCATTGGCTTTATTATATTGAATTCAGTACTACTTACGTACTTTGTTGTTCGGCAAGAAATATTAAGAATAGTATGGCATTTAATTTAATTTAATAACACGGGCAAATAGTTTTAACCGTTTCATAGATATGGGTCGCTGAAGTCGTCAAATAGCCAAAAAATCGAGATTTTCATAACTACGAGGCCCCAGTGGCATGTGTTAACATATTCCAATTGTGCTCAAACTTTAACAATCTTAAAATCTAACCAAACTAAACACTTTAGGGGAGTGTCGCATAAAAAAATCGCACATCGATGTTTTCCCTTTGAGTTACAACCAGACTGATCCAACAAATTAAGGCAAAGAAAATATTGAATTTTACATAAAATAATTGCCAATTTAACAAACTTTATATTGTTTAATAGGTTAATAATAAAAAATGGTATTACAATATACATATAACCATATTTTTATATCCACACTGTGGTAAGGGGTCTCAATAGCATAATAATCTGCTAAAAAAGCGACGTTAAACGGCCAACAATTTTAATTTAGGACACTTTGATGATTTTTCCCAACTTAATTGTCAATTTTACGACTTTTATGACGATTTTTGCATATTTTGCATATTTTTTGCATATTCTGCATATTTTTTGCATATTTTGCATATTTTTTGCATATTTTTTTTGCATATTTTTGCATATTTTGCATATTTTTTGCATATTTTGTGCATATGCAAAATATGCAAATATGCAAAATAAATACAAAATATGACCCAGCCATTGAATTTAGATTTCTTTGAAATGAATTTTGGTCCAATCAGAATCTTCGTATCTTTATTATTAAAAAATATGCAAATATGCAAAATCCGATGTCTAATCATAAGTTTGGCTTATACATATAGCGTTTAAAAGATAGGCATGGGGAAGGTATCCCACCTCTTCTGAAATTCATAAAATATACATAACAACGGCAAAGATTGAGCTTTTGCTGCAAATTTTATGGAAATCGCTTCTGTAGTATTGGAGTTATACATATTAAAAAACAGGCTTGGTCGGGTTTTTAGGCACTATAGAAGTACCTAGATTGTAGATTAATCCGTAAATTTTTAAACCGATACATGCATAATTTTTGCAAATATAACGTTTTTTAAAAATATCGCATAGGGGAGGTACCCCGCCCCCTCTGGAATTCAATGTAATATGTAGCCTGTTTTCGGGGGGTTGGGTTATGACGGCATTTGATTCTTATTCATAAAAATAAGGCGTTTTTTTTTTAATATGCCCCCTTCAAAATTCAAGAAAATAAACGTACTGTTTTCACCGGGAACATCAGTAGTTTTGTAGATGTAACATATTTTAAAAAAGTGGGTGTGGTCAAGTCTTTGGGTCCTAAATTGTCTCGCAAATTAACTTCCAAATAGATACATTCGTAATTATTGTAAATATAAAATGTTTAAAAATAGGGTATAGGGGAAGTACCCCACCTCTTCCGAAATTCAACTAAATTTGTTGCCTATTTTTACCGGGGACCATCCCTGTACATTCCCTGGTAATTTCAGAAAAATCGGTTCAGCACTTTTTATAGAAAAGATTAAAATTGAAAAATGAAAAATGTGGTCGTAAAAGTGGGAGTGGTCAAATTTTCTTTGCATCAAAACGTAGATTTTTTCAACTTGATTTGCTATACCCTGCACCACTATGTGGGGAGGGTGTACAAAATACTTTTGTACATACTTTTTACTTTTTGTGTCGAGGCGCTGGAAATTCTGATAATAAAGGATAAATTTTCCACTCGAGTTTCCAGCAGCTTAAATCAATAAATATTTTGTTACCATTATGAGTTCTTATCATAAGTGATAAATTATGATTCCATACTTTCACATCAAATAGAAGATAGCGTTGAAGATCCCACATGCTAGCGCTGTTGTTGTGTGTGCATTACAAGCGGTCGCACTTAGGTTTTATGACTCTTTTTATGACACACACGATATTGGAAAATTCTTCATTTCTCAACGGGTTGTTCGGTTTGGTCAATGAGGAGTTTAGAGATAAGAATTAGTGATAGTCTAGGTAAAGAAATAATTTGTAGATTAGCTGCTAAGTGAAAATATTGGAAATAAAAACCAGTGCCTCATCAGCACCCAACCCTACAGCTCTTATTGCTGAATAGAGGGTATTATAAGTTGGTTTTGGTCAAAAACTTTGTAACGCATCGAAATAATGGTCGTAGACCCATACATATATATACCAACATGAATGTCTCGACGAGCTGAGTCGATCTGGCTCTGTGAGTCCGCCCGTCCGTCTGTCCATCTAAACCTTGTAATCACGCTACAAGTCGCAATTTTAATCCGATCGTCATCAAATTTTGGGTGTTGATGAAGGTACCGGAGGGGAAGAAGCCTATTGATTTTGTTGATGGTCGGATAATATTCAGGGGTCGGAATGGGCAAAAAAAAAACATATTTGGAGAAAATGTCAACGTTTTATTTCAAAGCGAATATCTCCGCTTCTATAAGGGGTATATCAAAATCAAAACCTGCTAATGAAAGTAGAAAATATCACCTTTGTAACGTAGGTTGTCGTAAGAGGTCAAACAACGAAGATATCGCAATAGCCGCTAATAGGACCCAACTTTTAATTTTTGCGATTTTAATAATAATGACGAATATCACAGCTTTGGCCTTCCAAAAACAAATTCTGACTATGAAAGTAGAAAATCCCTTCTTTACAATTATTCAAAGTAGGTTGGCGTAGGTGGCCAAATAACGGAGATATCACAATAATCGGTAATACATCCCATTTTCCATTTTTTGTAATCACGCTACAGGTCGCAATTATGGGGGTTAATGGGAGTCCTACAGAGGAAGAAGTCTATTGATTTTGGTGATGGTCGGATAATATTCTGGTGTCGGAATGGGCAAAAAAACTAATTTTGAGAAAAAGTCAGCGTTTTATTTCATAGCGAATATCTCCGCTTCTATAAGGGGTATATCAAAAGCAAATCCCCCTAATGAAAGTATGAAATATCACCTTTGCAACGATGTAACGTAGGTTGTCGTAGGTGGTCAAACAACAGAGATATCGCAATAGTCTACCGACTAGTTTCCCAGCAAACCAAATGTCTGATGTCCGACACGTCTGAACAATTTCGGAAGCAAAGTCGTTCAGATTTCGTTCCGATTTCTAAACGATTTTTCGGAGAGGAAATAGTTCAGGTTTCGTACCGATTTCGGAAAAAATGTCGGAAAGAAATTTCCTTTCCGAATTTCCCAAGGATTTTCTTCAGATTTCTTTACGAAATCGGACCGAAATCGATCCGATGTCGCTCCGACATTTCGTTCCGAAATTATGTCAACCACTTCATACAACTTTCGTTAAGATATCCTTACGATTTCGGATCAGATATCGGACGTATCGTCCGAATTTTTTTCCGATTTCGTTACGATGTCGGTACGATTGGTTTGCTGGGTTTAGTCCAATTAAGATCCGCGCGATGCCGCCTACATTCTTACTGCGCCCGAATTGATACCCAACGTATGACTTTCATGAGGGTTGTGGCCGCACGGTATACTGATTTGGTTAAAGAACAACGAACGAATATATTTGCGTTGCTGCAACAACTTAAACCCGGTTTTTGCTAATGGGAGTTTTTGCTGGGTAATCTCAATTTACTCATTACCCGCACATGTATTTTGATGAAGAGTATCTCATGGTCGGCAACGTCAAATATAGGGTGTTTTTACCTACATATGTATGTACATATTTCAATTTATTAATCAACTGAAGACTCCAAATAAGTATCAATAAAAACATTTGATGGGACGGTAGCATGTCTGTGTTGTGTTGAATGATAATAACGCAATTCAGTAAATGGATTACATTCGTCATGGTTGTAAAGCAGCAAAAACAAACACACAAAAACTAATAGCACAGATGCAATATAATTAAAAAAAAAAAAAAACAAACAAACAAAATAGAAGAAGAAGTAAACTACAAATCAATGAAAGTAAAAGTCCACAATAGCCGAAATTGCACACAACAAATGTGTATGTATGTATGAAGGTAAGTATGTAGCTTTTGGTGTTTTTTTTTTCAAAACCCCAAAAAGTAGTTATGTTAATGGGGGAGTGGTTGCTGTGCCATTGGAGAGTAACCAACATAATTTGCACAAAAAGCTTTTTGTCTTCTTTTATACAAATGGGCAGTTGCAAGAAACCTTTTTCTTACACCATCATACTCGACGATCATTATCTACACATGTAGAACCGATGCTGTACTGCCTATTAGATTCATTGGCAAATACGAGTACTAAAGTTTGAGTTCTCGGCAGCAGATAATGATACATTGTTGACCTGTTATACATAACTCGAAATGTAGGTCCATTGTAAGCCATGCTACGTCCGTTGTGACGTCTTTTCCGCTGAAATTAAAGACAATTTCTGGCAGTTTTTCTTACCTTATCTGCATTACAGACGGCAAAGGTGCTATAGTTCCCATCGCTCGGTTGTGGTGGACACTGTTACCGAAACCAAAATAAAAACAGATTTTATTAGAATTTTGTTGGTTCACAAACCAAAATTCAATATATTTATTTGTTATAATATTGACATAACCACAATTGTCTTTACACCGGCAAAAACACACAAAATATTAAAAAGATTTTTTCACTTTTTGTTTTGATCTGAACAATCGAATATCTGCATGAGATTTGTTGAAGCCAATTTGCGTCGATTTTCTCCTCGTTCGTCGTAGTTCACTTGACCCGTAAAAAGTCGACTTTAAATCCACACAGACAACATATTAACCAATTATTTGGATAAAACTAATAAAATTCATAAAAGGTTTTAATATCCTTTGATATTTGATTTATTCTTGTTTCTCCACTTTTTTCATTTGCTTTTGTTAGATAGAACAATGATCTTCAACAACTGTAAAATACAAAGCTTTTTTATTCTCTTCTGTTTTGATCGTGGCCCAAATAACATACATATGTCTTAACATTTTCAAGCTCTTTCAGAGTTGTCTCCTTTAACACAGAAGTACTGTACATACATATGCCTGTAATTAGTCCTAATAAGATGCTGAAATTTATCAACATGCAATATTTCTTTCTTATAAAAGAATATTTGACTGAAATTCTTGGATATTAAGGTGGATTTAATTCAAATAAAATCGTCTAACCCTTTCATAATATGTATCTATATCAGATATGTTTCGATACTTATCGGTTAAAACAAAAACGTTTTCCAACACCAAGAACAACCTTTTGACATTTTATTATATTATCAATTCCTTATTAATATCAAAGGCTTGCTGATCCGCGACCAACTTCTAAACTTTCCTTTATTACCAATCTTTCGAGGAGAATACATCAACATTTTAAGTATCAATTTAATCTTGAAAATTCAAAGTGATCGTATTTAGTAAAGTATCATTGCATACCTCCAACAATTACTTTAATTGTGCCTGATATAAAGCCCCTATCATTCGTAAGGGTAAGCAATGGAAAACATGAAATAAGTGCAAATTTTGATGATGATAATTTTTTTAGGGACTTTCGAATAGGCATAAATTACGAATACCTCATCTTACGTGAAAGTGAATAGTAAATTTTTTATTCTGGATTTTGTTTTGGGAACAAGTGGTGGAGTGTTTCGACCAGTCGTGTCAAAGAGTGTAGTGCTTTGCCTATAGGGTAAGCACACGACTATAAATCTTTGGAAAACAAAGCCTAGTTCCTATCGCCACAAATCCACACAAACTTGAAAAACTCACACCCGTCGAGTGTCAGTTGTCAACATTCCTGTACAAATAACATTACATAAAGCAAGATTTCACAACCATCGAATCAACCTTCACTTATATGTGGTCACCAATTTGACTTGAGTTACACATCCACGTTAGGTGCATTACAAACTGCCTCCATACACAAAAGGAAACAATTAATAGTCCCTGGTGAACTACCGGTATTCTCTTATTCGTCACCAGACACCTGTGGAACTGAAGTTAGGCCAATATTCCAAATTCTGATCGGCATTATTTACACGATACGTCAAAGCATTCCATCTATTCAGTGAAACGCCTGAAAAAATCAAACCAATTTGGCCTTTTAATGATCCGAATCGTCAAAACCAAAACGTCCGTCAGCTTTATAATGTGGAGTGTGTGTTTGGAAACATTCATGAACCTTATTGGCTTTCACATCGACATTGAGTTTCTTGCATAGACGTCATTGAAACCACAAACAATTGCCACTCCAATTGTGCATAACCAACGATCATCATAACCATCATATCCAAATTGAATTAAGAAGGAAGAATTAGATGCAATCACCCCAGTTCTAGGCCGAGCTACTTCTCATCATCTTAGAAAGTCCTCACATCTCGTTCACCTTGGTTATCAACTTTTTAGGAAGACAAAAAAAAAAAAAAATCAAACCACATGAACTATGAAAACTGATGAAACTCTTAACATTACCTAAATGGACAAAATTTCACTTGAAAGTCTTACTCGCTAAGTATTAATTAGTTTTAAAGAAAATATTTTGATGCATTATCTATTTTTTATGAACTTATTTGAATTTTTATATATGGTTCCATCATGAATTAAAAATTATAATAGCCTTCTTATAACAATTCAATTCCATAGATAATGAATCAAAATATATGCATAATTTTCCTAATATTATATTAATTTCGTCTATTACTGTACGATCAGCAAAACAACAATACTTTATGAAATCTATAGCCACCTTTAGCAAAAACAAATCTGCAGCATACTCATCTAATGGAGGCCTTCACTACGATCGACGTATGTTGGTAAGTGTGTTTTTTTTATTTTTTTCTGTGCCTTTTTACATTCATACATTTGATTTGATCGGATTTTGTTTTGTCCTAATCATAAATTTGTTGTACTGATCAGAGAGAAAAGCGGGAGAGATCATATGAATGTTATAAAGTGTTATACATGATTATTATTATTTTTTTTTTTTGCATTAACATACATATGTATATACAATATCTCTCATCACTAGAATAGTTTCTTTTTTTGTTTTGATAACAGAACATTCAATGTCTGTCTATTTTGTCTTCTAGTCAAAAACAAAAAAAAAAAAAAAACAAAACCAAAATATCTGAACAAACGAGAAAAGAATTTCTTTTGAACATATTAGATACTTTTACGTACTATTAACCCTTTATGGGATTAACAGAATATAAAAAAAATTGCCATGTAAGATATCATTAAACGAAGCATTACCATTAGTCGTTAAAATTTACATGAATATTATACCCATACTTAGTACTTAAAAGACTGCTGATAGAATCTTATGTAATCCCTTACTCGTACAAATATATTAAAAAACTATGTTTTGAATAAATATGAATTTTATATAATTCTAAAATGAATTGCTAAAAACTTTAAAAAGACGTTTCTCATATGATGGATTAGGGACTTTATATTGGGGTGAGTGATCTTATATGGGATCCTAAAATATCAAAATATATGCCATTAGGATGTAGGTTGGTGAGGGTATAGAGGCATGGCTCTCACAACATCAGAGAGTCCTTCGTTGCCATTATATAAGGCGATGAATCTTTCTTCACAATGAAGAGTCAATATATATTGTAAAGTTTTGTTTTTCGAAGGACACCATTAGATATTCTCTTCAATTTCAAGGGGTTGTTTCAAGAAACTTTTGCACCACTTTTTAATCTTTGTCCAAATGTATTTTATCCTTTAAATAAATCGGGAGTCTACAATAATTTATGTAATATGGACATGGCTCGAGTAGAGAAGGACACTAACCCCGCAACCCGCTGTAGCTAGTTCTTCAAAGGCTCCCATAGTCCTACCTTTACTCTAGTTCCACGAAGCTCTTGTCTTCATAAAAAAATTAGCACCAACAACTGTTTTTAGTTGTGTTCATTACATAATTTGGCGCCCAACGTGGGGCGAAAGGATTATACCCTTTTTCCTTTTTGCTCTATCCGGATTTTTTTTCTTGCTTAGTAGATTTCAGTATTAAGGAAATCGGAAATATGTATTTTGAATAGGGGCCCCTACCGGCAATCTTCTGTCAAGGATCCTGTGGATATTCGGTGATTTGGGGTTTACCTCGAATTAGCTGACCTAGGATGGCTTACATTTGTTTTGCCCTTAGATGTTCCTTACAAAAATATGTATTTTAATTTCACTTTCATATATATATTTCGTTGAGTTTTGGTATACAAGACTGAGGTATCAGCATTGTTTCCAAATATGGAATTCAGTAATTTAGCGAACAAATGTAAGCATTTTAATGACCTATTTGGGTTACAGAGAAAAAAAACTATATCAGAAAAAGTATAAGTTTAGTTGGTGTGTTTTGAATACCCGGACTCATCGTTATATTTATATACCATAGACCATTTTTTGCTTCCATTGTTCTTCGAAAAAAAAAACACCTTTCCTCATTCCCTTTATTCTACCTTTTCTAGTGAGAAACGTCTAAAAATATATGTATCGATTAATAGTCGTGCTGTATACATTTTTCAGTTATCACACAGATTAACTTCAAAAGTTTCGTATAGACTGGTGGTTATAAATTTTAAAAATGACTTCAGAGGAAACTTTGCCTCCGGAGTTACCTCCACCATCTTCGACAACTTTAACTAACAATCCGAACAATACATGTCATATTTGCCAACAGTCGTTAAAAGAAAATGACGAGTGTATGCTATTAAGCGAATGCTCCCATGCTTTCCACAGAGCATGTATTGAGTTACACCTAGCTTCCTCGATGGAATGTCCTGTTTGCAAAAGAGTTTGCGCTTTGAATGAACTAAGAACATTTACTGTTCCTCCTAAACAAACTCGATCTTCTAACCCTACGAATACTAGAGGGAAACCTAGGGGAGCTATGGCTAAACATTACTATACACGCAGTGTTTCCAAGAATCTGTTTAAGGATAATGGAAATCCTTCGTGTCCTCAATCAGAAAGTCTCTGTACTCCTGAAAAGAACCGTGATGAATCGCTCTCTTTTTCCACAACCTCTCCCATTAATAACAACCAGCATATTGATTATAATGAAATTAATAAGATGATTGAAAATCAGGTCACAAATTTTTTCAAAAAATTAACGCTACCTCAAAGTCAGGTTGCCCAGAATCCTCAAAATTGTCCTTCTAATAATGGTCAGGTTCCCAAGCCTCAGAATTCTCAAAATTGGCCTATGAATCGTGGATATGTTCCCCAGCCACATAATCCCCAAAATGTGCCTATAAATAATAGTCAGAATCCCCAACCACAGAGTCTCCAAAATTGGCCTATGCCACCGAATCCTCAAAATTGGCCTACGAATAATGGTCAGAATCCTCAAAATTGGCCTACGAATAATGGTCAGAATCCTCAAAATTGGCCTACGAATAATGGTCAGAATTCTCAAAATTGGCCTACGAATAATGGTCAGAATCCTCAAAATTGGCCTACGAATAATGGTCAGAATCCTCAAAATTGGCCTACGAATAATGGTCAGAATCCTCAAAATTGGCCTACAAATAATGGTCAGAATCCTCAAAATTGGCCTATGCTACAGATTCCCCAGCCACGGAATCCACCTAAATTTCCTCCAAATTCACAAAACCCTTCTTTTTCTCAATCTGAGCAGTCCTTTTATAGTAATCCTCATGCAGACAAAATCACATCCATAATTAACAATTGGAATTTAAAATTCGACGGTTCATCAACTGGGTTGAGTATTGATGAGTTTTTATACCGAGTAAAAACTCTAACGAAAGAGACTTTCAATGGCGATTTCTCCGTGCTTTGCAAAAACTTAAACACGCTTCTCACAGGAAAAGCACGCGAGTGGTACTGGCGCTACCACAAGCAAGTGCCAGTCATTACATGGGATTTGTTTTCCAAAGCAATTAGAAACCAATATAAAGACATGAAATCCGCTTTCGACCTCAGAGAGGAATTGCGTAATAGAAAACAAAAACCAAATGAACCGTATGATGTTTTCTTCGATGCTCTACAAATAATTGCCGATAGATTATCGACACCCATAAGCGAAGAAGAATTCATCGAGATAATCGCAAGAAATTTAAGGCCCGAGATTAGGCAGGACTTATTGTACGTTCCAATACATTCCCTTTCCCATTTAAGAAAGCTCGTACAGATGCGTGAGAACTTTCTTAGTGATGAGTATGTCCGCAGGACTCTGGTGCCCCGTCCTAATCCAAACATGAATTTTCCTCAAAGAAAACAAGTGGCCGAAATTGTGGAAGAAGCCGATCAATTCGAACCCGAGAGTATGGTTAATGCAGTCCAAAAACAGGACACACATTTTAAATGTTGGAACTGCGATAACACAGGCCATTCGTGGCAAGACTGCATGGAAGAGAGGACTATTTTCTGCTACGGGTGTGGCACAAAAAACGTTTATAAGCCACAGTGCACAAAGTGTTTGTCACGTAATTCAAATGTCTCAAAAAACTTCAGGCATATGGGCCCCCAGAAGGACCATGTCTAAAAGCTGGCCCCACTATTAACCCTTCAACTTCAAACCATGATATACCTTCCACCGACCCCGATTTGTCAAAACCAATTTCAGAAAATGTAACAATACTAAAAAGAGCAACCACAATGAATAATGTCCCCAATGTCGACCTTACTCGCATAATATATCCCACACTACCATACCATCAGCGTTGGCAGAATTATATGAAGAAACGTAATGAAATTTTCAACGTTTCTACAATTTCTGACCACAAACCTCCTAAACGTTCTACTGCAAGGCTCCGAACATACTTTCGGCGTAGAAAAATATGTAGAAAGATACAAATTTCCTCCATAGTTTCGAATCCTAAAGATCAGAGGTATTATGCAATGGTATCCTTTTTGGACTTGCAGGAATACGGTCTATTAGATACCGGAGCTAATGTAAGTTGTATAGGTGGTGATTTAGCTCTAAAGAATTTTTCGAAATTTCCAAATTTTTCTCCGTGTAAATCCTGGGTTAAAACTGCAGACGGCCAAAGGCAAAACGTTTTAGGTTGGGTAAATGTTAGTATGTCATTCAAAGGTCAATCCAAAAATATGAAACTTTTCATTATACCAACAATTTCTCACAGACTAATACTTGGTATTGACTTTTGGAAAAGTTTCAATCTTTTGGGAAATCTGTTGGGTCCATTTGATATAGTTTCGTTCAAGAATAATAACCTCTGTGTACCAGATGTTGCTGAATTAAACCAGAATATTGATAGTACTGCTGGGGATTCTCATATCAAATTGTCGCCTACGGAAATGAGACAGTTGGAAACAGTGATAGCGCTGTTTCCAAACTTTGCAAAGCAAGGGCTCGGCAGAACCTCATTAATTCAGCATGCAATTGATGTAGGAGATGCCAAGCCAATAAAGCAGAGGTTCTACCCTGTTTCGCCAGCAGTAGAGAAATTAATGTTCGCTGAAATCGACCGCATGCTTGATTTGGGAGTTATTGAGCGTTCGACTTCTCCATGGAGCTCTCCCATGAGGCTCGTGGTGAAGCCGAACAAGGTGAGACTGTGTTTGGATGCGCGGAAATTAAATTCCGTAACCAAGAAGGATGCATACCCGCTTCCAAACATTGAAGGAATATTTTCAAGACTCCCTAAAGCAAACTTTATATCCAAACTAGACCTCAAAGATGCCTTCTGGCAAATTGGTCTTGATGAGCCATCCAAACAGCTGACTGCATTCACAGTCCCGGGTAGGCCACTCTACCAGTTTGTGGTAATGCCATTCGGGCTGTGCAATGCACCCCAAACTATGTGTCGGCTGATGGATGAGCTCATCCCCCCAGATTTGCGACATACCGTCTTCGGATACCTTGACGATATGGTCATTGTATCAGAAGACTTTGAAACACACATTGAAATATTAATGAGAATTGCGGCTCAATTTAGGAAGGCCAACCTTACTCTAAATGTGGCAAAAAGTAAATTTTGTGTCTCCAAAACCAATTATCTTGGTTACATAATAGGAAACGGCGGTATTACCACAGACCCCGAGAAAATTTCGGCGATATCCAACTGGCCTGTGCCTAAGAACTTAAAGCAAGTTCGTGGATTTTTAGGTTTATGTGGGTGGTATCGTCGTTTTATTCAAAACTTCTCCTCAGAAACATTCCCCATCACCGAGGTTGTGACGACAAAGCGTAAATTCAATTGGACTGACGAAGCACAGCAAGCCTTTGACCGAGTCAAGGCACTTCTCACTTCTGCACCAGTGTTAAGTAACCCGGATTTCTCCAAGAAATTCTATTTACACTGTGATGCAAGTGACTTTGGCATCGGTGCTGTGCTCGTCCAACTCGATGATGAGGGTAATGAAAAGCCGATAGCCTTCATGAGCAAAAAGTTAAACACCGCGCAACGTAACTACAGCGTTACGGAGCGTGAGTGTTTAGCTGCTCTTGAAGCTATCAAAAAGTTTCGATGCTACCTCGAGCTTCAGGAATTTGAAGTGGTAACAGACCACTCGAGTCTACTGTGGCTTATGCGGCAGCCTGACTTAAGTGGAAGGCTAGCCAGATGGGTATTTAAATTGCAGCCTTACCGATTTAGCATAAGCCACCGAAAAGGAAAAGACCACATCGTTCCGGATGCTCTTTCGAGAATTCCAAGTGATGAAATTTCATCTTTGGAGATTTCTGAGCCAGGGGTAGCATTCGACTCTCCGTATTTTGATGATGACGATTATTGCCACTTAAAAACACGAATAGTTAATGATCCAAGCAAATACCCGGACATGAAAATATTAGATAAATACGTATATTACCGCACTGAGCACTACTCGGGAGAAGAGGCCCAGGAGCAAATTAGTTGGAAACTGTGGATTCCACACAGACTTCGCAATGACACCATTTCGAGGGCTCATGACATTCCTAGTGCCGCTCATGGTGGAATGGCGAAAACATTGGAGTTACTACGACGCACATTTTTTTGGCCAGGAATGGTTAAGGATGTGCGTGATTATGTACGAAATTGCGAAGTTTGCAAAACCACCAAAGCTCCGAACATAATCTTGAAACCGCCAATGGGTAAATTGGTGGAATCAGTACGTCCCTTTCAACGCCTATACGTTGACATCCTTGGACCATATCCAAGGAGCAAGAGTGGCCACATTGGCCTTCTCATTGTTCTCGACCACCTTTCAAAGTTTCATTGGCTTTGTCCTTTGAAAAAATTTACGGCATCTCCAATCAAAGACTTCTTATTGCAACATATTTTCCATGTTTACGGAGTACCCGAGTGTCTCCTAACTGACAATGGAAGTCAATTTCGTTCTAATGAGTTGAACGCATTTCTCACGGAGATGGGCATCAAGCATGTGTATACAGCTTTATATAGCCCACAGTCCAATGCATCCGAACGGGTAAACCGTTCGTTGATTGCAGGCATAAGAGCCTACTTGAAGAATGACCATAAGCAGTGGGACCAAAACCTATCGTCTATAAGCTGTGCACTACGTAACGGCTTTCACCAAACGATCGGCTGTTCTCCTTATCATGCCCTTTTCGGTATTGACATGATAACTCACGGATCAGCATACGATCTGCTGAGAAAGTTGAATCTTTTGGACGAGCCCACAGCCAAAATTTCTAAAGACGACAGTCTCCAACTTATTAGACAGGACTTACGTAAACACATAAGAGATGCGTACGAGAAAAATCAGCATTCCTACAACCTTAGGACCCGGCTCCAAAGCTACAATGTAGGGCAAATTGTATTCCACAGAAATTTTTCACAAAGTTGTGCCGAAAAATCATTCAGTTCAAAATTATCACCAGTTTTCATAAAATCCCGTATAAAGCAGAAACTAGGAAACCACTACTACTTGCTAGAGGACATGGAAGGAAGGGCCATAGGTACTTACCATGGGAAAGACATTCGTCCTTAGTGTCCTTTTTTCCGGCTAATTTCGCAGCGAATTTCTTGCGAAATTATCAGGTTTGTGGTGGACACTGTTACCGAAACCAAAATAAAAACAGATTTTATTAGAATTTTGTTGGTTCACAAACCAAAATTCAATATATTTATTTGTTATAATATTGACATAACCACAATTGTCTTTACACCGGCAAAAACACACAAAATATTAAAAAGATTTTTTCACTTTTTGTTTTGATCTGAACAATCGAATATCTGCATGAGATTTGTTGAAGCCAATTTGCGTCGATTTTCTCCTCGTTCGTCGTAGTTCACTTGACCCGTAAAAAGTCGACTTTAAATCCACACAGACAACATATTAACCAATTATTTGGATAAAACTAATAAAATTCATAAAAGGTTTTAATATCCTTTGATATTTGATTTATTCTTGTTTCTCCACTTTTTTCATTTGCTTTTGTTAGATAGAACAATGATCTTCAACAACTGTAAAATACAAAGCTTTTTTTTTCTCTTCTGTTTTGATCGTGGCCCAAATAACATACATATGTCTTAACATTTTCAAGCTCTTTCAGAGTTGTCTCCTTTAACACAGAAGTACTGTACATACATATGCCTGTAATTAGTCCTAATAAGATGCTGAAATTTATCAACATGCAATATTTCTTTCTTATAAAAGAATATTTGACTGAAATTCTTGGATATTAAGGTGGATTTAATTCAAATAAAATCGTCTAACCCTTTCATAATATGTATCTATATCAGATATCTTTCGATACTTATCGGTTAAAACAAAAACGTTTTCCAACACCAAGAACAACCTTTTGACATTTTATTATATTATCAATTCCTTATTAATATCAAAGGCTTGCTGATCCGCGACCAACTTCTAAACTTTCCTTTATTACCAATCTTTCGAGGAGAATACATCAACATTTTAAGTATCAATTTAATCTTGAAAATTCAAAGTGATCGTATTTAGTAAAGTATCATTGCATACCTCCAACAATTACTTTAATTGTGCCTGATATAAAGCCCCTATCATTCGTAAGGGTAAGCAATGGAAAACATGAAATAAGTGCAAATTTTGATGATGATAATTTTTTTAGGGACTTTCGAATAGGCATAAATTACGAATACCTCATCTTACGTGAAAGTGAATAGTAAATTTTTTATTCTGGATTTTGTTTTGGGAACAAGTGGTGGAGTGTTTCGACCAGTCGTGTCAAAGAGTGTAGTGCTTTGCCTATAGGGTAAGCACACGACTATAAATCTTTGGAAAACAAAGCCTAGTTCCTATCGCCACAAATCCACACAAACTTGAAAAACTCACACCCGTCGAGTGTCAGTTGTCAACATTCCTGTACAAATAACATTACATAAAGCAAGATTTCACAACCATCGAATCAACCTTCACTTATATGTGGTCACCAATTTGACTTGAGTTACACATCCACGTTAGGTGCATTACAAACTGCCTCCATACACAAAAGGAAACAATTAATAGTCCCTGGTGAACTACCGGTATTCTCTTATTCGTCACCAGACACCTGTGGAACTGAAGTTAGGCCAATATTCCAAATTCTGATCGGCATTATTTACACGATACGTCAAAGCATTCCATCTATTCAGTGAAACGCCTGAAAAAATCAAACCAATTTGGCCTTTTAATGATCCGAATCGTCAAAACCAAAACGTCCGTCAGCTTTATAATGTGGAGTGTGTGTTTGGAAACATTCATGAACCTTATTGGCTTTCACATCGACATTGAGTTTCTTGCATAGACGTCATTGAAACCACAAACAATTGCCACTCCAATTGTGCATAACCAACGATCATCATAACCATCATATCCAAATTGAATTAAGAAGGAAGAATTAGATGCAATCACCCCAGTTCTAGGCCGAGCTACTTCTCATCATCTTAGAAAGTCCTCACATCTCGTTCATCTTGGTTATCAACTTTTTAGGAAGACAAAAAAAAAAAAAAATCAAACCACATGAACTATGAAAACTGATGAAACTCTTAACATTACCTAAATGGACAAAATTTCACTTGAAAGTCTTACTCGCTAAGTATTAATTAGTTTTAAAGAAAATATTTTGATGCATTATCTATTTTTTATGAACTTATTTGAATTTTTATATATGGTTCCATCATGAATTAAAAATTATAATAGCCTTCTTATAACAATTCAATTCCATAGATAATGAATCAAAATATATGCATAATTTTCCTAATATTATATTAATTTCGTCTATTACTGTACGATCAGCAAAACAACAATACTTTATGAAATCTATAGCCACCTTTAGCAAAAACAAATCTGCAGCATACTCATCTAATGGAGGCCTTCACTACGATCGACGTATGTTGGTAAGTGTGTTTTTTTTATTTTTTTCTGTGCCTTTTTACATTCATACATTTGATTTGATCGGATTTTGTTTTGTCCTAATCATAAATTTGTTGTACTGATCAGAGAGAAAAGCGGGAGAGATCATATGAATGTTATAAAGTGTTATACATGATTATTATTATTTTTTTTTTTTGCATTAACATACATATGTATATACAATATCTCTCATCACTAGAATAGTTTCTTTTTTTGTTTTGATAACAGAACATTCAATGTCTGTCTATTTTGTCTTCTAGTCAAAAACAAAAAAAAAAAAAAAAAAACAAAACCAAAATATCTGAACAAACGAGAAAAGAATTTCTTTTGAACATATTAGATACTTTTACGTACTATTAACCCTTTATGGGATTAACAGAATATAAAAAAAATTGCCATGTAAGATATCATTAAACGAAGCATTACCATTAGTCGTTAAAATTTACATGAATATTATACCCATACTTAGTACTTAAAAGACTGCTGATAGAATCTTATGTAATCCCTTACTCGTACAAATATATTAAAAAACTATGTTTTGAATAAATATGAATTTTATATAATTCTAAAATGAATTGCTAAAAACTTTAAAAAGACGTTTCTCATATGATGGATTAGGGACTTTATATTGGGGTGAGTGATCTTATATGGGATCCTAAAATATCAAAATATATGCCATTAGGATGTAGGTTGGTGAGGGTATAGAGGCATGGCTCTCACAACATCAGAGAGTCCTTCGTTGCCATTATATAAGGCGATGAATCTTTCTTCACAATGAAGAGTCAATATATATTGTAAAGTTTTGTTTTTCGAAGGACACCATTAGATATTCTCTTCAATTTCAAGGGGTTGTTTCAAGAAACTTTTGCACCACTTTTTAATCTTTGTCCAAATGTATTTTATCCTTTAAATAAATCGGGAGTCTACAATAATTTATGTAATATGGACATGGCTCGAGTAGAGAAGGACACTAACCCCGCAACCCGCTGTAGCTAGTTCTTCAAAGGCTCCCATAGTCCTACCTTTACTCTAGTTCCACGAAGCTCTTGTCTTCATAAAAAAATTAGCACCAACAACTGTTTTTAGTTGTGTTCATTACACGGTCCAACAACCTTATTTTTATACCCTCAGAATTTATGCTAACGAGGGTACATACACTTTCATACGGGCAAAATGTGCCTTATATATATAATGGTTTTAGACCCCAAGTATGTTTGTACGAAATCCTTTTCAGACAATTTGAAGTCGATTTAGCAATGTCCTTCCGTCTGTCTGGCTGGCTGGTGCGCACGATAACTCTCGAACGGATGAACCGATTTCGTCCAAAATGTGGCCTTCGTAATATTTTGTCCAAACTTAGTTTAAGTTGGAAGATGGGCCATATCGGCCCACTGCTTCAGGTACTTCCCCCACAAAAGTTCGAAAATGTTCGGAAAAATTGTGCGAACGATAACTCTTAAAGGTAGTAACCGATTTGGTCCATACTTTACATATCTGCCAGGCATAGATGAGGTTCCAATATGGAATCTATCGGTCCACTCATTCGGGTACCTCTCAAACAAAATTTCGGAAAAGTTCAGTTTAGGGCCCGCTCTCGAATGGCTTTGATTTTTGATATAACAACTTGTATTCGCTGCCCCTATTATAAAGGTACAAGTTTTCTCAGGGTAAGTTCATACTTCCTGAGAAAATAGCCCGAAAGGTGTAAAAACCCTCTATGGCACCATGTGTGGTGATTGGAGCGCAGGGTATTACTCGAACGGATCAACCGATTTGGTCCAAAATTTGGCGTTCGTAATACTTTGCCCCTACATATATAGTTTAAGTTCGAAAATGTGCCATATCGGTCCACCCCTTAAGGTACCTCCCCCAAAAAAGTTCGAAAAAATTGTGCGCACGATAACTATTAAAGGGAGTAACCGATTTGGTCTATACTTTGCACATCGTGAAACCTCTATCTAACATAGATCAAGTTGGAGAATGGACTATATCCGGCCACTCCAAGTTCGAATATGGACTATATCAGTCCACTCCTTCGGGTACCTCCCACACAAAATTTTAGAAAATTTCGAACCGCTTTGATGGTTTTGCAAATATTTGTATTCGCTGCAACCCTTACGACGGTGTAAGTATTTTTCAGGGGCAAGTCCACACTTCCTTCGAAAATGGCCGGAAAGCTGTAAAAAAACTCCTATGGAACCATATGTGGTGGCTGGAGCGCATGATAACTCTCGAACGGATCATCCGATTCAGTCCAAAACTTGGCATTTGTAATATTTTAGCCAAACTTAGTATATGGGCTATATAGAACCACTCCTTCAGAAGTGGAGCATGCGCTTTGATGACAACCACCTTGAGAGCTTTAAATATCAAAACCTGGCCCTCAACCATGGATTTATAGAAATTGAGATCCCGAACATCTGCAATGCACGCAAGAACTTTTGTGTCAAGTCTGGATCTACTACAATCGTCGTTTCGGCAGGTTGATTTGTTTTAAGCGATTTGCAATGCAGTTATGGACATCTGTGAACCATCATCTACCCGCCCCCTCCGAAATGTAGTACAGGTTCATTTCTAGTTACGTGTCTGTGTTGCCGGAAAATGTTCCGTCATGCTAGATAGCAGTAGAGATTCCAAACCCCTTGCTTTGTGTTAATATAGCCCCTGGACTAAGGCGATGTCAACTTGGAATTTCACGAAAGCTAGGAGAATTTCGACAGCAGTCACTCTACAGTGATACAGGTTAATCTGCATGATGCTAAGAGGTCGTTGTCTGTGTTCTACTGGCAAAGGGAGGTTTGATGACCAGGCCCTCTTGTTCCGGGCTTGAACTGTTAATTCACCAATTACCAGATTGGAAATTAAGAGTTATTCTGAAAACCGTTTATATGAGTTCTGAGTCCACTAAGGGCGTTGACACTCATGCTGATAAAACTCTTCGGCATAATTCATCTACAGACACAGATCTGTCAAAGGCAACTTGTGGCTAGGACCAGTTTTAATAACAATCTTTTGTTGGAGTTCTTCGTGAGCTCAGATTTTGAGTTGCAGATAGGGGATGTATAGGGTTTGACTTCTTCAATCGATGACGGTCTCTTTAAGGAAGAATGTGGCTTTTCTATTGATCTAGCCCTCTTCACCGATGTAGGTGGAAGGGAGTGTGTGATTTCCTTCGATTCCACATTCATACAGGTAGAGTCCACAATTGAGCCAGAACGACCATCAATTTTGATATCATCCCAGTTGACCTTGATGAAGATTCTCACAAAGACTATACATATTTTGTTGGTTCTCAGAAAAAAAGCTTTTCCTGCCCATGACATTTAAATTTTAATGCCAAAATTGGGAATGAGAATATCTATGACTCAACAGTCGGGAAATTTAGACTCCTTAATGAAACATCCGAGAACGGAATGGGGCCGAAAGACTTCGCAGCTGCAAAATCATGATATATACCCAGCAAACCAAATGTCGGCTGTCCGACACATCTGAACAATTTCGGAAAAAAAAATCGTTCAGATTTCTATACGATTTTTCGTAGGGGAATTTGTTCAGATTTCGTTCCGATTGCTGAGAGAACGTCGCATATACCAATGTTTTTCTTACGATTTTGGTACGAATTCGCATCGATATGTCGGATACAAATTTTCCTTCGCACAACAACCATCTATCTATCTGAAATATATCTGTTGAAAAATAGATAAGTTATGCAATTTTTTGTGTTTTTACTTTTTGTTTTTTATGCAAGTTCGTACCTCCGTCCGTCTATGGTAATTACTATAGAATTCACAAAAATTGTGATAGGAAGCTGAAATTGTGGAAAAATGGACATTTTGTTTTATGGCAGGTCAAGTTCAAAGATGGACTACATCGGTCCACGTTCTGGAACAGCCCACATATAACGGTACCGCCCAATTTCAGGAATTTTGACGATTTTCACGCTGAATTAGCTATAATTTGACATTTAAGGTTCGAAATGACCAAGAAACATCTCCACCAAATATTAGGAACATAGGTCCACGTTTTCATATAGCTCCAATTTAATGGTACACCCAATTTCAGATATTTTTAAGATTTTAGCTACTTTTCCGGACGAAATTATTATTTGGCATTTAAGGTTCGATGTGGCCATGAAACTTCTCCAACAAAAATTATGGACATAGGTCTATGTTTTGTTATAGCCCCCATATAACCGTGTCTTCCTACGTTTTTACCTACGTTTTCCTTCCGAATTATCTATAATTTGGCACTTGGGGCCATTATTACATGTGTTCTTTTACTATCTGATGGATTTCAAAATGCAAAATAAACTAATTTGGAGGCATTAAAAATATAATTTTCACATTGAAAGTTAATGACTTGAAGCTCCTCCTTTAAATTCAATCATCACTTTTAACTTTAAGTTAACCGGAACGCTATAAATCTATTCGCTAAATACAAACTATAACAAAAGAAGTCTTATAATAATGGGGGTTAGAGTTCTCCATGATCAAGAAACATCTCCACAAAAAATTATGGACATGGGTCCACCTTTTGTTCAAAAAACGTCGAAATACCTGAAATCGGGCGGTACCGTTATATGGGGGCTAGAACAAAACGTGGATCTAAGACCAAACTTTTTGGTGGAGATGTTGCTTGATCACTGAGAACCCCAAATGCCAAATATACTGCAAATTTGGTCCGAAGATTTAACTAAAATCGTCAAAATATCTGAAATCGGGCGGTACCATTATATGGGGGCTATACCTAAACGTAGACCGATATAGTCCATCTTCGAACAAGATATTCCATGTCAATTGATAAATTAATTCAAGCTCGAGGTCATGTTTTTGATTTGTATATTTATTTATTCATAATCAATATTTCGCAATTTTCATGAATTGCATCCTCAGGATAATCTACATATATTCCTGCAAAAAAAAATCCCATCTTTCCAAAATTTCAGCGTCCTATCTCAATTTGTGTGGATGCTAGAGAGATTAGCACAGACGGAAGGAGGGACGGACTTGAATAAAAACCCCAAAAGTAAAAACACAAAAAATTGTATAACTTATCTATTATTCAACCGATTTCATTAGCTTTTCCAGTTTTCTAAAGCTAACATAAATCCCTTTATGGTAAAAATTAATAGTTATACTGTTTGGTACCTTCTAAGCAGCCTGGAGCACAAGGAAAACATTTTCCCGTTTTTTAATGAGTTTTTTTTGCACTTCAGCCACTATAACTTTGCCATTTCCTAACCGATTTCAAAACTTAATGGCGTGTTCGAAAGATATTATTTGCCCCTTTAAAAGAAAACCAATCAAAATTTTTTGTGAAAAATAGAAGTTATGCTAGTTTAAAGTTGAAAAATCTTAGGAACCCCGTTTTTCACTACATTTGCCGAAGTGAACCAAAGGAACCAAACGTATTTTCGTTATCCATGGACCCCAATACGATAGAATTTTTTCATCAGAATGCCTGAATATTTTTTAGTGAACTTTTGTAGCACAGTGTAATCGATTATAATCGATTTGCTGCGGTTATGAAAAATTCGAAAGTCGAGTTTTAGGATAACTGAAATAATCGTCAGAGCGAAAAATTGCGACCTGCAAGGTTTAGATAGACAGACAGATATAGCCTGATCGACTCAGCTAGTCTAGACATTTATTTTGGTATAGATAAAGGTAGGCATACGAACATTATTTCGATGTGTTACAAACGTTTTGGTCAAATCCAACTCATAATACTCTCCCCACATAATGATCTGGGCATAAATATTTTAACTAAATGCTGATACCTATTTAGTGTTTTCTAAGTTTTTAAAAATCCATTCCCTAACAAAGATGTTAAGAAATTGTTGTGTCCGTAGCCAAACACTGTGCGCCACCACCAAAAATCATAATGAAGCTTGTAAAAGCATATGTATGGTGGACCTCGGGAAGTATTCAACCAATGCTGCATGCACAGTTTATATTACCATTAGCAGCAGCTCGTTCATGTACCACGTACTAGTTTAAACATACATAAAATGTAGCAACAGCTACAACAACGCCTTACAATTATTTGAAAGCTTTTGCATTGTTAAAGACAACAGAAACAAAAAACATTTCAAGAAACAATCATTGATTGCATTCAGAGGCTTTGGCGGATAGTTAGGCCAAATCAGTTGAAGTTTTCAAGTCTAACGGAAAAGAAGTTAACTAAAAAGTGGACGCAACGGAGAAAGAACTATTTTGAACCCCTTAAATTTCCAAATTGAAGAAAAAACACGGTTGGTTTCTTTTTGCAAAGTTTTTTTTTAAGAAAAATAATAATCACAATTTTACCAAAAACAAATCTTCTGAAAGGTCCATCGTAAAACAAGATGCAATCCCAACGTTTTCTTACCACAATTTGTCTCTGTTTAGTTTCGGCTTATGCGGTCTATGCCATTCAAGTTCAGGTAAGTACACTTTTTTGCAAAAAGATATTTCTGGTTTTTCAAAGAAGATTACGGTTTGACATTTATTATTTTTTTGGAAATCACTTCCTCATCAAAAATTACCAACTGTAAATTATTTTCTTTAGTAACAAATAACGAATTTTGAAACCCATAATTTTCGAATATTCATTTTCATTTCATATTCACAACAATCTCTTTTGACCTATAAAAATTTTCCTTAGTCGCCTAGGTTCAATTCGCTACGATTTAGTTTCGTGCTCGCTTTTGTTGATCTTTTTTTTTTTTTGAGTTTTTGGATTTAGTTAACAATCAATCCATTTAATTATTTCATTGATTTACAATCACAATGGGTTTCGGTTTAATGTGTCGTTCACTTTTTTTTTAATTTTCGTTTTCTTTTTCGTTTTTTGTTGAGGCAATTTTATCACTTTTTGTTCATAGTAGCCATGTCTTGGAACCGGTTAATTTGTTACAGTTTCAGTATTTGAAGGTGCGTAATTATATCAGTGTGTCCGTCCGTCTACTTGTGTTGTTTCGTGTATCGGTCATTCCATATTTGTAACAAGAATTACAAGTCTTTTAATTCGTTGCCTTACTTTGGTCACATAAATGCCGTTATCCGTTATAACTCTGCAGATATTTTAATTCGTCAAAAACTGTCAAGTGTACTGTACCGTATATGGTTTTGAATGTCAGAATTTGAGGTAAAGGTGAAAAAATAAAAATTTATCTTGAAATTGGATTCGGTAACTATGTATGTGTGTGTTCCCGCACACAAAAATTTCTAAAACTGTACGATTTTATAAGCGACTAAAACAATATCAGTCGACAAAGATATACCCTCAGACTGTTTGATTTGAAACGTTAATTTAATAACAATATCGCATCGAATATCGGCTATGCAACCAAAATTCTTTTCCCCAATAATTATGTATTTAGGAGACAAAAAATATATTTGAAGCTCAAAAGTGTTGCGGAGGTACTTGAAGAAATGGACCGACATTTTTATATCATAATGTGGAGGGTATAATTAAAATTGTCATTCCGTTTGTAACACATCGAAAAATTCATAGGAGACCCTATAAAGTATATATATATTCTTGATCAGGGTAAAAGTCGATATAACCTACCCGTCTGTGCGTCCGTCTGTTGAAATCAAGATACAGCTCGCAATTTTTAAGATAGAGCTTTGTAATTTGGTATAGAAGTTTCTATTACTCCTAGGATGTTTGGTATTGCAAATGATCTATATCGGTCCATGTTTTGATTTGAGCCCTCGTAGAACGGTACCACCAGATTTTCGGTATTTTGATGGTTTTAGCCACATTATCACACCGAAATGACTGAAATTTGGTAATTAGTCTTCGTTGATGGTATAAAACTTTCCCCCAGAAATTTATCGGTATTGGTCCACGCCTTCATATAGCCCCCATAGAACGGTACCACCCAATTTTCGAAATGGCTGAAATTTGGTATTTGGTCTTTATTTGGGAGTACTAAACGTTCCATATGAAATTAGTTGGTATAGGTCCACGTTCTCGTATAGAACGGTACCACCCGATTTTCTGTATTTTGAAGGTTTCAGCCTCATTGTCACACCGAAATGGCTGAAATTTGGTATTTAGTCTTCGGTGGGAGTTTAAAACTTTCCCCAAGATACTTTTCGGTACAGGCCCACGCCTTAGTATAGCCCCCATGGAACGGTGCCTCCCTATATCCGGTATTTTGAAGGTTGTGGTCTTAATATTCCACCGAAATGGCTGAAATTTTTTATTTAGTCTTCCTTTTCGGTTATTAAACGTTCCATATGAAATTTGTCGGTATAGGTCCACTCCTTCGTATAGAACGGTGCCTCCCTATTTCCGGTATTTTAGCCTCATTATCAGACCGAAATGGCTAAAATTTGGTACTTAGAAATTTGTCGGTATAGGTCCACGCCTTCATATAGCCCCCATAGAAAGGTACCTCCCGATTTTCGGTATTTTGAAGGTTGAGGCCACAGACCCCCACCGGCTGAAATGGTACTGAAATTTGGTACTTAGAATTTGTCGGTATAGGTCCACGTTTCGATATAGAACCCATAGAACGGTACCTTCCGATTTTCGTAATTCTGAAGGTTGTAACGTCAATATCCCACCGAAAGACTGGAATTTGTTATTTAGTCTTCCATGGGGTTAAAAAATATTCCAGAAGAGAATTATCAGTATAGGGCCGCGGGTTCCTATATCCTCCATAGAAACGCAGCTCTTGATTTTCGGTCAATTTTGTATTTAGTCTTCTTTGAGTCTAAAAACGTTCCGCCAGAAATTTGTAGGTATAGATCGACGTTCTGATATAGCCCCCTCCCAAATTTCGGTAGCTTGAAGTTTAGTCACATTCATTATTTTACCGAACTTGCTGAAATTTGGTATTTAGTCTTCTTCATAAACGAAAGGAAACTAATTGTGCCATTTTATTTCAATATAACTCAAGGTGGAGGGTATAACAAGTTCGGCTTGGCTGAACTTAACGCCGTTCTTACTTGTTGGAATTATTCCATTCGTTAGATATCGCGCCCACCAGTCATATCAGTTGGTCACCCTATAACTTAGAGGTTTTGGACCACTATGTCAGGAAGCGTGGTCTTGCACCGGAAGGTGCGCACCGATAGTGCCCATCTTCGAATTAAGTTTAGAAAAAATATCACGAAGGCCAAACTTTGGACCGAATCGGCTGATCCGTTCAGGAGTTATCGTACGATCCAGCCACTACACATGGTGACATAGGGATTTTTAGGGCTATTTTCTCAGGAAGTATGGACTTGTCCCAGAAAAAACTTGTACCATTGTAATGGGCCCAGCGAATACAAGTTATTACAACAAATATAAAACAGATTCGAGAGCAGGTATTAAAATACATTTACGTATTCGAATCTAATCTATGTCCCGTAGAAATATAACGATGTGCAAAGTATAGATCAAATCGGTTACTGCCTTTGAGAGATATCGTGTGCACCATTTTAGTTTAAAATATTGAACTTTTGTGGAGGAGATACCTAAAGTCGTGGATCGATATGGCTCATCTTTGAACTTAAACTAAGTTCGTACAAAAAAATTACCATGGCCATATTTTGGACCGAATCGGCAGATGCGTTCGAGCGCTCCAACAACTACACACGGTGTCATACACAAAAAAAATGGACTCTCTAACATATGTCCCAAACATATTTTGCAGCAAACATATATTTGTTTGCAAGCAGTCCCAAACATAACATATGTTTGGGTCCAGCAAACAAATATATGTTTGGGTGCAAACAAATACAAACCCAAAAGCCAAAAAAAAACACATGCACCATTGGACGCTTTCTGAGAGCAAGGTAGCGTAAATGTCAATGTGAAACACATTGAAATTTATGCTCACTTGCTCTAAGCAAGCACTCACTGGCTATTTTTAACATGTAAACACATTTATAAATGGTGCTGTTTTTTATTGAAGGGCATAGAAAAAAAGGCAAAGCAACACAGACGCATAGGTACGTACAAAATTCCAAAGAAATTCATAACACAAAACAAAAACTAAATGAAATAACTTATAATAAAAAATAATTTAAAAAAATTAAGTTTCAGTGTTTTATTTAGAAATGCACTTAAAACTAAAAAATAATTTGTCGCTTAGCCTCAATAAATATATTCTTTCTCATGATAGAATCTCTCAAATAAAACGCTTGCATTTAAATTATGAATGGTGGCAAAATTAAACGGCAAGCGTTTTATTTGTGAGATTCTATCATGAGAAAGAATATATATATTGAGGCTAAGCGACAAATTATTTTTTAGTTTTAAGTGCATTTCTAAATAAAACACTGAAACTTAATTTTTTTAAATTATTTTTTATTTTTAACTTTTTAGTAAATACATTTTTTGACCACTGAGATCCCCAAATGCCGAACTACAGCCCATTTGAGCAGAAAATGTAGATTAAAATGATTGAAATTGGGTGGCACAGTTATATGGATGCTATATTAAACCTTGACCTACATCCACAATTTTTAGTGGGGAAGTTCCTGGACTATTGAGAACTCCAAATTCCAAGTTACAGCAAATTCGGGCTAAAAATGAAGACAAAATCCTCAAAATACCAGAGTACGTAAAAATACTTTAAATAAAATTTCCAATCGTTTCGTTTCGTATTTTCCATAGGAACAATACAAAACGAAACATAACCCTCGTTGGCCGAGCTCGCTGTTTAGTTTCGTTTTGTTTACATTCGTGAGTACGAACAAAACGAAAAGCGAAAAGTACTCAACTCCACAACAACAGATAGAAAACTAAATAGTACTTAACACATGTGAATAAATCAAAAACGTTTGGTGGTTGATAAAATTCACTGTGGTATGCTGATGCTAACTTATAGGGTTGTTAAGCAATCACATGTGTGTGTGTGTGTGTCTGAGTGTGTCATTGACCATAACGCACGGCAAACGTTTCCCAAAAATACTTGTCGTTTCGGTGGTGAATGAAACAACTTGGCAAAGCATAGCCGAAGTTACATTTCACCAATCGTACGGTTTCCATCTTTTTACGTTGAAAAGTTTGTGTTTTTGTTTTGGTTGTGAGAATGAAACGATTCAGAGAAGCTGAAAAGTTTGTGGCGTTGTGTGATTGGTACGGGAATCGTTTTGTTTCTTTCCGTTCATTGCAAAATACCAGAAGTCCGGTACCACCCGACTTCTGGTATTTTGCAATGAACGGAAAAAGTGGACCCATATTGGTTTTGGTTTCATATTCATGTATTGTCATCTAAATCTGAAAAATGTGCAAAGTTTAAGTACGATTGGTCACCTGCAACTGCGTGAAAGACGAGTTACCAGATTTGAAAAGCAAAATACCAGAAATCGGGTGGTATCGTTATATGGGGGCTATAGGAAACAATGGACCCATATTTGTTATGGTTTCATATTCATGTATTGTCATCTAAATCTAAAAAGTGTGCAAAGTTTTAGTTCGATTGGTCAACTGCAACCGTGTTAAAAATCAGTTACCAGATTTGAAAAGGGGGTCAAGTTAGACACCGTAAAAACAGTGTAAGAATGGACCAATATTAGTTTTGATTTCATATTCATGTATTGTCATCCAAATCTAAAAAGTGTACAAATTTTAAGTTCGATTGGTAAACTGCAACTATGTGAAAAATGAGTTACCAGATTTGAAAAGCAAATTAGATAAAACACTGTAAAACAGTGTAAAAATGGACCAATATTGGTTTTGACTTCATATTCGTGTATTGTCATCCAAATCTGAGAAGTATGCAAAGTTTTAGTTCGATTGGTCAACTGCAACTGTGTTAAAAATGAGTTACCAGATTTGAACTAAACACACACCAAGGCAAGTTAAATAAAACACTGTAATAATAAAAAGGCACACTTTTAAAAAGAAAAATTATATAGAAACATCGTTGAACGCTTCTCCTTGGTTATGAAATAAAACACATTTTCTTCAAAGTTTAAATTATCAGCGGGAAATCGGCATCTGGAATCAAATGATTATATAATATAATAAATAGGTACATCCACATTTCAAATATGTATGTATATGAAAAATGTATTGATGTAATTACCAATATTAAATGCGATTTCTTCCTTGTCCAATAAAACATTTTCCATTCACCTTTTTGATTCAATTATAAAATGTATTGGACACTTCATTTACTAAAGAGAACAATTTCATTAAGGAAAGACAAAACACTGATTTATTTACTCACTTTACCGTCTTTACTCGACGATGTTCTCTAGAACAATGAAGAAAAAAGGCCAACATAATTAATACCATTTTTTTCTTTTCCTCTTCTTTTTTTCTTTTCCACATCCCAAACCGTCTGGGTCTCCTAGCTGCGAGAGCCCTGTTGTTACTCTCTTTTACAAAAATCCTCTCCACCCATAAAAAAATGTTCTAACATAAAAAATATGTTGGCACCCAAACATGTAAAATTGAGATATGTTACAAAATGTTGCAAACATATATTTGTTTGGACACAAACAAATTATGTTTGGATCTAAACATATATTTGTTTGCAATCAGTCCCAAACAAATATTTATTTGGATCCAAACATATTTCGAACATATATTTTTCTGTGTGTAGGGGTTGTTTGTAATTTTCAGGCTATTTTGTCAGGAACGTCGACGTTTTTTACACTGCTATTCGATTGCTGGTTTGAATGGTTTCAAAAGTAGAAGAATACAAAATGAAGATTACACTTCTAATGTATCACCTTTTAAAATTTCCACTGCATCCACCTTTTATGGATGCTGAAATTTTGATGCCAGATTTTAGGTGTTTTTTGTATTTTTGATTTAACTTGGACGGGCACTCGGTTATTTCCAAAAACATATCATAGGATTAAAGTACTTGCGATTACGTTTAATTTGATATGTATATTGACTATGTGAAAATCCATCCACTAGATCGGCGAAAAATATTTTTGAAAATATCGCGGATTAATTCGCGTTTTTCGTAGATCGTTTCTTTTTCTGTTAAGAAACCGACACATCACTCGCGTTTTTTCGGAAACAGAAGTTTAAAAAGTTAAGCGGTATGGAAACTGCATCCGATTTATCCCAAAATACTGTGTGATGCTACATACACGGTTCTTGATGGATTTTATTGAAATAGGTTTAGATCCATGTATTTCTTCGCGGTTGATAGCGAAATCTGATGCGCATAAAATGTGTGTGCACTTTGCGCAAATTATATTACCCGATATAGTTTTCCGTCAAAATTATTTCACATTTAAAGGTACCCAAAATATATATGAACACCTTCCCAATCTTCCTCAAGATGTTAGCCTGTTTTCGGGAAATGATTACAATGATAAATGTGCGTTTTCGCGTGAATTTTACCTAAAATAGATGAATAACTCCGACCTAGTTTTCCTACATTTTCTCCAATATATTTTTTTGTTTTTTATATTTAAGATACATAAACAGCTTGAATTTTATTAAAGCATGTTGCAAATTATCAATTTTTTAATTCTTTCTTATTTTCCGCGAAAATGTACATATTTTTCACTAAAGTTATGGGACCTCAGTAATCATATGGTATGTAGGAAGCCATTAATTTACAATGTTTCTCAATATGATTGGGAGCGCTTTTTTAAGATTTGTTCTTATTATCCGAATTAAACCGCTATAACTTTTACGCGCAATTGGAAGGTATCGTTATACCTAAACATGGACCTATATTGACAGTTCTTGATGGAGAAGTGTTATGGCCACTAAGAACCTCAAAAGTTACATTACAGCTAGTTCGGTTAAAAATTTTATCTAAAATCTTCAAAATACCGAATATCGTGTGGTACTGTTATATGCATGGCACAATTGCCAGGGTAGTGGCATCACCGAATATGAAATGTCAAATCAATTAAAAAAAAAATATTTTCGTTGTAATTTCCCCAACAACAAAGAATTTTTTGACATAACATATTCAACATTTTACGATACCACTACCTGGGTAATTGTGCCATGGTTATATGGGAGCTATACCAAAACATGGACTTATATTGACAATTTTTGGTGGCGAAGTTTCGTGACCTATGTTGACAATTTTTGGTGGCGAAGTTTCGTGACCTATGTTGACAGTTTTTGGTGGATAAGTTTCGTGACTCCAGGGAACCTTGGCATTTAGCATTCAAATTGGTCAAAACAATTGTCGACTAAAAATTATGGACATCGGTGCACGTTTTGGAGCAGCCCCCATATTACGGTATCTCCCGATTGCAGGTATTTTTTAAGATTTTATCTACGTTTTCGAATTGTCCCCATATAACGATACCGGCCGATTTCACAAATATTGAAGTTTTTATCGACATATTCGTCCAAAATCGGATGTAATACGCTGGTCTTCTTAGAAAGAATGCCTAGTGGTTAGAAGATCTTGTGCTTGGAAGAGTTTGGGGTAGTCAATAGCCAGATGGCCTTGTAGTCATCTTTAGTAGAAGAAACTTTAGATAAAATGTCACATGTACCTTCTGCAGATAAAGGACCATTTAGCCGTATGATGATTGAAATCCAGTGGTCTCCTTTAGGTACAAGATTCAGTGGTCTTCTTTTGCTAGAAGTTAAGGTGGCCTTCATTATAGAAGATTCTGAGATCTTCTACAAATAGATGACCCTGGGATCTACATAGATAGAAGACCCTGACGTCTTCCATAGATAGAAGACCCTTAGGTCCTCTGCAGAAAGAAGAACCTGAAGTCTTCTATAAAAAGGAAACCTTGAGGTTTCTATAAATAGAAGACCCTGATGTCTTCAATATATAGACGAATCTCAGATCTTCAATATATAGAAGACGCTGAGTTCTTCTACAGAAAGTAGACCCTGAGTTCTTCTATTGACAGAATACTCGTAGGTATTCTATAGAAAGAAGACTCTTATTTCTTCTATATAAGAAAGACATTAAGTCTTCCATAAAGCAGTCCCTGAAATCATCTCTGGAATCTTAAGGTTTTCTATAAAAGCAAACATTGACGTCTTCGATAGATCAAAAATATTGAAGCCTTCTACAGATAAAAGACACAGACAGCTACTATTGGTAAAAACTCTGAGCTCTTCTATAGACAGAAGGCCTTTGGGTCTTCTATAAAAAAAACCCCTGAAGTCCTCTACAGACAGCAGACCCAGAGCTCCTATATAAAAGAAGGCCCTGAGAACTTCAATAAAAGATGACCCGGAGAACTTCTGTAAAAGAAAACCCTAAGGTTTTCTATGAAAGAAGACCCTGAGCTCTTCTATAAAAAATATCTTGAGGTCTTTTATAGAAGAAGACCCTGAAATCTTCTCTAGACAGAAATTCCTGAGGACTTCTATAGATAGAAGACCCAAGATGCTCCATAAAAGAAGACCCTAATGTCTTCTATATACAGAAGACCCTGCAGTGTCCCATAGATAGACATTTCTGAGGTCTTCTATAGATTGAATTCTGTGGACTTTTATAGACAGAAGACTCTGACGACTTATATATGTATGTAGAATACTGGAGGTCTTCTATAAAAAACGATCCTGAGGTCTTCTATAGAAAAACGATCCTAAAGTCTTCTATAGAAAGAATACCCTGAGATCTTCTACAGAATGAAGACTCTGAGGACATCAATAGGTGAAATATTCTGATGCCTTCTATATAAAGAATAACCTGAGAAAGAAGGTCCTAAAGTCTTCTATAGACTCTAAGGTCTTCTATAGAAAGAAAACCCTGTGATCTTCTATAGAAAGAAGACGCTGACGCTGATGTAAAGAAAATCCTCAGGTATTCTATAGATAGAACGCCCTAGAGTCTTCTATAGAATCTTGAAGTCTTCAATAGAGAGACTCTTCCACAGCGCAATCTCACATAGAAAAAACACTGAGTTTCACGTCCTGAGATCGCCGCCCAGATTGTCCGTCCTGCCAGATTTTCTCTTCATAGAGCTTATTAAGTTTGTCGACTGAGAACCTCGCCTTGCTAGTTCATCAAGTGTTTCAACAGCCTCAACATTTCAGTGTCCTGGTACACCATAAACTTAACGGTTACTTCAAATTTAAACGAGCGTACGTTCTTCCATCTTCGGCCCATCAGTGAAAATGAATAGGTTATGGAGAAATTTCCGGCTCTGCACCTACTCTTTTCTATCAGAGATTGTTACTTCAGATGTTTCAAAGTCCAGAGTAGTGAAATGTAGTCGGATTTGGCGATGGATATTCAGTACAGCACATTGCTCCTGTAATGAGAACTGATACAGCTCGTTGCATAGTAGCTAACCTGTACCAATTCAATGTATTATTTAGGGCATACCACCAAACGAGGCAGCCATAGATCAAGATAGAGCAAACCACTGTCCTATACATCCAGTGAATTACACGTGATCTGATACCCCTACTTTTCCCTATGGAATAAAGCGCAATTACGCGTCTCTTCGAACGCTCTTCAGTATTCGTTTAGATTCTAGACCAGGGGTGAGCACGCCTGTGTGCTCGTACACAGGCAAATTGTGAAAACGTACTCTTAGTTTTTTGTGAACCATAAGCAATTAAATATTTATGCAATTTTTTATTTATATTTTTTAATACTTTGCATTGTGGACGATTTTAGACAACATGAATGTTAAAAAATGTTTAAATAAGTAATGAAACATCAAGAAAAATTAAATATTAATTCTCCCTTAAATTTGCCTCTCTCGATTTTGCTCAGCTCTTTTCTAAACCATGGCTGCTCAAAACATTGTTTTTCACACGAAAGAGAATAAAACACCATTTAAGAGAAATTAGGAAAGAGCGATTCGTATCTACACTAGACAAATAAGAATTGGAATCATTGCACTTCGGAAAGTGGAGTTTTGCCAATAGGTCTAGAGCCTATAGAGCGGAGTTCGTCTACGTGCCATCACTTTGCTTAATGTTACCAATAAAATTTGGATCCTTTAAGATCGGCTTGCGAAATATTGTCGCTGGATTAACTCCCTCTATTGCTTTGCTGAAGTTTCTCCAAGAACCCATCCTAGCTTTTCTGATCTCACTCTTATACTTATTGAAAATATCCTTGTATAGGTCCCACTTTGCATTAAGTTTAGCCTTGATATATGCCTTCCGCTGACCTTTTGTAACGTGGTTTTCTCGTTGGCTGGGGGTAAGACCAGTCGTGTCCAGGGTCTCCATAAAGACCCACTAAATCTTATTGAATGAGAAAACTAGTATTCTCCCTTTCCTGGGGGTTTAAGTCGGAGTTTATTGATTAAACACTAGATTACAATCTACTCGGGGATAAATACGATAACAATATATTCAATTGGTATAGATTATGGATTAATCGTTGGCGTGAAGGTGACCAGGTGGTCTGGGACTCGTGAGCTGGGGCTTCGTGATGTGTGGACGTATTAAGACAGTGGTTATCCTTGCTCTGACGACTCGTCGGAATCGATGGTTGTTGATATCGGAAACCGGGCGATTTTGCCGACAGTTCGTAGATTGTCGGGAACCTGGTGTGTTGATGATAGTTTGTAGATAATCGGGATGACGGTTTATAGATAATTGCGATGACGGGTTATATGTGATCAAGAAGACGGGTTATATATGATCAGGGAGCTGCTATTATGACGACGGTTCACAAAAGAAGGTTCGTCTTCATTTGGTCGACGTGGTGGGTAGTATTCGGCGCTTGACTGCGTGCGGCAGTCGATTGTTGAATTCGGCAGAAACTGCTGCTGGTGTTCGGGAACACGATAGGTTCGGCGTTCGGCTGTGGTAGTTCGGGCGACGAGGAGTTCGGCAGTCGGATGTTGATGTTCGGGATAGCGAGGTATTCGGCAGTCGGCTTTTGGTGTTCGGGAATAAGATGGGTTCGGCGTTCGGCAGTGGATGCTCGGGAGTACGATGGGTTCGGCAGTTGATGTTCGGGAATACGGTGGGTTCGGCGTTCTGCTGTTGATGTACGATGGCTGCCGGTGTTCGGGGGCACGATGAGTTCGGCGTTCGGTTGCTGATGTTCGGGAACACGATGGGTTAGGGTATTAGTTTAATGTTATGGTCTAATTTCTACCATGCGCTACTGGTTTCTAACTATGGAACAGCTGCCCGAAGGCCCTGTGGAACAGCTGACACGAATGCCCTGTGGAACTGCTGACCCGAAGGCCCAGTGGAACAGCTGACCCGAAGGCCCTGTGGAACTGCTGACCGGAAGACCCAGTGGAACAGCTGACTCGAAAGCCCTGTGTATGTATTAGCCACCACAACTTAATGGGTAGCCCTCAAAAAGTATTCCCAACACTTTAGCACCGAGATGTAAGTTGGCGGATTTACAACAGTCTTTTGTACCCCCTGCAGTAGTAAGCTCACCATTCTCAACCATTTCTGAAATACTTCAGTGACCTACAGTATGAAGTAAATGAGAATTATTAGTCGTAAGCACTGACGGCGGTCGTTGTAAAGCAATGGTGTGCACGGGCATCCACTGGTGGCTGCTGTAAAATACTCTTACTTTTATTAATTCAAAAAACTCAAACGTTTAAGTATTTTTTGCAATTATTATTTAATAAATAATTTCATCCACGATTTTAGATTAAAACTTTCTTTTCACAATTAAAAAACAATTTAGAAACACCATGAAAAACGACAAATGTTAAATTCTCTTATATTCTGTTTTGCTCAACATTGTTGTAAAGTTACGCCGGAATGCACTTATCCTTTGCATTGCATGTTATCTCCGAAGCGGATTGGTGGTAATGATGTAGTATATGTTGCATATTGGATGGCTGGTTCCGTGTGATAAAGGTAGTTGTTGTTGAATTATGTACGTGAACATTTTGTCACGTTACACTTTCTTTGATTTGCCAGTTCTTTATTCTCCCACCTGGATATGGGCAAGATTTCCTTAAGCAATCCCGGATAACACTTATAAGATCTTCAACTTATCTATTAAGTAACCACACGTTATGAAGTTCTGGTATTTCGCTCAGCCTTGAATAAGCTAGAGATTTCAATTTCTCTCAGTTGGTCATTCTGGCGTTCCTGTGAGGCGGTTGCGTTATACTTTTATACCAGACTTGAAAGTGTATCGCCCTGTGATCCGAAAAGGAACACTCCTCTGGTACTTTCAAGTTCAGTGTAGACGTATCCATTATATTTCTATGAGAGTTTTATTCTTTTGTTCGTTCTTCCTATTTATTTCAAGCAATTTGGCATATTTGTTTAATAGTTCGAGTCTCAGTGGCTTTCATATAGAAGATATCGCACAAAGCCTTCTACACACCATTCAGTCTCGTTAATATGAAGAAGATTCCATGCATATCAATTAGAAATAAACAATATCAGGCAAGACGTACTTTCTTCCTTTGGCACAAATTCATTAATTTAAATAATAACTGTTACGTTTCTGACACTTTTGTGCAGCACTGTATAACGTATTGTATATTTCGTCTGCTCCGTCGGAAAAGGTCGTAAGTCCCTCTCAATAAATTTTTCAGGAGGAAGAAAAAACATTACAGCGCTTTCTGTAATAAAGATTTTATTAAGGTGGTAAAGGCAGTATTTTTCGTTTATTTATTCCGCTCCAATACCTTTACTTTGTTTGATAAAATTCCGTCGCGTTTGGGAGATAATTGGATGTCTTTGGACTTACGACCTCTTCCTTGTACAGTTTTGTATTTTTGTAGGGACTTACGACCTTTTCCTACAATTTACGGACGTTTTTAAAATAAAATATTTATACTTTAAAAACACTGTGGAAAGGGTATTATAAGTTTGTTTGTCCAATATTCGTAACATCGCGAAGTATTCGACGTAGACCCTCTCCCCTTGCCATTTTTTCATATCTTGACGAGATAAAGCGATCTAGCTATGTGTGTCCGTCCATCCATTAACAATTGTGATAAAACTCTAGGCCTCAATTTTGTACCGATCGTCACAAAATTTTGTGGAGAGGTCGTTATATATAAAAGACAATGTGTGTATGTCTGTATGTTCCGCATTTTTTGAATTTCGGAGGGGGCAGGGGCAGGCCCTATTTTTTAAAAAAAAAATTAATTTGCGAGGCAACGGTTATTGAATCTCCGACCCTAAGTACTTATTGCATGTAATTTTCAGATTATGCACAGGGATGTCCCTTGGTGGAAGTAGGCTATATATTTTGTTGAATTTCGGAGGAGCTGGTTAATGCGCTATATATATAAAACTTACGAACGATTCCGTTTCCCCAATCCTGGGTACATATTTTAGCAATAAGAACCGACCAGAGTAAAATTCTAAGTCGGTATAACAATGACCGTCTGTCCGTCTTTTGAAATTAAGATACAGCTCGCAATTTTTAAGATAGATTTGGTATAGAAGTTTCTATTACTTCTAGGATGTTTGGTATTGACGCCTATAGAACGGTACCTCCCGATTTCTGGTATTTTGAAGGTGTGGCCTCAAAATTCCTCCGAAATGGCTGAAATTTGGTATTTATTCTTCGTTTCGGGTATAAAACTTTCTAACATAAATTTGTCTATATAGGTCCACGCCTTCATATAGTATTTTGAAGGTTAGCCACATTGTTTTACCGAAATGGTTGAAATTTGGTATTTAGTCTACTTCATAAACGAAAGGAAACTAATTGAAGTAAAATTCAATACAACTCACTGTGGAGGCCTGGACGAATTTAACGACGTTCTTACTTGTTATTGATATTCACTTGCATATCCCAACTAATTTGTGATGCAAAAAAATTTAATTGATATAAGAAAAGATAACATAAACTGTTTCAAGCGCCAGCAACGTGGACCGGTACGTGGTTTCTTAGTTACATTGTAATCCCAAATAGTGTCCTTTTTTGTCTTCCCAAGTATTTCTGCCCCAACTCACTGCATCTTTTGTTTTTGTCTGCAAACCATGTAGAATCTTCAGCATGTAATGTCTTCCTGCGTTTGGGAAGTTTATCATCAGAGCTTTCGGAATCTTCGTGAAAACCATATGGAACTAGACCCATGACACCATCATCTAATTCCATTCCAAATTCATACTGCTCTTTGTTAGCAAAAACCATGATGTCTTCTTAGTTTAATAACATTTCAATCAATTATTATTTTAGAATCATTTAATAATATAAACATTGCACTTACCCATCCGTCAGAAGGTATTACTTTATTGAATTCAGAATACAAACTAGGGATAAGAATACAAACTAGCAAAAATCGATCTTTCGATCCTTTGATTCTTACTTAGGACTCATTTGGTTAAAAGAATTGTTCGATCGAGATGACTCCTTAGTTGAAAATGTGAACGTTTTAGTGTACAATGCTTCGCGTTTAACACTGCCGTACCGTTAGATTAACTTTGTTCATCAGTACAACAAATAATATAATATTGTTGTCTTGCTCTTACCAATGTAATCTGTATATTTCATTTTCGTGGTACATCAAAAAGTCAAAACAGAATTGATCTTTCGGAAGAATCGAAGAATTATAATAGAAAATTGATCTTTCGATTCTCTATGAAGTCAAAACTCGATTCCGATTTTTAGATTCTTCAAATCAAAGAATCGAGGAATCGATTACTTGAAAATCGACTTGCGTATCCCTAATACAAACTAATCTCGTTATGTGAATAAATGTCCCTAGAGAAACCACAAATTACCAGTTGATAAAGTTAAGTAAGATATACGACAGTAAAAACAGTAAAAATTTAGATTTTTTTACAAATATTTCAATATATGAGGTATTTGAACACATACAGCATCCAAATTTGTATCAATGAAACGGCCAGAAGTCCATCTTTTATAATCAGTTCGCGTATAGGGGAAAATAGATTTCAAATGTAAATTATCGTTGCAATATAGAAATTATCACATTTTTGTTCAAAAGTTTGGTCCACAGGCTTCGCCAAATATCATCCGATTATCATCCCTACTCCTTTGTTCTTTACATTGTACCCCAACCATGGATGACGTTAAACATTATATCTGAACTACATTAGCTGTAGTATTCTTTTAAAGTATACATTTTCCTGTGGATTTGCGACCTTTTCGTACTCAAATTTGTACGTTTTGTGGACTTACGACCTTTTCCGACAAGGGCAAAACGTATAGAAAAACGCGACATACTACCATTTTCTTTGTATCATACGACGTGTTTTGACTTGCACTATCATCCTGTAACAAAAACGCGATTTCCAAAAAAAGTGGACTTACGACCTTTTCCGACGGAGCAGACGATTTGTTTTTATTTATTTTGTTTAAATTACATATGTACATACTTTTTTCTGAAGCAGAAAGTGTGCCACAAATTGCATTTCATTAAGAAATTATCATTTCAAAAATATTAAAGTATTACATCAAGCAAAAAAAGATACAATGGGAATCCGAAACTCAATCAACCATAACAACAATAGCAAAAAAAAAAACAATTTCATAGAAAACCACAATAAACAAACCATTCAATCAAAAGACTTCAAATGAAAATGTTGGCAAACAACACCAACATGGAAAGGCCAAATAGATTAATACACCCAACTACTAACCACAAATCATCATTGTAACAAATTGTATTACACTTCTTCTTCTGCTTTTGGTTTTGCAGACTTATGGCACTCTCTTTCATCCGCCTGCAGGTGAGGCTCACCATCACAAGGAGGAAAAACAAGATTTGAATAAAATACCTGGAGTACCTGGTGTTGACTACCCTGTATACCATGAAGTACCCCATACCTCTTTCTCATGTGCCCATGTCCCAGCTGTACCCGGAATGTATGCCAACGTAGAGACAGGTTGTCAAGCTTATCACGTTTGTCACGATGGTCGCGAAGGACATCAGGGAGCATCATTTTTGTGTACAAATGGTACTATTTTTAATCAAAAGGAATTCGCCTGTGACTGGTGGTACAATGTCAAGTGTGAAGAAGCTGTTAATTACTATCAGTAAGTTCGCCAACTTCGGAGTGTATTTCGTTCGATAATTAAAGGTTATTTTTTATTTTCTTTTACAGTTTGAATGCTGATCCTGAACACAATCCTTATACACCTAAAAAGAAAATAATTGAGGAGGAACATTTGGCACCTGTTGATCATCACCATGGCCATGGTTTTCTAATTCATGCCTAAATTTCGTTTTTTTCGTGAACATTTTCATATGAAAATCATCAATTTTTTGTTATCTCTACTTTGTTGTTTTTGGTATTCTCACATCATAGACAAAATTTCATCATTTATCCATTAAACTTATGTACATATTTTGTTGTAAATAAACAGTATTCCAAAAAAACGTTGTTTGTTTAGCTAAAGTTATATCAAATAATAGGTATGTTCGATAACTTCGCAAGTAAAAAGTATTTACAAGTTCTTGCAACTAATCGCAAGTGCTTCTCATTTCTCTTTTGCTGAACAAGTTTGTTATCGAACAGCATTTTGTAAAAGTTTGTACAAACTTTTGAGTTATCGTTAGACATCGGATTTTGCATATTTGCATATTTTTTATTAATAAAGATACGAAAATTCTGATTGGACCAAAATTCGTTTTGAAGAAAACTGAATGCAATGACAGGCTCATATTTTTTATTTTTTTGCATATTTGCATATTTTGCATATGCACAAAATATGCAAAAAATATGCAAAATATGCAAAAAATATGCAAAATATGCAAAAAATATGCAAAATATGCAACTAATTTTTTTGACGAAAGTCGTCAAATTAAATTTGGAAAGTCATCAAAAAGTGTTCTAAATTAAGTTTATTGTCGTTAAACGTCGATTTCTTAGCAGATTATTATGTTATTATTTATTATTCCGCCACAGCAATAAATCTGGACTAAAAGACTTAGAAAATTTTCTATAACCCAGCCTTCTTATTACAAAATAAGTTGCTTTCTAATACAAATTTGTTCAAAAACTCAATCAGAATTGTCAAAATGAACGTATCCAAATATGTTGATGGTTTCTGCTCGGCCAAATTGTCTGACAGAATATCAAATGAGCTAGAAATTAAGACTAAGACAATATTGAATATTACATAAAATCTTTCATATTTTACTAAAAACATATAACATATAAAAACATATACAGGGCAATCATGAATATTTCCCTCCGAATTTTCCGCACGGAAAATAATTTTAGAAACTCTTTTAAAATCAATATTTGTTAAAAGTTGAAAGCTACTAGATTCGCTTCATGATGGCATATTCTAGTCGAATCGACAAAAATATTCCCTTTTTGGGCATAAATATGGAAAAAAATTGTGACATTTGGGAAAGGAAACAAATTATGCACGGAATTTTTATTCATGATTGCACTGATAACAATATTTTAATACCCTAAGGGTATTATGTCTTAGTGAATGAGTTTGCAACATGCAAAAGGAAACAAAATAGACCCACAGTTCCTTTTTATTATCTGCATAGATTCGCACTTATCCATCTGGCCAGGTCATTTTGAAAACAAAGTACAGGTCACATTTATAGACCAATTCGCATAAAAATTGGAGATTTTTTGCCCTAGGGCGATCCCTGTTTATTTTGGTAAGAATCGATTCAGATTTGGATATTGCACCCATATATACAGTATAATCTCGATAATCCCTACACCACAGGTTTCGGCTTTCAAATTGTCCGGATTAACGAATAGTAAAGAAAATAATTTATTTTCTATGATTAAATAATTCGTGGTAGTTATATAATACTCTACTCTAAGTGTTAAAAATAGTGAGATTTTTCTATACGTCAATCCGGACATTTTTATTGGCATTGCCCGTAATTGTTCCTTTCCTTACTTTTTACCAATTTACCATGCAACAAAACACAATTTTCCCAAATTACAGAAAACGCCAATCAGATTGTGAAAGTAGAGCTAGAAATATGACGTTTTTAAAGTATACATCAGGATGTAAGCAAAACACGGGACAGGTTTGAAATTTCATTTTTTTCTGAAAATTAAGATTCCTTGAAATCTTTGCCTTTTAGGTGTATAGTGCCTTTGGCAACTTTAATGACAATATTGCGGCGAATATTTTTCTTAATATTTCATTTATATCCTAGACAACAAGACTAATGTGTTATAAAAGGTGTTATATCCTTGTATTCGACAATTTTTTCTAAATGTTGCTGGAGTAGGAACTCTTCTTATGAATATTGTAAAACTAATTGGCCTTCAGGCTTACTTTACAAAATGTTTCAATAAATAAAAAAAATGTATACAGCAACTCCTCCATTAAACAACTATCCAAATTCGAAACATTTGTAATAATTAGTTCAAATTATCGAGTACACGGTCAGGTATAACCCCCTGTTTTTGTAAAATTGTTTATTCTTCTCACACGAATTGTCAAAATTTGTATATTGATTTACTCGCCTTAGCGCAAATTCAGAGCGCTGATTTTTAAATGAGGAATTCTTATATATATATGGAACTCATATACAAAAAATTAAGTCTGTATGTCACCTGTGGGCTGAGCTATGGATGCCTAAATTATTACGAATATAGACGAACGAACAAAAATAAGTTACAAAAACTGGGGGTAAGTTAATTAATTGTATAATTTCTTTTCGACTGTGTTATCAAAATTGCTTTCCTGTAGCAGGAATGAAAGAACTATATTTTTTAGCATTCCAAATGCTTTTCTAGCAGAAATATCTGAGTGGTTTTGCCATGTTAAAGATAATTCCAAGGGTTTGACTTATTTTACCACTACCAGCCAATGTGTGGTTTTTCTGAGTGATGTCATTTTGCACTAATCATTTGGTGTTCTTCACATCAATTTTAACCACATCCCACTATAAATAAAACTTGTTGTTTTTAAAAATTTGAAAACAACAAAACCCGAGATTAAGCTGAAATTATTTTACAACAATAAAATAATGCACATCTCAACAAAAATGCCAAAAGTGAATCTAAAAATAATGCATTACTTTTCGCCGAGGAGTGAACATTTCCCAATTCTGCATTAAGCGGTTGTATGCGTACAATATACATATAAAATTATGTATTTTTAGTGCATTAAACTAAAACCATGTCATCAATATTAAAGCGGCAGTTAGAGCATTTGTCCAAAGAAGCTTTTTGACCACAAATATAGGACTAAACACTATAAAATATATTCAAATCTAATATGTGGATATTCAAAACGTATACTTCTAATTATAGTTATATTCCAGAACCTTTTTCCCATTTTGCGCTAAAAAACGAACCCTATTTCCAAAAACTAGAAAAAATTGCGCTTTTATCTAAACAAAAATAGCGATGACTAACTCTAGCTCCTTTGTTTTTCTGCTAGACAATTTTGGCCGATTTGAAACTATCACCATATTTGGATACGTTGATTTTGACATTTCTGATTGAGTTTTTGAAATTTTTCCATTATCTACATATCTACATTTGTATAGGAAGCAAATTATGTTGTAATAGGAATGCTGGTTTATTTGACATTTTCTCACCTTGTGAAAACTGATTTAAGTCTTGTTAGTCTAGATTTATTGCTGTGGCGGAATATCTGGAGAGTCTCAATAACATAATAATCTGCAAAAAACTATGTTAAATGTCAAAAAACTTAATTTTGAATGCTTTTTTGATGATTTTCCAAATATAATTGACGATTTTTGTCAAAAAAACACTTGCATATTTAGCATATTTTTTGCATATTTTGCATATATTTTGCATATTTTTTGCATATATTTTGCATATTTTTTGCATATATTTTGCATATTTTTTGCATATTTTTGATATGACCCCAAATATCGAAAAATTGACCCTCAAAACGCCTAGATCCAAAATTTGAGTCCAATCGGATAAGAAATAAAAAACATGCTAAAATCCGATGTCTAGTTATCGTACAGACCTAATGTTGCAAACAAATGGACATACAGTGACTGTCAATGAAAATGATGCAACCTGAAATAAAAAATGTAAACGTTGATAACTTGGAAACGACTTGTGATTTTTTAACAATTCAAAAAACAATTTTGTAGGCTGAAAAGTTGTCTTTAAGATGGCATACAAAAATATTTCGTTTGCTGTACCGTTTTACTAAAATCTTAATGGAAAAAATATGTGCATTTTTAAATTGAGCATTGAAAATGATGCACCACAATAATCGATTAACAATTTCCAAATTTTTCGATTATTATGCTATTTTAGTAATCAGAATGGTGGAATAATTGGATCCCCATCGTTTTCCGTAGATTTGACATTGTCCTATATTATAAAAAGCGAAAAATTTGGAAATTCTTAATCGATTATTTTGGTGGATCATTTTCAACGCTCAATTTAAAAATGGCCATTTTTTGTTTTCCGGTAAAATTTTAGTATAACGATACTCTAAACGTAATATTTTTGTATGCCATCTTAAAAACAACTTTTCAAAATTGTTTTTTGAATTGTTAAAAAATCTCAAATCGTCTCCAAGTTATCAACGTTTAAATTTTTTATTCCAGGTTCATAATTTTCAGTGACAGTCACTGTATAAACACACAAAGGGATGGCGCACAGTGGTTCAGGAATCGATTTTCCTAGCAAAAACCCCAATTTTTTGTCGTCACCGGTTGCCAATTTCTATATGGGAAACATATTGAAACTAAGGAAAACAAAAAAATAGGTCAAAATATTGGAAGGTGTGGGTGTGGTGTGCTGCTAAAGACTACAATTTTTCAAAATTTTGGAAAATACACAATTTTTTCACATTTCCGGAGAAAGAAATAACTACATATTTCTCGGAAAATATAACAGATATTAGGTGTGTCTTTTTACTTACTAAATGTTGCTGAAACATTTTTTTCAGCAACTTTTCCTTTATACAACTGTCAAAATCTGAAACATTAGTAATAATTATTACTAATTATCACATAAAAAGACACACCTATTGTGTCCATTGTTCATTGTTTTTTTTAGGGAGATAGGATTGTTGTCTTTAAGAACCGTTTAAAAAAATACTGTAGCGTTAAAACGAAGTGAACTAAATTTTAGTGAAATTCCAACTTTAGTGGACTAGAACTTTTAGAGAACAGCTTGGAACGCCGTGTTCCGTTTTCACAGAATGATGCCCATATATACTTTTGTACACGTCTCGTTTCGTCCGTTTAACACTTCTTTTACATTTTGTATACCCTATTTTATACCACTATGTGGGGAGGGTATTATAAGTTGGTTTTGCCCAAAAAGTTTGTAATTCATCGAAATAATACTTATATATACCAAAATGAATGTCTCGACGAGCTGAGTCGATCTTGCTATGTTTGTCTGTCCGTCCGTCCGTCTGTCGGTCTGTCCATCTAAACCTTGTAATGACGCTACAGGTCGCAATTTTGATCGGATCGTCACCAAATTTTGGGAGTTGATGAGGGTCCCGAAGGGGAATAAGCAAGAATAGGCAATAAACTTATTTGGAGACAAAGTCAACGTTTTTTCCAAAGCATATATCTCAGCTTCCATAAGGGACATACAAAAAAATAATGAAAGTTGAAAATATCACCTTTCTAACGATGTAAAGAAGGTTGTCATAGGTGGTCAAACAACGAAGATATCGCAATAGCCGCAAATTAAACCCAACTTTTAATTTTTGCGATTTTAGTTATAATCACAGCTTTGGTTGGCGACTTTCCAAAAGCAAAGTCTGACTATGAAAGTAGATAATCCCATCTTTACAATGAAGCAAAGTAGGTTGGTATAGGTGGTCAGATAACGGAGTTATCGCAATAGTCGGTAATACATCCCATTTTTCAACTTTTTTTTAAATACGCTATAGGTCGCAATTTTAATCGGATCGTCACGAAATATCGGTGGTTAATGGGGACCCCGGATGGGAAGGAGACTACATATTTTGGTGATGACCAGATAATATTCAGGGGTCGGAATGGGCAAAAAACTTATCTGGAGAAAACGTCAACGTTTTATTCAAAAGCAACCTCTATAAGGAGTATACTAAAAGCAAAACCCGACTACAAAAGTAGAAAATATCAACGAAGTAAAGTAGGTTTTCGTAGGTGGTCAAACAACGAATATATAACAACAGTCGCTAATGAAATCCAACTTTCATTCTTGCGATTTTAATTATAATGACGCACATCACAGCTTTGGTTGGGCACCTTCCAAAAGGAAAGCCTGACTATAAAAGTAGAAAATTCCATTTTTGCAATGATGGAGTGTATGTTGGAGTAGGTGGCCAAATAACGGAGATATCGTAATAGTCGGTAATACATCCCATCTTCCATCTTTTTTTTTTTTTTTTTGAAACCACGCTACAGGTGTTAATTTTGATCAGATCATCACGAAATTTTTGGTTTGATGGGGGTCTAACAGAGAGAGGCTATTGATGTTGGTCGGATAATATTCAGGGGCCGGAATGGGCTAAAAACTATGTGGAGAACCTTCAACGTTTTATTCAAATGCGAATATCTCCGCTTCTAGTAGGCGTATTCCAAAAGGAAAGCTCGTCAATGAATGTGGAAAATGTTACCTCTATTGTGATGCAAAATAGGTTGGCGCACATCGCATTTTCCCGTTCTTTTATTTGAATTGTACTGACGAGTATCTCAGCTTTGGTTGGATGCGTTCCAACAATGAAGATATGTTCCCAATTGCTTTAGCAAAATTGATGAAATGATTGTGATATAAAAAGACTCTGGGATATCTCAATTTCCAATTTATGCAATTTTATTTCCATGCCAGATATTTTTGCTTCTGTTAAATATTAAATATTAATTATTTTGGTTCAGTTCGCCGTATATCATTTGCTACAAAAGCCAGGTGAAAACCTTAGTATCTCAATAAAAAATTTTTACGAGTTAAAAGCTTATGCACAGGGGTAGTGTACACTTTTCCATACTGTTTCCCATTAAAATTACAGTTTTTTACACATTTGAAATTTTTTAATGTTTAATTTTGGAAAAAAATTAAATTTTTCAAAAGAAAAAAAATTCTAAATCTTTTTTTTTTAATTTGCTGTGTTCCAGAACCTGCAAGAAGCTACTATTTTTTACTACGATAACATTTTTTCCTTTATGTTTTCGAAAAAAAACATGGTAGAATGATAACAACTAATTCAAATGACCTTAGCCGATTACAAGAAGTTACTGCACTTGTACAATTGTTGTTAAGTTCACCCTGCGTTTACAAATAACAGGACAGTTGACTTCATGTATTGATTGTCAAAATCCCAAAACTTGCCTGTGTGACGTAGGCGTCCAGACAACTGTAAAAACAGTTGTAAAATTTTGAATGAAAATCGTCGATTTCTTTTTTCCGTTCACATATTTTGTTTTTGTTCATGTTCTTTTGTTTTCAACACATTTCAATTGTTATCTCACTTAAGCTTTGTTCCTTTACTTTTTTAATGGTAAGAGTGGTAAAAGAGAAAAGTGTCAAAATTGCTCTCTCATGAACATTTTTACCAGAAAAGTATAGGAACGGAAAAATGGTAGATCCGGCAGCAATGTCAGAAAAAAACATAAAAAAACAATTTTCGTCTTTTATTTCACAGTTTTTTAATTTAGTGTTGTCAGTGTTCGACTTTTTCTTCGGTTTTTCGTCCATTTTGTGAAATAATCGTCAAACAAAAGTCGGAAAATCAGTTCTGCCATTTTCTACCTGCAGAAATTTTGCTGGTAGCCTGTGGTAGAAGAGAAAGCCATTTTCGCTCCCTCTCCCCTCTCACTCTCTTAAAAATTGCTTCCAGTTTTGCCGCTTTTCGGGGTTAAGGAACGCTTTGCAGGTTAAAAATGGTAACAAATGGTTAAAATGGTAACCTCAGGTAAGTAAAGGAACACAGCTTTATTTTTACAAAAATGTCAAAAATTTGTCTTCCTTACTGTTTGTGAAAAAATGATGGACAGCTGGGAAACAAACGACAAATGTATGTATGTGTTAGTAAATCAGAGTTGTATTTGAAGTCAAACTGTCTGGTGTAAACGCCTAGTTAGTGTGGAATTCGATTTAAGAACTCCTAATTTCATGAAATTCAAAGATGTCAATATTAGCTCTGTTCCTTTACGTTCAAGAATCTTCAAGTTTTACCACATTTTACTCGAAAAGCGTTCCTTTACTTCAGACACAATACAATTCATATGGGAGCAGTTTACAACTTTTACTACTTTTGCCGGTTTTACCATTTTCAGAAGTAAAGGAACAGACCAATTATAAGATAGGAAAAGTCAATTGTGAAAAATTAACTGTAGAGGGGGTTAACCTCTGTTGCTACGACATTATAGCAACATTCTGTTAAACGAAAACTGTTACTCATTGGAATATTGACAAGAAAAACATTAAAAGTCAAATTTTACGGCGTTGACTTTTGTTTTTTTATTAAATAAAAAGTAAAAAATAGTGAAGAAACAAATTTTAGCCACAAAACACAACGTTAATGTTTTCTGCCGCGAGAAATGGGAATCAAAAGCGATTAACATTGCTGTTATCAATTCCAGTGAGTTGTGTAGCCATCTGTAACCAAAATGTGAAACTATTATCATATGTTTTTGGAAAATGCATTTGTTCGAGTCTTTATTGCTATACGTCTTTGTGAAATTTTTTAATGAAATTCACGCTAGTGTGGACCGGGACCAGGTAGCAAATTTGACATGTCATTCGACATTGATGGTTTGTGTAAACGCCGCTTTACACACAATTCAAAATCAGCTGTTGAACGAATTGAGAAAACATATGACATTCTCTACTGTAAACAAAAAAACAGCTGTTTTACTTTTCCAATTGCGGAAGCAAAAAAACTAAATGTCCTTTCGGAAAATGTCCGCAAATTTACTCCTCGATGAATTAAAGGAAAAATGGCAACAATTGCAATTGATTCCCAACATCTTTGCGTATCGTTTAAATGTAACAGAGTGTAAAATTTTACCAGGAGAATATGGATTTTATTCAGAGGTAAATTCACAACGATTAAACGTTATTTTAAACAACTAATTCATATCATTTCTCAGTTAAATCCAGAGCGGACAGCTCTACGTAGGCCACCACAAACGATACTGTCTTTGGAACCTCAATTTAATGAAGATAAATTCAATTTCAAGAAAGTTAAACCAGAGGAATGTTTAATGCATGTGGACTATGAGGGAAGCAAAATGTCCATAATCATTAACAATAGCCCCCTGACACGCTATCATACACTTATTTGCCCAGATGTTCATTCCAGTCTACCACAACGTATTTGTGAAAAGGCTTTACAATTTTGTGTTGATTTTCTAGAGAGCCTTATTGAGAATGGCGAAAGGAATTTCCGCATTGGTTATAACAGTCCAGGTGCACTAGCATCAGTAAATCATCTACATTTACACTTAATGTTCATTGTGAAGGATTTATATATTGATCATGTGGTAAGTTTTGCTTATATTGAATATAAAATTAACGAATCTATAAGACTTTAGACTTAGTTTTACAGAGCAACTGTAACATTATCGTAAATAACTAGCGTCGTAAACCATCGGCAAAATTAACGCGTAGTAATGGGCACGGGCCCACATGCCGTGCGAAAGAGCACTTGTGGTGCTGACAAAGAAACCTTGTTGACCTTTTACAAAGCAATTGTCCGGTCTGTGGTAAGCCATGCGGCGCCAGTGTGATATTTAAGGGGTCGATTATGGATAACAACCCAACTCCAGTTGCGTTGCCCACAACAAATTTAGTGATAGAATTTTCTATTTCCGCATTAAAATTTATACTTTTTACAATTAAATTAATAGCTGGAGGTTCAAAACCCTGATATTGATTGAATTTGACAAAAATTTCCGTCTTTTTACTCGTTTTAATTGTATTAATTTCTCCTCTCCAACTACAGTTGAGTTGTTATCCATAACCGACCCCTAAGTGTTAGCTCTACGCTGTGGATGAATATTCAAACCTGCCAGAATGCCGTCATGAGGTCTGCAACAGGCAGCCTATTCATCACACCAGTGGTCCATCTTCATGAGAAGACGAAAATTTTACCAGAGGAGATCTTAATGATCCGGAGAGGTCCAACGGTACAAACGTGAACCACTAGATCAACGAGATTGATTGAGATTCACACTGATGTAGCTGCGCAGGCAGTACAATGTATAGTACAGTCTCCATAACGACATCCGTATATCGCAGCAAGAGAACGATAGCTGCCAAGACAAACACGAGTGGTTTTAGCCCTGCTAAGATTACAGCTGCTTCAATACGTATTGAGACATACCATGCATGTGGATTGGGACCGCACGGCACACTGCATTTGTTTAACTGCTAACCCCACTCACGTGCCTCCTGGTTCAGTCCATATAACTGAAAAAATATATATACGAACCAACGTTGTTGGCATTTATTGTTGTTTTTCCTAACTACTCATTTCGTCGATTGTTAAACTATTCCTTTTTCTATTTGTAGGATCTACAATTTCTCAGCGAACCAGATATTTTTCGTCTAGCACCAAATATGCCCACAGAAGCTATATGTTTTCAAATAAATCTAGAAGATTCGAAGACAGTGAAACTAAAGAAAGTCAAAAGACTCAATGAATTCCTACAATGGTTGTGTATAAATAATATGCCACATAATTTGTTTTTGACGCCAGAGAGAAATCTGCCTAATAAAACCAACGTCCTAAAAGTATTCGTTTTTGTGCGGCAAGAATATTGTATAGTTAAAAATCTGAATACCTACAATATAGGATTTTGTGAATTAGCTGGTTATGTTCCAGTGGGAGGTATGTAGCAAATTATAATAAAAAAAACAAATAAAATGATAATTATGGTATTTACAGGAAAAGAGCTATACGACAACTTAACGGAGGCTAACATCATACAAAAAATTAACAATGAAACGGGAAATGTTTTTAGTCAAATTTATAATTATTTTTTAAATGAAATGTAATTTTGTTTGCTGCACATACTTTGTCGCGATAAGTACAAATAGTCAATTTTAGAACTATGATTTATTTTCGGCAAATCCTTTGCCTAGGCCGGCTTTACTAATTACTTTAGTATTGGCCGTTATGCGATATTCCACAGCTTTATCTCCTCCTTGATATTTAACTAATTTTATTAAATTATCTAAACTATCGGCGGCTATTGTTTCGTGTATTTTCTTAAAGAACAGCATTAGGTGATGTAAATTGTGGCTGCAAAAAAAACGAAAATAAAATTGGTGAACAACAAAATCTAATATCAACACATTTTCTACTTACATCATTAGCAGTATTGGGCCCAAAAGTTCTGATGTTTTATACAAGTGATGAATATACGCCCTGTTATGTTTCTGACAAGCCAAACATAAGCAATCCTTTAGCAGAGGTGTAAAGTCTTCTTTGAGGCTGAAATTTAGAAATTAATTTAGAAATGTAAAGCTGAAATTTATTGAAATATATTCCATAAACAAATTGGGGGTTATTCTGAAAGAAAATTCCGCCGTTTCAATTTAAAGGGGAAAGTGAGAAAACTCTCGGGGAATCTACGTTCAATATAAAAAATTGAATTATTTATTGGATAAAGTCGAGCAACAGAGTGGACCAAGGCGAATACGAGACACAACAAAGTCAGCGAAATTTCAGACGTTGTGAAACCTGTCACCGTTCAATGGTTACAACTTTTTGTGGAAGGACCGTTCTTGGAGAGCCAACTATGAGCTTTGGCAATCCGTTCTAGGTAATGACCAGAAATGTACACCGCTGGGCGAGCAAATTAATAGATCTACATTATGTACGGGAAATGAAAGCGCTCCTACCAGGGTAAGCGGGAATTGTCACCGCTTGCCAGACGTCATCATTGTGACATCCGGTCCTTGGAACCCCTTTCTATTGGTTTAGACCTCCTTCTTATCATCATTTCAGTCAACAGAACACCCAGCACGAAATATCCGTCAGATGGTCGAGTACTTAAGGGAACTCTCCGAGATCACCACTGGTGTAGGTGATAGCTAGAAAGGCGACGGGAATAGCGAAGGAGCTTCAGGAACTAGCGTACAAATTGTTAATCCCTTATATCACCCAATACCTATTGGTGTTGTTGTTGTAGCATCGCAAATACAAGTATGTTGCATCGCAAATATGTTCGTTCATATATATTTTTCAGTTATCTAGTTGCTCTGTGTACAGATTCAAAAATTCAGCAAGCTGGACTGATTGCGTCCATAAAAAATCAGGGAGGCAATTGGAGCCTACCGCGCGGTCCTAATCTACATGCAGGACATGAATTATATATCGTTCTATCAATTCGGGCCCAACACAAATTGTGGCAGTTGCATCCTGCGAATCTTAATTGGGCTTAAAACACTCCTGTTTGCCTATGGCGACTGCCATAGATGGAGGTGGTCTCCGAGTTCGCCATTCACTCTGTACTTTGGTTATGCCTGTGCAACTGAATCAGTGTGTCTGTCCGATAGAGTCGTTGGTCTATAGGTTCTCGTTTGAACCTCTCTCTCTCTAGATCATGAAGAAGTGACTGTGTGGCGGATTCTCACTGCGATAACACCCAAGCAGGTACTGTATCGACAGCTTCCTATTGTGCTGATGCCTCGGAAAAATCTTCGTCTCATCATGAAGTTGATACACTGTTGCCTTAGGAGGCACTTTGTTGCAGCATTCAGGACGGGATTCTGGCAGATTTGAATATTTTCCACTGCGTAGCGCTAACATTTGCATACGATATTGGCGTCGCATAGTTTACCATAGCAGCTATGTAGCAAGCGGCTACTGCAGTGATGATGCCCCGGAAAGTTCACTCAGCTACCCGAGGATCTGAGGGAATTTGCAGCTCTCTGAAACGGTGATTGGTAAATTCTCTGAACCCTTGCCCACCAACTTTCCCAATGGTTCCGAAAAATACGGCGTTCAGAGGTTATGAAGTCGGGATGTCTATTTACGGAGACGATGATAGGAAGGTGGTCTGAGCCTAGGGAAATGACGGTTTGCCTGGGCACGTAATTTATCAGTTGCACCCTACACAATGGAGATGTCTGGCGAACTTATGGTGGTTGCAGCATATTCGTTCTCAATGCAAACTGTAGAACAATCAATTTGCTTGGATAGTATGCCTCTTCAATAACAATTGGGCTGTCCTTCAAGGCTATCTGCCCAACAAATTCCTAAGTTATTGCTCAATTCATCATCGATGCAGTTAGTAAGAGAAAAGCTATAACATTTAATGCAAAAATAGAATACATCACTTACCCATCATCGGTAACATCAATAAATGGCGTTGCACTAACATCGATTTCCTTTTCGTCCCAACTAAATGATAGCGCTTTGAAATTTACAGCTGCACAATATGCATAGGACGAATCAAACATATCAACACCCAATTTTATTAATTCCAATACTAACAATGGTGTATATGCTCCTGGTAGCATTATTGGTTTGCCGCTATCAGCATTCAATTCCTTAAGGCAATGCGTCATAATGGGTAACAACTGCTCTGAAGTAACTTCTGTTGCAGTTAAACCATAATTATGGAAACCTTCAAATATATAGCCACCACACAACTCTCCACCATTTGCTTTCGCATCTTTGATCGATTGGGAACGATTGAAGGTGTTATAACCACCAGCTATGGGAACAAAAAGACATGATTTCTTTAATATCTCCGATTTGGAGTGTTGTTCATAACAGAACCTCATAAAAATTTCTGTGCGATCAACCGACTTTTGTATTCTTTTCTTTGCACTATCAATATTTGTATCGGCATCATTAAGACCTTGATAGATGTCGGGTTTAAAAGTTTCCACCAATTCAATATATTTTTCTGGGCTTAAAGTTTCTTTACCACGCCGTGTGAACAAGGGCACAATATCTTTGTCATTCGAACCGTTGGGCATTTTTTCACAGGGATCACGTATTGTTAGCATTGTGGGATAATTTTTGAAACCAACATATCCACTAACGTTGCCCTTATATAGTGCCAATGCCTCTTTCATATGATCCATGGTAGCCAATGACATTTGCAAGACCTGACAATCGCTGGAAACATAATCGAACACTTCACGTGAAAGATAAGGCACGCTACCACCCTAAATTGAAAAATTATTTTGGCTTAAGACGGGTTTACACGCGCACGCCCGATTTCTTTGAAATTTTTACCACAGGTAGGTCTCGTTGCCCTGATCACAAAAATATATATATATTGTCTAGATGTAGTCCATACTTCCCGAGATATAGGACTTTAAAGTTCCAAAAATATGTAGCCGAAGGCCGGCTAATAAGATAAAAATTAATAATATAAAATAAAGTTTTGTTTCCGTTCCCTAGATTTGCACTTGTCCATAGGTGAAAGTCTTAAGTCCCCGGCCAAAGGCCGGCTATTTAGAAAAAATTTAATTTAAAAGAAAATTTTATGCCCGTTCCCGAGACTTGTACCTGTCCATAGCAGAAAGTCTTAAATCCCAGGCCGAAGGCCGGCTAATTACAGAAACATTTATAATTTAAAATAATTTTTGTTCCCGTTCCCTAGATTTGCCTCTGTCCATAGGAGAAAGTCTTAAATCCCCGGCCGAAGGCCGGCTATTGCAAAAGAAAATTGTAATTTAAAGGAAAATTTGGAACTTTAATGGCCTATATCTCGGGAAGTATGTATTACATCTAGACGATATATATATTTTTGTGATCAGGGCAACGAGACCTACCTGTGGTAAAAATTTCAAAAAAATCGGGCGTGCGCGTGTAAACCCGTCTTGTTCCATTATTTTATAAGTTAATACAAAAATTAAGAGAATTTATGGAAAAAAACTACTCCTACTTACCTTTGTTGTTTGTAGTAAAAGTGGAGTCTTGAATTGTTTCCCCGTTTCCTGTTGCACTAAAAGACCCAAACGGCCTGAATTTTTACTCAGATTTTCAACAATGAATTTCATATTGTCCTCAAAGCTTAAATACTATAAATTTCTGTGATGCCTTTACAAAAAACATGCGTTAACAATAAAATAATAAACTAACTAAAGCGCGTTTTACAGAAAAAGTCTGAAATAGTAGCCAACGTAAGGTAATCAGCTGTTAAGAAATTTCTGTGTAATCAAATTTAAAGACGATCCTTTCCCAGCAAAAAGGGCAAAGACATAAGCTCTGTTCCAGAACTAAAAAGTTTTTACAATTTTTACCACTTTTACTCATTTTGCGTTCCCGTACACAAAATTTATATGAAAATCGTTTACGACTTTTACAAGTTTTACGACTTTTACCACTTTATAAAGTACGGGAACAGGCCAATAAATACAACAAGATAAGACATTTTTTTGCTATCATTCTTCAGTGAATGGCTTTTGAATTTAACCAAAGCTTCGTTCCCGTACTTTTTAATGGTAAAACTCGTAAAAGAGAGAACTGCAAAAAAATTGTTCTCACACACAAGTTTTTTGAAATAGTTCGGGAACGGAAAAATGGAAAATACGTCAAAAAAACTGGAACAAATGTCAAAGTCGGCGTATCTGCCAATCAGACGCCGGCAACCATGTTACTATTTTTTTACTTGCCCAAATTTGTCGTGTAAAAAGTTTTTAAAGAGAGCGTCATTCAGCGCCATTTTTGTTTAAAGAGAAGTGAACATTTTACAACTTTTTTGTGTACGGGAACGCTTTTTCGAGTAAAATGTGTAAAAGTCGTAAAAATTGTAAAAACTTTTTAGTTCTGGAACACAGCTATAATGTTATATCACGATATGGTGAAATAACATTTTTTATTTTATACATTTTTACGTATTTAACCGAATTTACCGATCCAATTGACATGGAATTATTCTTGAATAGATCCTTGAATTCATAAATTTCGTTTCTGATACCATTACATGAAATGTTCTTCCTTGGTTGCGATTTTGAATTAACTGCAACCTGTTAAGGGTAATGTTTCTATACAAAGTTTCGTAAAAATTTTTTTGTTGCATGCATTTTGTCTAGTCTCATTTGTTCTAGTGCCAATCTCATTGCATTTAGATATACATTTTGGAGGATTTAAATGGCAGTCAGCTGATTTTTGTTCATAGCACAATTACCAAGGTAGATGCATCTGATCGAATTTGAAACGTCAAAAGAATTTTTGGTAAATTGAATTCGTCTCAAAAAACTTACGTCAAATTACAAATTTATTGTTTAATACTGAAAATGTTAGAATATTATGCTACTAATGCTAACTAACGAGCAAATAAAGAATTATCTTATCAAAGTTTGCCCATCTAAAATAAATACATAAACGAATTATTTTTATAGTTTAGACATCGTAAATATTAGTCTTGGTTGATTAAAATCAACTTTGTACATCAAAACAATTTTAACCCTTTCGGCCCCAACGTTGCTTATAAGCAACTTCGATTTTAACGTCGTTTTATTTAAAACTAACGGAATTTTTTCCTCAAAGAACACATTGCTTTGGCTAATTCTAGTCCTAAGATTGCAAAAATTATAAAAAATTGCCAGTTGTATCCCGATCAACAGAACTACGATGCATTATTCAGTGTGAAGTCTGGAAAATCACGGCATGTCAAAAATCGATGTGTACAGTCCAAATTATTTAAATCGTTTCTAAATCAAAATGTATGAGCTTTATGTTGAACTTTAGTTTTGATTCTTCAAAAGTAAGGTCAGAGGTATACTTCTATACGATTATAACATTTATATGTACATAATTGCACAAAATAATGAGCAAATAAGTTTTAGATAAAATGTACTGTATCTTCCGAAATAGGCGGGGTAACGCCCACCAATTTATGTTATGTCTTAGTTATGACTTATACTTTAATTCTATGTTTTTAAAGTAACTACTAATGCGAGGAAAAAAGTTCGGGGCCGAAAGGGTTAATTTTTCCGCCTTGTTTACAAATTTTTACATTTTAAATTATTTTTAGTGTAGCAATTCACCGATGCATCTACCTTGTTTCTTGTGCCAGCTTGCAACTTTTTGTATTTTCTAGCAACATGTTGCAAAAAACAGAGTTGTATACGAGGATTTATGCCAGATTTAAAACAAATCCACTCAATACGAGGATTTATTTTTGTATGGGAAATCTGGTAGATTTTGGCTGGATTTAGCAATTAAAACCTGATAATGTGCTAAATCCGGCTAATGAAGTCATATCTAAATGGGCTATAACATATGGACTGTTCCTTTACTTTTAAAAATGATAACAGTGGCAGAAAATGGTAAAAGTGGTAAACTGCTCTCATGTAAATTGTATGCTATTAAAAGTAAGGGAACACTTTACAGGTTAAAAAATGGTAAAAAATGGTAACCTCAGGCACGTAAAGGAACAGAGCAATAATGTTATATTACGATATGGTGATGTAACATTTTTTTCTTTTATACATTTTTACGTATTTAATCGAATTTACCAATCCAATTGACATAGAATTATTCTTGAACACATCCTTGAATTCATAAATTTCGTTTCTGATACCATTACATGAAATGTTCCTCCTTAGTTGCGATTTTGAATTAACTGCAACCTGTTAAGGGTAATGTTTCTATACAAAGTTTTGTTAACATTTTTTTGTTGCATGCATTTTGTCTAGTCTTAGTTGTATTTATGTCTTTGCTGCTAGAAACAAATCAAGAAAGCCGATGGTGATGCAGTAGGGCAGAAAACTACATACCTGCTGTAATAGGAAATGCTGCCGATGTTGCCAGGATAAGCAAACATCTCTATTTCTGACTCCCTTATGGGTGTTTTACACAATATGTAATTTTACATATGTGTTGTCACTTTGCGTATACATTTTGTATATAAAAAGTGACAACTCATATGTAAAAAAACATATCGTGTAAAGTACCCATTAGACGGCATAAACAAATGAAACATCTCAATTCGATATGTAAAATATATTTTGTTCTATGTATGTACATATGTTTTAAATAAAATCAGTGTGTTTGGACATTATCCCCAAAAATTGTTGGCTGAAGTTCATAGATGCAAAATGGGTTCACTATTTTCATCCTACAGGTGTAACGAAAGGAGAGTTTCAAGGTGCCTTTTAGTAAGTTCAGACTTACGAAATCTGAACGTGGGTTTATGTTCTTTTTAATCCATCTCTTGACGTTTTGTGTAGCTAAAAACAACAACCACGTAGTACTGGTTTCGTGATGCCAACTACAGCAACACTTGAGACGAAACTGCTGTTCTGATAACTCTTCCTTAGCAAGAGGGGCCTACTAGGGATATTTTGAACAAATCTGCTTCGTCAAAATCAAAAAACACTGAGGTTCCATAATAGAAGTTTAACCATACTCTGCAATTATCTTATTCCGTATAATTCACAGTGCATCCAATATATTGAGATTTCATTCATAAGGTTTTCCATCAGATCCTTGTCTGCAATGAAATATTTTTAAGTGCATAAATACCCACTTGACCCTAAATAAATATAGCACTGACCTGTATCCGCCAATGCCTGACACACCATTTTACACGGCCTTTTGTTCTCTTACACCATCCTTACAGATGCTAAACTATTTGCAAGTTGTATCCTTTGGATCTATTTATTCTAAAGGGCTGTTTACACCATCTATCAATGTCATATGAGCTGCCATTTCTTTCACCCATTCGACATTCTCTATGTTTGTCAAAATTGACGTCATCCACACAATTTTCAATTTGTGCGTTCATACCTGCAAGTGTTATTTTCGTATGACATAACCTAAAAATATAAAAACAGCTGTTTTTGTCATTATTTACATTTATTGTTGAGTTGCAATTTTGCGCAAATTTTAAATTTTGGTAGAAGGAAACTGAATTGGTAGAATTGGTGTTTGGAGTTATAGAGGCATTCATGTTTTTGCCACCAAACAATCATTTCAAAGACTGCTTCTTTCGACCAATCGATCTGAAAATAACATTATAAACGCCATTTATTTACTTTACTGAATATTTAAATATACATACCTTTCCATTTTCTTTTTTAAAAGATTTTGTTTTTCATTTTTTGTTTGAGAATGTCAGAAAACAGCTGATAAATTTATGTTTACATACGAGAATGCCGTATCAAATAGAGCGCTCCCTAAATGAAAAAATTACATATGAGTTGCCAAATCATTTTGATAGATGAAAATTTTCATAGTGGTTACACTATGTGTACAACATTCGCAGGTAGAAAATTTGGCATCTCATACGACATTGATAGATGGTGTAAACAACCCTTAAGTTCGCACGATATGTGTTTAATGTTTGTTTATCAGAAAGTAAAAATATATAAATATTAATTGACAATTAACGAAAGGAACAACTTCATAAACTTCATATTGTATTTGACACTAGTATTACGGGTGAACCTAATCAGCTGGGACTTGCTTTTACCTGTATTATTGTACCATGGTCTGTTCCTTTACTTCTGAAAATGGTAAAACCGGCAAAAGTAGTAAAAGTTGAAAACTGCTCTCATATGAATTGTATTGTATCTGAAGTAAAGGAACGCTTTTCGAGTAAAAAGTGGTAAAACTTGAAGATTCTTGCACGTAAAGGAACAGGGATCCTGTTTTCTACGCGTCAAAAATATTCCGATTTTGTAACTTTTGTTAAATATTTTGACAAAAAATGGGTCATTATCGACATTTTTCTGCAATATTAGTACATATATGTGTGTATAGATTATAATAGGTCTGTACGATAACTTCGCAAGTAAAAAGTACTTGCAAGTACTCAGCAAGTTCTCAGTAACTTCTCTCCACTTATTTTACTCTCTCGAAGCTAAAACTTTGCAGAATGTTATCGAACAACAATTTGCAAAAACTTGCAAGAAGTCAGCTGATTTGACAAACAAGAAGTTTGGCGGATAAGATTTAATTTAACAATCGAAGATTGTATACGAGAATTGTTTGATTATCCATTGCTACAAAAATAATTCTCTTTCCATATCATAAATTAACGGCTGGCCGTCCACATATTGTTCCTCCTATTCCATGGATGCGCCGCTTTTTGCTGGGATTTGATACCTTAGAAATAAAACTGTGTTGAAGTACAAAATAGGTTATTTTACAAAATAAGTCGTTTTCCATAATTTGTTTAGCTATCTCTTTTATTTTTTATCTTGTAATTATTTTAATAACCAAATGTTTGTTTATGTTTTTGCGAAGAATTTGAAAGTCCGCCACAAAACATTCGAATTTAAATCAGCTGATCAAACTTGCAAATTCTTACAAGGAAAATTTTGCTTGCAAAAACTTGTAAGTTCTCAGTAACAAAAGTCTCCAAAACTCTCCAAAATTCTCTCACAATTCTCTCCAAATTCGCTCTCTTTTACTTTACAAGTTTGTTATCGAACAGCATTTTGTAAAAGTTTTTACAAATTTGTACAAACTTTTGGGTTGTCGTACAGACCTAATAATAGCGAACATAATCATTAGCTGCGTTTCAGAACTAAAAAGTTTTTACAATTTTTACGACTTTTACACATTTTACTCGAAAAAGCGTTCCCGTACACAAAAAAGTTGTAAAATGTTCACTTTTCTTTAAACAAAAATGGCGCTGAATGACGCTCTCTTTAAAAACTTTTTACACGACAAATTTGGGCGAGTAAAAAAATAGTAACATGGTTGCCGGCGTCTGATTGGCTGATACGCCGACTTTGACATTTGTTCCAGTTTTTTTTACGTATTTTCCATTTTTCCGTTCCCGAACTATTTCAAAAAACTTGTGTGTGAAAACAAATTTTTTGCAGTTCTCTCTTTTACTAGTTTTACTATTAAAAAGTACGGGAACGAAGCTATTGTTTCTGTGTAAAAAAATATTACAACCATGGTACAAATACACAGGTAGCCGCATCGGTAATTGTTGGTAATAGGTCATTTAGACTAGCCATAAATCCTCGACTAGATTTAATAAATCCAGTACAAATCTCATTGCATTTAGATATACATTTTGGAGGATTTAAATGGCAGTCAGCTGATTTTTGTTCATAGCACAATTACCAAGGTAGATGCATCAGCCCATCTGAACGAATTTGAAACGTCAAAAGAATTTTTTGTAAATTGAATTCGTCTCAAAAAACACACGTAAAATTACAAATTTATTATTTAATACTGAAAATGTTAGCACATTATCATGGCACAATTACCCAGGTAGTGGCATCGTAAAATTTTGAATATGTTATGTCAAAACTTTCTTTATGTTGTTGGGGAAATTACAACAAAAATTATTTTTTTATAAAGGGGTTTGACTTTTCATATTCGATCAGCTGGTGTGATACCACTACCTGGTAGTTCTGCCATGCACATTATGCTACTAATGCTAACTAAAGAGCAAATAAAGAATTATTTTATCGCAGTTTGTCCATCTAAAATAAATAAACGAGTTATTTTATCGTTTAAACATCATAAATATTAGTCTTGGTTGATTAAAATCAACTTTGTACATCAAAACAAATTTAATTTTTCCACCTTGTTTACAAATTTTTACATTTTAAATTATTTTTAGTGTAGCAATTCACCGATGCATCTACCTTGTTTCTTGTGCCAGCTTGCAACTTTTTGTATTTTCTAGCAACATGTTGCAAAAAACAGAGTTGTATACGAGGATTTATGCCAGATTTAAAACAAATCCACTCAATAGAAGGATTTATTTTTGTATGGGAAATCTGGTAGATTTTGACTGGATTTAGCAAATAAATCCTGATAATGGGCTAAATCCGGCTAATGGTGTCATATCTAAATGGCATATAACATAAGATGTCAAAATTTGACATCAATTCAATGCAATTGACACATTATGTTACCATCAGCTGGCTCGATAATGCTACCTGTATTATTGTACCATGATTACAACTATGGACGCATAAAGCTGAAAACAGATTAGAGTTGTATAGTTCATGAACGAACTAGTTCAATTGAACGATTCATTGAATAGAGCGTATGAACTAGATCAGTCGATATAGTTCATTATAGTTCACTGAACTATAATCAGTCGGCGACCGTACGATGAACGATTCACAATCTAGTTCAACATGTCGTTCACATATGCATAAAGTTACGCCGTCGTCAGTGTTAAGTGATGCCTTCGTAATGTGATAAGTTTGTTTACGTTTTGGATCAAGGTACAATGAATAGCTGTTCGAAAGTGAAGATTTCTTCAAAAACACAACAAATTCCACATATTCCCATATTGAATGTGCCTTGTTCTGGATAGAAAAAAATAAACACACACGCACAAAGCTTTTTCGCGTTGACATAAGATTTTTGCTATTGTTTGTTTCTATTTGGTGTATGTATGCGTTTGATTGAACGATTATGATCCGAATTATTGAACTGGATAGTGAACTATGAACTAGATTACTGAACTAGTTCAGTTAAAAGAGCTGAACTATTGAACTAGATCTTTCAAATGAACTAGATTGTACAACTCTAAAACAGATACAACGTTTGATTAAAGTTTTGCGTTGGGCGTCGAGAAAAAAACAACAACAACAGGGTGACGACGATACCAAAGTCCAGCGTTTATCTGTTTGTCGGCATATATGTTCAAATGTTGTATCTGTTTTCAGCTTAAATGGCACGTTATAAAATTCAAAAATACAATTAATTATTTTCGAACTAAAATGTAATAAAATTGAATGTTTTATAATTTTTAGTAATAGGTGCAAGGGTACTTGTTCGAATCCCGTTTAAGTAAATGTTGTAAGGCTTACATGTCTTACCTAGGGAGGAAAGGCCTGTAATGGATACTTTACACGATATATTTTTTACATATGAGTTGTCACTTTGCATATACATTTTGTATTGGAGAAGTGGCAACTCATATGTAAAAAACATACCGTGTAAAGTACCCATAATATGTAAAGTGAATGAAAATGTGTATTTGTGGCAAAATTTTCTTAACTATGTAGATTTTCTTTGCAAAAACATTTAGGATTGATTTATGGCAGAATTCGGAGTTCTTTGTGCCGAAAAACAGATGAAACCATTAACTGTCATATCCAAAATGGTGGGTACTCATATGGTTAAGCCATTACTTCCGATATTTGTGAATTTATGCACTTGGAAATATGTAGTATGCTTTACTAAAGAATGGGTGTGTTTGGGATTCTAGAAAGAATACCATTGCTTCCAAACGGAAAAATCATTGAAAGCGTTTACTCCACACTAAGACCAAACATCAAATTACTGCAAATACAGTTTTTTCAGTGTTCCAAGCTCATTGACGGTTGTATTCACATACTATACAGTCGGACAATAAGCCCATCTGTAGTGGAATTCTGTAACTCATTTTTTGAGTTACCGACAAAAATCGGTAACATTTAGGGTTTTGGGTAGGTAAATCCCGCACCGGGAATTCCCGGGATTTCTAGGTTTTTTGGTTACGGGATTTTCCCGGGAAACAAAATCATATTTCCCGGGAAATCGGGAAATATCATTTTACATTTATCACAACTAATATTGAATTAATGCCCGTCACTTTTATAACACAGAATCAGAATTCGATTAGATTTTACAGAATCAATAAATTACAAAATATTTGGAACTAACTTTAATCTACAAAAGTGTTTTCAGGGAAAAAGTTATAAGAGCCGCACCAAAAACATGAACTATAACGACGGATTTTTATTGTTTTATTTAAACGCGAAAGAATATTTTAAAGTCCCATTTTTATACCCTCAGCCATTGGGCTAAAGAGGGTCGGGCTTGCTGGCTGGTGCGCACGATAACTTTCGAACGAAGCCACCGATCAGGTCAAAAATTTGGCATTCGAGATTTTATTCAAACTTAGTTCTAAGTTCGAAGATGGACCATATCGGTGGTCCACTACTTTCGGTACCTTCCCCACAAAAGTTCAACAATTATCGCTAAAATGGTGCGCACGATAACTCTTGAAGGGAATAACCGAATCGGTCATAATTTTGGATATGGTTATATTATTTCCAGGCATAGAACGGGTTCCAAACAAAATTCGGAAAAAGTGAAGTTTTAGAGCTCTTCTCGGGTCGATTTGAAATTTCAGCAATTTCTCTTTACGGCCCCCTTTACGACAGTACCAATTTTGTCGGGGGCAAGTCCAAACTTCCTGAGATAATGTCTTAAAAGCTCCAAGAAACCTCGACAGGAAGTTTCTGATTGGTCCAAACTTTGCATATCGTATTATTTCATCTAGTCATGTATCACATTGTAATATGGACTATATCGGTCCCGCCCTTCGGGTACCTACAACACAAAATTTATGAAAAGTGCAGTTTAACAATTCATCTCGAATCGTTTTAAAATTCTTTCCAAAAAGTTCTACTTGAAGGCCCTGTTACGACGGCGCAACTTTTGTTGGGAGGGCATGTCCACTCTTCCTGAGGTATAGGCACAAAATCTCAAAAAAAGCCTGCCGATACCAACTACATTAGGTAGTACGTAAGATAGCCATCGAAGAGAGAAATCTCCCACAATCTCTCTTTTAAATGTTGGGCAACATGTTTTGTGTGCGGCCCTAGTTAAAACGGTACAAATTTTTTCGGGGCAAATCCTTACTTCCTAAGAAATTGGCTCAAAAACTCAAAAAGCTCCTAGAAACTTCAGAAGTATTGTATTTTTCTTTTTTCTTTCTTTAGGTCCGAGGCTGAGGGAATATCTCAGTCGGCACAGCTGACTGATACTTCCTTACTTGTTTCAAGCAATCTTAAGCATAAGAATAAAACATAATTGGAATTTCTGATCAATAACTTCATTATTTGAATAATGGAAGTGGGCAAAATCCGGGCAACATTGTGCATTTTTCCATATTTTCCCAGCAAAATTTTATGGAAGTGGTTCCATGAGATGCCATGATTTCACTGGATCTTTTGTATTGGTTCAAATGAAGTCGTGAAAGATCCGATCTTTTCATCAGCATTTGAACCTATTCAAAGGAAGTCGTGATAGATCCGATCTTTTCATCAGCATTTGAACCCATTCCATCGATCCAATAGAGATAAATTTTGTGTTTTTATTTATACACATGTATTTATTTATTCTTTTACTTATCTAAGATTTATAAAAGCTATGTAAGATTTATTACGCTAGGAAGTCCCAAACATTGAGCAAAAAATAGAGTCGGACTGCAATCTTTGGTATTATAAAATTTTCCTTGTCTGCTCTAGAGAGCCCTGCTCTACAAGTCGATTTGTAGATCCATACATTTCCAAAATGTTCGTAAAATAAAATTCACGAAATAGTAATTTGCAGTTAGAGTTCATGTCGAAATCTGTACTGGTGATGGGAACTGAAAAACCTTTTGTAAGATGAATCAATCAATCAGTTGCGGAGGAATTAAATTATGTTGCGAGTAGCGGCGGTGCTTAAACTGCAACAGCTGGACGGCCGAATGTCAAGTATCTCAATAAAGTTCTCAACCTGTCGCTAGCCACACACATCGTTCCCGAAGTCTGGAAAATATACCAGCTACTGAAGCCTAGCAAGTATGCCAGCAAAGGTAAATCGTGCCGACCAATTTCGCTTTAGTCGCCCGTAACAAAGACCCCAGCATCAGAAATAACTGTCTAGTTGCCGATCAATAACATGAGATCCGCAAGCAGCACAACAACTGCGCTACACGCCATCTCTACTCATATTAGTCGAGCACTCAATCAAAGTAAGCCGTGCGATAGAACAGTGATAGTAACCCTTTGAGATTGTCAAGCACTCCATGCTGTTTGAGTTCATCGAGCAAACTACGCTCCGGCCAAGTTTGAAACGTTGGATAATAAATTATATGTTTGGACGCCTGTCGTGCGTAGAATTTAGGATCAAGATGTCCGAGACCCGTAGAGTGAAACTTGGAGTTGTCCGAGTTGATATTGCATGAACTGTCTAACCTATAACGTATGCGGATGATTGTACGATCTTGGTGTCAGGAGCCTTCCCTGATGAAATTTGTGAATGGCTGAATTCATTTTTGTCTGATCTTACCACCCTTTTCCACGCGAGGAATATCCATAAATTCACAAATATCTGAAGTTATCCGCTGTAATGGCTTCACCAGATCAGTACCCACCATTCTGGCTATGGCATAGTTAATTCTTTCACAAAGACTTCCGAATTCTGCCATAAATCAATAGAAAATTTAATCGAATCTTAAACGTTTTTGCCAAGAAAGCCTACATAGTTAAGACAATTTTGCCACGAATACACATTTCACTCCATTATTACAGGTCTTTCCTCCCCCGGTAAGACATGTAATGCCCGTAATTTCTAGCCCTATGTAACCGGGTAGGTAGCTACCTATTAGTTATCTTTACCTACGCCTTTGGTAATTTCTACGTGCCATTTACCTAGGCGTGTAAGCCTTACAACCGGGTCGAAAACGGCCGTGTTACTTACACCAAGGATTATGCCTGGTTGATCGTTGCCAATGTGTTAAAAATTTTAAAACACTTATATGTGGCAATCTTTTTACGAAATCATGAATGAAAATCACCAATGTTACCACATGTTTTCAAAATTTACACGCCTCGGTAAATGGCACGTAGAAATTACCAAACGCGTAGGTAAAGATAACTAATAGGTAGCTACCTGCCCGGTTACCTAGGGCTTGAAATTACGGGCATTAGACACTAATAGTGCGGTTACACTACAGTTTTTTGCCGGGTTAACCCACTTTGAGAGGATTTATTTGACGTTTGCGATATGGAAGTGACATTTTAAATCCAAACCCACTGGGTTAATCCATTATGCCCAGCTGATTGTTATGTTTGTTGTCAAAAACATTATTATGATTTAAAATACAAAGAAAATCAAATCACAATAATAAAAAATCTATTATGTTTGCTGTCAATAATATAGGCCTTCCTTACAACATGTACTTTATTTTCTTCTATTGATCTCATTTTCCAACTTTCTATAAATATTACAGATGATTTGAAAGAAATTAACATGGATATTTGCAATTTAAATAAAATGTGCAATTTATATGTCCATCTAAATCCAGCACTGCTTTTACAAAATATTATAACGGTAATGCTAAGTTTACATTTACGAAATCCACTCGATTTCAACTGTTAAATCCATAGGTTAAACGTCAAATGAAATCCAATGGATTTCAGATGAGATTTCATTTGACGTTTGAGCTATGGAATTGACAGTTGAAATCGTGTGGATTTCGTAAATTTAAACTTAGCATAAGTAATAAGCGAAATATAAGGGAACTATTGAACGGGATTGGAACACGTACCCTTGCAGCTATTACTAAAAATTATAAAACATTCAATTTTATTGGATTTTAGTCCGAAAATAATTAATTGTATTGTTTAATTTTATAACGTGCCATTTATTCGTCCATAGCTGTATATACATACATATAGTACGTTTATATATAACCGGATTTAACAAACCCACTGGGTTTCAAATATCAATTCCTTTGCGTATACGTCAAATAAATTCTCATTAAGAAGGTTAACCCTGCAAAAGACTCTAATATAAACATGGCCTTAGATATCAATGCTTATATTTCATGGTATAAGTAAAGAGGTAGATTTAAATGAAAAAAATCTATAGAACCCTTGTTATTCCTGAATTCCTAAAACTTCAAAATTAAGCAACAAGTGGGTTTGTTTACAACACCAATTTTGAGTATTTTATAAAAATCGCGAAAAATGAATGAAGGACCAATGTTTCTCCGCATAATCATGTTGTGGATATGATAAAATGTTTGTTTCAATGATAGCCTGACGAATTATTTCCATACAAATGTTCCAAAAATAATTTTAAAAATCATTGAATTCGATTGTTTTTAAAATTGTTTGACATATTATTCAAACACCACACACACATACACAGTTTGTGTATATTTTTTTGAAGTTTTAGGAATACTCGAATGAAAAAATTTAAATTGACATAAAGCTTTGGCTAACCTTTCTTATTAAACCATGTTATATTTCAAATAAATCCTCATAAAGGGGGTCAATTCTGTTTCTATGAAAATGAAATGAAAACTTTTATAAAGGAGAAAACTGTCAAATGAAAAAAATTATAAAGGAAATATTTTTCATTTCAGATGTTCATAAAACAAGAATCCAGCCCCTGGTCTTATAGCAAATAACTAAAATTTAGCTCTAATGGCTAAATCACTCCATATGCTTTTTCACATGCATGACATCATCTGGCCTGTATACTAGTATACCCAAAGTGACAACATACATGTTTAAAAGCATATGGTGTGATATAGCCATAAGGAAAAATGCTGACTAAGAAAAGAAAAAACTGGTTATATTTCAGATAAGAGGAATCTCCTGAAAAATTACCGCTAAACCGCTCATAATTTTCCTGAAATTGGTCACCGAGTCCTAAATGACTTCCAGAAGATAGAAAATATGCGCATACGTTTCAAACAAATCATAAGGTTAAAGGCCTCGTCACATAAGAGGATTTCAGGCTTAATTCATTTAGTTGCATGTTCCTCCGGCTTTAAGTCAAAAGTCAAAGCATACGTAAATCGTGTTTCGTAGAGATGCGGCAACTTAATGAAATAAGCCTGAAATCCTCTTATGTGACGAGGCCTTAAGGCTTCTCTAGCCTAAGGCTAGAGAAAAATGTTTCAGCAACATTTAGTAAGTAAAAAGACACCCCTAATGTTTACATATATACTTTGTTTCATAAACATATTTGCATTATGCATCTTTTCTAGTCTTTATGTTCTATGTCTTTGCACATAACAAGCATGGCATTCTTGCTTAAGTCATAACTGGTAAATGACTAAAGAACAAGTTCGACCTAATTCAAATGTTATTCTGAAATCTTTAATCTTTTATTAGATATGACTTCAGCAAGAATGCCATAGCTTTGTTCCAGAACTAAAAAGTTTTTACAATTTTTACGACTTTTACCCGAAACCCGTTCCCGTACACAAAAAAGTTGTAAAATGTTCACTTCTCTTTAAACAAAAATGGCGCTGAATGACGCTCTCTTTAAAAACTTTTTACTCGACAAATTTCAGCGTGTAAAAAATAAGCTTTGTTCCTTTACTTTTTTAATGGTAAAAGTGGTAAAAGAGAAAAGTGTCAAAATTGCTCTCTCATGAACATTTTTACCAGAACAGTAAAGGAACGGAAAAATGGTAGATCTGGTAGCAATGTCAAGAAGAAACATAAAAAATCAATCTTCTGCCAAGTTTACACTTGCGCTCCAAAATCCATTGGATTTCACGAAATCCTGAAATACACCCCGGTGTTTACACTTATTTTTTGTTGATTTCAAACATATGACAATGATCAAGGTAGATGCATATGCGCAGCTGATTGAACATGAATTTTCAAAACAAGTTTTTGTAAATTGAATTAAACATCAAAAATATTCGACAATACAGAACTTTACAACTTTATTTAAAAAATTATTGTAAAATTATCTATATATCATATCAATTGTGTATAGTACCAAAAAATAAAAAAAAATAAATAATGATTTTATAGTTGAGATATCATAATAATAAATTTTGATAGATAAAAGTTGTGCTCAGAACCTACAAAATATTAGTACATGCAGTAGTTGTCCCGTTTAGTGCTAAAAATGCATTCCCGTACTCCGAAATCTAGCAAGATTTGCACTTCTCTTTAAACAAAAATAGCGCCGAATAACACCCTCTTCTCCTGTTTTCTGTCATACAATTTTGGCCTATTACCCTGCGTTTACAAAAGACAGGACAGTTGACTTCATGTATTGATTGTCAAAAACCCAAAACTTGTCTCTGTGACGTAGGCGTCCAGACAACTGCAAAAACAGTTGTAAAATTATGAATGAAATTCATAGATTTCTTTTTGTTTTCCGTTCACATATTTTGTTTTTGTAGTTATTCTTTTGTTTTCAACAAATTTAAATTATCATCTCACTTCTTTTTCCACAAAATGTCAAAAATTTGTTAACCCTACTGTCTATGTAAAAATGATGGACAGCTGGGAGACAAACGACAAATGTATGTATGTGTTAGTAAATCAGAGTTGTATTTGAAGACAAACTGTCTGGCGTAAACGCCTAGTTAGTTTTTGCAATTTCCGTCATTTCCCGTTTCCGTATTTTTAGGAAATTTTTTATGGGGGAGAAATTTTTTACAATTAGATCGATTTTCTAAAATTACCATTAAAAAAGTACGGGAACACAATGAAAAATAGCATTGTAAGAAATTTATTTAATATTTTTCACGTTGTTTACAAATTTTGATACTAAAATTTGTTGTTTCAGCAATTCGCACATCTACCTTGTTTATTGTGATACGTGAAAAGTGTTGCAACTTTTGGTACTTTTTTAGGTAAAAGCAAGGTTGTATATCATGTGTACTGTGATTTCGATGTTGATTTCGCTGAAATCACGAAATGAGATGATTTCATTTTTGTATGCGAAATCATGATAAATTTTGCATGATTCCGCGCGAAATCACGAAACGCCTTCGAAATCACGAAAAGGCGCCGAATGTAAACCAAATGCCAAGTTTACACTTACGCTCCAGAATCCACTGGATTTCACGAAATCCTGAAATACACCCCGGTGTTTACACTTATTTTTTTCTTGATTTCAAACATATCACAATAATTAAGGTAGATACATATGCGCAGCTGATCGCACATGAATTCTCAAAACAAGTTGTTGTAAAATGAATTAGTCATCAAAAATATACGACAATATAGAACTATACAACCTTAGCTCTGTTCCAGAACTAAAAAGTTTTTACAATTTTTACCACTTTTACACATTTTGCGTTCCCGTACACAAAATTTATATGAAAATCGTTTACGACGTTTACAACTTTTACGACTTTTACCACTTTAGAAAGTACGGGAACAGGCTACTTATTTCGAAAATTATTGTAAATTTATCGATATATCGTATTAATTTGGTCTGTTCCTTTACTTCTGAAAATGGTAAAACCGGCAAAAGTAGTAAAAGTTGAAAACTACTCCCATATGAATTGTATTGTGTCTGAAGTAAAGGAACGCTTTTCGAGTAAAAAGTTGTAAAACTTGAAGATTCTTGAACGTAAAGGAACAGGGCTATTGTGTATAGTACTAACAAATGAAAAAATAAAAAATGATTTGATCGTTGAGACATCATAATAATAAATTTTGATAGATAAAAGCTATGTTCAGGACCTGCAAAATACTACTACTTGCAGTAGTTTTCCCGTTTAGTAATAAAAATACGTTCCCGTACTCCGACGTTCCCGTACTCCGACCAAGACTTGCACTTCTCTTTAAACAAAAATTGCCCCGAATAACACCCTCTTCTCCTGTTTTCTGCCATACAATTTTGGCCTAGTAGACACTAGCACCATTTTCATTGGCATCTAAATACAATAGTTAATACGTTGATTTTGACATTTCTGCTGGAGTTTTTGCAATTTCCGTAATTTTTCGTTCCCGTATTTTTTAAGAAATTTGTATGGGGAAGCAATTTTTGACAGTTTCCTCTTTTTTCTAACATTACCATTAAAAATGTACGGGAACACAATGAAAAGCAGAATTGTAACAAAGTAATTTAATATTTTTTCACATTGTTTACAAATTCTGATACTAAATTTTTTTGTTGCAGCAATTGACCATCTACCTTGTTTATTATGATACGTGAAAAGTGTTGCAACTTTTGGTACTTTTTTAGGCAAACACAGGGTTGTATGTCATGTGTACTGTGATTTCGTTGTTGATTTCGCTGAAATCACGAAATGAGATGATTTCATTTTTGTATGCGAAATCATGATATATTTTGCTTGATTCCGCACGAAATCACGAAACGCGTTTGAAATCACGAAAAGACGCCGAATATAAACCAAGCAAAACATTCGTCTTTTATTTCACAGTTTTTAGTTTAGTTTTGTCAGCGTTGGGTGCCACCGTGGTGCAATGGTATGCACGCCCGCCTTGCACGCAGAAGGTCGGTGGTTCGATTCCCCGGCCAGGCAACACCAAACATTTTTCAACGGTGGCAAAATACCCCTCAGTAATGTTGGCGACATTTCCTGAGTATTTCAGCCTTGAAAAACTTCTCTATAAGTGGTGTCTTAGGACACGCCGTTCGGACTCGGCGATAAACAGTAGGTCCCATGTCATTGAGCTAAATATGAATCGGGGTGCACTCATTGATATGAGAGAAGTCTCCCTTGTCCCGTATGGGATGTTGTGGAACAATGTTTGTTGTTTTGTGTTTGTCAGCGTTCGACTTTTTTCTGTTTTTCGTCCATTTTTTCTTCATTGTGAAATAATCGTCAAACAAAAGTCGAAAAATCAGTTCTACCATTTTTTGCCTGCAGAAATTTGTCGGGTAGCCTGTGGTAGAAGAGAAAGGCACAGTCCCGGTCCACATATGAGTTGTCACTTTGCATATACTTTTTGTATGGGAGAAGTACAACTCGTATGTAAAAAACATATCGTGTAAAGTACCCATATGTAAAGGAACACAGCTATAGTAACATGGATGCCGTCGTCTTATTGGCTGGTACGCCGACTTTGACATTTGTTCCAGCTTTTTTGACGTTTTTTCCATTTTTGCGTTCCCGAACTTTTTGAAAAAACTTTTGTGTGATAACAGTTTTTCTCTCTTTCGCTTTTTTACGAGTTTTACTATTAAAAAGTACGGGAACAAAGCTCATGCTTCTTATATGTCGGGGCCTTTAAGGCCTGCGTACATAAGCTGCCTTGCCTGCTTACCTTGCTTTTTTCTGATAAAAGAATAAAAAAGAAAAGGGCAACCCAGTTCGAAATTTGCTCGGCCTTTTTTTTTTTTCTTTTATTTGTATTATGTCAAAAATGAAGCAGGAAAGCAAGGCAATCAAGGCCTGCGTACATAAGCTGCTTTGCCTGATTGCCTTGCTTACCTGCTTCATTTCTGACGTAATAAAAATAATAGAATAAAGACGAAATTTCGAACTGGGTTGCCATCAGTTGGAAATTGGGTCGGCCTTCTTTGTTCTTTTATTTTTTTATTGAAGCAGCAAAGCAAGGCAATCAGGCAAAGCAGCTTATGTACGCAGGCCTTGATTGCCTTGCTTTCCTGCTTCATTTTTGACATAATACAAATAAAAGAAAAAAAAGGCCGAGCAAATTTCGAACTGGGTTGCCCTTTTCTTTTTAAAAGCAGCTTATGTACGCAGGCCTTCAGGCAGAGCAACTTATGTACGCAGGCCTTTAGTTTTAAATACCTAAGCCATGGTACAATAATACAGGTAAAAGCAAGTCCCAGCTGATTAGATTCACCCGTAATACTAGTGTCAAAAACAATATGAAGTTTAATACATGTTGTTCTTTTCGTTAATTGTCATTTAATATTTATATTTTTTACTTTCCGATAAACAAACATAAAACATATCTTTGAAGTTATAGACTTCACGGCTATTACGTACGTATAGTGTAGCAATCTGAAAGGATGGTGTAAGAGGCCGTTTAAAATGGTGTGTCAGGCATTGGCGGATACAGGTCAGTGCTATATTTATTAAGCGTCAAGTGGGTATTTTTGCACTTAAAAATATCTCATTGCAGGCAAGGATCTGATGAAAAACATTTTGAATGAAATCTTATTCTATTGGATGCACGGAATAAGATAATTGCAGAGTATGGTTATCCTTCTATGGAACCTCAGTCGTGTTTATTGGCTAACTATGGCGAATCAGATTTGTTCAAAATATCCCTAGAATGCCCCCTTGCTCAGGAAGAGGTATCAGAACAGCAGTTTCGTCTCAGGTGTTGCTGTGGTTGGCATCACGAAAGTAGTCCTACATATGTGATTGTTGTTTTTAGCTACACAAAACGTCAATGGGTTAAACAGAACATGAACCCACGTTTAGATTTCGTAAATCTAAACTTACTATAAGGGCCGTTGAAACTCTCATTTCGTTACCACTTTTTATCCTTACACATTTAGGAAAAAAAAATAGTGAAGCCATTTTGCATCTAGCTACTTCAGCCAACAATATTTGGGGATAATGTCCAAACAAACTGATTTTATTTAAAGCATATGTACATGCATAGAACAAAATATATTTTATATTTCGAATTGAGTTGTTTCATTAGTTTATGTCTTATAAGGGAGCCAAAAAGATGTAGCTTTTCGCTTATCCTGACAATTAGATCGGCTACATTTCCTATTATTGCAGGTATGCAGTTTTCTCTTAATGATCATACCGTACTGCCTTCACCACCGGCTTTCTTGATTTTTTCTAGCGGTGTTAATCTTGATACATTTTATCCTGTGCCATGGAATTGACGTTTTCTCCGCATATAATATCTTTGGATTAGGTTGATTTAAAAATAGTTTTTCAATGGTCCAATCTGAAATAAACCATGAATTATTTTTATTCTGGATATGTTGATGCATTAATACTTACCACAGTCAACATTTTTGCGGAAGGTACCACGCAGAAATATTATTGATGTTAATTTATGTAATTAGTTTTTATTATTTTTTTAATTTATAATTATGAAACTTCAAAAACATATTGATACAGTAGTTTTGACTTAGCTGCCAAAACAAGTTTTGCACGCATTTTGTGGCAACAAAGCGAATTTCGCACTTATCTTTAATATTTTTAGCTGCCAAAAAGTGGCTGTTATCCGATTCGTTCACCTGCCGAAGAATTGGCATTTCATGTAATATTCAGCTTCAGATTTCTTGATATCCGAAAACTATTTGGAGAGGAATAGTGAAAAAATAAAAACATATAATCAAAAAGCTTATTTTGCATCAGCTGAAAGAACCAAATTGGAATTAAATAACAATTACTATCGTTATATTTTCTTCCACATCCGTCATTCAATTTCTGTGTCACCTGCAGGTGACACAATAAATATGCCTTGAACCTGAAGATGTGATATGAGAGAAGTCTCCCTTGTCCCTTCTGGGATGTTTGTGGAATAATTAATAATTATTATTAGATTCACATTGGCAGTTTTGTTGAGATGTGTATTATTTTATTGTTGTAAAATAATTCCAGCCTAATCTCGGGTTTTGGTGTTTTTAAATTTTTAAAACAAGTTTTATTTAAAGTGGGTGTAGTTAAAATTGATTTAATTTTGGGAACGGCAAAGAATACTAGTTTTGTCCAACGCCACTTGGACTCATCAGTTCTCTTAGTTCTTTGCATTGAAACAAAGAACTCTTCCCCAATTTTATGACGACCAGTAGTGGGATTCTGTAACTCATTTTTGCTGTTATCGATAATTGTCGGTAAAATTAAAATGCTTACAATTTCGATAATTAACGAAATTTTTCGGTAAGTTAACGATGAATAAAAAGTAGTCGCTAGCCTTTACTGACACAAACAGTGATGCCAACTTTTCTTTATGTTTTTAGTCATAATTTTGCGATTTATTTATTTATTTATTTATTTATGAATACCTGCACAACAAGACAAAAATCGCATATGTAAACCGAAATTAAATCAATTTTAACTACATCATGTTTTAAAAAATTAAAAACAACAGAACCCGAGATTAAGCTGGAATTATTTTACAATAATAAATTAATTATTATTATATGTTCGTAGAAAGAGTTCCCACGACTAAAAAAGCCTAATTATTTTTTTTCATAATATCATAGGATGTCTACAAATGATCAACATAAAACAGTATCCTTCTGTACAAAAGACCCTGTGTATGAGTTAGCAACTGTCGCATGGCGTGATTTTAGTTTTGGCTGGTAAATAAAAATTTCTCTGTGAAAATGCGTTAATTTTTCCAAATTTTATTGGTAGTTAAATAAAATTCGCACTTAGAAGATTAGCAGTTAAAAGTCTAATTTGCATTGAAAATTTGACAAAAATGCAAATATTTTAGTTTTTTGGCAGGAAAATCAAATTCGCACTAAAACGATTGGCAGCAAAATCAAAACTACTGTATTTCATATTTTGTTTACATTTTTGTTGACACTAGTATTACGTACAACAATAAATTTCTATGTGGTTGTTGTATCGATTGTTGTACAACAACACTTGCTTTTACCTGTAATAATTCTGTGGTTTTCCTACATAACGACATAAGTCTAAAAATCAAAATTTTCAGGAGAGCGAAAACAAACATTTTTTGTAATATTTTCTTCATTCCGATGATTTTGTTTTGTTTTTTTTTTTACATACGGATAGAGCATGCCAAAAACAATAGTTATGAATAAAAAAAATTATTTTTTTTTTATAAATGTACTTTTTATTAAATTTTTTTAAAAACGTATCTTTGCGTGTGCGTCTTATTTTTTTCACAAAATGACATATTTATACTTATGTTGTATTCTATGAAAAAGAGCGGAGGAAAATGGATAACACATGTAAAATTGTGTTGTTTTTCTGTGAATATATTTTTACAAATTATTACCCAATCTTAATACAAATAAAACACATTTGTTAAAAATTTGAATTAAAAAAATTTATTTCAAAGTGACGGAAAAAACTAAAATAGAATCAAAAAATTCTTCATTTTTTAGAAATGGAACGTTATTATAAGTTATTAATTATCGACATATAGTACGCTTTTAGCGTTTGGTGATACTTTATGACTTTTATAGAAATCATGTTATACATCGGCGATAAATGGCAGTAAATCCATCAAATCTTTCTTCTTTCAGGCGAAATAGAAATTTCTTCATTATTTTTCTGCTCTGGATTGTAATCCATTACGGTGTTACATGTGATTTTTCTACCTTAACAGGCCTTTCGTGCTGTGAGGCTTGCATCTCTGTTCCATTAAATCTACGTAACGGGACTTATGTTTGAGAGTAAACGACATAAAAAACAGAAAATGAAGATAAAAGAGCATGCAAAAGAGCACATTCAGTTTTACGTGGTTTTCTCTTGAAACAGAATCGACAAATATTTTAATTATTATTACATACAAAACGACCTAAGTCACCTTGTGTTCTTTTTTATGAATATGTTTGCGATGTGCTGCAGCCAATGTCGATATAATAAGTTTATTATGACAATTATTTTATAAAAAGGCCCACTTACGTAGTTTTGCCAAAAAATATATCAGAAACGGTACATTTTTTTCGAATACGGAGTAGTGCTATGGAAAGCTCTCAGAAAGTACAACTACGTGGTGCCAATAACTCAAAATTTACATAACTCGACTTATGTCGTTATGTAGGAAAACCACAGAATTGTACCATGTACCTAAGCAGGAAAATCAGTATACCACAAAGTTTCCGGCCATCCTATGTACTCCAACACAAAAGGAGCTTCTAATGCTTAGTTTACATTCGGCGTCGTTTCGTGATTTCGAGGGCGTTTCGTGATTTCGCGCGGAATCAAGCTAAATTTATCATGATTTCGCATACAAAAATGAAATCATCTCATTTCGTGATTTCAGCGATATCAATATCGAAATCACAGTACACATGATATACAACCCTGTTTTTGCCTAAAAAAGTACCAAAAGTTGCAACACTTTTCACGTATCGCAATAATTGCTGCAACAAAAAATTTTAGTATCAAAATTTGTAAACAATGAGGAAAAAATTTTAAATTACTTTGTTACAATGCTATTTTTCATTGTGTTTCCGTACTTTTTTAATGATTATGTTAGAAAAAAGAGCGAATTGTCAAAAATTGCTTCCCCATACAAATTTCTTAAAAAATACGGGAACGGAAAAATGACGGAAATTGCAGAAACTCCAGCATAAATGTCAAAATCAACGTATCAGCTACCATATTAGATGCCAATGAAGATACTTGCTGCTAGTTTCTACTAGGCCAAAATTGTATGGCAGAAAACAGGAGAAGAAGGTGTTATTCGGCGCTATTTTTGTTTAAGTGCAAGTCTTGCTAGATTTCGGAGTACGGGAACGCATTTTTAGCACTAAACAGGAAAACTACTGCAATATTATGCAGGTTCTGAGCACAACTTTTATCTATCAAAATTTATTATTATGATGTCTCAACGATAAAATAATTTTTTTTTTCATTTGTTAGTACTATACACAATAAATACGACATAGAGATTATTTTACGATAATTTTCCAAATGAAGTCGTAAAGTTCTATATTTTCATATTTTTGAATTAATATTCAATTTATATATAACAACTTGTGAAAATTCATGTTCGATCAGCTGCGCATATGCATCTACCTTGATCATTGTGATATGTTTGAAATCAACAAAAAATAAGTGTAAACACCGGGGTGTATTTCAGGATTTCGTGAAATCCAGTGGATTTTGGAGCGCTAGTGTAAACTTGGCATAAGAGGCATGTATTTAATGGCCCCGGCACATACGGTACGTTGTGCGTCGCGTTACAACAACCACATGAAAACTCCAAGAACAAACTTGGCATCACTTTCATTTTTTTCATGTGGTTGTTGTTTTTAACGCGTGACGCAACGCACAACGTACCGTATGTGCCGGGGTCATAACAATGACTTATGATGTGTTACAAGGCTATGAGAAGCGTTAAGCTTATGATTTTTTTTTTGGAATGTTAGGTCATGTTTATATAAGCTGTGTTCCAGAACTAAAAAGTTTTTACAATTTTTACGACTTTTACACATTTTACTCGAAAAAGCGTTCCCGTACACAGTTGTAAAATGTTCACTTCTCTTTAAAGTTTAAACAAACATGGCGCTGAATGACGCTCTCTTTAAAAACTTTTTACACGACAAATTTGGGCGAGTAAAAAAATAGTAACATGGTTGCCGGCGTCTGATTGGCTGATACGTCGACTTTGACATTTGTTCCAGTTTTTTTGACGTATTTTCCATTTTTCCGTTCCCGAATTATTTCAGAAAACTTGTGTGTAAGAACAAATTTTTTGCAGTTCTCTCTTTTACGAGTTTTACCATTAAAAAGTACGGGAACGAAGCTATTATAACCTTTTTCAGGGTAACCCTGCGTTTACAAATGACAGGACAGTTGAGTTCATGTATTGATTGTCAAAATCGCACAACTTGCCTGTGTGACGTAGGCGTCCCGACAACTGCAAAAACAGTTTTAAAATTTTGAATGAAAATCATCGATTTCTTTTTATTTTCAGTTCACATATTTTGTTTATGTCCATGTTCTTTTGTTTTCAACACATTTCAATTATTATTTCACCTATTTTTACAAAAATGCCAAAAATTTGTCTTCCTTCCTGTCTGTGAAAAAATGATGGACAGCTGGGAGACAAACGACAAATGTATGTATGTGTTAGTAAATCAGAGTTGTATTTGAAGACAAACTGTCTGGTGTAAACGCCTAGTAAACCTTCTTAATGAGAATTTATTTGACGTATACCCGAAGGAATTGACATATGAAACCAGTGGGTTTATTAAATCCGGTTATATATAAACGTACTATAAGTGCATATTTTCTATCTTCTGGAAGACATTTAGGACTAGGTGATCAATTTCAAGAAAATTACGTTTGTTTCCCTTTGGGCTCAACATCCCACTGCAGCATCTATAAAATGTAGAAATTTAGTTATAATTTCTTCAGTTAATTTATACCTTGAACTTACTTGAATTGCATTATAAATATATAATTTATCGGACGAACTTGTGTTCAGCCCAAAACATTGGGCTGTAAAGACCTAGGTATTCAATACAGGCATCCGATCTAACTTTAGCATAACGCATCGTCATGATGGTCGGCGTACCTTCTGTTCTTTTTCTAATATCTGCGAAGAATTGTTCAATGCTGGAATGTATGTGTTGTCATTTTCATCAAATTGATGTCACCATACGTATTCAGCATTACTCTCCATTCTTGTATGGTAGCCATATAACTTTCAACGGCATAGCAAGTCACGTTTGACAAAAATATATAAAATTTCCTCAGCATTCTTTTCTTCTGATTAAAACTTAGTTCATTGTTTGCGATCAATTCACAAAGATTTATCTGCATTTTGGTTAAGGCCTGCTAGATATTCCGATACCGAATCGTTAAAAATGTCTCTGAAATTTTCAATTCTGAAGGTCTCGCAAAAATAGTTTGTAACTAGATCGCCTCGATGGTTGAAGAAATCCCATATGTGATCAAAATTAGGATCCACGATGTAATATCTAAATCTTTTGTCCATAAATGCATGGACTATATTGCAGAGGACATGGCCATGTGAACACACCAGTAAATCCTGCGTACTGGGTCGAAGTATGCTCCATTATGGTATAATGGTGAAATCAATTGACAGCCAGTTTCTGTATGTCGAAAGAAGAATGTGTGCGAATGAAACACGCCCGAACTTTAGTTTTCGAAATAATTTTACCTTTGCTTTTGCGTCAAAACAAAAAACAAATTTGAAAAACACACAAGAGTTTGGACGTGTTTCTTTCGCACACATTCTTCTTTCGACATACAGAAACAGACTGTGAATATACCTTTTTCACTATTGAGTCGCTCAAAGCTACCGTTAATTCTACAGCACAACACAATTTTTTCAGGAATAAAAAGAAAAAAAAACGGAACTGCTTAAAAACACGAAAAACAGCAGCAGAGAGCACACACCAGAGCTCTGCCAGTAATGTCGTCCACGCCAGTTACTGTGTATCGCAATTTCTGCTTTGTATGATATTTATCTTTGCAGTTTTTGTTTTGGCGTTTTTATTCGGGCAGGCAACGTACAAATTATAGAAGAGAAGCAATAAAGAAACTGCGTGTGTGCGACGATGAAATGAAAACATAATCGACAAATGGAACTTGCTGTAAGGAAAAATAGAGAAGCCGAACGCAAAAAGGAAATAAATGAAATAAGGAAAGCATGAAAGTAAGAAAAATGTTATCCAAAAAGCAAATTCAACAATTCAGACACACGCCATAGTTTGCCACACATTGCCAACACAAGCATAAAAATCGCACTACTTCCACCTTTTGGTGTGAGGCAGAGACAACGAACGGCGCAGCTAAGAGCAGCGGCCCGCTACAACAACACTTAAAGTGCCAAAAACAATTTCTTTTTTTGCTTTTGGCTGTTCTCTTTTCCTTTTTTTGTTTTGTGTTTCATTTTGCGATTGATGTTTGTTGCTGCTTGCTCTGCTGCTCCTGCCTAAAATAATAAAAATAATTGAAACCAGTGCAAATCGAGACGTTAAACAGGCGGTGTTGGTCGCTGGTTTCGTTCGTGTCGTGTTATGTTTTTTGTTTTACTTTGCCGTTAAAATCGTTTTGTGGAAGAATAATAAAAGAAATAAAAAAGCCAAATAACTAAAAGAAGAGAAATTCCAAGAAATAAAAATTGAAAAATTATTTAATTAAACAAAAGAAAAATACGTGACCCGCATATAAAACTAAAACGATTAAAAGCAAACCAAAATGAACCCCTACCATTTTCTTTTGACATAGAGTGTGAATAAAAACGCCCCGAAAAAGCAAATCGTATGTTTAATATTCTTTTATTTCCCTTCATCTTTTTTAAAATTAACTAATAATTTTCGTCCATAATGCAATGAACAATACCATCAGCAGCAGCCATAAGTGAAGATGAACTGCTTACATACATACAAATGTACATACGTATATACAACATGCATAGATATTCAGTTACAGTATGGTATATATGGGCATTTGTATATAATAATTACATATTTATACATTTAATTTGTGTGTTCCGCTTTTCTCCTTCATTTACTTTGCTTGGATTCCATCGTCAACTAAATAATAGATGATGAACAATTGTGTGTAGTGCCGTTTTTATTTTGCCTAGCGTGTTGTTGTAATAAACTACTGAAAGAAATTGAGCAAATTAGGCCCCCACTACAACTCTTTCCTTTCTCTCTCATCTCGTGTATTTATGCTCTTCTTATTTCAATCATTTTTTTTTGTAGTTACTCTATTTCTACTGAATTTGGATATTTTCTTTTGTTAAGAGAGAGGGAGAGACTGCTTTTCCAAAATTGACCACTTTTCCTCAACTTTTTTTTTAATATTTTGTGTGTTTTGTAGTTGTCAATTCGATGCATTCAACCCAGCAAATATGACTTTCTTATTGGGCAAATAAATAGTTGCCAATGATAATGCGGTTGCACATTATAAATGTGAAATTGACAGTGTGTTTGAAAAGCGTGCTTCCCTGCAAACATTTGGAAGTGATGATGTGTACTTTAAAAAAATTTACAATTTAAAAGAATGTTTTGTTCCTACAAAAAAAGTAGTCACTATAAATTTTCGAACGCATAGGACAGACCCACTGCATATTATTGCAGACGGGGACTATTATTATTTTAGTTCTAAATTCTAGAAAAAAATTTCATAAAATTGTCATTTTCACATTTTCTACAGCGTAGCCATTGTCAAAGGAGAAAAGAACAAAATTTAATGTTATTTTGCTTTAGAAAATCCTTAAATACCGCAAATATAAAGGGTTATCAATTTTGTGGTTTCAAAAGTAAACCCATGGTACAATAATTCATAGGTAGGCCAGGTATGAGAATCGCCAAAAAAATACAACCCTGTCGCTATGGCTTAAAACGCCAAAATGGTTTTGATGAATGATAACGGATGAGTAAACAAAGAAGAAGAAGAACGAAATGTTGAAATGAAAACAAAACAGAGTTGAATTTTTTGATCAATAATAAATATCAACTCTGCATGTCAACACGGTTTTGACAGATTAAGCCATAACAAAAAAAAAATTGTAATCAGCTGTTAGCTGTGGCTAGAGTTGGGCAACCTAGTTCCTGGAGCGGATCGATCTTTCTAGTTCCTTTTGGGAAAAGGAACTAGTTCCTTAATATAGTTCAATAGTACCAAATAGTTCCGAGAGCGATATATTTCAATGAATCTTTCCTTTCATCGTTCTTTCTATTTCCTTCGTTCCAAATAGTTCCAAGACCGATATAGTTCAATGAATCTTTCTCTTTCGTCGTTCTTTTTATTTCCTTCTTTCAAAATAGTTCCGAGAGTGCAGAAGTTTAACAAATCTTTCTCTTTCTTTGTGTTTTCATCTTCTGGTGGATGAATTGACATACAAATAAATAAATTGCAGCGATGTAACGAGGATGTGACTTACGTTTATTTAACCATGCGGCCGCATCTGAATGATGAAGGAACCGAACGTGAAAGATCGAAGTGAGTGTAGAAGTAAATAAAGAACATTAATTATGCAAATGAAAGGAATTATATGCACGGCTGGAACTATACGAACTAAAGGAACTATATAATTGAAATAGCCGGATATAGTTCCAATAGTTCCTTGTCCGGAATAGTTCCTTGGAACTAGTTCGTTCAGGAACTAAACAACTCTAGCTGTGGCCTACCTAAGAATTATTGTACCACGAGTAAACCTAAATAAAATGCATCAAAATATTTTTTTCATTATAGGTATTTATTTTTTATTATAAAGTTTGAACTCCTTTTTAGTTTAGTTTGGCTCGAGGTCAGTAGAATAAAATAAATTTCATTACACACTTGAATGATCACGTAAAAACCCAACGTTGAGTTAAATAGATCGATTAATATTAGATACAGTGGGACAAACAACCAATTTCTTAAAAAAGAATAAAGAAATACTAGAAATGCTGAACTCAGACAAAGGAGGAAAAACGGGAGCTATGCTAAAAACAGGCTATGAAACCAAAATGGATCAAATTCTCATGGATATGTGTACGTATAGGCGACTAAGAAAAGACCCAACAACAGGTTTACAAGAAAAGAACAACAGGCTTGTGACAAAATTATTCGATTTAAAAATAATCTCAGAAACGGATAAAAATCTGTTAATAACAAGAACTTCTGGAAAGGGATGCCAATGTGCTCGCCAATTTCCCCTATAATAGCTGGCATTGTGATGGATGGATGGAAGAGCTACTCGAAATGAAAAAAAAACTACTTATAAGACCAAAGATATTAACAAAATATGTCGATGAAATATTTTGTATAATAAAGAGGGATCAAGTTGAAAATACATTGGAAACTTTGAATACGCACAACAAGCATATACGATTCACGATGGAATCCGAATCAGAACTTCAATTACCATATCTTGACGCCGTTGTTCTAAGACAAGGCAACCAACTTACTATAGATTGGTACCAAAAGCCCACTTCTTCAGGAAGGTTAATCAATTATTAACCTTCTCTCTAAACACCCACGTAGAATCAAGATCAATACAGCAACCAATTTTTTTTTCAAAGGTTACTAAACATCAGCAATGTTAAATTTTATACAAAGAATAGGTATAAACAAAATTACAGATATTTTAAAGATGAATGATTTTCCAACCAGCACCATTAATGATCTCATCAAACATGTTACATACAAAGGACGGGGCAATATGGAACAAAAGCCAGATAAAATCTACAAATGTTCAACGTATATACCTGGGTTTTCTGAGAGACTATCCAACTCTAACCTTTATAACAAAGAACAATACCAATTGGCATTAAAAAGCACAAACACTAACAACAACATTTTTAGTCGAATGAAATCAAAAATACCTCGAGATGACAAATCCAATGTCGTATACAAAATCAGATGTAATGGTGACGGGTCCAACATATGCCAAAAAGTATATGTTGGGACAACAAAATCCAAACTTAAAACTAGGTTAAGCGCCCACAAATCTGAACAGAAAGCTAAAGGCAAACCTTTGGAACAAAAAACAGCACTAGCACACTGTGAAACAACAGGACATGCACCTAACTTTAATACCCTAGACAGACGGCAGAGTTAATTTGCATTAACTGCCTTAATTCAAATTAATTCGTGCATTATCCACATTCTTAAGCAGCTAATCGTTTTTAAAGCCTTCTAACAAATCTCTTTTTCAAATTTTTATTTTCACAAAAAATTTCATTACCCACCATACCAATTCTATCGAAAATTATATCTTCCTCAAATGTTTTTTAAAGTTTTGCAATATTTTTATAATATTAAAAAGACTCAAAAATATCGCGAATAAATTAAATTTATTTTTGCTTCATCGTGGTGAAAAGATCAAAGGTAGAAAGTGCATATTTTGGCGAACTTTTGTAAAGCTTTATGAAATGGTCTGCTGGGTACAAACAAACAACACAAACAGCTGTTTCATAAATGCAGATAGTATAGTCAGGGTGAAAAATTAATTAAAATTAGGATATTTTTAATGCAAATTAATTCTGCCGTCTGTCTAGGGTATAAAAACGTGGATATTTTGACTCAAGAGAACAATTACAATGGTAGATATATGCTGGAAATACGCCATATTATTAATGTTCCAGCAGAAAATAGAATGAATTTTAAATCTGACACAGAACACTGTGCTCAAATTTATAAAAATATTGTAGAGAAACATAGACAATTTTAGTCGGAAAATACTTGCGAAAGGTGTAGAAATAAACTTTGTTGTCCGAGATTAAAACGAAATGTTATTATTGTCATAAAAATGTAAATTATTGTTAAAATTATAAAAGCAATGTTGTTTGTTCTTTTAAAGCACAATCCCTGATGATGATCGACGATGTTGATCGAAATATTGGAAAATAAAATAATATAAAAAAACCAACAATTGTTTTTTATTCTACTGACCTCGAGCTAAACTAAAAAGGAATATTGAGTCCAAATGTCAACTAGACTCAATACAAAAATAAATTTCGAACGTTGACATTATGTGTGAAACACTACATCATTTAAATGACCTCCATGCGAACTGTTGCATGCATTGATTCCTTTGAGGTAATTTTCGACAACATATTGGGCGGTATCTTAGCCATAACGTTACGAATGTTGGTTTTTAAGTGCTCAAGGGTTGCCCCATAAAAAAGTCTGGTGGTGTCAAATTGCATGATCTTGATGGCAAGTTAATATCGCCACGACGAGAAATTACGCGGCCACGAAATGTCCCTTGCAATAAAGCCATATTCGCTTGAGTTGTGTGGCATGTGACACCGTATTCTTCAATAGCAGGCAAAAAAAGTCGGTTATCATATGACCATAACGCTCCAAATTGACGGTGACAGTCGTTCCATCGTTGTTTTCGATGAAGTAAGGTCCAATCACACCTTCGGACTAAAGAGCGCACCGAACTGTTACTTTTTGTGGATGTAATGGCCTCTCTTCAATTTCTCAGAACCCCAAATACAACAATTTTGTTTATTAACATACCCACCGAGTGAGAATTAAGCTTCATCGCTGAAGAAAATTTGTTCAAAAATCAGGAAAAAAAAATGAAAAATTCACCATTTTGTAGTAGGTTTTGATAAATTTTATTAGTTGTTGGATAGTTAAGCGAACCATTTTCGTCAATGTCAGACGTTCAACTGAAAAGAAAAAAAGCCCCATACTTTTGAAACCACAAAATGGATAACCCTTTATAATGCTTTTTGGTATACGAACTTTGCCAACAACACAGGCGCCACCTATACCTAAACATTTGTTATTTGGAAGTCCTAGAAATTCCCATTAATAGTTTCATATTGCATATAAAATTTGGAATTAACGATTTTATTCATTTTTGAGGGATGTATGAATATGAACTTTGCATACTGTAAGTCTATAGTTATGTTCCTTTACTTGGCTGAGGTTATGATTTCTTACCGTTTTTAACATGCAAAGCGTTCTTTACCCGGTGATTGCACATTCAAGTAGCTTGCAGACAGTTGTGTATACATAGTCGAAACTTAATTTTTTTTCGAAGTGGCACTTGCATGTGTAAACATTCGGAAAAAATGTAATTTATACTATGTTTACATTTACGAAATGCACTCGATTTCAACTGTCAATTCCATTGCTCAAACGTCAAATGAAATCCAATCGATTTCAGATGAGTTTTCATTTGACGTATACACAAAGGAATTGACAGATGAAATCGAGTGGATTTCGTAAATGTAAACCAAGCATTATATGCTGTTTATATTAGAGCTTTTTGCAGGGTTAACCTTCTTTGAGAGGATTTGTTTGAAATATAAGCAATGGAATTGACATTTAAAACCCAGTCGGTTTGTTAAATCCGGTTATATATAAACGGGGTATTACTTTCAAAGCATTTACATTGGTCGATGTTTAGATATTCAAAGTTAATGGGAAAGAAAACTGAGTTTATGTGCAAGGGAGTATAGAGGAATGAGAGGCGGTACACACAC